>NC_064819.1:170833792-171458792 GCF_024166365.1 Elephas maximus indicus | reverse complement strand
TGTCTTGTTTCAGATGGTTAGACTTGTGATGTCTACATGCACCTTCTTCAGAAAAAAGGGACCAGAAAGAACCTTTTGATTCATTTATGTCCAGATATTGAGGAGGGTGTTGGAAGAAGATAAAATAACCAAGCAAATTAATTTAAGAGAAGAAAGAGTCTAAAATAATGTCATTGAGTTAAAAATATCTTTTTTTTAAAAAAAGGGAGTTGTTGTGTGACTTTGTACTTTGTTCTTGCAGTCACTTTTATTTTCCTAACTACACTACATTGATAAAATCCAGATGAATATTTAGCTAGATTAACCCTCTGGGTAGTTGTCAAGTGATAGTTTTCCAGAGTGAGGCTGTCCCTCTTGATGCCCTACATAGACCACTGCAAACAGGAGATTAGAATGCTAGAGTCATTTCAATTCTTTTCTCCTTGAAAATCACCATGCTTGGCCCATCTTCTCATCTCATAGAAAACAACTCTTTTTTGTTCTAATGAATATGTGAGTGTCTTTACCAACAGACAAAGTCCAATAAAGCAATGTTTGCAGTCATGTTTACAAATTTTGTAAAAGGACATAAGGTACGCTATCCATTAAAATGGTACAAAATGAAGAGGTGGGACAATTCCTCTGTATAAATGTGATCATGGATGTTGATGTTCTTTCGGAGAGTGGTGGTAAAATGCAAAAATGTGAATTGAAATGCAGGTATATACTTTCAGGATTGTAGCCAGATTTCAAGAACTCATGGAATGAGGCCCAAGGAAAAGAGAAATCTGGAGCTAATGTCTATCTAAATTTTTTTTTTTTTTACTGTGCTTTAGCTGAAAGTTTACAGTGCAAGTTAGTTTTTCATTCAAAAGTTTATACGCAAATTGTGACATTGGTTGCAATTCCCACAATGTGACAGCACTCTCCCCCTTTCCACCCTGGGTTCCCTGCGTCCATTCATCCAGTTTTCCTGTCCCTTCCTGTCTTCTTGTCTTGCTTTTGGGCAAGAGCTGCCCATTTGGTCTCATATGTTTGATAGAACTAAGAAGCACATTCTTCATGTGTGTTATTGTTTGTTTTATAGTCCTGTCTAATCTTTGGCTGAAAAGTGAGCTTCAGGAGTGGTTTCAGTTCTGAGTTAGCAGGATGTTCGGGAACATAGTGTCAGGAGCTCATCCAGTCTCTGTTAGACCAATAAGTCTTTTTTTTTTTTTTTTTTTGTGTTTGAATTTTTTCTGCATTTTTCTCCTGCTCTGTCTGGGTCTATCTATTTTGATCCCTGTCAGAGCGGCTGGTGGTGGTAGCTGGCCATCATTTAGTTCTTCTGGACTCAGACTGGTGGAGGCTGTGGTTCATGTAGTTCTTTACTCCTATGGGCTAATATTTTCCTTGTGTCTTTGGTTTTCTTCATTCTTTTTTGCTCCGAATGGGATGGGACCGACAGATGTATCTCAGACGGCCGCTCACAAGCTTCTAAGACCCCAGATGCTACTCACCAAAATAGAAGGTGGACATTTTCTTTATGAACTGTTATGCCAATTGATCTAGATGTCTCCCAAGACCATGGTCCCCAGCCTTCAGCCCCAGTAACTTGATCCCTCAAGGTGTTTGGATGTGTCTAGGAAACTTCTATAACTTTTCTGGGTCAAGTTGTGCTGACTTCCCCTATACTGTGTGCTGTCTTCCCCATCACCAAAGTTGACACTTCTACTACTATCTAGTCGGTGATTTCCCCTCCTCATTCCTCCTATCCCACATAACCATCAAAGATTTTTTTTTTTTTTACTGTGTGTAAACCTTTTCTTGAGCTTTTATAATGGTGATCTCATACAATATTTGTCCTTTTGTGATTGACTTATTTCACTCAGCATAATACCCTCCAGATTCATTCATGTTGTGAGATGTTTTGCAGATTCATCATTGTTCTTTTATCATTGTGTACTATTCCATTGTGTGATTATATCATAGTTCGTTTATCCATTCATCTGTTGATGGGCACTTGAGTTGTTTCCATCTTTTTGCTATTGTGAATAATGCTGCAATGAACATGGGTGTACCTGTGTCTATTTGTGTGATCATTCTTATTTCTCTAGAATATATTCCTAAGAATGGGATTGCTGGATCATATAGTATTTCTATTTCCATATTGTTTTCCATAGTGGTTGTGCCATTTTACATTACCACCAGCAGTGCATAAGAGTTCTAATCTCCCCGTAAACGTTCTGTCTTAGGCTGGGTTCTCTAGAGAAGCAAAACCAGTGAAGCATGTATATATGTGTGAGTGTGTGTGTGCGTGTGCGTATGTATCAGGAAATGGCTCACACAGCCGTAGAGGCTGATGAGTCTCAAGTCCGTGAGGCAGGCTGGAGGCTTCTCTTGACTGACGTACCTGCAGGGGCTAGCGAACACAAGATCAGCGGGTCAAACGGCAGGCCTCTGGCTCACAGACTGCAGAGGATAATGAATCCCAGGATAGTTGTGGGGGCTGACAAATTTCAAGACTGGCAGGTATGCTCCAAGAACTGAAGGTCAGAGGAACAGGAGCTGCTGCAGTATCCAGAGCAAGCAAAAATAAATAAATAAATAAATAAGCCAGCAAGTTTTGCCAGAAAGTCCTTGTATATTGTATGCAGGCCATTCCCCCAAGGAAACTCTTTTTCAACTGATTGGCTGCTCATAGCAAATCTTATCATGGAGGTGATTATATCACATCAGATCTCATTATGGAGGTGATTACGTCTTTACATAGTTGCCAGACTACATAACTGCCAAACCACTGAGAATTATGGCCCCAGCGAAGCTCACACACAACTTTAACCATCACACTCTCCAACATTTATTATCTTCTGTTTTTTTGATTAGTGCCAGTATTGTTGGAATGAGAAGATATTTCAGTGTAGTTTTAATTTGCATTTCTCTAATAGCTAATGATCGTGAGCATTTCTTCATGTATCTGTTAGTCGCCTGCATGTCTTCTCTGGTGAAGTGTCTGTTCATATCCTTTGCCCATTTTTAAGTGGATTATTTGTCTTTTTGTTGTTTAGATGTTGAAGTATTCTGTAGATTTTAGAGACTTTACCCTCGTTAGATACATCATAGCCAATTTTTTTTTCCCAGTCTGTAGGTTCTCTTTTTACTCTTTTGCTGACGTCTTTTGCTGAGCATAATTGTTTAATTTCTAGAAGCTCCCAGTTATCATGTTTACCTTTAGTGTTTGTGCATTGTTAGTTATGGTTTGTAATCAATTTGTACTCATATTTGAGTAGTATTGGTTTTGATCTCTTCTCTGAATATTTGGTAGAATTCTCCAGTGAAGCCATCCAGGCCAGGGTTTTTTTTTGTGTGGGGAGTTTTGTTTTTATTACCTTTTGTTATGGGTCTGTTTAGTTTTTCTACTTCAGTTTGTGTTAGTTTAGGCAGGTAGTGTGTTTCTAGAAAATTGTCCATTTCCTCTAGGTTTTCAAACTTGTTGAGGTACGACTGATTGTAGTGTTCTGTTAAGATCTTTTTTATTTCAGTTGATTCTCTTGTGATATCACCCATATCATTTCTTATTCTGGTTATTTGCTTCCTCTCCTGTTTTTATTTTGTCAGTTTGGTCAATGGTTTGTCAATTTTGTTGATCCTTTCAAAGAACCAACTTCTGGTCTTGTTGATTCTTTCTGTTGTTTTTCTGTTCTCTATTTCATTTATTTCTGCTCTAATCTTTATTGTTTCCTTTTTTCTGGTGGCTGTGGGCTTCATTTGCTGCTCTCTTTCTATTTATTTGAGTTATAGGGTTAATGTTTTGATTTTGGCCCTTTCTTCTTTTTTGATGTGTGGGTTTATTGCTATAAATTTACCTTTAAGCACTACTTTTGCTGTGTCCCAAAGGTTTTGGTAAATGTATTTTCATTCTCATTCGTTTCTATGATTTTTTTTTTTTTATTCCATCTTTGATTTCTTCTATTATTCAGTGGTTTTTAAGCAAGGTGCTGTTCAGTTTCCATGTGTTTGATTTTTTTTTCTTGCTCTTCCTGTTATTGATTTCTACTTTTATGGTGGTGTGAGAAGAGAAGATGCTTTGTATTATTTCGATGTTTTGGATTTTGTTCAGCCTTGCATTGTGGTGGAAAATGTGGTCTATTCTGGAGAATGGCCCATGTGTATTGGGAAAGAATGTATACTTTACTGCTGTCTGATGGAGTGTTCTGTGTAGCTTATGAGGTTTAGTTGGTTGATTGTGGCACTTAGGTCTGAGTTTCTCTCTAGATGTTCTTTATTGAGTTTCTTTCTAGATGTTCTATCCTTCACCAAAAGGGGTGTATTGACGTCTCCTACTATTATCGTGGAACTGTCCGTTTCTTTTTCCAATGCTGTTAGAGTTTGTTTTATGTATTTTGGAGCCCTGTAATTGGGTGCACATGTATTTATTATGGTTATGTTCTCTGGGTGTATTGACTATTTAATCATTATATAGTGTCCTTTCTCATCCTTTCATGGATTTTGCCTTAAAGCCTATTTTATCAGAGATTAATATTGCCTCTTCTGCTCTTTTATTTGGTTGTTGCTTTCTCAGTGGAGCTCTGGTTAAAGCATTCGGCTGCTAACCAAAAGATCTGTGGTTTGAACCCACCAGCCACTGTGTGAGGGAAAGACGTGCCAGTCTACTTCCACAGAGATTTACAGCCTTGGAAACCTTATGGGGCAGTTCTAATCTGTCCTATCTGGTGGCTCTAAGTTGGAATTGACTCAACGGCTGTGGGTTTGGTTTTTTCGGTTTGCTTTGCTTAATATGGAAACCGTGGTGGTGTAGTGGTTAAGTGCTACAGCTGCTAACCAAGGGCTTGGCAGTTCGAATCCACCAGGTGCTCCTTGAAACTCTGTGGGGCAGTTCTTACTCTGTCCTATAGGGTCACTATGAGTAGAAATCGACTCGACGGCAGTGGGTTTGGTTTTTTTTCGGTTGCTTAATATATTTTTTCTAACCTTTGAGTTCGAGTTTATGTCTTTATGTGTCTAAGGCATGTCTCTTGTAGACAGCATATAGATAGACTGTGTTTTTTTAAATCCATTCTGCACTCTCTGTCTCTTATGCATTTAAGCCATTTACATTCAGCATAATTATTGATAGTTATGAGTTTACAGCTGTTGTTCTGTTGTATATATTTTTTGTAGTGTTGACAGTTGCTTTGCTTAGCTTAATTTTCTATGCTGAGTTCTTTTTTTATGGATTGCTTTTCATTTCTTTTGTTATTACTGATTTTGCATTTACCGAGTCTTTATGTTTTTCTTCTTTTTTATTTTGATGGGTAGGTTTGTTAGCTTCCTTTGTGGTTACCTTGAAATTTACCTTTATTTTCCTAAGTTTAAGTCAGTTTTTAATTTTTTCATATCACACTGGCTTCCTCTCCATCTGGAAGTCCTATAACTACACCATTTATTGCTTCTTTTTTGTTTTGACTTTGCTGTCATTCACACATTGACATCTTTGTTTCCCTGTTTTCAGTCTTTTAGATTTGTTTTATTTTTGAGCACTCCCTATCTAGGTTGGCATATTGTTGATCTGTCCCATGTCCTAACCATGGATTGTTGTCCAGTGTTGTTGTTTCTCTAACTGGAGGACTGTCTTTAATATTTCTTTTAATTTTGGTCTGATGTTTACCAATGTTTTTAATTTCTGTTTATCCGTTTATCTGGAAATGTCTTAATTTTGCCATTGTATTTGACAGACAATTTTGCTGGATATGTAACTCTTGGCTGGCAGTTTTTTCTTTCAAGGCTTTATATATGTCATACCATTGCCTTTGCCTATATAGTTTCTGCTGAGTAATCAGAGCTTAGTCTTATTAGTTCTCCTTTGTAGGTAACTTTTTGTTTTTTCCCAAGCTACTCTTGGGATTCTTTCTTTGTTTTTCATTTTGACAAGTTTTAGTATAATATGTCTTGGTGACTTTCTTTTTGGGTCTATCCTGTAGGGGGTTCATGGGGCTTCTTGGATAGATATCTTTTTGTCTTTCATGATATTAGGGCAATTTTCCACCAACAAATTTTCAACAATTCTCTCTGTGTTTTCCGTTGTCCCTATCACATGTAAGTTTTTCTTCTTGATAGTGTCCCTCATAATATTTAGGCTGTCTTCATTTTTCTTCATTTTCTTCAAACAAATTGGTGTCAAGGGATTTGTCTTCAATCTCACTAATTCTGCCTTCCATTGTCTCAATTCTGCTCCTATGTCCTTTTATTGAGTTGTCTAATTCTGAAATTTTCTTGTTAATCTTTTAGATTTCTAGTTGCTGTTTTTGTATGGTTCCCAGTAGCCTATTTATTCTATCACTCTTGTATTGTTTTCCTGAATTCTTCTGTTGCTTTGTCTGTATTTTCCTTGGTTTTGTCTGTGTTTTCCCTGTTCTCTTTCTTGATATCTTGTAGAGCTCTGTATTACTCTCTTGAGTTCTTTATCAGGTAGTTCCATTGCCTTATCTCCCTCCGGAAAGTTTTCTGGTTTTTTATTTTGGTCACTTGCTGGAGCCATCTTGTTCTGCTTCTTTATGTGATTGATATTGTCTGTTGTCTCTGAGATGTCAAGGAGTTATTATATTTATCTATTGTGTGTTTTCTGGAAACCCTGGTGGCGTTGTGGTTAAGTGCTACGGCTGCTAACCAAAGGGTTGGCAGTTCGAGTCTGCCAGGTGCTCCTGGGAAACTCTATGGGGAAGTTCTACTCTGTCCTATAGGATCACTATGAGTTGGAATTGACTCGATGACACTGGGTACTGGATTATTGTATATTTGCTGCGTCCTAACTTTTTGTTTTGTTTTGTCTTGATATATCCAAGTAGGGTGAGTATATGTGCTACTCTGGCTGCTAATCTGGGCATGATGAAACTCATCTCCTGTCTCCAGGTGACTTGGTGTGTGAGCACAGGTCCCTGTTCACTGTCCTTGCAGAGCTGCTGAGCATGTAGGTGAGGTGATGTATTTGTCTTGCTGGCCACCTGGCTCTAGGTGCAGGGGGTATTCTCCATGGTCATTGCTTGGATGTTGTGTGCGCCCACTGCTGCTTGCCGATTGATCACAGTGAAGGTGCTCAGGTTGTCAGTCACTCAGTCAGTGGTGTAGAAACTCTCACTGACAGTCCTGGGTGGGCAGGGCTGAGTGGAGGTGTTTGAAGCAGGTACAAACCTCTGGTTGTAGGGGGGAGCAATGCGGGGGGGGAAGGCAGGGGAATGTCACCTGACTATGGATGCCCTATTGGAGGGGTGTCCCAGTCCACTGGAAAGCATCATGAGAATGGTTGTACAGCTGGTCCCTGGGTGCCCAGAGCCATTGCATAGAGGGACTGGGCAACACCACTGGTCCTCAATCACCCAACTGAGTGACTGGATGGAGTGGGCAGCAACCCCAGCCCTCAGGCCCTCCATGTGGGTGGTTGAGCTCCTGTCATAGGGACTGGGGTGCAGGTTTGCAGGTGTGAGGAGTGGGGAGAAAGGCTGGATGAGTAGGGTTGGAGTGCTCCTCAAGCCCTCAGACCTCCAGTAGGGGTGGCTGGCATGTACACAGTGAGTAGGGTGGATGCAGTTAACTTTTGCAGGGCATGAAGCACTCCTGTCTGACTCTGGCCATGAGTGCAGAGTTGCTCCTGCTTGTCTGTACCAGATGGAGTGGATTTTGGCTGGGAATGCTGCTTGCTTTGGTCAATATGGCCACACTGCACAAGTTCAGCCAGCAGGGTACTGGCGCAGGTAACCGGAGGGGTCAGAAGGTGATGCAAGTCCATGGAGTCCCTGTGCCAGTGGCTGGGCAAAGGGGCAGGCACATTGGACTGGGCTGAGAGTACCTGGCTTAGCTGGTGGGGTGGTGTTGAATACCACATGTCTACAGCTTTGAGGTGTGGGGAGAGCAGATGGACAAGGAAGGTAAGGGTGGGAGTGCTCCTCAGGCCCGTGGACCTCCAGTGCTTGGGGTGGGGGCTGGTGTGCACACTGTGTAGAGTGCCTGCACCTACCTTTACAGGGCTGAAAACCCTTCTATCAGGCCCCTGACTTATGTGGAGAGTTGCTCCTGCTTAGCTACTGCAGGTGAAGTAGGCTTCAGCTGTGAATGCTGCCTGCTTTGTCTATATATGTCAGTGCTGTGCATAGGTGATTAGAGGGGGTTAAGGACGCTGCAGATATGTGGACCCCAGCACTAGTGGTTGGGTGAAGGGGCAGATGCCTCTAGATTGGGGCCGTGAGCTCCCAGATTAGGGAGCGTGGTGGTGTTGAATGCTGTTAGGCTAGTGTCATTAGCAGGGAGAGGGTATGGGTGAGGAGGTGGGAGTGTTCTTCAGACTTGTGAAGCTCTGGTGGTGGGGGGTCTGGTGTGTGCATGGTGGGTTGTGTGTGTGCACTTAACTTCTGCAGGGCTGGAAGCACTCCTGGCTGACTCTGGAGGTGTGTACAGAGTCACTCCTGCTTAACTGTACCAGGTAGGGTGGGTTTCGGCTGGGATTTATGCTTGCTTGTCTCAATATGTCTGTGCTGTGCAGGTTCGCCTAGCAGGATGCTTGTGACCTATAAGTTTCCATTTCCACTGTTTTTGGATTGTCTCTCCTTTCACCTGTCACTCAGTCTGATTCTTCATCCTTGTCTTTGATGCTTAAAAAAAAAAATTAGGGTTCCTAAATTGTCATATATATCCAGTTCACTTGTTTTTTCAGGTCTTTGTTATAAGAGGGACAACATTAAGCATCTGACTACTCCACCATCTTGGCCTGCCTCCTCTATATCTAAACTTTGTCTTTAGTTTCAGTCAACTGCTTTATCAGATTTATTAGGTGACTAACAAGTTTACACATTGGTTTGAGCCTTATCTTGATTTATATAAAATAAAACTTTGGGCTCTGTGAGGTCTTCTCTACCTAATATAAGACAGCGTGTCTGTTTTGTCTTCGATTGAGGTGACCTGTGGGCAGTGAGATGACAAAAAAGATTGATACCAATTTTATTGGCAGGACCAATACCATTGGCTATTGAATAATAAGAAGGTGATTGTGGCTTTTCCTAAAAGACCATAGGGCTCCCAGGATGGGCATGGGCCTGCTACTTTCCCAAACGTCATTGGCAGTGATAGACTTTTGTTTGTGTGATTCAATAGCTGATAGAGTTTGTGCCCCTTCCTCCCTATTTTAAGTACTACAGTGACTTTACATAGTTGAAAAAAAAAACCTAAAGCAACTTTTAAACAGTTCTTCACTTAATAAACAGCATGTTTGGATAGTTCTCTACAAAGTTCTGGCTATGAAATGGAACAGAGAGAAGGCATGGTGATTGTAGGGACAAGGGGGTATTTTAAGACGGTTGATAGAAGAGCTTGTTTTATAGGTTACAGGACTGATCTAGTAGACAGGGAGAAACTAATGGTTCAGAAAATAGAAGATAAACCAAGATGTGCGGGTCCCTGAAAGTATGGAAGAGGGTGGGATCTAGGGCCCATCAAAAGGGATTGGACTTCAATAGGAGAAAGATTTCTTTCACTGTAGCCATTGGGATGGGAGAAGATAGATGCTGCTCTGGGTAGGTTTAGAAGTGTTATGGTGGAAAGAATAGGGAGGGAGTAACTAGAATTTTTTGGTTGCAAGCAAAAGAAAGTAACTGTGATTAACTTAAGCTAACAAATAAATGATTCAGAGAATTCTGCATAGCTAAAAAGAAAGTAATAATAAAGGACTGTTAATGTTCAGTGATAGATCTCCTGATAATCCAGAGGGATTCTGACTCCCTTTGAGACCTCTGGACAGAGAAGCAGGTGAACGTAGTTCTTTACTTGAGGATCTAGCGTATCTCGCAGAGAAGATAACAAAACAGGGCCAGACATTCATTTCCTTTCACTACACAGGAATAAGAAGTCTTGAAAAGAGGGTGTCACATATTTCCTCCTCTCTTCCACCCCTCTTTTCAGTCCTCATTCTCTTCCCACCATTTCCACTCTCAAGACTTTCAGGATCTAGGTTCTAGCTTTCTCCTCAAGAAGCAGAGCATTTATCTTCAGGTGCCTTGTCTTTCCATTGCCTTCATCATATACCAGGTGTTAATGGATGTTCTTCATCCGGGCTTTGCAGTCTGGATGGGTCAGGGTGAACTCTGGGCAAATGAGCGCAGTTGATGAGGGGCTTCAATTCCTGTCCGGTCTTTCAAGCAGTGAATAACATGTCTTGTTTTCTCATAGAAACAATATCCCAACATAGAGAAAACATTGATTGTCTACAGAGGCAGCGCAGTGTAGTCCCATACAAAGGAAGCATATTTTTGCTCCTCCCCTTTCCGTAATAGTTATCCTGGTATTACTGTGCTAAGGAGCACTTGACTTGGTCCAGAGCCTCTTTTATTACCAGAATTACTATTAGTGGCACTTTCTCAGCCATCCAGGATGGCCAATTCCAACTCCAATTGAATTTTTCCTGATCCTCCAAAAGAAATGGCAACAATCTCAGTTTTCCCTGCCATACCATTGTGAGGTTTTTCAAAGCTTAGTTAAATGTTAAAGAGACTAGGTGACCATTTTTGGTAAAATATAAGAAATAATTATAATGGTCCAAGATCTATTTTTTAACTTTGTAGGTCATCATACTTGATCAGTTTTCTAAAGGTTTTCAGGTTCTTGAAGATTCACGCACATTTACCAAATTCCAAGGAACTTTTGTTGTTTTTGCTCTTAAAATAGAATGTGCTTCCAACTTACCAGTTTAGAAGACAATTTTTAGAAATCAGAACGCTTGCGACAGTTGGGCACCACACTGTCTATCCTGTGGAAAAGTCTACATGGACAACCATATTGCTATCGCCTGCTTCTTGGCCTAAGAGTAATTGGGATGGGGTATAAAAGAGAGCCCCTCTGAAACATAATATCCAAATTCACCCTGAAAGTTTTGCGTTCCAACACTACAGTGCACTTTCTCTCCACTCCAATTGATTAACTCCCTTGGATTAGTTGTTCATAGTCAATAACTTTTCTTCCCCTCACTAAACTCCTTTGAATAGGGACAATGTTTCATTCAACTGTTTGTATTGCTGTATCTTCTCACCAGAAGCCAGGGCAAGTTTTGCATACGATAGGTGTTCAAGACCTGTTTGTTGTTGTGTTACC
This sequence comes from Elephas maximus indicus, assembly GCF_024166365.1. Classification (NCBI taxonomy): domain Eukaryota; kingdom Metazoa; phylum Chordata; class Mammalia; order Proboscidea; family Elephantidae; genus Elephas; species Elephas maximus. Next base: position 171,447,704 of record NC_064819.1, on the reverse strand, counting down.
ACAAGAAGGAAAAAATATTTCCCGTCTTGACTTTCAAGAGGCTGGGTGATGTATGTTGGAAGCCTGAATTTACAGTAGAAGTTTTAAGTTTGACTCCTGATTCTGTCACCAGCTATGTAACTTGAGGTTAATCACTCAGCATCTCCAAGCCTCGGTTTCTTCACGTAAAAAATGAACAATTCCTATCCAACAAGATTGTTGAGGTGATCAAATAAGATCAGGTATGTCAAAATCTTTTAAAGCCGACATAAAACCAAGGCTTTAATAGGGATTATGGAGTCAGAACAAAGGAACAAGAATGACCTTAATGACTATTGTTAACACCTACCAACACTTTGGTCTACCTGTCCTTTCATCTCTATATCCTTAGCATCTAGCCCAGTGCTTGACAAAGTGGGTTCTCAAGAGATGATTTTGAATGAACGCCATCATCATTGTTTAGTTGCTTGCTGGGGGAGTGAATACCAAATAGCTCCAAAACATTTCATGTGGCTGTGGATGAGTGTGGTGGGTACAGAGGTGAAGACTGTCCCTTCTGGAGGGGCCTCCGAGGATAGATTTGTTCTAGAACCCCCTGTGGTTCTGAGCCTTCGAAGTGTGTGGCTGCAAAACTCAGCTTGCATTACCCCCTGGAACAGATAGATCTGATGAGATGCTTGTTTGTGGCCCTGTTATTGGGACACTAATGCCCAGATACTACACAGCAACCTTAGGATTAGGAATGAAACTTGAAAGGATACTCTGGGAAGTACGCTGAGAAAAGCGGATGGCTTTTGGAAAAGAGACACAGAAAGTGAGCTATGCCAGGATTAGCTACAGGCCAGAGGTAAGAAGAGGTGGACTGGGGTAGGGAGGAGATGATGATTGGAGCAAACTGTCACTGTCCTATGCCCCTGCAGTGACCACTGGTGTGGATTGGTACAGACTTCTGGTATGTTCTTTCAATTGTATTGACCAAGTAACTGAACACCAACCTTATGTGTTCATTAAGAAGTCTTTTCACTGAAAATGTCCTTTGAAATTTAAAATAGTAACAACCAAGTATTTTTTTGTTTTGGCCACTACAGTAAGGAATTTGTTGTTGTTAGGTGCCTTGGAGTTGGTTCCGACTCATAGAGACCCTATATATAACAGAATGAAACATTGCCAGGTCCTGCATCATCTTCACAACTGTTTCTGTGTTTGAACCCATTGTAGCAGCCAGTGTGTCAATCCATCTTATTGAGGGTCTTCCTCTTTTTCACTGACCCTCTACTTTACCAAGCATGATGTCCTTCTCCAGAGAAGTCTCACCATCCTCACTTCTAAGGAGCATCCTGGCTGTAATTTTTCCAAGACAGGTTTGCTCATTCTTCTGACAATCTATGGTATATTCAGTATTATTTGCCAACATCATAATTCAAACACATCAATTCTTCTTCGGTTTTCCTTATTCATTGTCCAGCTTTCCCATGAGTATGAGATGATTGAAAATACCATTGCTTGGGTCAGGGGCATCTTAGTCCTCAAAGTGACGTCTTTGCTTTTGAACACTTTAAAGAGTTCTTTTGCAATAGATTTGCCCAATGCAATACGTCATTTGATTTCTTGACTGCTGCTTCTATGGGTGTTGATTGTGGATCCAAGTAAAATGAAATCCTTGATAACTTCAATCTTTTCTCCCTTTTCCATGATGTTGCTTATTGGCCCAGTCACAGCAACCTGCAAGCCACCACAGTATGACAAACTGACAGAAGAGTGGTGGATAATAAGGGATTTATCTAACATAAAATAGATTTTTTAACATTTTAAGGAATAAATAAGGATTTAATTTTATTACAATACCACCTCCATCCACCATCTCTGAAAGAAATGACTAATCACGAGTCTACACTCTTTCTTTGTTCTATCTCAATTTAACACTCATAAACTAGTTTTTCAACAAAGACAATTTTTTTTTTTCTCCTTCTTTCCTTTGTTATCCTACTGCAGAAACTCACTACAGAAGAACCCAAGTTCTGTGATTCTCTTTCCTTGTCAGGTTCTGGGCAGACTCAGAAAAAGCTATAAGGCCTGGAAGAAATATCCCTACCAGCCCTGGCCCTGTGAACTGTTCTGAGCCCAAGAGAGACTGCTAATGCTTGGTTTGCTTTGGTGCGATTATTCTTGTCAGCACACAGCAGCTCGGCTTTTGGTTGCATTGTGAACATGTAGGACTTCGTCCTCCTGCAACCATGCTGAGCCTTTCTCAATAACACAACTGGACCTCTGTGGGAGGGGGTGGAACAGTGTCAGCCTGGCTTGATAGTGTAACCTGGAATACTGGGAGTGAACACAAACAAGGACGTTGCAGCTTGAAGCAAAAAAACTTGGCAGAAGCAACGTGGATCTGATGCCTTGGCTCAGAACAGGAACAAGGAATCCAATTTTAGTACACTCTGTATAGAGTTTTAAAAAAAAGAAAAAAAAGCTTTTGTTGTGCTTTAATCCCATAGAAGTAAATGAGAGAATTAGAAACAGATTGAGAGTTTTCCTTTAGACGGTGTCAAGATGGAAAACATCTTTTAGAGCTTGAAGAGTGCTCTAATGTGTAGAACAGCTAATTAAAGCTTTTTATAACCTGCATGGCCTGTTGTGATACTCTAAGAGCTAAGCAAAGGATTCACTCCCTGCAGAGCAGAAGCACCTGTGCCCTGTACATGGGATGCATTCTCTGTGCTGCCCACTCTGACATGGGGCACTATGTTCTAACGGACCCCCAAATCGCTAGTTGTAGTTACTCTTCAATAAGGGAACAAGAGTAATTGCACGAAGTTATAGAACAGTTTAACTGAGCAAAAGCCTGTCACTCACAGTTTGAGGCTTGCATTTTGTCACTTCGGACCTATATGAACTGTTCATAAGATCACATATGAGTTTATATAAATATCACTTATAAATAACTCTTTATAAACATATAAACATCCTATATATCAGGAAATATCCATTTTATAATGGAAACTATTATCGAAGGAGTACAATTATTCCAAATTGAAGGGGCTTCAATCAGGACACTTGAAATCATTTTTGATGTTGCATTTATATTTTACATCAACTGTGAAGCATCAACTTTTTTGTTGTTGTGAATGTGTGGTATGGTCCATACCCTGTAATCTTTCCTTAGGGCTTACAATTAAGTGAGTAATGAACTTGGAAGGTTAAGCAGATAATATGATTGTGAAAACCTATTAAATACGATTATTATTATTTTTTTCCGAGACCATGAAACACAATCTCTAAAAGCTGAGATTGTGCAACTCCCTGGAAGGCTCATGGCTCAGTTCAGTGTTGCATCTAATGAAAACAAAACCAAAAATAAAACACAAGTGATCCATGAGGCTTGCTCTCTGAGCCTCATTACTCATAATTGTAAACATCTGAGCTTCAGGATTTTCAGGAAAAGTTCTGTCCTGCAAGACGTGTGGAAAGGCAAGAGTGACTCAGCTCACCTGTTGTTTGTGACTGGCGACTCTTCGTGCTACTTGTCATGATTCTCCCAAGAGAGGTGGCTAAGGGGTTGCATTCTTGTCTATGCAAAAAAGGTCTTTTCTGGCCTGGAAGAGCAGATAAGTTGTTGAAGCTCAACTTTAATGCATGTGTTCTTGGCTGACCAAGATCTGTGTTGTTGTTGCTAGGTGCTCTCAAGTCAGTTTGGACTCATAGTTACCCTATGTACAACAGAACGAAACACTGCCCATCCTCACAATCATTGTTATGTTTGAGCCCATTGTTCCAGCCACTGTGTCAATCCATCTGTTCGAGGGTCTTCCTCTTTTTCACTGACCCTCTGATTTAACAAGCATGAAGTTCTTCTCCAGGGACTGTTCCCTCCTGATAACATGTCCAAAGTATGTGAAATGAAGTCTCACCATCTTCGCTTCTAACGAGCATTCTGGCTATATTTCTTCCAAGACAGATTTGTTTATTCTTCTGGCAGAATGTAATATTCAATATTCTTTGCCAACACCATAATTCAAAAGCATCAAATTTTCTTCAGTTTTCCTTATTCATGTCCAACTTTCACATGCATATGAGGTGACTGAAAATACCATGGCTTGAGTCAGGTGTACCTCAGTCCTCAAAGTGACATCTTTGCTTTTGAACAGATTTGCAGCAGATCTGCCCAATGCAATATGTCATTTGATTTCTTGGCTGCTGCTTTCATGGCCGTTAACCGTGGATCCAAGTAACAACTTCAGCCTTTTTTTTCTGTTTATCATGATGTTTATTATTGGTCCGGTTGTGAGGATTTTTGTTTTCTTTATGTGGAGGTGTTATCCACACTGAAGGCTGTAGTCCTTGATCCTCATCAGTAAGTGATTCAAGTCCCCTTCACTTTCAGCAAGTAAGTTTGTATCATCTGCATATTGCAGGGTTTTAATGAGTCTTCCCCCAATCCTGATGCCCTATTCTTCTTCATATAGTCCAGCTTCTTGGATTATTTGCTCAGCATAGAGAATGAATAAGTATAGTGAAAGGATATAACCCCGGCACCCACCTGTGTTGACATTAAAGTATGTAGTATCCCCTTGTGCTGTTTGAATGACTACCTCTTGGTCTATATACAGGTTCCTCCTGAGCACAATAAAGTGTTCTGGAATTCCCATTCTTCGCAATGTTACCCATAAATTTGTTAAGATCCATACAGTTGAATGCCTTCGCATAGTCAATAAGACACAGGTAAACATCTTTCTGTTATTCTCTGCTTTCAGCCAGGATCCATCTGACATCATCAGTGATGTTCCTCATTCCACATCTTCCTCTGAATCTGGCTTGAATTTCTGGCAGTTCCCTGTCAATGTACCACTCTAACTGCTTTTGAATAATCTTCAGTAAAATTTTACTTGTGCATGATATTAATGATATTGTTCAATAATTTCTGCATTCTATTGGATCACTTTTCTTTGGAATGAGCACAAATGTGGATCTCTTCCATTCAGTTGGCCAGGAAGCTGTCTTCCAAATTTCTTGACGTAGATGAGTGAGCACCTCCAGCGTTGCGTTTTTTTGTTAAAACATCTCAATTGATATTCTGTCAATTCCTGGAGCCTTATTTTTCACCATTTCCTTCAGTGCAGATTGAACTTCTTCCTACAATACCATCAGTTCTTGATCATATGCTGCCTCCTGGAATGGTTGAACATTGACCAATTCTTTTTGGTGTAGTGACTCTGTGTATTCCTCCATCTTCTTTTGATGCTTCGTCAGTTGTTCAATATTTTCCCCATAGAATTCTTCAATATTGCAACTTGAGCCTTGAATTTTTCTTCAGTTCTTTCAGCTTGAGAAATTCTGAGCCTATTCTTCCCTTTTAGTTTTCTAACAGGTCTTTAGGTGGAGAGTGCACCATGGCATCGCAGGTCTCTGTCCTGGAATTGCTCTTTGTGAAGAGATGAGATGCTGACCCACGAAGGTGCTGTTATCACCTGGGCATGGGCATTGTTCCTGGTGGCAATGGCACTTGATACCAAGGAAAGAGTGAGTTATACCATTATCACTGAGTTGCTTCAGTGTAGGAGGTTGCGTGGTTGCCTATGTTGTCACATGGTTTAATAATCTTCAAAGGGTAGAGCTCCCTCTGATGAGTTTTCTTCAGATTGTTAACACTGAATCCTTTCTGTCCTCTCAATAACGATGATGATGATGATAAATGTTTCTCTTGTGATGGCATTAATTTTTAAGTTTAAATTTATGACACGTCTAGGCTAGTGCTGTGCTTATAGATCCGACTTCCTATCACGAGAACAATGGTTTGCAATAAAAAAGATGACCCCTTTCAATTGAAGAACACTTTAAGTTTAGGAAGCACTCTTACACCAACTATCTCCTTGTCCTCAGACAAACCTGTGAGCTAAGCATGAGAGTCATTCTTCCTCCCTCCACCCCCTTCTTAAGGGAGTGAGGCTGTGAGGCTCTGCATGTCAAGAACCAAAGGTCACCTATGTAGTAAGTAACAAAGCCAGCACAGCAATGTAGATCTTCTAGTTCTAAGACTAGGTATCTTTTTTGCCAGTACTTCAAACATTTGGTTGCAGAATTATTTGATGACTTTTTAAGGGCAGAAATGACTTAATAATACTTCAGGAAGACAAGCACAACTAAAATAATCTGATGGTAGCATTTCCACATCTAGCTACATGTCTTTTGATTTCTCTCAGTTATAGGGAGAGAAAAAATGGTCTTTTGTCTGAGGGAGTTCTGAGGCTGATATTGCTTTACCCATCATTTAAAATAATCCAGGGACCCAAGTGTTCCTCAAGAGGAGACTGCATGCCTTTTTGTGCTATTTTCTACTTCAAGGGTACACAGAGATTAGCTTCACTGCAACTCAGAGCTTTAAGGGAAGCTAAGAGATCATTCCTCTCTCCACTTAAACATCTACTCATGAGAAACTGATGCCAAAAACACTAAGTGATTTACTCAAGATTATACATTATGTCAGTAGAAGATAAACTGCATTAAAAAAAAATTACTGTAAAGAATGAAGTCACTTTTCCTCCAGTGAAGAATGCCATTTTGTGAGTGTGTGTGTGTTTCTATTTCATTTCTTCTTAAAGTTTTTATCGTGGGGAAAATACAGCAAAACATTAGCCAATTCAGTAATTTCTGCATGTATATATAATTCAGTGACATCTATTATGTTCTTCACCTTGTGCAACCATTATGGCTCTTCTTACCTGAACTGTTCTACCCCTACTAACATAAAATCAATGCCCCCTGAACAAAAACTTCCCTTTCTCTCAAACCATTAATAATCTTTTGGTTTCACTTATTTCATTTGCTTATTTCAAGTAAGCGAAAAGAATGTCATTTTTAAATTTTAAGCTGTCTATGTCATTATTTGCCTGATGAAAATAATGTAGAGTGGCTTGGATCAGGATTTTTGCCTAAGGTAAATACGTATGCAATATTTTTGACAGGAGCTGGCAAAGCTACTCCACAAATTATTATTTTAAGATGTGGCACGTGCATTGTGTTTTGGATCGATGTTAGTACATCCCCCTTGAATGAAGTGCTCAGCAAGAGCAGAGGCATAAATCAAGGAGTCGTATGCTTCACTGCAAGGGTGAAGGGTCTGATGGCAGCTGAGGTCCCTTTTATAGTAAATAGGGCGCAGGCCTGCTGTCAAGGGACCTGGACTCTGTGCTGGCTTCTTTGCTCTTTAGATTTATGTTTGTTCTAAGTTGTTGAGGCTGTTTCCTGACTAAGAAATACCTTTGACATTCTAGCAATGACTCACGGAGTCTCTTCATGCCCACGGAGTAGCCAGTGTTGCCTTCTGGTGTTTTCAGCCTCTGCCTTGCTGATTTGGTTTGGACCTTTCGCACGTAAAACACGTCAAAAGGAGGAATCGAGTTCCTTCTGGATTAGTCTGCCCTCTTGGGAGGCTACTTTCTTTTGTTCCCTAAGCCAGATCTCACTGCAGCTTTGGGCTCCCTCAGGCCTCATTACTCCGTGGAGCTTCTCTGACTTTCTGCTGTCTCCTGTCTCTAAACTCCCTCTCTGAGAGTCTGTACCAAGTTGCTTTCTTCTCTGGCCGATCCATTTTTTTTACCTTTTTTTGCTACATGATAATCTTCCTGAAGGGAGGAATCCTGATTGGCATTTCCGTCTTATCCTAGCCGAGTGCAGAGCACGTACTAAGTGCTACTTAGTGGATGGTTGATTGCTGTGGTGATGATACACCAGTTGCCATTGAGTCAGTTCCAATTCATGGCGACTCCATGTGTGTCAGAGTAGAATTCCATAGGATTTTCAATGGCTGTGGCCCTTCTTCTGAGGCACCTCAGCGTGGACTCAAACTACCAACCCTTCGATAAGTAGCCGATCGTCTTAACTATTTGCACCTCCAGGGACTCTAGCCATGGTAATGAGACTAAAAGAATTTTCTAAGATTCCTCCCTTCCTCCTTCATTCTCTTATTTCTTCCTTCCCTCCTGTTTTCCTTCTTTCCCTTCTGTCTTCCCTCCTTTCCTCCCTCCCTGCCTTCCTTCTTTCTTTATTCCTTCCTGTGCTTGGTTAGGGGATAGATCAGTGAACAGGGCAGACGTAGCTCTTGTTGTCATGGCTTTAAGATTTAACCAAAAATTTAGGGCAGGGGAAGAACTTGTTGGGAAAAAGGGATGATGGCATTTTGTTTCATACTTAGAGATGAGTACTAGATGGAGAAAGACTGACTCCTTTTTTTATTTGGGAAAGTAGAGTTGAGGAGGCAGGAGCTTGTGTTGGAAGGAGCACTGGAGTTGGAGACGTATTCAGGCTCTGACTTGACCATTTTAGAAGCTACAGGCCTTTGGGCAAGTTACTGAACGCCCTCAAGCCTCAGATGCTTCCTCTATAAATAAGGGTGGTTGTGAGGATTAATTTAATTAATTAAATTTAATTAAGCAAATATTTCGCTTAATGTCAAGTAAAAGCTTTTAAAAATTCTGTAATATTATGCTCGTATTATGTGAAAATGCTTCTTAAACTTCTATTATACAAATGTGAAGGACTTTGTTTTATAGGGCATGTCACTTTTTTTTTTTTAACCTCTGCAAAACTTGGCTTGAGTAGTTGCTACCTCCTCTTGAGAATGTGATGATAGGTGATAGGCCAGTTCTTTGTGGGCAGAGTAAGAATCCCTGTGTCTGTTGGAAATAATGTACCCCTAAACGGACATTTATTTACTACAGCGCAGCAGTGTTTTGTTAAATGACACATATAGTGCCTGAGTGAGCTCATAAAATTTCCAGTTGAAGTCACTGTCGGAAATTGTTCATAATGTAGAATACGGTCCCATGATAATTAAAAAAAAAAAAAAAGGAAGTCTTTGTTATTCTGGAATGAAAGACACTAGTTTTGGTCAAAATTTGTTTTTTCTGAAATGGTGAAGACTCCCCTTCCCCAATTAAAAAAAAAAAAACCCTTCCCAGAGCTCGATCCTCCACTATATTTGTTATATTTTCAGCACAATTTAGGGGGCTGGGTTCCTGCTGTGGCCAGGGAGGTGGGTCACAGAATTTCAGGCATGATGCTTCAAAGTGGCTCACGTTAAAAGAGGCTAGAATTGTCAAATGCTCACTCTAGTGTCTCCATTGGTTAAATTAAGAGGATTGGTACTGACTTGATTAAAAATCTTTCCTTTTATTTTTTATTTTAATAATGAAAGGCTTATAAATCCCTCCTGATAAAGTATGGAGTTAAAAAGCAGGACATGACTGTTAAACCAGTTCCTGTGGGTGACAACCACCATCCAGCACACGTCGCTTTCACTGGGAGCCACTCTTGGTGCCCTGTGTTGCAAGCTTGTTTCCCATTACATAAGAAGAGTGGCTCCTTCCCTAACCAAGGCAGAGCTGCCAGACTTAGCTCATGTGCTGGTCTATGAAATTTAGATCTCACTTTCCCTGTGGCTGCAGACAGACTGACTCTTTTTAGGAAAAGCCTATTATGGCTTACTTCCAGACGAATTGAGATCCCACTTGCAATTCACAAGCTCACTGGTTTTAAAGGTGGGTTCTGCAAAGTAATTAAATCAAATCCAATTGAGTCATTTTTCATTTTCAAAAGTCACAATCAGCACAGCAAAGCTTTCCAGAGACCTCCTGGGTAACAAGGGTACATTTGTCACACTTGAACAGTTTTCTGGTGAAATGGAGACAATTATTGGGTGTTGGTGTTATAATCAACAACAGAGTAGTATATTGATTGACCACTGATAACGTCTTTTGACCTTCTCCATTTCTGAGAAATGCCTGGCCTGACAGTTGTGTGGCATATAGCAAAATGTACACCTACATGGAGGAGATTAGCCAGCAGGGCAACATATTTTCTCTAATCCATTTGTTTTAGACAGTAAGCAATGCAGGTGTTGGACTTAGAAATTCTGGGCATTGGTTTTCTCATCTGAAAAATGAGGAGACAGGGCAAGATGATCTTCAAGGTCTTTTGTAGAGTAAAATACTCTATAATTCTCTGAATTAATGACAGTCTTTTGTATTAACTAGAAATAATGGACTCTACTCTTAATTCTACCTTTGCTAATAACTTGCCAAATGACCTTTGCCAAATGACCTATGACTTCTTCATCTGGGCACTTGACATGTGTGTTGACTTCCTGCCATCTGGCGTATGTTCCTTCTCCCTTCAGCCAGAGGCTCTAGACTATCGGAATGCCTGGAGGAGGGGCTATACAGTACCCAGTGGAGCAACAAGATCATGTCTGTGCCATAGCTGAAGTTTGTGTGGATGGCTTAACATAGAGTCAGCAGACTGTCAGTAGAGTAGGTGAAGGGGAGCCATGAGGACACAGTTTCCAACAATCTTTCCTCTTCTGTGTCACAGGGCCAGCGTTTCCTCCTAACTATTCATCAGAACTGGTTCCTTTTGGTTTACAACCAGGAAAAATGGGGCATCAACAGATTGGTCCTAAGATGCAACTATGTTAACTGACGGGAAAGGGGACTCTTTGTGTAAATGGGGAAGGGGGCCTCTTTTAGATTCTCCCTTTTGCGCCCATTAAATCAGAGGTGGTAAAATGGCTGCCTGTTGGCTGTATATGACCTGTTGATGTGTTTTATTTTGACTACATAAATACTATTTAAAACAAATAAAGAGATTTAAAAAAAAAACCCACACAAAACTCAGAAGATGACTTTGATTTACTTGGCCAACATTCGTAAATTCAAGATCGTAAAGAAAAATCCAGATTTTTTACTTTTCCTGAAAAGATGGAAGATCTGGTCACATTGAGACCTTTATTTCTGCTAGGTTACAGCTAGCTAGAGCTCAGAGGCCACTGTTTCTTCATGGTTCTGGCACTTGCCAGGGAGACAGATCCTACCTGGTCTATTTTATTAGTTATTTATGTGCCTGGCCCCTTTAGGCTTTTCAGTGTGTGACCTGGGATTCAGTTGATCAATTGAGTTGACTGTCACTTGCATAAACCACAGAAAACCTGGGTCCAGACCACCAATTTCACAGACACTGAGAAGCCCATTGGGGGTGAAGGGAAGCTTGAAGCATGCACAAGCGAGGAGATTCAGGAGAGAAGTCCCACTGCAAGCCCTGGACAACCACGAAGGTACCAGGCCAGGGCAGTGAGGCAGGCAGGTACCTGGAATGGAGCCCAGCAGCATGAAGGGGTGGTGCCCCAGCAGGGAGGACCTGCTTTTCTTCTTACTTGCCTTGGCTCAACCCATGGCTTCATCTAAGTCTAGGTCTCAGCATGGCCTCCGAGCGCTGGCACGGAAGTCAAGTTGATAAATTTATCAATATTTTTTTAATATTTAATCTTCTGTCACCAGCACTAATCATTTCATTAAAATCATCTTCATCCTTAGCTATTAGAACCCATGAGCAAAGGATGGTGCCCATGATGTTTTAGAATTTAATGGTCCTTATATTTCACAACAGGATCTCAGCTCCGTCAACATTTCAAATGTACTCAAAGCTTGGGTTGGTCATACAGTAGTAAATAGTCGCCCATCTGGAACATGGCCCTGTCAAACAGAACCGGAAACTCCACATCATGTGGAAAGTTGTACTTTTAGTTTCATGACTCAACTTTTGCCTTACAAAGACAGCTCTTATCGAAACAGCCTTTACAGCATAAGAAGTATCTTTAAATATTTTGTGAAAATCATATCTTAGTACCAAATATTTTTCTAATATGTCATCTTTTGGTGGTATCACCACAATTCTCTGAGGTAGGCAGAGTGGTTACTATTATAACTGCTTTATAAAAAATAAATTTGGGGTTCAGGAAAATGAAATGACTTACTCCATATCACACCATTAAGTAAATGGAATCATAACTGGCTCCCAGGTCTCCTGCCTCTAAGTCCATGGTTCTTTCCACCCTCTCTCTGCTGCCTCTGTGTGTCGTGGGGTGTATGTATGTGACAGTGTGTTTGCCAGTGCAGGGATACAAGGGCTTTTATTTAAGAAGAACTTTCAATATGCTTATTGCGACATTGCAAATGTTTGTCTATGGATTACGCATGGTACTTCAGTAAAAATTAGGAAGCTACATTCTCTGAAAATGTATAGAAAACATTTCTTTACAGCGAGGGAATAGCAGTGCAAATAATTTTAGAAGCTTATTTTTCTTGATAGACTCATAACATCTAAGAAAATAGTGTTTTGTGAACTGTTTATAAGAAAATGTCTATGATGTATGACGCTGTACAGTGTTTTCCCTAATTGTTAACATGTAATTTTTTTTTTTTTTTTAAATGGCTATAAGTTGGAATCGACTTGACAGCAGTGGGTTTGTTTTTTCAGGTTTTTTAAATGACTTTTGGTGGAGCTTCCAGACTAAGACAAAATAGGAAGAAAGACCTGGAGATCTACTTCTAAAAATCAGCCAATGAAAACCCTGTGAGTCACACCGGGCAGCGTTTCATTCAGTTGTGCGTGGGGTTGCCATGATTCAGGGGGGTGACTTGACGGTAGCTAAGAACAATAGCATTCTCTATGTCTAAAATATGCAAACAAACAAACAAAAACCCCAAAACAAAAACAAACAAACAAAAATACCTCATGATCTTGCAGCTCGATTATTCAGTAGCTGGTAGCAAATATATATTTCCATCAGTCTTCATGTTTTATGTAAACTACCTCCCACCCTTTTGTCGTTGCTATTGTTACATTATCAAAACAAACAGAACACACCAAACAGTCAGTGGCTTCAGCAATGTCTCCCACGGGGAGTGATAAGTCCATGTTGTTGTTGTTAGTTGCCATCGAGTTGATTCTCATGGTGACCCATGATGCAGAGTAGAGCTGTTCCACAGAGTGTTCAAAGCAGTGACCTTCCGGAAGCAGATTGCCAGCCTTGTCTTCTTAGGCATCTCTGAGTGGGCTTGAGCTGCCAACCTTTTGGTTACTAGTCCAGTGCTTAACCTTTTTGCACCTCTCAGGGGCTCCAAAGCCCGTGTTGTTGAGTCAATTCCAACTCAGCGACCCTGTAAGTTAGCCGTTAAGGAGGTGTGCCATTTTTACTTCTGAATGCACTCCAAGGAGTTTGAATGTGAGCTTTCATTTCTTTTCTTTTTGCTAACTGATAATGTATTAAAAATATACTAAAAGCAAAAAAAAAAAAATTTTTTTTTTTTTAAAGCAAAGTACACTTAAATCAAATTTTACTGCCCTATAGAATTGGTTATAGAGTTTTAAAATATTTGATCAGTTTTTAATATTTTGGATCCTCAAAACAGGCTTTTAAAAAAATAATTAGATGGCATTTTTATGAGAATCTAGTGACCTCATTTTAATCGAGTTTTTATGAAAAAAATATGATTTTTTAAAAAAAAGAATAAAAATCCCCAAACTTCAACTTATGTTATTTTCAGGAAAGTACGTTATGTATTTGATGGTTGAACACTGAGTCTTTAAACAAACGACAAGTGTTGGCTTGACCTCTGGTGGAAGAGACCTCATTTAATAGGCCTCACTACAAAATTCTGCCTTAGTTTTATTTTTATTGCAGAGCTTTCATGTTACAAAGTAAGCTACAAAAGGTTAATACTTCTGTCTTTCTCATCTTCTGGGAATCAGAAGACTTTATGTGATCACTTTTTCAAATTAAGTTTACAAAGAAAATTTTATCAAAACTTACTCCTTTCATTATCTCTTCCTTTATACCTCCTTATATAAATATTAATTATACCAGTTTTGGCAATAATCTACCTATTGTTTTTGTGTGTACTTTGAGAATTTCTAACTTGGTGCCTTTGATCGTGTTACGTAGGCATAGATCTTGCTCTCTAGGAGCTTAGAGTTTAAAGAGACAATAGTCTATGCTTAACAAATTACACTGCAAAGTAAGAGTATTCCACAACAAATAAGGGAGTAGGAGAGCACATGACTGAGAGGTAATGTCTAATATACATGGGAGCCTCTATGACAGTCCTTGGCATATACGAGGTGGTGAATAATTATTAGCCCTTTTCTGTGTAGCTGAGGAGGAGGTAGGGGAATCAGGGAAGGCCTCATGGAGGAAATGGCTTTCAGTACCGATCAAGTAGGTAAGACCTGGATGAGTGGAGAGAAGGGGAAGAACATTGTAGGCAAAGGAACTTAGTCTAGGCCAGTGATCCTCAACCCTTCTGGTCTCAGGACTTTTTACACTCATAAACTATATTAAGGACTCCAAAGAACTCTTATTTGGACTGTATTTAACAATTTTGCTCTATTAAAAATTTCAACCTAGAAATTAAAATGTTATTATTTCATTCTAAAATAACAATAAAAACTCATTACATGTTAACATTAATAATGTATTTTTAATAAAAAAATAATCATACTTTTTAAAACAAAACCACTGAGTGAAAAGAGTGACGTTGCTTTACATTTTTGCAACTATCTTTAATTTCTGGCTTAATAAAACAAAACTGGATTTTTTGTTATCTGCTTCTTCATTCAATCTGTTGCAATATCACAGGTCATGAAGTCTCTAGGACACTCCACTGCAGACTCATGAGAAATGGGAGTGAAAAAAGCAAATAGCTTCTTAGTGTTACTGTGGAAATAGTTTTGCCCTGGCAGACTCTCAGAGAGAGTCTCAAGATCCCCTAGAGGTCCCCGGATTACACTTTAAGAGCCACCTGTTTATGCTGTACATGGTTTCCCATCTCTTTTTATGGATATTCTGTATTCTTTCTCTCTCCAATAACACTGCCAGGTCCTTGAACACAGAAACTGTGATAGGTGCTCAATAAAAATGGCTGATGTTGACAATGATGATGATGGTGTGTGTGCATGTATTCATAATAATTAAAATATATATATGTGTATATAGGGAGAGAGAAAGTGAGCCCTGGTGGCATAACGGTTAAGTGCCCGGCTGCTAACTGAAAGGCAGGTGGTTTGAACCCAGCAGATACTCCATGGGAGAAAAGATCTAGCCTTCTGCTCCCATAAAGACTGCAGCCTAGGAGGCTCCATGGGGCTGTTCTACTCTGTTATATATAGGGTTATTATGAGTTGGAATGGACCCAACAGCACACAACAATATCTATAGCTATCTACATAGCTTAAAAAAAAAATAGTATTGTGTTTTCAATGAAGGTTTACTAAATGAAGAACATGGCATCAGAATTGAAGGAATACTCATAACAACCTTTGATATGCAGATGACACAACCTTGTTTGCTGAAAGTAAAGAAGACTTGAAGCACTTACTGATGAAAACCAAAGACTACAGCCTTCTCTATGGATTACACCTCCACATAAAGAAAACAAAAATCCTCACAGCAAAAATCCAATAAGCAACATTGTGATAAACAGAGAAAAGACAGAAGTTGTCAAGGGTTTCATTTTACTTGGATCCACAATCAGTGCCCATGGAAGCAGCAGTCAACAAATCAAATGACATATTGCACTGGGCAAATCTGCTACAAAAGACCTCTTTAAAGTGTTCAAAAGAAAAGATGTCATTTTGAGGACTAAGGTACACCTGACCCAAGCCATGGTATTTTCAATAGCCTCATATGCATGGGAAAGCTGGACAATGAATAAGGGAGATGCCTTTGAATTATGGTGTTGGTGAAGAATATTGAATATACCATGGACTGCCAGAAGAACAAACAAATCTGTCTTGGAAGAAGGACAGTCAGAAAGCTCCTTAGAAGCAAAGATGGTGAGACTTTGTCTCATGTACTTTGGACATGTTATCAGGAGGGACCAGTCTCTGGAGAAGGACATAATGCTTGGTAAAGTAGAGGGTTAGCAAAAAAAGGAAGAACCTCAACAAGATGGATTGACACACATGTCTGCAACAGTGAGCTCAAACACAGCCACAATCGTGAGGATGGCACAGGACAGGGCAATGTTTCATTCTGTTGAACATAGGGTAGCTATGAGTTGGAACTGACTTGAGAACACCCAACACTAGGTTCCCATTCAACAATTTCTACACAAGTTGTTCGGTGACATTGGTTACATTTATACACATAACTTTTATGGAGTAAAAATTCAAGCTCTGTAATACTGAAGTGATACAGTGGGCTATTAATGATTTGCCTAAAGGTACTAATAGAGATGATGTTAGTAATAAAGCTAATTACTCCTTCTACAAAAGAAATTAGTCAGAAAAGGAAATCCATGTGCATAGGCTGGCAAACTGCCAGTTTCACTTTTGCAAATTTTAAATTCCTAGGGCTTTTGGTACCACTTCATTGTGTCCCTTTCCTGCCTGGTGACAGATGGCAGGTGAGGTTGGATTTACATATACCTGGAAGCCCAAGGCTTGAAATCTGCCATAGGAAGTCCATATTCTTTAGCAATTTCTCAAGAGAATTGCATCAGGAAGAGTTTAGCAAGTTCTTTCAGGAATCAGTATTAATATATCATACTCAGGGTTCTGACAGAGAAGTTAGATGTATCTAGCTCCATATCCCTTCCTTAGAACAGGCCACTGCTGGGCACATCAAAACAGGGCCAGGCCTTGTCATACTACCTTTCTCCTGGTCAAGGTTTACACTGATTATGACTTGATTATTTTCAACTCATGCAAGTAAGATGAAATTGAGCTACAAAGAGATCTTTAAAATCCTCTGGCATTTAAAACTAAGAAATTTATATATATCAGAACTCCTTGAGATGTATGTGTTCCATTCCCATTTTGTAGAAGGAAAGAACAGGTCAGTACAGATTGAAATGGTCAGGTGCATTGGTTAAAGCGCCATAAACTTACACATTTTTAAAGCTAGAAGTGGTTCAGAGATTTTCACTCTATGTTATAGATGAGGATCTTGAAACCAGAGAGAGTCCACTTGCCTGAGGACTGTGGGCTTTCTCTTTTTGAGTCTCTAAGCCGAAAATCTTTTGTGTCCCCTACTTGTTCACTAGCACAGTGAGTGGCTGACTTTAAGCTTCTTGAGAACCCAGGCATCATCTTCATTGGGAACAGTGCTGTTTCCTGTATTGAGAGCTTATGCATAAAGCGAGGTATTAGGACATTGTCTCTGGTGCCAAATGAGTGAAAAGAGGCCCCTTTGTTTTGCTTTTAAAGGAGCCTCCACGCTTCCGGGTGAGGCTTTGGCAAATCATCTAATAGACTAGGGCCCAAGTGTTTCTCAATTCTGTCTGCCCATTACAGCTACCTAGGTTTGGATAAAAAATCCCAAGGCCCAGGCCCTAACCCATGTCCGTTAAATCAGAATGAGTGATGAGGGTGGGATGGGGGAGATCATCTGAGCATCAAGCCGGGTACTTCTCACAAGCCAGGGTGGCGAAGCTCTACTCCAAGCTCCGTCGGAGACGTTGCTCATGGAATCTTGCTCTGCTCTTGATCTGAAGACTGAATTAAGGTGCCTGATTCTGCTCTACAGGAAAAGGCAGCACCCCACACAGGCCTAGGTTCAAAATTTCAAGGAGAACTTGTTGATTTTGTTAGAGAAAGAGAGTGTACTGCCCACCAAGGGAGGTGACCATGTATCTCCGACTTCATGAGGGGCGAGTAATTCTACGACATGCAGCTTCCTGCTTGTCTGTACACTGCCCACCGCACTGCCTGTCTGGCCTTCCATGAGCAAAAGTTTCACTACTGAAATCACTGGGTGACCTTTCTCATTTCTCATACACCCAGAGGAAGAGACGGTTTGCTGTCGAGTAGGTTTACTATCGAGTTTAGTACTTCTGCAAGAGAGGTGAGAACCTGCTATGGAAGCCTGCATGGGGCGCACTCCTCGGTGTGCCCAGGGAGTCCTTTGCATTCTCACTTTTTGCTGTAAGACGAGGTGGTGTTTTTCTGAACATTTTCAATATCTTTGAAACTCACCGAAGAGGGGTACCCACAAAATGTCAAAATACTATATGTGGCCAGGCAGCTGTTGTTTTCTCCTCACTTTTATTTCAAAGGCATTGGCATTATGAAAACCCAGTAGGCGATCCCAAACTGTGGAGGTCAGTGTAATCTCTGCCCAAAATGTTGGCCCATCCTTGGAGGAGCTGGGCCCCGAGGCCCCTCACAGTTAGGTGCTGCCTCTTCCCCTCTCAAGCACAGCCCAGCATTTCACAGAGTGACAGCTGAATAAAATCATTATCTGGGGAAGTCAAGCAGGAAAAAAGAGAGGGAAGAGACATGAAGCAAAAGGTCAAAAAAACTTGGGGGACAAAGGGGTAATGGTGAGGCAGGAGCTGTACAGTCTTCAGGCAACCAGCTCTGGCCTCCTTTCCCCATCATCGGCTCCTCGCTGGCCTGTCTCCACCCCACTTGGCCTGATACTTCCCTAGCAGCATGGAGGAAGTTCCGATACCCTTGGCAGCTAGGGAAGGTGCCCTGAACCAAATCACCCAAGGCTGATCTTGCATCTGAATTATTTTACAGAGGAAAAAGAAAATGTAGTTACCACCCCCTACTCTCCCTTTACAGAAATTCAGTCCAGTAGTTCCCATGTGAAAAAGCATGAAATAAAACATGGATCTCATAAATTCTATTTTAGGAAATAGTCATTTTACAGTAGAAACCAGAATTATGTATATACATAGTGCAAAGACATGCATGTATGTATGCATAAATATGTATATATATATATTTTGCAAAGACAAGCATGTATGTATGCATGTATACATATGTATATGTATGTGTATATATACATACCTGTATACATGCATGTCTTTGCATAATGTAAAAACTCATAGTAACCGAATGTTAAAGATATATTTATACATCTCTGCCAATATTTTGCTTGTGAATTATTCATTTTGTTCAGATAAATTGTAGACGGTATCTTAAAAGTTTAGAGACTTCTGTGGAAGAAACAAATAAACAGGATAATTTTTTTCCCATTATTTTTTTCTCCTATAGATCAGGAGAAGATTACCATTATGCCAGATTTAGTGGAAAATCACCTCAGTTCCACTCTCAAAGCCAAGTTTGAGAACTTCTGGTGTGAAGGATAAACTGCTAGAGTCTAAGGAAAAAAAACATACACCATTTCACATTGAAACTCAGGTCAGCACGCTGTTCCTGACAAGCTGGGTGGCTTTTGACAAAGTCTCAGTCCCTGTGTGTGCCTGAAAAACGATGCTCACACAGCTGGTCCACAGCAGCCTGCTGGTGCGGTGAAGATTCAAGCTGACTTCTCAGTTGCCTTGGAGGCAGATGTAATTATTGGAGAAAATTGTCAAGCAATTTTTTTATTAGTTATCTTATTATTTATTTTTATTTGTTATTTGTTGAGAGCAGAGAGGAATCCAGCCAGCAGTAAGGCAAACTGTGGTGCTGGTGCTGATCAAGAACCCGACCAACTGCCTCTAGGAGCTGATGGCTCATTGAAGTATCTGAGGCAAGAGGCTGAATTTCAGGCTTTCAAGGGAAGAGGCAGGCTTTGGAGGACCCTATTCATAGAGAAAATAAAACTCGAGTGGAGAAAGAGGGAAGACCCAGAGCAGAGCAGGAAGTTTTCAGTCCTCTGCGAGCTTTAATTATTTCCTCTGCTAAGACTACAGGAGGAAAGAAGGAAGGTCTCAGCTGCCAGGGGACAAGAGGAACTTGCCGGTGGTGAAGGGCAGGCGAGAGTGGCAGAGAAGCGTGATGAGTAAGACCTATAAACAGATGCCATTGAAAGATAAAGTGAGCAAATCTCTATATAGAAATTATGTGGCAGATCAATTCGCTAAAAGGTTCCCCAAGTATAATGCCTGAAATTAGAATGAGTTATAACACTAATCAAGACAAATTCCAGGGTTCTGTGATGAAAAGTCTGGTGGTGTAGTGGTTAAGTGCCATGGCTGCTAACCAAATGGTCGGCAGTTCAATTCCACCAGGACCTCCTTGGAAACTCTGTGGGGCAGTTCTACTCTGTCCTATAGGGTTGTTATGAGTCAGAATCGACTCGATGGCAATGCGTTCTTTGGTTTGGTGGTGGAAAGAGCTTGGACCATGCCCTTGACAGACCTGAGTCTCAGCCCAACTTCAGCTTTTAATGTGAAACTGAGGACAAATTGCTTAAAACAGCTCAGCTTCAGTTCCCTCATCTGTAAAATGCTGATAATAATAACTTCCTCATAGATCTCTTATGAAGTTTGAGACAGTGTATGCAAAGGACCTATCAAGATCCTTGTCACGTAGTTAGTGTTCAATAAAGAGCGGCACCTCTGGGTGATACAAGCAGTTAATGCACTCAGCTACTAACTGAAAGGCTGGAGGTTTGAGTTCACCCAGAGGTGCCTTGGAAGAAAGGCCTGGTGACCTACTTCTGAGAAATTAACTGTTGAAAACCCTATGGAAAACCAAAAAAACCCATTGCCGCTGAGTCGATTTCAGACTCATAGCGACTCTATAGGATGGAGAAGAACTGTGCCATAGAGTTTCCAAGGAGCGCCTGGTGGATTCAATCTACCGACTTTTTGGTTAGTAGCTTTAGCACTTAACCACTACGCCACCAGGGTTTCCGTACGGAGCACAGCTATATTCTGACACACATGCGGTAGTCATGAGTCAGAATCAACTCTATAGCAACTGTTTTTTGTTTGTTTTTCAACAAAGTTTCATTATTATCATCTTGTTTTGAATGAAATGTTGGTCATGGAGGGTACTTTTTGGTTGAACGTATTAGAGAATCAGGATAGCTCTTTCTATATTTGTCTGGTGTTATGGAGGAGTCTGGGGAGTGGACATTAAGATAAGTCAGTTATTCTACTTGTGTGTCGTAGAGGTAGTGACTGTACAGAACGCAGCCCACTTAAAGCTTTTCATGGCACTAGCAGGGACACTGAGGAGGCACACAGCCCTCCCACTGCCTCCTGTACAAGTAAAAAGGAGAGTACAGATCAGATCCCCAAAGGCAGGCCGTGACATGCTGGCTACAAAGGACAGGTGCAGTTGATACAGGTCTGACCCAAATTTCTATTGGCAATCTGAGAGCTCACAAGAGCTAGTTACAAAAAATAAATGAAGAGGACAGTGAAAGGAATAATCCAGAAGATCAGTAGGTGGGTATGGGATAGAAAAGGAATTTAGAAACCAAAATGTGGGGAAGGGTGAGATAGGCAACTTCTGATCTTTCACCTGTTAAAAGGTGATTTATGGTTGAAAACAGTGAGAGTTGAAAATAGATGTCTGCAAAAACATTGGCCTGTGCCTGACTCTGGAGAGATGAAGAATTCTGAATAAGAGATCACGGATACTGAGTGTAGATACAGCCCTACAACAAGTCATGGTAGCAGTTGCAGTAAGACCCAAGGACAGAAGTTTGAGTTCTAGTTTACAGTTTGTCTTTAACCAGTTCTACGATCCTTACCCACCACCCATCTGTCAGTTTGTTGGACTGTGGTGGCTTGCATGTTGCTATGATTCTAGAGGCTATGCCACCAGTATTTCAAATACCAGTAAGGTCACTTATGGTGGACAGGTTTTAGTGGAGCTTCCAGACTAAGACAGACTAGAAAAAATGGCCTGGCAATCTGCTTCCAAAAGTTAGCCAATGAAAACCTATGGATCACAACAGAACCTTGACTTGCTTGCTTTGGGCACGTCGTTAGGAAGGATCAATTGCTAGAGGAGAACATTATGTTTGGTAAAGGAGAGGGCCCATGAAGATTAGGGAGACCCTTGTTGAGATGGGTTTGAAACAATAGCTATAATGATGAGCTCCAACATGGGGGCAATTATGAGGATGGTTCAGGACAAGGCAACATTTCATTTTATTGTACATAAGGTCACCATGAGTCGAAGTTGACTAGAGGCAGCTAACAACAGCAACATGATCCTTACAAGTCATTTTGCTCCTCTGGTCTCAAACTCCTAGCTGAGAAGGAGTTGAACCAGAATGTCAATTCTAAGCTTTTTAAGGAATCCATACTCCATTTGAAAAATATCAAAATCTCCTGTCCCTTTCTCCTTCTCAGTTTGGATACCTGGCCCTTTTCAGTAAGTGCCAGCTCCACTTAAGAACCAACACTAAATCCTCACCCAGGCCCCTCCATGCTGACGTTTGGTTGTCCTATGAAGTAAGGACAACATGTGTTCCCAGGATGGTAATAAAATAATGGCAGAGAGGCTCAGAATGAATTCTTATGTGGATGTTGCTCCAGAATAAATTGTCTAATGGAAAAAGTCCAAGTCAGGGTTGTTGTGGTTAGTTGCCATCGAGTCAGCTCCAACTTATGGTGACCTTACGTAAAACAGAAGGAAACGTTGCCTGGTCCTGTGCCATTTTCATAACTGCTGGTATGTTTGAGCCTATTGTGACTATTGTGTCAGTCTCCAGGACCTCTTACCTAGTGAGTTGAAGGAGTATAATTTAGGGAATTTGGAGTAGGAACTTTCCCCCTTACCAAAACAAAAAAAAAACTAACGAAACAAAACGAAAAACCAAACCCGGTGCTGTCAAGTCAGTTGATAGTGACCCTGTAGGACAGAGTAGAACTACCCTATAGGGTTTTCAAGGAGCGCCTGGTGGATTTGAACTGCTGACCTTTTGGTTAGCAGCCAAGCTCTTAAACACTGCACCACCAGGGCTCCTTCCTTCTTACACAGATGGCTCCTTCCACATGGGAGACACTGGGGAGGTTCCATGTTATCTCTCCAGCTCCAAGGAAGAAACGTAACAGAATATAATAGAAACCCTGTCTCAAAGTTGTTTCCACAAGATTCCAAATCAGCACTGTCTCCTGACTATTTGAACGGGAAACCCTTGTCCAGGGATTTCCTGTAATCAGCCCCTCAGCCCTATGGTTGTGATGCTTCTAACCTTAGCCACTTAGTCTTTCAACGTTCTTTGAGTATTTTGACCTGTTACCCTACTACACATGTGTAACTCAATAAATCCTTATGAAATGGTGGTAAAATGTAACAAGGCGATGTTGCCTGATGATTACAGAACAATAACAACAAGATTCTGGAGCTGCACTGCCTTGGTTCAAACACAAGCATACTGTGTGTCCTTGCGGGAGGTTACTTAATCTGCCTGTGCTTCGTTTCCTCACCTGTAAAATGAGGGTTGCTATGAGTCGGAGTCAACTTGAAAGCATACGACAACAATGTGAGGCTAATAATCCTCCTAACTTCACAGGACTGTGAGAACCAAATAAGTCAATAAGTGTAAAGTGATTAGAAGAATGCCTGGTACAGAGTAAGTGCTACATAAAATATAAATAGCTGCTATTACTTTCTAATTTCTCACATTTTTTCTCTAAATTTCTTTTCTCAGTGTTCCTTTTTTCTTTTTTGCAAAAGAGAAAAAGCTGATACCCATTGCTTTGAGTCAGTTCCAACTCACAGCGACAGTATAGGACAGAGTAGAACTGCCGCATAGGGATTCCAAGGCTGTAATCTTTACGGAAGCTGACTACCACATATCTTTCTTTTGAGTGCTTTAACTGCTGCACCACCAGAGCTCTTCAAAAAGCAGCTGTACAGAGTCAGTAATGACAAACCTGAGGCGTTTCCATCGTCCTTCTTTTCCCCTACTCTTGCCCCCATTTGGGAAGGACCGTTGCGGTCCTTCCCAAATGGGGGCAAGAGTAGGGGAAAAGAAGGACGATGGAAACTGACTCTGATGGTGCAGCAGTTAAAGCACTCAAAAGAAAGATATGTGGCAGTCAGCTTCTGTAAAGATTACAGCCTTGTGACCTTATGTACAATAAAATGAAATGTTGTCACTCCTATAGATAATCCATTATCTGTCATTAATTAATTTTTCCTCTCTTAGGATTGCTAGGGAACAGAATGAAAACAGAATCTGGGAGAAGTCTCGGGGGACTTTCTTCTCGTCTCACAGGCCGCTGTCTTCCTCCATCCCTGCCTTCACTTCAGGAGAGGATTTTAAACCACAAATACTCCCTTTTGAATTTTCAAGTTCAGTTTTGAATTTGAGAGCTGATTTTCAGATTTCGTTTTTGAATTAATCCACCAAAGTCTTGGAAAGAAAGAAAGTGGTGGCGTTTTCATTGTTCTACGCAGTGGAGAAGCAGGACAATGAAAACTACTCGGCAGTGTTCAGAAATGTTTGTCTGTACGGAACTGGAAGATCTGAAGGCGAAAAACTTAAAAGGAGAGTGGAATGAACATTTCTACCTTCAAAGGGCTTTGTTTTTTTCAGGGGAGTCTTCTACACTGGAAAGGGGATGGGGAAGTTAAGCAAGTCATACTATCTTTCATTGTCCTTGTGTTTTATACAATATCTATGAATGAGAAAATATTGGGAAAAGCTGAGATAATCACAGGATTTAAAGTTTAAACAAACAAGCTAAAA
The DNA here is from genome assembly GCF_024166365.1 of Elephas maximus indicus. NCBI lineage: Eukaryota > Metazoa > Chordata > Mammalia > Proboscidea > Elephantidae > Elephas > Elephas maximus. The sequence goes on along the minus strand of NC_064819.1, from coordinate 171,423,499 downwards.
ATATTTTCAGAAAGTTTTTTTTTTTTTTCATAACATCAAGGGATTTTATTTCCTACCACATAGCAAATACTTTCTGGCTGGCTTCTTTCAATTTTGCAACTGCTCTTAACCTTATATACCAGGCCCAAAAGTCCCTTGACCCAGGGAAAGTCACCTAACCACACCCCAGAACAGGAAAAATAAAGGACGTATTACTGTGTGAGCCACTTTCTTTGAGGTAATGTGTCAGTTGTGATAAATTATTTCATTTATTCATCATGAGCTGGAGACAGTCATGGTACCTTGTTTACAGGAAGTTCTTTCACATACGGGCTTTACAGCTTAACTGAACTTACAACAAATCATATCACTCAGAACCCCGCCTGTAATTATTTTCTTTCAGTCTTACCTGACCAGATGAGGAGGTGGAGGGTGGGAGCCCTGTGAGAACAACATACTATTCTGGAGGATTTTGGCTAGTCCAAAAACGGGGCAGAGAAATGGCATAAATGTACCTTAACATGCAGGGAATTTCTTGTGGCTTCTACAGCCCTCTGTGGCTCCCTCTAGGATAGTGCTGACCCTGAGCTATCTGTTTGCCTGTCAGGCTTCTCACTAGATAGTGAGCCTTTGGAAACCCGGGACCACGTAATTTCACCTTTTATTTCCTCAGTGACTAGGGTAAAAAAAAGGGTAGAGCCTAGAATATTGTTTATCCATTGCCGTCAAGTCGATCCTAACTCATAGCGACCCCATAGGACAGAGTAGAACTCCCCCATAGGGTTTCCAAGGAGCAGCTTGTGGATTTGAACTGCCAACCTTTTGGTTAGCAGCCATAGCTCTTAACTACTCCGCCACCAGGGTTTCCCGCATGTGTTAGAGATGGCTAAATTATTACCTTATTGTTCTTTTATATCCTGTCTTATCCTGCCAAAGAACTTAAGAGAATCTCAGTGGGCATTCCGGATGAATTAACAAACATTTTTGAATCACATGGACTTTGATACCAAGAAGAGAAAAAAATCAGAGCAGGCACACCTTGATGACAAGGCAGAGATGATTAATGACCCAACTGGGGGCAGGGCTGGGTGGGGAGAGAGCACTTGAGGAGTCATAGGGTGATGGCAGCCTCACCAGCAGGGGGGTTTATCGAGATTCCTCCTCATCCCTATTTGTGTAATTCCCCCTCTGACTTTACATGAACTCATACAGTTGTCTGACACCATCCATGCCTGTTACATAACCAAAAGGTGGCTTCTTGTAAGCTTCTGATTTCACTAGCTGACAGGTTTGAGTTTTCATAACTTGAAAACAAACACACCCAAAGCCTCATGGAGAAAAGGCTTTATACTCTTGTAGAGTGATAATTATCCCAGCATGGGGAGCCCCACCATCAAGATAAAGAAATGGAAACCCTGAGGTAGGCTGTCCTGCTCTAGGTCAGACAGTCTTCTGAGAGGGAAATTAGCTGTGCCCACATCTGCTTTACCATCTGGCAGCTGGGCCTACTGTACCTCATTGTACTTTGGAGAACTCTGCTTTTGAACTAAAGATGTAGGCTCCCCAGTCAGAAGGAACAATTCGTGGTAAATCAATTCATCCCATCACTTTGGCCCACAGGGAGAATACTGGGTGAGATGCCACAGTTCCATGGTGGAGCCTAAGCGTCTTCTACAACAAGGGATGAATTTAAGGGTGACCACGGGAGAACAATACTTCCTATGCTGTGGAAAACCTCCTCTAATTTTTCTCTTAGTTGTGGTTCCTGCTAAGGCTGTTTGTTCATGCAAGTGTTTATAGCATGCCTTTGCACTTTGTCAGGGAAAACTGGCCTTCCATCCTGCCATTTTGCAATATTATTTCTGTGTCTTACTGATCCTAATAATAGACATTGTAGCAACCACCTGTACTTAAGGTCATTGCCTCATGGGTTTCATTCTAATGCTGTCCTTCCTGGTGTCACAGTCAGAGATCTGAATGGGCACACCCCTTCCTAACTACATGTAAACATGTCGTAAAAAAAAACACAAACAACTTGCTTCTCCACGAAAAGCTTGTGACATTCCACGAAGTATAATGTTGACAGACTTGTTCATCTTTCCTAACCGTGAGTTTGGTGGACGTCCACTACCTAAATTACCAGACAACCTGAAGGAAAGTATTTTCTGTTATTATTAAACTTATGTATGAAATCAGCAGTGAGTTTATACTTACATCACAACCAACTAGATTTGGTTGCATGGACTGCAATTCAGACAATCCAGCCCCACAGATAATTGGTACATGTCTCTTTCAGGTCAGACACCTATTTACACAGCTGATACCTGACTTGTAACACACTGTATTCTTGAATAATAGAAATGGAATATGGGGAAATCCTCAATACAATATAGCCCCAAGAACATGCCAGGATACTTGGGATTGGTTGCTGTATTTTCCTTGCCCTTTATGAGCTTCATGATCCAAGTTGCTTAATGTCTTTTGGTCTTAGTTAATTCATCTATAAAATGGGGGTAATAATAATACATTATTCATCTCAAGAGAGCCTGCTTGACTGATAATCTTTTAAGGTTCCTTAACATCTCATTCTGGGTCATATTGTTATATCAGCAGGGCAGAATCGTTCTGCAGGTCTCTCTCTCTCTCTTTTCTAACTGATTAAAATGAAGGGAACATTCATGGATACGGAGATTAGGTGCAGTTGAACGTAACCAGCCTCCACCTTTGTTACCCCCTGTCCTGCCCATGTTCAGAAATAGGTCAGGTGGCTTTGGATGGTTATACATCACACACAGAGTCACCCAGTGAGCTCTCATGTCAAGGTTATTGGGCTCAAAATTTTGTCTAGTGACCTAAGTTAGATGGGCATAACCAATTCAGAGTGACCTTATCATGGCCCAGGAGTCCCTGGGTGGTGCAGTTAATGCACTTGGCTGCTAATTGAAAGGTTGGAGATTCAAGTCTGGTCAGATGTGCCTCAGACGAAAGGCCTGCTGATCTACTTCCAAAATATCAGCCATTGAAAACCCAATGGAGCACCATTCTACTCTGACACACATGGAGTCACCATGAGTTGGAATTGACTTGATGCAACTGGTTATTATTTGTTCTCATAGTTCAGATTGTTTGTGCTGGTTAATGGAAGGGGAAGACATCCTCTCTGTGCTGGGTTTATGAGCAGAGATCTTTGAACCATATTGTCTACCCGCCTTGTGCCAGTGTAGGGTTAAATGACTACAATTGTAATTTTCTTTCAGCTCAGCTGGGTAAGCATTTTAAAGAGTTTTTTAGAGATGAAACTTTGAAAACAAAACGACCAAAAGAAAGGACTGTTGGGGATATATTTTAATGATCATCTGCAAATGGTTACTACATAATACGTGCTGTGTTGTTAATAAACTGAGTTACCCAACAGCCTTGCTTGCTAGATGTGCTGTGTTTCCTGCATGTACATCTGTTTCTGTCACAGCTTGGCACCGTGTTTAAAACATCTGGGTCCTGATAAAGGGGATTTGAATACAAAAGAGTTCTACATAAGGTAAAACAACTTTCTCCTCTCTTTAATGCTTCCTTTTCACTCTTGCCAGCTCCCCAGACTGGAAGAAGGGTCTCCAGTCCAGGTCCCCAAATTCCATGCTCCCTACCTAGAATGTCCCCACTCCTTTTTGCTTATCTATGTTTTGTCTGTTCATTGAAGCTTACGTTTACAGCTCATCTCCTCTAATTTTTGGTTTTTCCAAACTTTATCACAACCCAATTCTCTGTCTCACACGCACACTTTATGTTTTATTTAACAAATACCTAAAATGCCTAGTTTGTCTCAAATGTTGTTCTAAGTACCTTACAAATATTAATCCAGTAAATCCTCATAGGCCTACATGGTAGAAACTACTATTAGCTTCGCTTTATGGATAAGAATACTGAGAAGTCAAAAGTTTGTTATTTCTCCAAAGTCAGAGCTATTAAGTAGCAGAACCCATTTTGAACTCAGGCGTGGGTTGTATTCTTTTCTTTTTTCCTATTATTCTATTTATCCTGTCCTATCCTATCCTAGGAAACCCGGCTGGCATAGTGATTAAGAGCCATGGCTGCTGATCAAAAAGTCGGCAGTTCGAATCCACCAGGCACTGCTTGGAAACCCTATGGGACAGTTCTGCTCAGTCCTATAGGGTTGCTATGAGTAGGAATTGACTTGATGGCAACTTTTTTTTTTTTTTACACAAATGCTAGTCAGGATCCACTTAATGTTATTGTTGTTAGTTGCAGCCAAGTTGGCTCCGACTCATGGCGATCTCATGTACAACAGAACGAATGTGAAATGTTGCCTGATCCCGTGCCGTCTTCAGATCGTTGGCATGTTTGTGTTCACTGCTGTGGCTATTGTTTAGTACCTTCCAACCTAAGGGACTCCTCTTCTAGCACCGTATTGGAAAATACTCTGTTTTGATCTATGGGATTTTCACTGGCTAGTTTTCACAAGCAGATCACCAGGCCTCAAGTAGATTTAGAAAGAGAATTGGGGTTTTCTTTTCATAGAGGCTGGAATATTCTGAGCTGTATGGAATATATGTCATATATTACGCAGTGTCACATATTCTACATTTTTCTTATTGAAATTTGGACGTATAGTTGAACATGGGATTTTATCAAGTCATTTATATAAATTGCTATTACAATGATAACAATTAAATTATTTAATCGCTGGATTTTATTGCAAAGAATAAAATGACCTGCAATTGGGTTCTTCCAAAGAGATCATGAAGTTTATCTCCCTGATTAGTTGGTAAACCACTTGAAAGCAGGGACTTTGTCTTCTACTACTCTGTAACATTCAGTGTTTAGTGTGCTACAGTTAGACTCCATTAGAATTTGAAAACATATTTAAGTGCACCTTCTGAAATAGAATCTGGGAAAAATGCAGTAAACGAAGTTAGCTGGTGTTTGTAAATGTGTTGCTGATGATTATGGCGTACGTGATGAACCCCATGAAGGAGACTAGAACACTTAGCCAATTCAAGTGACTTGCTTATTTGTTCTGTAAAATAAGACTGAAATTTATAAGTGATTATAAAAATGAAAGTTGCAGTCTATTTAATAGTATGATGGCAAATATGATGTTAGCAATGATGCTTGCAGGACTTATTTGAAGGGAAATGAAGGGTAAAAGTTTGTTACTGCAGTGATACACTGCATGTATCTTATTTTTTCCTTTTTATTGCTGAGTAGTATTCCATTGTATGAATGTAACAATTTGTTTATCCACTTACAAGTCAAAGGGTACTGGCTTGCTTCCAGTTTTTGATGATCATCATGAATAAAGCTACTATAAAATTTGTCTTTGTGTAGACTTATGCTTTCATTTTTTGGGAGGGTAAGGAGTCCGTGGGTGGCGAAACTGGTTAAGCACTCACTACTAGCAGAAAGGTTGGCAGTTCAAACCCACTCAGAGCTACCTTGGAAGACAGCCCTGGTAATCTGCTTCCTAAAGGTCACAGCCTTGAAAACCCTATGGAGCCATTCTACTCTGCACATGTGGGGTTGCCAAGAGCCAGAATCAATTCGACGGCAACTAACAACAACAAGCACCTGGGAGTGGCATTGTGGGGAAGTATGTTTATAAGTAACTGACAAACTGTTTTCCAAAGTGGTTGCACCATTTTGCATTTCTACCAGCAACATATGGGAGTTATTGTTTCTCCCCATCTAACCAGCACTTGGTTAAAACACCTGGGGGACAGCCACCTCCATTCTCCTCTGCCCTCCCCAACAAACACAGAGTGATCTTACATGCTAAGTGCTCTACATATATTAAATTACTTAGTCCAAATCTCCAGAGACTTTAAAAAATTTATTTTATTTTGTTGTTGTTGAGAATGTGTCAGCAAAACACACACCAATTCAACAATTTCTACATGTAACGCTTCGGGACATTGATTGCATTCTTCGAGTTGTACAGCCATTCTCACCCTCCTTTTCTGAGTTGTTCCTACACCATTAACATAAATTCACTAACCCCAGAGACTTTTTTTTAACACTTTTGTTACAGATGAAGAAACAGGTTTATGAGGTTAAGGGACTAGACTAAGGCCATGTACCTAAACGATGGGTGTTTGATCCTGGTCCCTTGGACTACAGTGCCCATGCATCTACTGATCTAGTCTGCTAAGGAAATGGAGAATTTCATGAAAAAAAAAAAAAAAACCAAAAATCTCATTTTGAACTTTTTTTTTTAATTGTTAGAAGAAAATTGTCTGCTGATGTTGGATGGAGCTTACTTTTAACTGTTCCTGAATTCTTAATAACACAGTCATATGTTTTCTATAGTCAAAACTTAGTTCTACAAAACCAGTGTGTTGTAGAACCAAGAAACTACAAAAACTCAGTTTTTTAAAGTGCAAAATGTTACAGTATTTTATTTTTACTATGTATTAAAAAAAGGATAAGATGCCCAAATAAAAAATTCAATCTCCTTTATTCAAAGAAAAATAATGATTTCATGATGTGGTGAGTTGCCTTCATTACCATAAAACACATGGTTTCATAAACGTAATTGGTGAAGTAAGGATGTTTGTTCAAAAATTTTGGCTACACGGCTTTCCAGCGTGTAGTGACTGCTTGATAATGAGAGGTAGAACTTGCCAGGACTCAGATTCTCTTGAATAATGTGACAATGGCCAAGGAACTTCACTGGTTGGCCTGCAGTACCTCTGTTTCCTGCCTTATCACCTGCCATTCTCCCTGCCTGTGTTCCCTGCCCTCCGGTAAATTCAAAGCCACCTACAATTACCTCCATCAACATTTCTTAGACCACTGTGCTTTTGCTGTCCTTCTTGCTCAGAGCCAGTGCTGCCCAATAGAACTTTCTTCGATGAGGGACATATTCCGTATCTGCACCATTCAATACTGTAAGCATTAGCTGTGTGTGGGCATTAAGCAATATCTTAATTTAGAGAAATTAAAATTTATTTTATTAAGTTTTAATGAATTTGAATGTCCACAAGCGGCTAGTGGCTCCAATATTGGACAGGGTAGGTCTGATGCTCTTTGCCTTCTTGCCTTCCTCCCCAGCTTCTAGATCCTTATTGTTAGGTCACCACCTACTCATTTTCCAAGCCTTAAGACTCAGTCTCCTGGGAAACCTCGCTGCACCTTCTCCCTCTAACGCCATATGGTTCTATTGTTCCGTTTTTGTACCCATAATATGTCTTTCTTTGATTCCAGCAGTATTACAATAAAGGTTTTATCCGTCGGACTGGGAGTTTTGTGACTTTTTGGACTGTGTCTCTGAATCTGTAAGTTACCTAACACACTTCACTGTAGCTGACCAATGATTCCTTGTGGACTGAATAGGGTTGGAGCAGGAGCAGCTTTTGATTGTAAGATCCTTTGACAAAGTGAGAGAGAAATTGTGGAATGTTGCACTGATGCTATCAATGAATAAAAAGTTCAATTGAATTTACCTAAGGGAAACTTCTGACCCACCCAGAGAAATGAGTGTCATTATGTGGCACCTTTTAAAATGATCGTATTGGAGGCTACAATTTCTCTTAATATTGTTGGGGAACTTAACACGGCACTTGGTGGTTACAATGCCCAGCTCTTTGCTCATTATTGCCAGCGGTGGTCTAATTTTTATATATTTAAAAGCGAATGTTTCAGGAAGTGGCAAACCAATACCTCAGGTTGGGAAAAATTGAAGGAAGTACATGGATCACTGCCTTAGAGATTTTACCTGCATACCCCAACCTCTCCACCTCCCCTCCTCCCTGGAAAAATTGAACAAGCTGAATATCTTCCCTAAGGCAAGACCAAAAACTTACACAAATGAGGAGTTTGTGTGCAACTTTATGCCATCTTCCCAGGCCATCTGAGCCTATTTTTTTCACTTGGCTCTGACGATGGTAGCCATTTTATTTCTTTGTTCTCTTCTTGTTATAGTGAGAATCTCTAGGAACACAAAATCTTTGGTTCTTTTATCAAAAAGACTTATGTCTAGTTATTTAGTACCAATATAGATTTTAAACCGATTGTGAAGATAGTGACAAAGTCCATTAAAATATTAAAATAAAAATACTTTTCTAAAACAAATAATGATAATAAATAATAACAGTAAGACTGCTAATAACTTCTTTTTCAGATTGGATGCCTTGCCACTATTAGTCTCACTTTGTGGTGGGAGGGAGAAAGGAAATTTTCATGCCTTAGAATTTAGCATAAAAAAAAAAGAAAAACAAAAATTTAGCGTATGGGTCATTAATATGTGAGGCACAAATTCAAACACCATGCCACAATGCTTAGCTGGTAATATGCTTTTATGCTAAAATAATAGGTTTAGACTCCTGACACTGAATTAAAATCATGTATATATATATTTTTATATTTAGTTTATGATTAGCAAGTCTTAAGTTGCATTCCCCCCCCCAAATATATCCAGACATTTTGAAAATCTCTTCAAATGGTTTTGTTTAGCTTCAAAGAGTTTTCACTTAAGAATGTAAACATTCAAATTAGTCACACAGCTAGTGGATGACAAAAGATACAACAGCAATCTTGTTCAAGGAATGAGCAGTTTCAAGTTAACCAAGTTGAGCAAGATGCATTTGAATGAAGCTGGTAGTTGATTCAGGACTTCCAACTGGAGTTCCAGGGTCATAAAGCCAGCATTGTCATTGGCATGTTGAGTCATTCGGGTCAGACAGAAGAAAAACTGTCCCAGCAGCATGTTCCATGTGATTTAGCCTGGTGGCAGATTTTCGTCAACGCGGGAAGTGACTCTTCATTCGGAAATGTCAAAATGGAAAAAGCAGCTTCTGGAGGCATCACCTGGACACTTAACCAATTTCACAATAAATTTTTCTAACTCACTCAAGTCTAAATCTACTTTGACTTTTAAAAACTTTCAGTTGCTCACCACAAGTTGTACATTGACTGGAATACCAGTTCATTCATTCAGTGAATATTAATTGAGCATTTACTATTGATGAGGCACTATTTCTGAAGGCAGTGGGGGTTCAGTGGTAGAATGAATTCTTGCTTTCTATGGCAGAGACTTGGGTTTGATTTCTGGCCCATGTATCTCAACCATAACCCAAAACCCACTGCCGTCGAGTTGATTCCGGCTCATAGTGACCCTATAGGACAGAATAGAACTGCCGCATAGAGTTTCCAAGGATTGCCTGCCAGATTTGAACTGCCAACCTCTTGGTTAACAGCTGTACCACTTATCCACTATGCCACCAGGGTTTCCACCTCAACCATAGCCACCACCTATCTGTCAGCGGAGGCTTCAGTATGATGCTAAGGAGGTCTCAGTGGTGCTTCCAGAATAAAAAAGACTAAGGAGAAAGGCCTGGTGATCTACTTCCAAAACTCAGCCTACGGATCGTAAAGCTCCAATCCCATTGTGCATGGGGTCGTTATGAGTCAGGAGCTGACTCCATGACAGCTAACAACAACAGGCACTTTTTCAGGCACAAGGGCTAACCCAGTGATTAAGACCTTATCTTTACAGAGCTTAATTTCTTGTGGGGCAGATAGACAATAAAAAAATCAACAAATAAACACTTATAATATTGTGGTGTTGATATGTGCTACGAAGAAAGAATAAAGACGGAAAGTGATTGGGGCTCCTTTATTTAAGGTGGTCAGTGAAGGGCCCTCTGATTAGGTGATATTTGAGCAGAGACCCAGGGAAGAGGATACAAGTCAAATGGATTTTCCAAAGGAACAGCAGAGGTCCTACAGTGAAGAGTGGGCTTAGAATTTTGTGGTCAGAAAGGAGACTAATGAGACCAGAGTGGGAAGGTGGCTGAGAGTGGAGGCGGGAAAATGGTTAGGAGGCTTTTGCAACGGCCCAGCTGAGACAGCCAAGTGAGCAAGGAAAAGCCTGGTGGGAGATGATTTTGCAGAGGTAGCCAGGGCCAGATCACTCCCTCTGAGTAAAATGGGAAGCCACTGGAGGTTTTTAAGCAGACGAGTGATTTGACATTTTGCTGTGAGAGTAGAGACTGTAGGGGCAAGGCTGGGAGTAGAGAAAACAGATGGAAGGCCGTTGCAAGAACCAAGAGATTAGAGTGGTTTGGATAAGGGTTATCATGTTGGAGAGGTGAGAAGTGGTTGGATTCTCAATGTACTTTGAAGGTAGAGCCTTCAGGATTTGCTGAAGGAATATTCATAAGATATAAAAGAAAAGCAAAGTCATAGACCACTTGAAGGCTTTTAGTCTGAGCAACTGGAAACATAGGGATAGAAGTGCCATTCACTGAGTGAGATGATTAAGACCAAAGGGGGTAAATATTTTACTTTATATTGAGGAGGAGCAGGGAATGAGAAGTTCAACCATGAATATTTGAAGTTTGGAACTTCTGTTAGATGATCAGATATAGATGTCTAATTGGAAGTTAGATTTATGAATCTTGATGGTAGGAGCATGTTTGATGTTGGTGATGTAAGTTGGGACCTGTAAATTATAAACCATATGCATGTGACTAGCGGATATTACTGAGGGAGTGAGTATGTGTAGAAGATAAGGGGTCTGAGGACTGAACTCTAGGAGGAACCACAAAGTAGATTGAGAAGGACTGGCCAGTGGGGTGGAGGAGGCCAAAAGAGAGAGTGTCCTGAGAGCTAAGTGAAAAAGGTCAAGAAGAAGGCAGGGATCTGCCATGTCAAATGCTGCTGGGAGGACAAGTCAGAAGAAAACTGAAGATCAATCGTTAGGTTTGGCAAAACAGGAAAACCCGTGTTTATCATGAGGAAAAGTTTTTATGAAGGGTGCTGATGAAAGCCCAATAGGAATGGACTGAAGAGTGTGGGATGTATGGGAATGGAGTTGGTGGGCATAGAAGATTGCTTTGAGTTTTCCTGTAAAATAGAGCAGAGAAATGGGCAGTAGTTGCAAGCGTGTGTGGCAGTCGAGGGAAGTTTTTTTAATCCTGTCATGGTTCAGTGCTTATGGCAATGTTCTTTTAGAGAGAGATCACATTTGAGATTGAGAACACTGTTAACAGTGCTCTCTGGAAGACAGAGATGATTGGAGAAAAGTCTTTAGCAATGATGTGATCACTACTTTCTCTTTGATCCTACTGTTCTTTGACCAACTATTATAATAAACCATTATCTCAATCTGCCTTCTGACTCATAGAGAACCCGTAGGACAGAGTAGAACTGCCCCATAGGGTTTTCAAGGCTATAATCTTTACGGGAGCAGACCGTCACGTCTTTCTCCCGAGGAGCGGCTGGTGGGTTCAAACTGCCAATCTTCTGGCTAGCAGCCGAGTGCTTAACCACTGTGTCACCTAGACTCCTCCAATAATCCCCAATGAATCTAATTATTCAAAAGCCTAATTACAGAAATAAAAGAATATTGTGGGGAAAAGTTCTTGTGTTTTCCAGAATAAATCAAAAAGACAAAATACATTAACTTGTCTTTTCAACCTTAGTGAAATAAGAGGTTGAGGCATGCGCAAGTATGTAAAATATAAGCACATAAGGGGATAATACAAGGATATAATATATAATTGGGTGGCGCAATCAGTTAAGTGGTTGAATACTAAACGAAAGGCTGGCAGTTTGAACCCAACCAGAGGCCTGGGGATCTGTTTCTGAAAACTTACAGCCTTGAAAACCATAGGAAGCAGCTCTACTCTGCACACATGAGGTTACCATGAGTTGAAGCTTCAACTTGATGGCAACTTGTTAAAAAAATATAATGTATAATTATAATATCAATACATAAGTATATAAAGAGATAAGTGATAATAAATCAAAACATGATTTATTTTAATATAGTGTTAAAGATGTCTTATTAGAAAAAGGTGATATTGCTACATTCTATTCAGTAGGTAAAATTTATCTATCTTTAGAGAGAGATTGAAGGCACAGTAAAATAATAAAACTTGATTGCGTGAGGATCAGGTGTTCCTTTGGTTCACCAGATATGGAAAGAGATCCGGATATGGAAAAGAGATTTACAGGGATAACCCCACTTCACATGAAGCATTGCTGTCAACCCTGCAAAGTAGCCGATCCTTAGAACTTAACCTCTTCTGTTAGTTGAATCTTTTTTTTTTTTTTGTAAATCTAAACTACTGTTTGCTTTTAAGATGATTTCAGGGGTTATTTTTGGTTTAAAGTTTAAAGATTATCTCAGGGCAATGGTTTCAGGGGTTCATCTACCCTCCATGACTCCAGAAAGTCTGTAGTCCATGAAAATTTGAAATTCTGTTCTTCATTTTCCCCCTTTTGATCAGTATTCTTCTATTGAATCTTTGGTCAAAATGTTCAGTAATGGTAGTCAGGCACCATCCAGCTCTTCTAGTCTCATGGCAAAAGAGGTAGTTAGTTGTTCATAGAGGCAATTAGCCACATTACATATTCTCCTCCTATTCTTGACTCTCCTTTTTCCTCTGTTGCTCCAGGTGACTAGAGACAAATTGTTGTGTCTTGGATCGCCACTTGCTAGCTTTTAAGATCCTGGGCACTAGAGCAGAACCACTAAACATGTTTTTAGGCCGATTAGCTGGAATGTCCCATGAAACCATGATCCTAAACCCTCAAACCAAGGAACCAAATCCCATAAGATGTTTGGTTGCACATAAATAGCCTCAGCAGATACTCTTTTTTTTTTTTGTCATTGTTGTAAACTTATCTATCACACAACTTTTGCCCATTCAATTTTTTACAGGTGTACAAGGTATTGACAGCAATTACGATAATTGGCTGGGTCTTGTTTTGAATATGACACTATTTTTCTTTTTAACTTGAGGCTTGGCCATTGATAATCTGCAGATTGGTAGAATATAAAATCCCCATGCTGTTAAAAATTTATAAAAGTAGTATAGTTTTCTAGTTTCTTCTAATATTTGACACTGCTGTCTGTTTGGCAACACTGGTGGCATAGTGGTTACATGCTATGCCCACTAACCAAAAGGTTGGCAGTTCAAATCCACCAGGTGGCCCTTGGAAACTCTATGGGGCAGTTCTACTCTGTCCTATAGGGTTTCTATGAGTCAGAATCTACTTGACAGCAACAGGTTTGATTTTTAGTTTGGTCGTCTGTTTACGAACTTTATTAGAAGCTGAATTGGCCTGAGATGTGTACTAGATGCTTTGAGATTCTAAAGTTACTATAGCTCACTTCTTAAAATTTCCCAGCATTCTTGTGTGGCCCCTTCCTCCCTTCATCAGGAAGAAGGCAATCACAGACGATCTGCAAGTTCTTATTCATAGTAATTAGCACCCTTCCCCCATCTCATCAAAAAGCATGTATGCCCTTACCTTGGGTACAGCTGCTGCTTCTGTAGCATTCTTTTCCTTTATAACTGAAGATGACCTACATCAGGGTATAGTATATGGCAGCTGTTTGGGACTAAGAGCATCAGCATTTTTTATTTGGGGAAGGCAGTAAAGGATTCATTTGAGTATTTATTAAGCACCTATATAGTGATATACATAATACCAAGCTACTAAATTCTGAGAGCTTCCATGACTAAGTGACCTAGCTACACTTGCCTGGGGCAGTGTGATGCTAGAAATGTGTAAGTTAGACAAGACTAGATTCGTTTTCACCCTCTATATTGCTCTTTAATAAGAAACCCAAACATACAAGGAAAAGGCAAATGGAGACTTTGCCATAAGACACCCTGCAATTTTAAGTAGCCAATAGTGGAAGAGTGGGCATTAGGAGGGTGGGCCCTAAGTAGCATGATTCTGCCTCATTGTTATTGTTAGTTGCTGTCAAGTCAATTCTGGCTCTTGGGGACCCAATGTGTGCAGAGTAGAACTGTTCCATAGGGCTTTCAGGGCTGTGCCCCCTCAAAAGCAGATTATCAGGCCTATTTTCCAAGACGCCTCTTGGTGGGTTTGACCCACCAACCTTTCACCTAGTAGTTGAGTGCTTTAACTTTTGTGCCATCCAGGGACTTTATGATTCTGCTTTGCTGTTGTTGTTGTTATTAGGTGGCGTAGAGTCAGTTCCAACTCATAGCACGCCTATATATAATTGAACAAAATGTTGCCTGGTCCTGTGCCATACACACAATCATTGCCATGTTTGAACCCATTGTTGCAGGCACTTTGTCAATCCATCTCTTTGAGGGTCTTCCTCTTTTTTGCTGGCCTCCTACCTTACCAAGCATGATGTCCTTCTAAAGGGACTGGTGCCTCCTGAAAACATGTTCAAAGTGAGATTAAGTCTTGCCATACTCGCTTCTAAGGACCATTTTAGCTGTACTTCTTCCAAGACAGATTTGTTCATTCTTCTGGTACTTCATAAGATATTCAATATCCTTCACCAACACCATAATTCAAATGCATCAATTCTTCTTCCATTTTCTTTATTCACTGTCCAGCTTTCACATGCATATGAGACAATTGAAAATACTACAGCTTGGGTTAAAAACCAAACCTGTTGCTGTTGAGTCGATTCCAACTCATAGTGACCCTTTAGGACAGAGTAGAACTGTCCCATAGGGTTTCAGGAGCACCTGGTGGATTCGAATGGCTGACCTTTTGGTTACCAGTCGTAGCTCTTAACCACTACCCCACCAGGGTTTCCACAGCTTGGAGTAGGCGCACCTTAATCCTCAAAGTAGAATCCTTGCTTTTTAACACTTTAAAGAAGTCTTTTGCAGCAGATTTGTCCAATGCAACATGTCATTTGATTTCTTGACTTTTTTCTCCCATGGGTGTTGATTGTGGATACAAATGAAATGAAATCCTTGATAACTTCAGTCTTTTCTCCATTTTCATGATGTGGCTTATTAGTCTAGTTGTGAGAATTTTTCTTTTCTTAGTGTTGAGATGGCAATTATACCGAGTGCTGTCTGAAGTCTTTAATCTTCATCAGTATTTCAAGTCCTCTTCACTTTCAGCAAGCAAGGTTGTGTCATGTGCACACTGCAGGTTGTTAATGAGTCTTCCGCCAATCCTGGCACTGCATTCATTCTCATATAGTCCATCTTCTCAGATTATTTGCTCAGCATACAGATTGAGTAAGTATGGTGAAAGGATACAGCTCTGACACATACCTTTTCTGATTTTAAAAGAATGTTCTAAACTCTGCTTCTTGGTGTATGTACAGGTTCAGATGAGGAAAATTAAGTGTTCCGAGATTCCCATTTTTCTCAATGTTATCCATAATTTGTTATGATTAACACAGTCGAATGTCTTTGCATAGTTAATAAAACACAGGTAAACATCTTTCTGGTGTTTTCTGCTTTTGGCCAAGATTCATCTGACATCAGGAATGATATCTCTTATTCCATGTCCTCTTTTGAATCTGCCTTGAATTTCTGGCAGTTCCCTGCCAATGTACTGCTGCAACCATTTTTGAATTTTCTTTGGCAAAATTTTACTTACATGTGATATTAATGATGTCATTCGACAATCAATTTCCACATTCCATTGGATCACCTTTCTTTGGAATGGGTACAAATAGGGATCTTTTCCAGCTGGTTGGCCAGGTAGCTGTCTTCAAAATTTCTTGGCATAGTCTACTGAGCACTCCTAGTGTTGCATCTGTTTGTTGAATCATCTCAATTCTGTCAATTTCTGGAGCCTTGTTTTTTGCCAATGCCTTTTTTTTTTCAGTGCAACTTGGATTTTTTCCTTCAATAGCATTGGTCCTTGATCATATGCTACCTCCTGAAGTTCTTAAACATTGGCCAGTTCTTTTTGGTACAGTGACTCTGTATATTCCTTCCATATTCTTTTGATAATTCCTGTGTCATTCACTATTTTGCCAATAGAGTCCTTCAATATTGCAACTTGGGGCTTGAATTTTTTTCTTCAGTTCTTTTAGCTTGAGAAATGCTAAGCTTGTTTTTCTCTTTTGTTTTTCTAACTCCAGGTCTTTGCACATTTCATTATAATACTTTGTCTTCTTGAGCTGCCCTTTGAAATCTTCTGTTCAGCTCTTTTATGGGATCATTTCTTCTGTTTGCTTTAGCTACTCTGTGTTCAAGAGCAAGTTTCAGAGTCTCTTTTGACATCCATTTTGGTCTTTTCTTCCTTTCCTGTCTTTTTAATGACCCTTTTACTTTCTTCACGTATGATACCTTTATGTTATCCCGTAACTCATCTGGTCTTCGGGCATTAGTATTTACTGTGCCAAATCTCTTTTTGAGATGGTCTCTAAACTCAGGTGGGATATACTCAAGGTCATACTGTGGCTTTCGTTGACTTGTTTTAATTTTCTCAGCTTCAACTTGAACTTGCATAAGAGCAATTGATGATCTGTTCCAAAGTTGTCCCTGGTCTTGGTCTGAGTGATGATATTGAGCTTCTCCATTGTCTCTTTCCACAGATGTTGTTGATTTGATTCATGTGTATTCCATCTGGCAAGGTCCATGTTTATAGCCATCATTTATACTGTTGAAAAAAGGTATTTTTAATGAATAAGTCATTGGTCTCACAAAATTCTATCATGTGATTTCTGGCATCATTTATTGAAAGATGCTAAAGCAAGGCCATATTTTCCAAAGACTTATCGCTCTTCTTTGTTTCCAACTTTTGCATTCCAATCACCAGTAATTATCAATGCATCTTGATGGTATGTTTGGTCAATTTCAGACTGCAAAAGTAAGTAAAAATGTTCAGTTTCTTCTCTTTTGGCCTTAGTGGTTGGTGTGTAAACTTGAATAGTCATATTAACTGTTCTTCCTTAGAGGTATATGGCAATTATCCTATCACTGACAGTGTTGTACTTCAGAGTAGGTCTTGAAAATTGTCAAAAATGAAATAGAACACTTGAAGATTGATATCCTAGGGATCAGTGAGCTAAAATGAACTAGTAGTGGCTATTTTGAATCAGACAATGATGTGGTCTATTATGCTGGTAATGACCAATTCAAGAGAAATGGTATAGCACTCATAGTCAAAAAACAAAAAAAATTGTAAGATATATTCTGAAATACAATGTTGTCAGTGATAGGATTCTGCCTTAGGCTCAAGAATATCTGAGTCTGGCCATCAATCTGATCATTTGTTTGCAAATACTTTTTTGGAGTAAGTAAGATTTGATATTAGTTTTACATGATTAGAAGTGTGTCCTGGTGGGAACTGGGAGCTTATGTCAGCTTAGGTCACTTTGCAAGTAAACGAAGCTGCCTGTGGAAACCATCAGCAAATGCTGTGGATGCAGAGAGTAAAGGGCGGAGTAGACTGCAAATCAATTTTTTTTTGCTGAAGGTAACCTAAAGCCAGTGAAAGGGATGCTGATTCTGGGAGAGCTCTTCTGTGTTACTGTTATTTTTGCTGTTAGCTACCGCTGAGTTGGCTGGACTCATGGCAGCCCCACTAAAAATGGAACGAAATACTGCCTAATAGTCCACCATCTTCTCAATCTTACTATTGTGATCCACAGGATTTTCACTGGCTGTTTTTCAGAAGTAGATTACCGGGTCTTTCTTCCTAGTCCATCTTATTCTGGAAGCTCCAATGAAACATGTTCAACATCATAGCAACAGGCAAGCCTCCACCAACAGATGGGCAGTGGCTGTGCCTGAAGTGCATTGAGTAAGCAATGAACCCAGGTCTCCCACATGGAAGCCAAGAATGCTGCCATTGAACCATCACTATCTCCTTTGTGTTACCAGAATCTAATTTCTGTATATTGATTAATTGTTTTTCTGCTTATCAAATATAATGGATACCAAAAACAAACCAAACCTGTAGCCGTTGAGTCAAATTTGAATTCATAGCCACCCTATATTGACCCTATAGAGCAGAGTAGAACTGCCCCCATAGGGTTTTCAAAGCTGTATTGGATGCAGGCTGCCATGTCTTTCTTTTGTGGAGCAGCTGGTGGGTTCAACCCACTGACCTTTTGGTTAGCA
Source organism: Elephas maximus indicus (assembly GCF_024166365.1). Lineage (NCBI taxonomy): Eukaryota > Metazoa > Chordata > Mammalia > Proboscidea > Elephantidae > Elephas > Elephas maximus. The sequence goes on along the minus strand of NC_064819.1, from coordinate 171,405,683 downwards.
GCCAATCGCTTAACCACTGTACCACCAGGGCTCCTCAATAGACAACTTTCCTAAATTTCCATGCCCTTTCTCACAGGTTCTGCTCTAACAGGCCTGGCTAAGCAGTATATTTTTTCTTTCCTTCTGGATTAATAAGGTTCTTAGATCTTAGAATTTGAAACTGAGACCCAGAGAATGTCTTTAATCTCAGAAGGGTGATATCGGGGCAGTGGTGGGGCAACCACACCTCAGTTTTGTGCAGGTGGAGCAGAAAAGCCAGTCAAGGTGAAAACTGGAAAGGGAGAGATGGACAGAGGGAGACAGAGACTGAGAGTGAGGACAAAAGCAAGAGAGTATAGGACTCAGGAGCAGCGAAACCTGTGCCAACCTGAGAAGAACCCAGTGCAGCCCCCTCTATGGGTAATAAAAAAATTACTGATTAAATGAGGTGGCAAGTAATGAAGGCTTTCACCCCATAAACCCCTCCACCCCCCCCCCAAAAAAACCCCAAACCCATTGCCATAAAGTCAGTTTTGACTCATAGCGACCCTATAGGACAGAGTAGAACTGCCTCATATGGTTTCCAAGGAATGCCTGGTGGATTCGAACTACACTACCAGGGTTTCCTTTACCCCACAGTCCCTCCTAAAATTGGCAAATTCTAAATGGATTCTTTTTGTACTGAAAAGAACATCTGACTTGGACAGCATGTACCTTGCAAGCTATCTTTGAAGAGTATTCTAACAACATTTTGATGCTTTGCAATTTGTAGGAGATTTACAACTTGTCTGTTAATTCTTTGATATGCCTCTCTTTGAGAGGCGAGGCTTATGTTCCATCTCTTTCACTCAGGGTGTGCATGGACTGTTTCAACCAATAGAGTACGGTGGAAGTGATGCTGTGTGGCTTCTGATACATGGCTATAAAAGGCCATGCAGCTTCTGCCTCGTTCTTTTGGGATGCTCACTCTGGGAAAGATAGCTGCCATGAAAGAAGTCAGACTCTCCTGGGACCATCATGCTGGAAAGGCCATTTATAGGTTCTGCAATAGTCAGCCCCAGCTGAGACCCCATCCATAGCCAACATCAACTCCAGCCATGTGAATGAGCCATTGGACATCCAACCTTCAGGTGATAGCAGTCCCAGCCAGTGAACATCTGTCTACAACTGCATGAGAGACCCCAAGCAAGATTTTCTCAGGCTAGCCCTTCCCAAATTCCTGACTCACAAACCCATGAGCAAGAAAAAAAAGAGGTGATGTTTGTTGAGAATGCAACTAACAGGGCCTGCCACAGATTACTTAACTAAAGAGAATTTTATCGGTTTTCTTGAAAACCAAAGATGATCCAGTAGGCAAATATCTTCTTATTCCCTGTGTTGGAAACCACCCTACTCTGTTGGGTATAACATTGACTAAGAAGATCAATGGTATTTTTTATGGCCTAGTCTCTGTACGGATTAGTTATCCTCATCCTCTTTCATTTCTGTGTCATAAGTTGAATTCTGAACTTCCATCTATCTTTTCATAAATTTATAGCATGAATCACAATGTTTGTGTATGGGATAGGGTGGTAAATCTGGTGAGAACGTGCATATGTGACCGTATAAATTCTACTGGGAAAACTCAGACAAATGCCTCATGGCAGTGCTGGGAACAGTCAAAATAGTAAGGCAGAAGAAAGGAAGAGAAGTAATAATGTGCAGGGTGGGGGGCAGTGCTTGCTTGATTGTGTGCCAAGCACCTTGGTCTTGAAAGGAACTGGGAATTCCAAAGCCCCTAGATTTAAACACATGACTTACTTAAGACAATCGCTTCATTGATACTCAGCTGTATTGGATCACAGCTCCAAGTATGCTATTTCATGAACTTTTCCTGATTCATGGAATCAATTATGTTGCCTTTTAACGAGCCATATGAGTGTTCTATCTTAAACCGACTGTGATCTAGCTTTAGACAAAATGAAGCAATTTATACTTGAGTGACATAATCCAAAGGACAGGCTATCTATTCACTAATCTAGATCCAGTCTCCAGTGGCTAGGATGGTGTGGCAAATAAAGGAAGCCTCTGTCTGAGACCATGATGCACAAATGACCCCCCATCAAAGGTCAGTGGCTACTCAAGGCCAGCAATGGCTATTGAAGGGAAAAGATTTCTATTTGCCAAATATTGCAGCCTTTAGAAAAAAAAATCAAAAGCTGAACTTTCATGTAAAATCTGATTTGAATGTTAGTGATAAATTAAAATTTTATGAAACACCTTTTGTACCCAATTCAGCCCATGGCAGCTAGTTGGCTGCTGCTGCTCTGGATTCTTTGTTTTATTCCTGCATCAAGCTCTTCAGAAGGTAACATATAGAGGCTACATTAGACGACACCTACAGAAAGAGCCACTGATCTTTGTGTTAACATGATGTCCTTGACTTCTATCAAAGACTAATGTCCATTTTGCTGTGCAACTTTTCATGTATAAAGATACTAGCTGCCGTTGAGTTGACTCTGACTTATGGAAATCCCTTGTGTGTCTGAGTAGAACTGTGCTCCATAGAGTTTTCAATGGCTGATTTTTCGGAAGTAAATCACCAAGCATTTCTTCCAAGGTGCCCCTGGGTGAACTCAAACCTCTAGTCTTTCGGTTAGCAGCTGAGCATGTTATCCCTTTACACCACCCTGGGACTCCCTTATAAAGGTGCATGTGGCAAATTTCTACAAGAATCCTGTTAGAAAAAGAAATCTACCTTTCCAGATAAACTTGTGTGCTTCCTTTCATCAGATAATTAGAACTTTTAACTCGTTATGTTTCCACATTTGGCTTGACTTCTAAGAGACTCAAAGTTAAATATAGTGCTCAAAGTTGTATACTCCATGTTTCTGGTTGTATGAACTTTCACTTTCCTCTAAGTTGAAATGGTTTCTAAGTTTCTTTTCAATTATCTGTAACTTACCTGTTTTTCCTATGTCTTATTATTATGGAGGTGAAAATCTTTTTTCACGAATGCATTATATATGTGTATGTGTGTGTATTCTGAGTCCAATACTCCTGTTAGCACTTCACACCACACCTCTATCTTGTTTTGTAAAAATACATGCAAGAATTAAGCATAAAAAGTAAATGATTCCCAATTGTATCTGCCTATCTGGCTATTTGATGATCTTAGAAATATTGCTTATGGCACCTAAGGTGTACATTCTTTCCCTTTTTTTTTTTTTAAGGTTTCCTACGCCCCATGTACCCCATGTGGCCCCAAGCACGCAGAGCAGAACTGTTCCACAAGGTTTTCAAGGCTGTAACCTTTCGGAAGCAGATCTCCAGGCCTGTCTCCCAAGGCACCTCTGGATGGGTTTGAACCACTAACCTTTTGACTAGTAGTCAAGCTCTTACCTATTTGTGCCACCCAGGGGTCTGATATACTATATGTACTATATATAATATATAACCCAACCCAAACAAAACCCCTGCTGTCGGGTCGATTCTGACTCATAGAGACCCTATAGGACTGAGTTGAAATGCCCCATGGGGTTTCCTAGGCCATAATCTTTAAGGAAGCAGACTGCAACATCTTTCTCCTGCAGAGTGGCTGATGTGTTCAAACCGCCAACCTTTCAGTTAGCAGCTGAGCACTTAACCACTGTGCTACCAGAAAGCCTTCATATAATACATGCATGTACGTATATTTATATTTTATACACGTGATATATAAGGTCTTATTTTAAATACAATTTTAGAATCTGGTTTTTCTTCTTAATCTTTCATCTTGAGCATTTTTCCATGACCTTAAACATTTTTTGAAAAAAGGATTTTTAGCATTTTTGTAATATCTAATTTTGTAAGTTTTAATTAACTTTATTAATTTGTGAGTAAGCTTTAATTAAACTATTGTCCTATTGTTAGACACTTGAGTTTTGTCCATTTTTCAACATTTAAACAGTGCTGTGAGTCAGAACTGACTTGATGGCACCTTACAACAAAACAACTATGAACGTGGAGCCCTGGTGGCACAGAGGTTAAAAGCCCAGCTGCTAACCAAAAGTCTGGCAGCTTAAATCCACCAGCTGCTCCTTGGAAACCCTATGGGGCAGTTCTACTCTGTCCTAGTGGGTCACTGTGAGTAGGAAAACACTCGACAGTACGGGTTTGCTTTTTTTTTTTTTTGGTACTGTGAATGTAAATATTTGTATGTCTCTCATAACATTCCTTATGGCAAATTCCTACAAGTGGCTTATGGGGGACAAAGGGCACGCCTTTTCAAGTAAATATTGGCAAATTACTTTCCATAATGGTAGTATTAATTGAAGCAGTATACAAGTGTGCCTGTCTGCTCATGCTCTGTCCAAAGAGTAATTTATCCCATAAAAATTCTTTTACTAATTTAATAGATTTAAAATAGAATCTTGTTGTTTTATATCACATCTCTTTGATTATAAATGAGGTTGGTTTTTTTTTTGTTTTTTCTTTTTTGAGTGTTGTCATTTGTGCTTCTTCTGCAACCTGTATATTCACATCCTTTGCCCAGTCTTCGACTGCGGCATTAGTGTTTTTCTTATGTCTTAAAATAAAAAAAGAAAGAAAGAAAGAAAAACATGTGGGCTAGACATGATTTCCGTGACTGCTGCACTTCTTCGGAGTATCTGAAAAATCTCAAACTTCATACCAAATGTTTCCAGACTAAACTCTACAGCCCCCTCCAAGCAATTATATACAAATCTGTAGCTTATAGAAAGGGAAATTCTACTGCTTTGTAATAACTCTCACTGTTGTTTGCCAAAGTTCAGTTCCACAAATTGGTTCGGCCCTGAAAAGAGATCCACACTTTTTTTCAATCCCCTCTGAGACAATGAGAACTTATATTTCCGCGCCAAGCGGAGCTGAGTGCTGCTTCGTGCAAAAAAATCCCATTTGCCATCAATTCGGTTTTCCAAGTGGGACTTTCCTGATGGGGCTTTCTTGAGTCTTACTCATTCTTTGCTTTCCTTGCCACCCCACCTCCTTCCTCTAATAATTTAGAGTTCTCTTTCCAGAAATATCAACCAGGCGGGTACAGCTTTTCAGTGCTTCCTACTGCAGTGACGTAAAACACCCACAGAAATTTTCTGCTAATCCTGAGTAAAACAAACAACAATATGCCAGAAATGCTCTGAAGGTCAGAGCATGCAAGTCAAAATGCACACACGCTCTACAAGACTGTGGGAGTGGTGTATGTGTCCTTGAGGGGCGAGGAGGCAGCTTTTGCTTTTCTTTGGATGGGCTTAAGCCTCGTAAATGCTGTTATTTAAAGAAGTCACAGATACTTTTTTTGGGGTGGGGACTGGAATTCATGTCCCAAAATAGCTATGGTTTTTTCAGAATTGATCATTGCCAAAGAAGCAATTTGTAAGCTGCAGTAGTGAAACAGGGCTTGGTTTCCTTTCAACTTTGTTATGTGCCTATTAGGTTTTGTTATTGTATTTACACAAAGCAATTCTTTGGAAACTGTGTATATTTGGCAGAAACAGGAAAAAGCAAAACACATTTAGGCTTCATCGTTGTCTCTGTTTAGCTTTGAAAGAGACATGGAGGGGCACGGAGTTTGTCATAGTCTTTCCTGGGTAACCTTCCCACACGACACGCAGGCGAGGTGCTGGGCTGAAGGCTTCCACAGGCAAATGCTCATGGTCCTTCCTGGCCTCATGGAGATTTTGCAAAAGATTCTACATTTTTGATGCGGTGCCTGAAAGTCTACCGGAAAGAGTGCAAAACAGTAAGATGTACAGAAGCTGTCCTTTCCCTCTGTTTCCATGAATATTTCCGTGCCAGCCCACCACAGCCCACCCTATACTTTCCTTCCCTCTCTGGGAGATAAGGGGCTCCCAGGAACACATACCCCAGGCATGGACTTGATCCGAAGCATGTTTTTTTTGTTTGGTTGGTTTTTTATTGTGGGGTTTGCACTCCACTACTAACCTAAATAAAGACTCGTCGTTCAAGCTCACGTAGCAGCACTATGGAAGAAAAGCATGGCGATCTGCTGCCATAAAGATCACAGCCGAGAAAACCCTAGGGAGCAGTTCTACTCTGTAACACGTGGGGTCACTCTGAGTTGGAATTGACTCTATGGCAATGAGTCTGGTTTTGGTTAAAATATATATAACAAAACATTTGCTATTTTAAGCATACAATTCAGTAACATTAGTTACATTTTCACTATGTTGTGCAACCATCATGACTAGCAAGTATTTGTTTTTGAGACTACAGCACAGAGAGAGAAAGAAACCATGTGCTGGTTACAGAAAGGATAGAACCCCAGATTGTAGGAACTCACATCATGGGTGAGGGTGGGGCCTGAGAGTAGAAAGTGGGAGAGTAGCACTGGATAGCGTGTTCAGGAGGCCTTGCCTGAGCCGTTCGTACAGAAGTTTGTCATTTCTCTGGGGTATGTGTTGGCCAGAACTCTCATTGAAAGTGATCAAAATTAAAAGGAAAAAACAAAATAAAACCAAACCAAACACTCAAGTGAATTTAAGCAATAAAAATAATTTATTAGCTAATGTAACTGAACAGTCTAAGGGTAGGACTAGTTTCTGATACGGCTGGATTCAGGGGCTCAAATATGATTATTTCTGGGTGAGTATGATGACCAGAGGCTGCTAAAGACTCCCAGCCTATCAGCCTCATGGCATCAGCAGAAAACAAGCATCTTTCTCCAAGAGAAAAGACGGGGGAGAACTAATATTGACTGAGTTTGGATCAGTCATTTATCCTTTGACCAAATGAGGAGACCTGCTCTCATGGGCCTAGGTCACATGTCCATTCCTAAGGAGGGGAGTGGGATCCGTACAGGAATGAGAAGTTTCTGTTGCCAGAAAGAGGATTCTGTTGTTAAAAGAACCAAGGCTATCGCAGTCTACTTGGTCATGGTGTGGTAGCAAAAGCACTAGGCTTAGAGTTAGCAGACCTGCCCCAGCTCTGCCTCCATCCTGCTATCACCAGGAGCGAGACATCTCTATAAGCCCTGGGCTCCTTAGCTTTTAAATGGTGACCAGAATATGCACACCATCATTTCAGTGAGACCACTGTGTGAAGGATAGAGAAGCAATACAAGTGTAAGGGGTTATTGTTATTATCTCTTTCTTGTTCCTGCATTAGGCTATTGTAGGTCATCTGTTTACTTGTGCCTAGGACACAATTTACTGTATTTTGCACAAATAACACTTGCTTTCCACATTTGTTGGAAACCCTGGTGGCATAGTGGTTAAGTGTTATGGCTGTTATCCAAAAAGGTCAGCAGTTTGAATCTGCCAGGCACTCCTTGGAAACTCTACGGGACAGTTCTACTCTGTCTTACAGGGTCGCTATGAGTTGGAATCGACTCGACGGCAGTGGGTTTGGTTTGGTTTTGGTTTTCCACATTTGTTTGCCAACTTACATTTGTTTGCCAACCGTGCCCTCCCACTGCAAGGTATTTTCATAAGCACTGCTGTGCCAATTTTTTTTTACATGTTGATGTCGAAAATTAGCATAGCACACTTACAAAAATACCTAGCGGGCAGAGGGTATGTTTGGCAAACAAATGTAGAAGGTGTGCGTTATTTGCATAAAATACAGTAATTTATAAGGTTCTAAAAGGGAAGGTCATTGCTTAATGTTTAAACTAAAGAATTGTCTTCAACCTACCCAGGTGTGCAGACAGTACATCTGCCTCCCACCTGCTTCATCTAAGCAATGCAAAGAAAAATGTGTTGGTTTGGCTTCCTAATCGTGATCATCAGGGCATCGAGAGGCATCTCTCTCTGACACAGCTTCACTCCGAAGTGTTGGGGTTCTATTCACAGACACCTTTGGAACCTGTATTTGACTTCTGAAAATGAAAGCATTTGAAATATTCATTGTTTTAGCCCTAAAAATGGAATAGGTGAACTGGCATCCCTCTTAAAGCCCCAGCCACACCTGCTGTTTATCCTGAATTAACACAGTGATGACTCTCCCCTACAGTTCATGACATTTCCTTTGACACATCAAAGTGAAACTCTGAGAAGACAGAAACAACATGTCTACTGTTAAGTGAAGATTAGATACTCCATTTCAAGGTGAAAACTAAAACACTAGGTTGGATTTTTTTTTGAAGTCCTAATGAGTGTCTAGATTTGAGGGTTAGGGATGAACGAATGGGTATCGGTAAAAGCGCAAGCTGTCATTCTGCAAAGCCATCCTCCTGAAAAGGACAATATTATAGAAACAGTTTTTAAAGAGGAAAACTGATCAAGGGGATTCATAAAAGAATTGTTCCTAAAGGAATAGCATGTCTACACATCCAACTGACCACTAGGTTCCGTGGATTCTGGATTTTCCACTTAAGCGTGTCCTCTCTTCTCTCCTCCGCTCTGCCTTAGTTCCGGTACCTTCATGTCTCATCTGTATGTTCCCTCCTAACACGTTTCTAATCCCTTCTCGTATCTAATCTGTCTTTTCTCCAAACTTTCTTATACATTTATATACACTGGTGGCCTTATTCATTGAAATACACATTGAAGGTCTTTTACTATACATGTCTTTGGGTCAGTTCACTAACTTTTGTGTGTGTCTCAGTTTCCCTAGTAACAAGCTCAGAGGGTTATGTGAGGATTAAATGCGTTAATATATGCAAAATGCTTAAAATCTACCGGGGATTTAGGAAGTTCTAATTAAGTATTGGCTGAATAAGTGTTAGCTATTTTTAACCAATTCTGATGGGCTCTAGCTTAAAATTCTTGACAATCGTCTGGTCAAGGAAGATGTAGCTCCTGTGCATGGCGTGGACCTCCTCATAACCTGGTCTCTCTCTATGCTGCCAGACTCTTCTCTCACCGTTCTCTTTCATGCACTCTGTCCTCTGGGCTCCAGCCACACTTAGGCCTAGACATGCTTCATCTATGTGGTTTCTTCTCCCTTCCCTCTATGACCATATGGGGAGTACCCTTCATTTTTCTAGGCTCTGCACCAGTGACACCTCACCTGGACTTCTTCAGGGAAGACTTGAAGATGTCTTTTTGGTGTTTTTTTCAATTCTAAGACTTATCCTACTACACTTAATAGTAATGGAAAATAACTACTGCTTATTGGATGTCTAGAATGTACCAGGAATTTTCCATAGATCATCTCATTTAGTCCTCACAATGGAAACACTATTCCTATTATATATATAAGAAATGTGCTCACAGAGATGGATGGATAAACAAACTATGGTACATACACACAATGGAATACCATGCAACAATAAAGAACAATGATGAATCTGCAAAACGTCTTACAACATGGTTGAATCTAGATGGCATTATGCTGAGTGAAATAAGTCAATCACAGAAGGATAAATACTGTATGAGACCACTATCGTAAAAACTCATGAAAAAGTTTACACAGAAAGAAACAATCTTTGATGGTTACTAGCGAAAGAGTGGAAGGGAGGGAAAAACACTAACTAGACAACAGATAAGTGGTAACTTTGGTGAAGGGTAAGGGAGTACACGATACTGGAGAAGTTAGCACAGCTTGACCAAGGCAAGGTCATAGAAGCTTCATAGACACATCCAAACTCCCTGAGGGACTGAATTACTAGGCTGAGGTTGGGGACCATGGTCTTGGGGGACATCTTCCTCAATTGGCATAACATAGTTTATAAACAAAATGTTCTACGTCCTACTTTAGTGAGTAGTGTCTGGGGTCCTAAAAGCTTGTGAGCAGCCACCTAAGGTACTCCGCTGGTCCCACCCTGTCTAGAGTGAGGGACAGTGATGAAAACCAGACACAAGGGAAAGATTAGTCCAAAGGGCTAATGGACCACAATTACCACAGTCTCCACTAGACTGAGTCTAGCACAACTAGATGGTGCCCAGCTACTGCCACTGACTGCTCTGACACGGGTCACAATAGAGGGTCCTGGACAGAGCTGGAGAAAAATGTAGAACAAAATTCAAACTCCCCAAGAAAGAGCAGACTTACTGGTCTGAGAGAGACTGGAGAAACCCTGAGAGTATGGCCCCCCTGGCACCCTTTTAACTCAGTACTGAAGTCACTCTTGAGGTTTACACTTCAGTCAAAGATTAGATAGCCCCACAAAATAAAACAAGACTAGATGGATACACCAGCCCAGGGGCAAGGATGAGAAGGCAGGAGGGACAAGAAAACTGGTAATTAGGACCCCAAGGTCGTAAGTGGGGTGTGTTGACATTTCGTGGTGTGGGCAACCAGTGTCACAAAACAGTGTGTATTAATTTTTTAATGAAAAACTCATTTGCTCTATAAACCATCTGAAGAACAATAAAAAAGAGAAAATTTAAAATTAATAAGAAAAAAAAAGGAACCTGCTCAAGCAGCTGAAGTCAGTTATGTGAGGAAGCAGTGGTTACAGGATTAAAACTGTGGTTCCATTTCACAACCCATGATCTTTCGACTACACTCTATGCCCCTTCTCAGTGTAGGTGTTAGTTGCCCTGGAGAAATCTGTGCCCCAGTTGAAGCAAGTCCTCCTCATCCTTCCCTGCCCCAAACGGGAATGACTGCTCTCACGTATTTTCCTCCATATCTGGTCTCTAACTGGATTTTTCTTCCACATTACAGACTCCACTGCCTGACTTCTGTCTTCGGTTCTCCAGATCTAATAGTCTGGTTCATGATCGGGATTAGAGGAATCACCACTGGCGCCACACGTTAAAGCCCTGAGTGTAACCTGTCTAACTTGGCCCAGGTTCCCTAGGCACCACCAGCTCTGGCCAGCGTTCCCACCTCTTGTGTCCTATGGAGAAGAGGCTTGACAGCAGACTTCTTGAGGGAAGGGTATGTGCCCTGTTTGCAGCATATGTAGCCCAACACCTGGCACATTTAAAAAAAAAAATGCCATCGAATTGATTCCGACTCATAGCAACCTTATAGGACAGCAGAACTGCCCCATAGGGTTTCCAAGGAGCACCTGGTAGATTCAAACTGCTGACCTTTTGATTTAGCAGCTAAGGTTGACCTTAGCCACTACGCCATCAGGGTTTCCACCTGGCACACAGGGTTTCCACTAAATAACGGTTGAATGAACGAATGATTGGAAGAAGCAGTGATAACCAGTGAACAGGATAATTAGGTGGAAATTGAAGTCAAGGAATGAGCTCCTTAGGAAGACCAAAAATAACTGATCCTCCATTTTGCTTCTAACGAGAAACTCATCAGTGGTAGCTCATGGGGGGAGAATATAGAGATCTGGATAACTGCCATTTGAAGGCTGGATTGTGATACTACTTTGTTCCACCACCTACCTACCTGCTAATCAAGACAATGGTGACTTCTCTATCTGGCCAGGCTTGAGCGGAAGAACTTTTCCTTCTGATAAACTTTTACTTCTGTTACTTATTTCCTCAGTCTTTTAAAGTTTAATAATTTTCCAATTTGTATCAATTCTAAAATTATCTGAAAATATCTTTCTTCAAGGAAGTGAAATAACGGTCGAAAAACGCTTTAACACAGAACCTGGCACGTACATAACACTCAACACATTTGCTTTCTGTTTCCATTTCTTTCTTCACCAAAAAATATTGTTAATACCAATTATGTGTGATCCTTAAAAAGAGTTGTAGAAATAGATTCTTCATAACATTTAGTTAGCCTTCTAAGTAATAATGTAGAATAAAAAGAAGGAAGTCAGGTGCATTCATATAAACTATAAATAAGTCAAACCTCCCATTTTAATGAGGAAAATAGACTACTGTGCTTGGTGTCTTTGAACTCCACAGGTATTTACTCTGGTCTGGGGGAGATGGAAGGAGCTGTGATGGCGCAGTGGTTAAAGTGCCCTGCTGCTAGCCAAAAGGGTGGCGGTGAAAACCTAACAGCGCTCTGCAAAAGAAAGATGTAGCAGCCTGCTTCTGTAAAGATAGCAACTTTGGAAACTATTTGGGGCAGTTCTACTCTGTCCTATAGGATCACTAGGAGTTGTAATAGACTCAATGGCAACAGGTTTGGCTTTTCAGTTTTGGAGGAGATGGGCTCTGTCACAGCCCAAGATTTGCTTTTGCTTACCCGTATCTACAAGGTCTAACATACTATTCTAAACGCTGTCTGATTCCAACTAGAGCTTTTTCCAAAGTTGACATCCTTAGGGCCTAATTGTTCCCTCACAAAAGGAAGTCCACCTTCCCAGTCTCAAAGTGTTTCCCTTTCTGCCCTTAAGAGAATTAGTATTTTCTTGTTGTCCCAGCCAGCTGCTTTCTTGGATTAGCGTTTGCAGGCTTTTCCAGGCTCAAGGAAACTTGGCAGGATTGCTTGGCAGCTCCCTAAGCTTACTAGAAATACCAGAAGCCCACAGTTTGCATAATGCTAATTAAGTTTTCAGCTCAGCCTCCAAACTCGTATAGTGTTTAGACAATCAAGTAACTGAGGAAATGTCATAAATAGAGACTAACCGGAGAGGAAATGAATCCTAACCCACCAATAAAACAAGGCTGTGGAATTCACAGGTAATCCTGGTGACTGTGCCCAACATCCCCAAGTTAAAAACGGTCTTTAAAGTTGTTTTTTCACTTACAGTAAAAATCTTGTCAGCATAATGTTATTTTCTAGTATCACTTCCTGAGGCGCCTCTATTGATTTCTCTCCTTCACCTTCACAAGTGTTTGGTTTTCACTGAACCATCATACTTGATGGGCGTGGTGATACTCTGGTGTTTTGCCACACCTTAGGGGTGTGGCAAGACAGGGTGCCTGTGCCAAGTGGCTTTACCCACCCAAGGTGTGGTGATATCGTCTATTCTTACCACATCTTGGAGTGTCTTACTAATCTCTCACTGTAAGTCATCCAAAAAGAAAACATACTGGTCTTGTGCTTTAAACCTTTCCTTTGAAAAGCTTCAAAATATTGGTTGTTGTTGTGGGGTTGAAATCTCATATTACATATCAACAACCGGGCTTTTAATTTTCAATTTTTTTAATAATTTATTTCGTTCTTGTTGCGAACATGCAGCACGGAAAAAACAGATACTAATTCAACAATTTTGACATGTACAGTTTAGTGACATGGGTTGTGTCCTTCAAGTTGTACAACCGTTCTCATGAATTTTCAATTTCTTATGCTAATTAATGCAATATCTTTTAAGAAAGAAAATTCCAAGTTGAAGAGATCAAAGTGAAGAGATGTTAGACTCTCCTCTTTCCTTTAGAAATTTGTGTATTTGGGGAGGGTAATGTTAAGGGATGAAGTTGGTCAATGTTCCCTCAAACTCTGTGCTTAAAAAAATCTTTCTGTAATTAATAATTTCTCTAACTGATCAGTTTTGAGGTGGGTACAGATTATGGCTTTCAGTCATGTTTGGAGTGAAGGGGACAGGTCCTTTTCTTTGAGCCTCAGGGTTTTGGTGCCCAAGAGGGTAGCTTCACGGCTGATTCAGCATAATCAGGCCTTGGCAAGAGAGGCTCTGGGCCAGATAGGTGGGCAGAGAGTAACACAGCCTAATCTTCAAAGGAATGCCAGGGAGTAGCCAATCCTGCCCATTGGGGAGCCCACAACCTCTGCTTGTGCTTAGTACTGAGTTAATTAGTTTCTGAGGGAAAGAAAAATAAGGATGACTTTGATTTCTTTCTTGGAGTGTTTTTGATCTAGTTGAACAGTGAAAACTAACAAATGCGAGAATTCCAAGAGACTTAAAGGGTAAATTATGTTGCCTGGATCATGAGCTTAATGGCAAAATAGAGAAGGTAGACATTGGGTGGGCTGGGATAGCTGCAGCGGCGCATCTAGGGTATTGCACTGGCCCTGGGTATGTGGCATATCCTATTAACAGCTCGAGGTCCTTCCTCAAGTATGGTAATGTGCTAATTAAAAGATTAATGATCCTGACTTGTATTTTTGAGCTGATATTATGGTAAAAAATGACATTTTGCATTGGACAAATACGCTGCAAAAGACCTCTTTAAAGTGTTCAGAAGCAAAGATGTCACTTTGAGGACTAAGGTGTGCCTGACCCATGCCATAGTATTTTTAATTGCTTCCTATGCCTGCAAAAGCTAAGAAATGAATAAGGAAGACTGAAGAATTGGTGCTTTTAAGTTATGATGTTGGCAAAGAATATCGAATATACCTTGGACTGCGAGAAGAATGAATAAATCTGTCTTGAAAGAAGTATAGCCAGAATGCTCCTTAGAAGTGGATGGCAAGACTTTGTCTCTTGTACTTTGGACATGTTATCAGGAGATGTTATCCTGGAGAAGGGCATCGTGCTTGGTAAAGTAGAGGGTCAGCAATAAAGAGGAAGACCCTCAAGGAGATGGATTGACACAGTGGATGCGATAATGGGCTCAAACATAGCAATGATTGTGAGAATGGCACAGGACTGGGCAGTGTTTCGTTGTGTTGTACATAGGGTTGCTGTGAGTCGGAAATGACTCGACGGCACCTTAGAACGACAGCAACATTATGGTAAAGTTATTTAAAAGAGGGTGTCAGATGTTTAGACAGTGACACAATTTCAGTGCTTGCCATAGGCACTATTTTCTGTAGATAAGCTGTTGGTTGTACTGGGTTAATAGGAACTGCTCAGTGGCACCATGTGCCCAGGGCAGGTGTGATATTTGCCATACCCGCTATGTCCTAGGAACACATCTGGGCTTCAGCAGGAGAAGGCTCCCTGGGGGTGGGGGTGGGGTGCAAGGACCCACACTAGACCCAGAACAGTGGGTATGATTTGGAAAGTCCCCATATGAGGATTTCCTAAAGTTTGATTTGTATAAACCACTCTATAACAATTGCTTTACCTCTGAGAGGTGTTGTAAAAGAAACAAAGCATGGTCTTCTGCTTCCACACATTCAAGGTCTTTTCTGAGCGGCTTGTAAGAAGCAATTTATAGAACAAACAACTCAACTTAGAAGTAAAATGCACTTACTATATTAATAAGAAAACACTTATAAATTATTAGCAGGGGAGGTGAGTTGGTGGAAACTAAGATGAAGACGTTATTTCACTCAAGTAGAAGTAATCAGGTAAGGCTTAATTCTTTTCCAGTTAAAGAATTCTCCGTAACAGGAGTTGGCAAACTGCAGCCCTTGGACCAAATCAGGCCTGTTGCCTGTTTTTGTATGATTGAGAGCTCAGAATGGTTTTTATATTATTATGTGGTTAAAAAAAAAAAAAAAGATCAAAAGAAGAAGAAGATTTTATGGCCAGTGAAAATTCTACGAAATTCGAATGTCAGTGTCTAAAAATGAAGTTTTATTGGTACATAGCCACACCCACTTGTTTACGTGTTGTCTATGGCTGCTTTTGTGCTACAAGGTCAGAATTGAGTGGTTGTGACAGAAACCACATATGGCACTCTGGTCATTTTGCATTGCCACTTGCTTGGCACACCGAAAATTACAGTGACACAGTTACAAACAGACAGCGTTTTGAGTGCCATGTCTATCACCTCTCTGTGCAGAAAGATATTTTCAAAGACGAAATATATAAAATCTTCTTACAGGTCAGCATTAATGATGAACATTTGCAATCCATTTTGATGACAGGAAAAACTAACTTTAACCCTAATTAACTTTAACCCTATTGCCCCCCACAAAATTTTATTCTTCTCATTATCAGATCCTTATTATGAAAAAATATACTCGATTATTATTGTATTTTGAATTTTTGTCAATAAAAAATTATTGATATTAGTGTCCTCTCATTATATAAGTATCTACATAATAGCCTCAATTTTGCCTCCTAGCTCACGAAGCCTAAAATATTTACTATCTGATCCACAGAGAAATATGGCCGACTCTTGCTCTATAATAAGGGTTTACACATGAGTTGTGCTTTAGGGTTTTTTAAGTGATTTTTTTTTTCCTACCATCTCATAAAATCTTTACAACAAGCTTACTAGGTGGCCAAATCAGATGTAATTATCTCAATTTTATGTAGAAATTTTTAAACTTGAAGGGAGCTGATATGTCACGTCACTCGAGTAGGGCTCAGTATTGGAAATGTACACAAATCATCTCAGCCATTGCTTGGGAGTAAAATATTGTGATGTTGTCAAGACAGTAAAGACCTGGATGTAATAATCTTGGCTCAGAGGAGAAAGTGGACTAATATGAAAAGGAAGCAAATGGCCTTCTGGCAGAGGAAGAATCAGGACCACTACTTTTGCTTCTAGAGATTCCAGGTCTTGGAGACCTAATGTGGTGGGCCCAGTGGTGGTGTGGAAGCTCCAGCCTTTGGCTCGGCTGAATCTGGATGTTCATTTTGACTGGCTTCCCTAGGACTGTGGGCATGCTTTGGCAGTAGTATATGAGAGTCAGCTGAAGAGCTCAGTGCTGAAGACCTGAGAGAGTCCTTCCCCAGGCTGGGAAGTCTTGAAGCAGTGGGCAAGAATAACCAAAGTGTGCAAAGGCAGTCTTGAAAGAAGTCTCCGTGTGACACTCAGCAACAGCATCATTTGTGACTTGGCCACACTCTAGTTGTCTGCATGGTTTTGGCCTGCATATATTCCCACTGTTATAACTCTGAACAGGTTTCAGTGGAGTTTCCAGACTCGGATGGACTAGGAGGAAAGGCTTGATCTACTTCTGAAAATTAGCCAATTAAAACCCTATGGATCACAATCCACAAGGAATTTTTTTGTTTTGTTTTGTTGAGCATGAGGTCACCATGAATTAGAAGGATTAACTCAAGGGCAGCTGTCAATAACAACAACATGCCCCTGGACTTCTTGATCATTTGCCTGATATTCCTCAAGAGGGAATTACCAGTTGGTTGGTTAACAGGGCAGGTTAGACTGAAAAATAAATAAATAAAAGAGATTTTACTCCCTTTGTATTTCTGGTTTGGAAAAGAGTCTGTCCAGTTAAATTTGCACGTGATTAATTAGCCACACTCAGGGCCTGACATTGTTTAAGCAATGTAGCCTAAGAGATGTACTGACAAACAAACAAAAATCCTAGGTGTCTGGAGTCCAATCCAGTCCAGTTTCATCCCACCATGCTGAATTAGTTATGGGCCATTAGCTGCCTTATGCATAGTCACAAAGATGATCTTCATCTAAAGGCTTAATTTTTATTGAATTTTGCTAAGAATTGAAATACCGTTTACAGAAATGTATTCACTTGGGAAAGGGTTAAGCATTTCAAAGCCTGTTCGTAATTCATACCATTTATTCATTAATTTTACTCATACTTATTAAATCTCTCCTGAGCCTTGTTGGTGCTGAAAAGCGATAAATACCACACTTTTTTATTTCTCATCATTTTATGCTCAAACTTCAGTTTCTCAGCATCGGGTAAAAGATAATTTTTGAGGGGTCTGCTTCAAATACAATGGAGCAGATCTCCCTCGATTCCTCTCAGCTGTCTGCTTAGGAAGCCACTTATGGACAAGGAGAGTATCCACCTCCATGTTTAGAATGAGTTTTAAAATACAAAAACATCCTTTCAATTAGCCATAATATGTTCACTAAGAATAGATTTGAGTTTGAGCCACTCTTGAATGTCACTCTGGGTCAACAACTCTGCCATGAGTGGGTTTTCAAATTTCTTTTGCATATTTTGGGCATATTCTGGGAAGCCCACATGTTTGAAGCACAACAAATAAAAAGACAGAATAGCGGTATTTTTGAAAGCACAAAGTTGAAGCTGGAGTGAATGTGGCCCAGAACCTGTTGCTAGTTACACAAGACCATTTGCATTTGGGAGACAGCAGAGCACTGTAGGGACAGCACTAGCTCTAACTCCAGCATGTCTGTTGTTATCACAAAACCAGGGTAGTGAGAGTCTACATCCTTCGTTTGGGCAAAGGTGGAGCCTCGACCTGTCTGGTATTAGGTAATGACTTAGCCTACTTTGTCGTTGATCAGTGTTTCCTCCTTCTTCTCCTTCTACCTGGTGCAGTGTGATTTCTTGAAGTGAAACCTGGGGGAAAGGAGCAGAGATAGAGAGAAGGCCTCTCTAGAGGTGACACACCGCAGAATCAGATGAAAACTGCATGACGTCATTAATGCATGACGCAGAGGCTAAGGTGGATACCCTACGTAGTTGTGAAGCAAACACTTAAATGAATTAATGAAACAAGAAATGCTCAGTTTACAGTAGAGAGTCACTATTGCAGTGAGGAATGAGTCTTCAAAGGATGGAAGAGATTTCACTCTCGGTTTCAATGTTGTTCAAGAAGCTCTTTAACAAATTTCTTCATGGACTTCTATTTCTTGTCTGTAGGGGCTGGGTTCAGTGTTTTCCAGAGGTACTTGTGTGTGTGTGTGTGTTTGTGTTGTGGAGGTGGGAGTAAGGTGGAGGAAAGGGGTGAGGATAGCTGGATGGAACACTGGGTCTAAATTCATTTTTCTAAAAATAATAGTAAAAATTCATGGCTAGGTGGTTAACTTGGATTATTTCCTTTAGTTTGAACCATAATTCCACAAAGGAAGCAATATTGTCACCATTTTACAGAGGAGGAAACTGAGGCTTAGAGTGGTAAAGCCGGTGTTACTCAGCTGTAAAATAGAGTCAGCGTTTGAACTCAGACAGCTGGATGTCAGAGCCCACGGCTTTCACCACAATCCTGTTCCCCTACGCCAGTTGCCAGCATGACTGTGCACAAACAGCCCAACCTTTCTACTCCCAGGTTCCTCAGCAGTGAAATGGCCACAAAAATGACCTCCCAGGAGAGTAGTAAAAAGCAGGGAGGTAATGTATCTGAAAGCTGTTAGCATGATGTCAAGAAATGCCAGTCACGCTAAAAATATAGGGTAATTTCTTCTCCCCATTTCCATTTAAAATGGTTTGTTTAGGAAAGTAAGTTAGCATAACCACTTTTTAGAGGGCAATTTGAAATTTTCTGTAAAAATAAAAATGTGAACCCTCTATGATCTTACAGTCACATTTGTAGGAATCTTATTTCTTAAGCTTATAGAGATAATTATTAAGATGTTCATTACAGCATTGTTTAAAAGTCAAAAAAGTAGAAACAATATAATGGACCAATAATAAGGGAACACATAACAAAATAATGATAAATCCATGCTATGGCTATGAACCGTTGTTGTTAGGTGCCATTGAGTCGGTTCCAACTCATAGTGACCCTGTGAACAACAGAACGAAACGTTGCCCGTTCCTGCGCCATCCTCATAATCGTTATGCTTGAGCCCATTGTTGCAGCCACTATGTCAATCCATCTCCTTGAGGGTCTTCCTCTTTTTCCCTGACCCTCTGCTTTACCAAGTATGGTTTCCTTCTCCAGGGCCTGATCCCTCCTGATAACATGTCCAAAGTACTTGAGACGTCGTCTTCCCTTCCTTGCTTCTAAGGAGCATTCTGGTTGTACTTCTTCCAAGACAGATTCCTTCATTCTTTAGGCAGCCTGTGGTCTACTCAATATTCTTTGCCAACACCACAATTCAAAGGCATCCATTCTTCTTTGGTCTTCCTTATTCACCACATGCATATGAGATAATTGAAAACACCATGGATTGTGTCAGACACACCTTAGTCTTCAAGGTGACATCTTTGCTTTTTAACACTTTAAAGAGGGCTTTCACAGCAGATTCGCCCAATGCAATGTGCTGTTTGATTTCTTGACTGCTGCTTCCATGGGCATTGATTGTGAATCCAAGTCAAATGAAATCCTTGACAGTATCAATATTTTGTCCATTGATTATGATATTGCTTATTGGTCCAATTGGTCCTGTTCATGGCTATGAACTACTATACGGTTATTAAAAAAAAAAAAATGAATTGGTGCTATACAGACTACCTCGGGAAGATGTTCAGGATATATTGTTAAGTGATAAGAGCAATACGTCAAATGATATGTTGGTGTAATCCCACTTCCATGTGAAAGAAAAACTATACTAACGTATGTAATGATAAACATAGAAAATGCTGATGTTTAATATTAAATTGGCACTCTATGGAGTTAGATTGAAAGACAGGAAGGAGAACTCCCCCTTTACTTTGTACACACTATACATTTTTGCATTTTCTGAATGTGTTACAATGGGTTTTCCATTTATTTAGGCATTTAGTTAGTTACTAAATTACTTTTGCATTAAGTCAAATAAAGATTAAAAAAATGAAAGCTGTTCTTTGTCTATTTTCTTTCATGTTAGATTGGCTGTTTTCATGCAGATTTGCATAGCTTTTCTAAAGCTTTTATTTAGGAAAAGAGTAAGAAGAATGAGTCTCATGCAGCTTGTGAGAAGATGAGATTACCTTGGCTTGATAGGGGCATTCTGGGAAGACATTCCTCATCTGTTTCCTCTGTCAATAAACATGTGACACCCACAGGGAAGTGTTTCCTTGCAGTTCTTAGTCTCTCTGTGTCTGGCAATCCCAGAACTGACAGAAAGGGGATGGCCTTTAGATTCAGGCAATTTCTTGCTGAAATGCACAGAAAGAAGTGTGATGCCAGTGACAGCACACTGGGAAGTGAAACTCTCACAGGATCTTTACGGCTTTTGTATTTGGGGAGTGCTTTATGCAGACCTGGAGGGCAGTGATTCAGATAGAAGTGTCGAGCTCTTAGGAAAAAACAGGTCCTTCAAAACATTTTAATCTGTATTCCCTGTATAATACTTCTTTTTTTTAGGATAGTATTTGTGGTTCAGTGGTAGAATTCTTGTCTTCCATGAGGGAAACTGGGTTTGATTCCGGGCCAATGCACCTCATGTGGAGGCTTGTGTGTCCCCGTGATATTTACTGAACAAATTTTAGTGGAGCTTCCAGGCCAAAATGAATTAGGAAGAAAAGTCAGACAATCTACTTTTAAAATCAGCCAATGAAGACCCAATCGACAATAGTTTTATCCACAGCCCATCGTGGGAATGGCACAGAACTGGGCAGCGTTTTGTTCCATTGTGCAGGGGATCGTCCTAAGTCAGGGTCGACTGATGACAGCTAACAACAACAACAACAACAGGATGGATTGTATTTCCATTTGCTGTAGAGAGAGAGAACAATGAATTGCAGGCAAAGACTGCTCTGAAGAGCTTTTAGAACCTTCTAAAAAAATTTTTTTAATTTTTATTCAAACAGAGCAGATCTTTGAGCAATTAATATCCAAGAGATAGCATTAGCTATCAATTGTAAGCTTCCCAAAGGCAGTGACTGCAGTCCCATTTTCCGTCTTAGCATCCTCCAACAGTACTTTACATATGATATGATGGGTGCTCATTGGTAAATTTAACTCATCTTCTGCAGATAGTTCTTGCTAGAAAACACTTCCAACTCAGATTTGATCCTGATACTTCCTTCCTGAAAACTGTTCAATGTTCTCTTCTTGCTCTAAGTATGAAGTCCAGAACCCTTCACACAGAGCTGATGGTCAGCAGGTCACACAGGTTCTGCCATACTGGTTGTTGACAGCCAATCTTCCTTCTAATTGGTCAGGCTGGTACCTTTCTAAGTTGCTAAATATTTAGACTGTCACCCCTGCTTATGCGCCCTGGTGCCTGCTCACCTCCCAGACTCATCTCCTGCTCACTGACCCTGTGGTCATACTGCCCTCCTTTGGTTTCCTGGAATGTGCTGGGCTCCAGGATACCTGAGTCCCTACAAATTCTGTGTCTTCTTCTGGGGAATTTTTCCAGTTTTTCTTTGCTTTGTAGTTAACTCTCCTTACTCTTCTGATCTCAGTTTTAAATCCCAAATCTTTAGGAGCTTTTCCTGGAGCTCCTGCCCTCAGTCAAAGTTAGGGATCCCCTTAATACACTATGAAAGCACACTGCAGTTTTCTTTAACCATTGATCATAACTGTGATAAAGTAATTATTTGTGCATTTTTTATATGTTAGCCTCCCTCTATAAGGCCAGGAAACTGATCTGGTTCTCATAACACCAAAGTTTGCCACACAATGTTCTTACTAGATATTTGATGCAGTGAAAGAACAAATAAAAGTTTAGGTTAAAGAACTGTGAATAAAATCAGTTGCTGTCAAGTTGATTCTGACTCATGGTGACCCCATATGTTTCAGAGAAGAACTGTGCTCCATAAGGTTGTTAATGACTATGACTTTTCAGAAGCAGATCTCCAAGCCTTTCTTTCGAGGCATCTCTGGGTGGATTTGAACCAACAATCTTTTGGTTAATAGCCATTTGCTTAACCGTTTGTACTGCCCAGGGACTCCTTAAAGTAATGTGAATAATCTGTACTTTTTCTAAACCTATTCAAATTCTGTAAACAACCCTTGCTGAATAAGAATTCTGATTCAAGTGTCACTTGTATGCTAATTTTATCCATGTTTAAAATGAACCCATGAGGTCTCTTAGCTGTATTACAGCTGGACCCATCTACTTGAACACAGTTTTAGGGGCCCTGCTTTATTTTTCCTTCTTTTTCCTTTTAGTTTCACTGTCATTGCCACTGCATCATAATTACATTTCTAATCCCTTTGGGGTCATGGTCAAGAAAAGTTAAGTTTTATCCACGTACACAAATCCTGTGAAAAACAACTTAGAAATAAAAGGTAAAGCTTCCTGAATTTCTTTTCACCTCTGTAATTTGACCTATTTTAGACCCTAGGGACTTAAGCATGTGCTAATTTGCCTGTTTTATTTGTCTAGATCAATTATACTTTCTTGTATTTATTTGAAGTAAAAGTATTTTCCCTTATGAAAAAAGTCATTTTGAGTAATATAACAAATCAAAGCTGGCCATGCACATCCTTAATTGTACTGCTAGCATTTTTTTTTAATTTGGTTTTAATTAGTTTTATGACCTATTAAATAGCCATTTCCATGAATGAGCCCTATGTCACCTGTTCTTATCAACTACCCGCCAGTTTGTTCGACGTTAAGAGTAAAAAAAAAAATCTCTGCACTGAACCTTAAAATACAGCCCTAGATATTCACCTACAATCCCCAAAACTAAACCAAACAACAGCATCGTTATTTTTTTTTTTTTAAAATAGAAGACACATTGGACAATATTGATGTTAGCTTTTAAATAATGTATTCGTTCTCCAAGGCTCTTCACAAATTGAAATGACTCTCATCAATGCCCATAACTCTGAAATCATTAGGTTAAATCAAATCCCCTCCCAAGCAGATTTTCATGTGATTATGTGGGGGAAAAAAGAATGATGGTGAGGAAGAGGAAAAAAAAAAAAAAAAAAACTCTTCTGAGACAGAGAAAACAAAAGGGGATATAAAAAATAATTAAAAGGCCAGAAAGTGTCCTAAAAGGAATTATTTAGGTTCTGGTGAAAGTTAATTTGGACTACGCAGAATTCAGGAAGGGGCAGTCAAGCAGTGGCAGGCTAGCTTGAGGAGGGAGTTACTAATGGTTCATCTCAAGGTAGAACACTTCATTCCCCTTTTCCTAAAGAGGACAGGATTCCTCCTTGGGGCATTCCCCCTACACCTCCACCACCCACCTCCAAAAAAGCAAAAGAAAAAAACCCTGCCATAGAGGCCCTATAGGACAGAGTAGAACTGCCCCATAGAGTTTCCAAGCAGCTCCTTGTAGATTTGAACTACTGTTAGTAGCAGTAACACTTAGCTACTACACCACCAGGGTTTCTGGGCATTCCCACAGTTAGTTAATAATTAGACTCCATCTCTTCCACAGATCTGCATGTGTGAGGACGTGAAACCCAGAAAGCCATAGTTAGGTAAAGGCAGTTAGTTCTTAACTAAATACTCCACTTAATAGATTCTGAAAACCTAGTGTGTTCTCAATGCCCCTGGGGTTTCTCCACTACTGAAACTATGTCCATCTAGTTTAAGTGATAAGGGCCTGTAAAGCAGCTCTTTTTCCCTCTCATTTTTGAGGAGGAGGGACAAAGAGGTCTGTGGTTGCCTGATCAATGTTGCCCCAGTTAGGAAGGACAGCATTCTCTCATGGACTTATCCCAGGCTCCCTCCCACAGTGCCCCCTTTCTAAATGGGTGGAGAGCCTAGTATGGGACTACAAGGAAAAAAGGCTTCAGCTCTACTTAAAAAGAAACTATAAAAACAGTCAGAATTTGGGGCTTATCTTAGTTAAGTTGTAAAACTTCACTTCAGGATGACCCTGGTGTAACTCCCTCAAAAGTTTAAATAGTGACAGGGAACTTATTGGAGGTCCCACATCGTAATACTGCACATGTGAAGGGCTGCACCAAACCTCCTTCTTTTGTTATAGGAAACAAACGATTTTATTTTCAAGCCATCACAGTCCCAGTAGAAGTTAGCTTTTTTTTTATTAACTTTTATTGAGCTTCAAGTGAACATTTACAAATCAAGTCAGACTGTCACATATAAGTTTATATACATCTTACTCCGTTCTCCCACTTGCTCTCCCCCTAATGAGTCAGCCCTTCCAGTCTCTCCTTTCCTGACAATTTTGCCAGCTTCCAACTCTCTCTATCCTCCCATCCCCCCTCCAGACAGGAGACGCCAACACAGTCTCAAGTGTCCACCTGATATCATTAGCTCACTCTTCATCAGCATCTCTCTCCTACCCACTGTCCAGTCCCTTTCATGTCTGCTGAGTTGTCTTCGGGAGAAGTTAGCTTTTGTTGTTTTGAAGTTGACTTGTTGGCCGGGTGATGCAGATGGTGGGTAAAAGAGGAGACTACCTCTAAGTTGAAGTTAATGTTCCAAGACTTGTTATTGTTATGAAGGCTGATAAAATAACGTGTTCAGTATGTCATTCTTAAAATTTCTAAATCTATGTTCATTTTCAATCAGTCAGATGTAGCAGAGCTGAAGAGGAAAAGGTTCATTGGTTGGCGAGGATGGAGGCATTAAGATATGCTGTCCTGTGTGGAGAAGCAGGTCCAGGAGTCTGGCGAAGGCATGTACCTGAAATTGTTGTTGTGCGCCATCGAGTTGATTCCGACTCATAGAGACCCTGTAGGACAGAGTAGAACTGCCCCATAGAGTTTCCTAGGCTGTAATCTTTACGTAAGCAGACTGCCGTATCTTTCTCCAGCAGAGCAGTTGGGGGGTTCAAACCACTGATCTTTTGCTTAGCAGCTGAGCACTTAACCAGTGTGCCATCAGGGCTCCTATGGACCTGATACTTACTAGAATCTATAACATTAAAACTTCACCTCTCTAGCTTACAGATAGTGCACAATGGCATTTGTAATTACTCCATGTATCAAAGCACCTTGACTTCACTCAAAACTCAAAAAAAAAATGCCTGCCAATAGAGTTTAAAGGGAAATAAATTTCCATGTTTGTCTTAGTCCCCTAGCGCTGCTATAACAGAAATACCACAAGTGGATGGCTTTAACCAAGAGAAATTTATTTCTTCACAGTAAAATAGGCTAAAAGTCAAATTCAGGGTGTGAGCTCCAGGGGAAGGCTTTCTCTCTCTGTCAACCTTCTCATCAGTCTTCGCCTGGTTTAAGAGCTTCTCTACATAGGGACCCTGGGTCTAAAGGATACGCTGTGCTCCTGGTGCTTCTTTCTTGGTGGTACGAGGTCCCCAACTCTCTGCTTGCTTCCTTTTCCTTTTTATCTCTTAAGAGCTAAAAAATGGTGCAGACCACACCCCAGGGAAACTGCCTTTACTTTGGGTCAGGGATGTGACCCAAGCAAGGGTGTTATATCCCACCCTAATCCTCTTTAATATAAAAATTACAATCACAAAATGGAGGACAACCACACCATACTGGGAACCATGGCCCAGCCAAATTGATACACACACTTTTTGGAGGACATAATTCAATCCATGACATGCTCTGTTTTCAAAGTTCTGATCTAACTATCTATATTAGGATGCTTTTGGATGTAAATAAGAAAAACTCAGCAGCCCCTGAGTGGTGCAAGTGGTTAACATGTTTGACTGCTAACCAAAAGGTTGGGGGTTCAAGCCTACCCAGATATGCCTCAAAAGAGAGGCCTGGTGATCCACTTCTGAAAAACCAGCCTTTGAAAATCCTGTGGAGCACAGTTATACAGGGACACACATGAGGTTGCCATGAGTTGGAGTCAACTCGAGGGCAACTGGAGAGAAAGAAAACTAAAAGATTACTAAAAGTAATCTTCCTTATTCCTAAGCAATAAGGAAGATTAATATTTCACACAACAAGATATTTGAAAGCTGTGTGGTTCCAGACTTATTTAATTTAGAGTCTAAATGAAATCACCAAGGTCCCAGGTTTTCTCTACCTTTCTTCTGTGTCAAGTTGGCTTGCCTTTTAGCTGAATTCCCTTATGGCCTCAAGATGGCTGCCATTATTCCAAGCAGCAGCAGATAGTAACATACAGAGGCAGCAAAGGGTTTTTTCCTCTGTATGTTTCTTGTTGTTAGTAAGGAACACTTTCCCTGAGCTCCCAGCATATTTCATATTTTTTCACTGTTGGAGGGAAGGGGATACAGGGAGGGATGGTGGTTTAATGGAAACAAAATGTGTTTGTCACAGAATCGAAGTTTCCCCACTAAGTACCGATAGGCTTTCCTTGGAGAGTGGTCTTCTCATGGGCTTGATTTTATGCAGTGTTTTGACGTCATCTTTTTGTCATTTTCAGAAAGGTTGAAGCGATTTCCTTTCTGAAAATAAAAGCCAGGGAGAGATGGGGTTTCGACAGAACATGGGCTTTCGGTGTTACCTTAGGTGGTTCCCATAGTTCCCTGTGAAGTGTATAATCTCTTGATAAATTTTATCTCTTGTAAGGAGTACTCAGAGAACACACACATTGTGTCTTTCCTGTCTTAAATTTATTGAAAGATACATGTAGGAATCAGGGTTCTATCTCTCTATGTTCTGACCTCTCTCAAAGGAAAATGAAGAAAAACACTCAAGAAGTTTATCAAAGACTGCAGGTAAATTGAGAAGTCTACAGGTAAGTTAACTTTGTGGAGGGAAGGCAGTCACTGCCTAAAGACAGGGAAGAACACAGACTCCAATAGAATTTGGAGACGAAGAAGCACAGTCTCCTTTAAAAAAAAAAAAAATCAACCAGTTGCCTTGAGTCAATTTCAACTCATGGAGATGCCATCTGTGTCAGAGTAGAACTGCTCCACAGGGTTGTCAATGGTTGATTTTTCAGAAGTGGATTGCTAGGCCTTTCACCCCAGGTGCCTCTGGGTGGACTCAAACCTCCAACCTTTCAGTTATCAGCTGAGCCCGTTAATCATTTGTACCACTTAGATACTTCTTAAGTGACTGATTCCAAGGACCATTCGCTCCCACCATGTAGCCTATTTCTAATATAAACCCTCATACTGCAACTGTTCTAGAATCCCCTTCTTTTGTTCTCAAAATGAGGTATCAGTTGATTTTCATTTGCTATGTCATGATCCCAGTTCTTGAAAAATGACTAAGAAATGCAAAAAGAAAAGCTACTGTGAAAACATCCAAAAGAAGAGGGAGGGAGGAGTAGAGAGAGAGAGAGAAGAAAACTCAAATGGCTTGAGCATTTCAGACTCAGAAAAGAGGAGGCTGGCAAGCAAAGGAAAATTTGGGAATGAGTGAAAAAGTCTGTTTCTCTGTCTAATTATAGATGAAACAGAATATTATCTGTGATTCTGGGGTAGCACTTGAATGGTTAAATAGAGGAAATAAGATATTTAGGATGGGTTATTTTCTAGGTTTTCATTTGAAAGAAAACATTCAGATACTCAGTACTCAACTGGTGATTACATTAAAGCCATTTAATTGTCTGCAGTTTTTTCATCTTTGGATTCCCTAATTCCCCACACAGTTTTATTTTTAAAGCCTTTGTACGAGACAAAATGACCAGAGAAGAAATTTTTTTTCTTTTTTTTTAAAAAAAGGGGTTTGAAGTTTGTTTGTTTAACAAAGTGTTTGCAGTCATAATTAGGTTGCATATTAAAGTTCAAAACCAACTCATGTTGGAAGTGACTGAAAATTGTTACCATCTGATGGCTTTGTGGGCAGAGCTTTCACAAATGACACGGCACGCACTAAGGAATAAAGGCCCTATTCTGGGCATTGCCCCAGGAGACTTCCAGGGTCTGGGTAACACTCAGGCTGTAGATTTCCCATAGTGGCATCATGGGTCTTAAATTGAACTGTTGTAATGTTACTGCTTTGACCCGTCGAAGTCATCCCAGTTTGATTTAGTCTTTTAGCTATTTTCATCTCTTTAGGGTTCACACTTCTTATCTTGATTTCACCTATCAATCCGTGGGACCAGAGAAGCCACGATGAGTTGTAGTTCCTGGTCCAGCTCTGTAACTCTTCCCACGGAAAATCCATCTCAAAGCCAGGTTTTCATTAGGAGAGGGAAAGGAAGGTTTTGAAACAGAGAGAGGGAAAGAGGGAGAGAGACTGGTTAGGGTGTCCGGATGAGTCAGGGTTTCGTCTGTTGTGTTGAAAGGCACAACTGTCTTTAATTTTAACAGCCCTCCACTTCATCCTCACTGGCATATGAAGCTTATCTGGGAAGAGAAAGAGAAGTTTTACATAGCACATTTCAAACATTGTGCCTCTGCAAGGACCTCACTGTGTTTGAGAGGGAAATCTCTTTACTGAACTCCACACCTGAGTCCTTTTTATTTCTACTTAGAAGGGAATGGAACCATGGAAGCTTGTCTATTCTGAAGATAAGCACAAGGCAAGGATTAAGGCCTCATAAACGCTATGAGTTGGAATCGACTTGGCAGCAATGGGTTTTTTAAAACCCGTGATGGGGCATAATTATGCCTGAACTTGTACAGACTGTGATGTTTGGAGCCACCGCAGGCATCATATTTGCTGAATGCTATCTGATGTAGGGAGCCCTGGTAGTGTAGTGGTTAAGAACTGTAGCTGCTAACCAAAAAGTTGGCAGTTTGAATCCACCAGCCACTCCTTGGAAACCCTATGGGGCAGTTCTACCCTGTCCTATAGGGTCAATATGGGTCAGAATCGGCTTGACAACAATAGGTTTTGGTTTCTTATCTGATGTAACAGTTCCGTCTAAATCTGAAAACTCAGGTCAGGCTCATATCAAACGGGAATGAGATTTTTTTTTTCTTTCTTTCTTTGTTTTAAGTAACCTTTTTTTTTCTTATTAGAATCCTAATTTAACTTGGATCAAATGAATTTTGGTTATTATCTCATTTTGTGTTCCTGAATATAGATGCTTATTGTCTTATATTCATTTTAGGATATTCTGCCTGGTAGGAAATGCTTGCCAGTGTAGCCATTCTGCTTAATAAAATAAACAAACAAAAAGAGTGGGGTCAGAATTTGGAAGAAAGCCAACATAATGACAAAAGAAGCAACTAAGTCTTCAGTTCTGTGATTCAAAACAGAGAACAGCTTTAAAGTAAAATAGAAGAAAACATGCAGTCTAGGTTTGGCTTTGCTTTTGGTGGGGGAAGGTTGTATGCATGGAGGGGAGGCAAAGCTAAATAGATTTATTTTTAAAACTTGTCTAAAAGCTAGTTTTAGAAGATTTATTTGAAAGCTACGTCAATACCAGGTACTTTCAGCTCTCCTTCACAAGTAAATGTTGTCCTGTCTTCCTTCTTGTGCTACACTAGCAATGATTGGAAAAAACCAACAAGTAGATGTTACACCCCATGACACTCTGTGGATGGAGTCCCAGAATAAAGATAGCAGGTGCATCATTTTACTTAGGGATTTAGTCCACGATCTCTTAGATTAGAATCAATTTGGACCATACTACCATATACACTAGTTTTGCCAAATGACTCATCATCTATGAACATCTAAAGACCACTGGGATCCAGTAGCACAGAAATCATACAGTAACAGGGAGAATCCCCAAGCCAATATTCATACTGAGATAATGTCCCTTAATTCAGTGAATTTGTTTAAAATAACAAATAGGGTTGACCATATTCTAGAGCAGAATTAATTACTTTGCTTAACAAATTTGAAGTTTTTGAGATTTTATTGCTTTTTAATATACCACTGCTACATGGCCCTTACTTGAAAAATAAGTGTATTACATACAAGACAAAAAAAAAAAAAAAAAAGTCACAAAAGTTTCAAAAGGAATGTCTTTAGTGATTTTCTACAAAGAGATTAATTAATACTGTAAAATGCCAGACTCAATGGAATGGATAAGAAGACAAGCTCTTAGCATTGGGAATATATGCCTGAGGCCCATGAAAAATTAGCCTATTGAAATCTTAGGTAAATCTATATACTCTAGTTCTTAGATCCATCCACCATTTCCCTGCTGATAGGCTGTAACCCTTGCATCAAAAAGAGACTAGTAGAATAGAGACACTCAAGCAAAAAAAAAAAAAAAAAAAGGTCCCTGTTAAATCTGTTGTTCATTTGGGAGTACTGAAAGGGGAATGAGTCACGTGGCAGATGAGTCCAAGGAAGGTATATAGATCCAACTGTTTAAACCTGGGATCAAGAAGAAAAAGTTCAGTACACTATAGAGCAATAAAGTGATCAATGGAATTAACCCATGTGAAAAGACTATTTTAACCAGTTGGCCGAATGAGCTGAATATAGTATGGTACAAGCAGGAAACAAAGTATTTTTCACACACCTAACTTTCAAATCTGTTCTGGTAGATATTCTTTTCCTTTCTCTAAACAATCTTTGGAAGATCCCTCGCCAGTTCTAGGAACTTTCAGGCTATGCCAATGCCAGTCTAAGCAGTGTCTACCACAGAGTTTTGTCATTATTGTTAGTTGCTGTACAGTCTATTCAGACTCATGGTGACCCCACATGTTACCGAGTAGAATTGCTCCACAGGGTTTTCTTGGGTGTAATCTTAGTGGAAGGAGATCGCCAGGCCTTTTCTTCTGTGGCACCACTGGGTGGATTTGAACTGCCAACCTCTAGTTTAGCAGTCAAGTTATACTGGTCACTTATGGCTAAGGTGCCTTCTGATTCATCAGCTCCTGGTGTATCCTAGTGGGTGAACATATTAAATATCACCCCGCCTCCTAGTATTAATGACCAGTCATGTTTTCGCCAATTAAAATGTCCCAAATCAAAACTCAGATTTCAACTTTTTCCCCTCCCAGACCATTCAGGCCTGATCCAGTCTCAGAGGGAAATGAACATGCATTCTTTACTATTTCTCTGCCTTGTTTGTGTACTACTTTCATCCCCAGCTAGGTTCTACTTCTAGCTCCTCCAGAGCAGGAGTAAGGGAAGGAAGATGAGATGAGGTAAAAGGGGGAAAATATCTTACTTGACCAGTGCTGTTGTACTCTGGCAATGAGGCCCTCTGTGTGCAACAGGTTTACGATTACAGAACCTTTCTCTTATGGGGCGCTGTATTAGGAACTCTAGATGGGCCCACTCAACTTTCTTCTACCTTGCTTCTAGTAGGAGAGGTTATACAAATAAAAACTACACTTCTCAGACTCCCTTGCAGCTAGGTTTCTGAATGTGAATTCATTTCTGCCCATTGGATTTACTCACCAAGATATTTGAAGGCAGGAATGAGATGAGGATCATCTTTCTGAGGCTCCAGACCATATTTTCTAGCGAGCAAGATGGTAGAAACATGAAACGTTCTTGTAGCAGTGTTCTTGTGTCCATCTGCCACTTTCAGGTATGTAGAGAAATAGTGGTGGAGGTTGCTTTCACTTCCAGGTCAAGTGGTGATCTCAAAGCTGCTAGTACTTTCAGTGGGTCAGTTCTGTATCATTTGGTGAATCATTTCTGAGACTTAATCCTTCAGCCCTTCCTAAAGCTTTGCAAGCAATTGTATCAAATCTGTTCCTGCTTAAAATAACCAGCATGGTTGCTCTTTCCTGCAGTGAACCCTGACTCATGCAGGTGCTTTTGTGGGTTCTTCACAAGACCATGCCCTTTTTCCAAGAGGACTTCCAATGCTGCCATTCTCTAAGCAGGGAACACTCCTCTGGCTGAATGCTTGCCATGCCAACCCAGCTTCTGCATTCAATGGAATACCTACACAGACTTTATTGGCCTTTAGGCTTTTCCAGGTAAGAATTAGACACCAGTCTTCACACTCCATGAAATGCAGGCCAAATTCTACAAGAACTTTGTAATCAGCCTGTGCTCTGGATCTCTGTTAAGCTTAGGGGGAGAGGGTGAAAGGTGTGTGATTGGGGTAAGATCTCAGTATACCCTTCTGGAAAGACCCACACTCAGTATAAATGGTTCTTGTAAAGGCACTCTTTATTTATCTTGAATTAGGGGGAGCCCCATACTCTTATTTAACAGTATGTTTCAGAAAAATCCTCACTTTCTTCATCTTCTGATGAGGCTGTGGTAAGGGCCACTTTTTTTGGCAAGTTCAGCAGAGATGGTTTAACATCTCTCTTAGAAAGTAGGGCTAGTTGTCACCCTTTGTTCTCATTTTGGAGACTTCAGCTTAAAGGGAGATAATAGGAGAGGTCTTATTTAGCATCCCTAATAAATGAATTATACTATCTAGCCTGGTTATTCTGGCTTGGAGGTTAGTGTCCTGCTTTGAAGGTTGTTTGGTGGGAAATGGGGGAAGGACAGTACCAGTTGGGTAGTTAGCAAGATGAGAGTTGTCTGCAGTAGCACTGAAGTAAATGGAGTGTTGCTATGTTTAAAAAATAATCTCAAAGCAAAACAAAAAAAAACCCAGGAAGATATTGACTTTAAAAGAATGACAGAGTAACAACTAGTCCATGTGAGTGTACCTCAATTTCCTAAAGTACAGAGTGAGTGGTCGGATTAACCAAACAAATTTCCTTCAAGTTCTGACAACCACATGGCTTTTTGAGTTGACAGAACCAAAACAGCCAAACATCAGTTACTCTAAGGAACCATTGTTCCCGTTCCTCAAAGAGCTAAGATAGTCAAGGGGGGTGAAAGTTAGACCAGTATTAGCCCAGGTGTCTTGAGAATTTCATATTAGCCTGTATAATTTATTACAGTCCATGCTTCTGTTCATCCCTCGCGACAGGCAGCATAGCCATCCTTTGCCAAGTTTCATGAAACTCTTGTGAAAGAGATCAAGGAAGTAAGATATTAGTTTCAGGTTCAACTTTTAACAACTCTCTCATCAGTTTCTTCCAAAACTGGCAGGTTAGAGACGAGCTATTGGCTGAGACCAAGAGATTTAACATCAAGATGTAGCAATTACCCCTTTGCATTTTCTGAGAAGTACAAGATGAACTTTGAACATGGCTATTTCCAGAGTAGCAATTAGTTGAATGTTGGTTCTTGGCTCATAATACTTACGATGAAAGAAGCAGAACAGGGAATGAATTTACTTATCTTCACGAATCATGTTGAAGCATCCAATTTTCTGTTGGTCCTTATCTACTCCTAGATGAATTCTCTTGGTGTGTGATCCAGTAGACTGGTAATATGGGGCTTCAGTCTTTTTCCTGAGCTCTGCCAAATGTTCTTAATGCAGATTTGATAGAAAACAAATGAGTTAATTTTTCACACCTTCCATTTTACACGTTTAAATGAGAACTGTGGCCATGAAGAATAGTGCTTTGAACCATTAAAGAGTAATCAATATGCAAAGTATTTAGGTGTATAGCATCATGATGCCCTCTAGTGGCGAACCCACAAGAAAAGTGCCCCAAAAGTCCCTCAGGAAATAGAAATTCTCCCTTTCTACAGATGAAATAGTCTACCTATTTAAGTGTGCCATTATCATTGATTTCCTTTATGAAGTCAGTGGGGCTCTACATTCAGCTGCCATTGCCTTATCGCCTTAGTACTTCAAATTAATAATAAATTATTAACAATAATTACTGTCAGAAGCTGTATAATCATTGAATAAAACTGATGAGTAGATGTGGCCTACCCCAACTGACTTTTCCATTTCAGAGTAGAGGAACACCTCCCTGAAGAATGATGAGAAAATTCTCCTGGGACTGGTGAGTCTGTCACTGTTAAACCTTTTCCATCATTGCGACGGCTGTGAGTGAACTGTGACGCCTACGCAGGTAGCAGCATTATTCAAGAAAAAAAGAAAAGAATAATAGGCCCAATTGAAAAGCAGTCAGAAAATTGATCTTATTATTTGGTAAGTGGCTTATAGGAAACTGTTTTCTTGCACCCTTGAATTCCCAACAGCAGTCATTTGAGTGCCTGTATGTATATATACATATATACATACATATATATATATATATATATAAAATAGATATTTTATCAGGCTCCAAATAAATGTTTAATAAAACTAGCCAAGGTCTTAAAACTTTTTCTTCTTCTAGATGTTACAGATTTTCAAGTAATTAAAACTTTTAAAATGCTGATAAATTGATTTGCACATTTTCCTTCATTCTATTGAAACTAAATTTATCATTTGAGCACATTTGAAGACATCTTTAAAATTATTTTTTTTTCTGGATAATAAATCACAAGCTTCCCAATCTTATATTCTCCACTGATAAAACTACATAGTTTTTTCAGCTGTATAAAATTTCATGACAATAGATTCTTTTAAAAGAAAACAGTGTTTATAGCAAAGCTGTTTATATGACCTGACAGACATTGGTCTATGATAACGATGCTTTTTGGAAACTAGTTGAAACATTTTATCTATAATAAACTTAACAAATATTTTTATTAGTCTCCCTCCATGCGCCTGCTAGTCTGTATAATAAAGTTAACTAATTGTTGGCAGTTGGCGCCGAGGAGAAAGACTGAAAAACTTATTGCAACACAGAACTTAACGGACCTTATGTCCTGCCATTAAGTAGTAAGAACTTTTCAACTTTCTTTCCCCTTTCCCACATCAAACATTCTAACCATCACCACAAGGAAAGAATAATAATAATAAACCTCAAACAATCCACCAAAACAAAACAGTGCACAAAAAAAGGTTTGGAGCTGGAGTTAGGAAAAATCGAATGAGGAAGAGCCCTCTGAAGGTGAAACCCCCCTTTCCATCAACTGTGTTTGTTTCCTTAATTTATGATTTATTACCCTCAGAGACTCTTGGCTTTGGTTTCCTTTTCTCTTCAGGTTCATAAGACTGTGAACATTATTTCCAGTAATATAGTAAATACCATAAAATTATCCTCTCATGAACTGACTGGGCAGATTCACAGAGTTTGTCGTAATAGAATTTTACCCGCCTTCCATCGAGCCTGGTGGTTTTTTTTTTTTTTTCCAACTTTCATCCCTCCTGATTCTAAAGCTAATGAATTCAGTGGCCTTCAGTTTTTCTTTCTACTGTCTGAAGGCAATCTGAATCCACCCAAACCTTTGAGTACTGAGTCTAGAAATAGTGGGTCTTGAATACACTAGATTCAAGGTGACCTTAGGTTTACAGGATTCTCAGAGAAGCATAGTTACTTCTAAGTGATACAAAGGACCAGATCATTCTGAGCCCACTTCAGAGTGTATCTGATTGGTTAGATGCATCTTGGCTCTATCTCTGCTTTCCCAGTATCCTCCAGCTGGCTATGAGCCAAGGCTGGGCTGGAGATCTTGGCATTCTTCAAGGGAGGAACTGATTAATCAGGAGACAGCAAATTTCTTCAGATTTTGGAAGCATGGGGGCGGGAAGAGCATTTTTTTTTCCCTTCATGAAAAGGGGCAATTAAAATATATGCAAAATATTTTGCTTTGTCTTTACCAAATGAAAAAATTTTAAAAGGAAAGCACATACACACATATACAGTACAGTTTGGTTTACTCCAAACTGGTTAAGTTGGGGGTACTAATTGCAAAAGCGTAACTTATGCACATAAACCCAATTCTCTAATTATGTTGACTTTTAAGTGTGTATAGTTTTAATAACAAATGGAGTTAAAAATGAATCATTTTTTAAGGAATCAAAAGTGATTACAGGTTTTGCTTTTTAAGGAGAGCCAAGCAAAATACAGAAGCAACCATCAATATTAGAATAAAACAATAAAGCAATCTTCTGATCTTAATGCCCCCACAGTGTCAAACTGATATTCCTTTTCAAAAAAGACTCCGAGAAAGAAAATATGGTGAAGAGGGAAAAACAAATATTTAGTACACATGTATTCAGTGTCTGTTTGGTGTCAGGCTCTGTGCTACCAGTTGCTAAAAAGGTTGGAGAGAGGAGGTATATATGACCTCCATATTATAGGAACTGGCCTCGGGTTGTTGATGCTGATAATGATTCTCTTCCCCCTTGTGAAGTTAGATGAGGAGGTCAGGTGCCCCCACGACACCATTTTTACAAACTATATCTTGGTTGGAAACCCTGGTGGCATAGTGGTTAAAAGCTATAGCTGCTAACAAAAAGTTCAGCAGTTCGAATCCACCAGGCTCTCCTTGGAAACTCTACGAGGCAGTTCTACTCTGCCCTGCAGGGCCACTATGAGTCGGAATCAACTCGATGGCAATGGGTTTGGTTTTTTTTTTTCCTATTGATATCTTGGTTATAAAATTATTGATATAAACCATATTAATTGTAAAGTTTTTTTCTGCCAAAATTTATATTAAGTACAAGAATTTTAGCCTAGGATCTCTAATATTGTTTAGTAAATTTATAATTGCACACAGCCCTCCCCCAACCCACTCCAAGGCACATAATTGTAGTGAAGGAAGAAAGACATGTAACTAAGTATGGAATTAATAGCTAACATTTGCTGGAACTTATGTGGTGGAAGAATTTGGTCAAGGGTTCCACATGGACAATCTTATTTAATCTTCTCAACAAATTCACCAATTAAACATTGTATTAGCCAAGGTTCTCCAGAGAAACAGAACCAATAGGACACACACACACACACACGAGCAAGCCAGCGAGAGAAAGATTTATTTTAAGAACTTTTTTCACATGATGTGCCTG
Organism: Elephas maximus indicus; assembly: GCF_024166365.1. Taxonomy (NCBI): domain Eukaryota; kingdom Metazoa; phylum Chordata; class Mammalia; order Proboscidea; family Elephantidae; genus Elephas; species Elephas maximus. Next base: position 171,369,138 of record NC_064819.1, on the reverse strand, counting down.
GCAAGGCCAGGTGGCAGGTTCCAGCAGTATCCCTCGTCCCTACGTTATAGTCTTAAGGCTGAATGCTTTTTCTCAGAAATCTTAGTTTTTGTCGTTAAGGGCTGCAACTGATGGGATGAAGCCCACCTGAATTATCAAGGGTAATCTCCTTTACTTAGAGTCAACTGATTGTAAATGTTAAACCATATCAGCAAAATACCTTCACAACAGCATCTAGACTAGTATTTGACCAAACGACTGGTCACCATAGCCTAGCCAAGTTGAAAATTAAAATTAACCATCGCAGGCATTTCTGATGAGACAACTGAAACTGAGAGATTAACTTGCAAAAGGAGACTCAGCTACTAAGTGGCAGAGTGGGTATTTGAGCCTGTTGTTGCTGTTAGGTGCTGTTGAGTTGGTTCCAACTCATAGCGACCCTGTGTACAACAGAACCAAACACTGTCTGGTCCTGCGCAGTCATCATAACCATCGCTATGCTTGAGCCCATTGTTGCAGCCACTGTGTCAATCCATCTCGTTGAGGCTCTTCCTCTTTTTCACTGACCCTCTGCTTTACCAAGCATGATGTCCTTCTCCAGGGACTGATCCCTCTTGATAACATGTCCAAAGTATGTGAGACAAAGTCTCAGCATTCTTGCTTCTAAAGAGCATCCTGGCTGTACTTCTTCCAAGACAGATTTGTTTGTTCTTTTGGCAATCCATGGTATATTCAATATTCTTTGCCATCACCGTAATTCAAAGGTGTCAGTTCTTCTTTGGTCTCCCTTATTCATTGTCCAGTTTTTGCATGCATATGTGGCAATTGAAAACACCATGGCTTGGGTCAGGCACACCTTAGTCTTCGAGGTGACATCTTTGTTTTTGACACTGTAAAGAGGTCTTTTGCAGCATACTCATCCAATGCAATATATGGTTTGATTTCTTGACTGCTGCTTCCATGGGTGTTGATCGTGGATCCAAGTAAAATAAAATTCTTGACAACTTCAATCTTTTCTCCATTTATCATGGTGTTGCTAATTGGTTCAGTTGTGAGAATTTTTGTTTTCTTTATGTTGAGGTGTAATTCATACTGAAGACCTTAAGCTGTGGGTTTTTTTTTTTTTTTTTGCAGGGGAGGGGCATCTATATTGAAACATCATTATAAAATTATAAAGCAGAACTCTGTAATAACAACAACAATAACAACAACAGCAAAAAACACATGTTTGGGTTAATTTAACACCTAAGTAAGTCAGAAAATCTCAGTATAAGCCACTCGAAGTAACACATTTACAGCTAAAAAATTTCAACAAATTTATACAATATATATTGGGCGCTAATTCCTGTGCAGCTTATTCATATCAGTTTGGATACAACTATTCCAATGTATTATGAACTAGTCAACTGTCCAAGTCTTTTAAAACAAGTCTCAGCTGAAATCTCACCAATCACAGAAAAAACCAAGGAATAATTGAAAGAATTAGATGCTTCCATGATAATGATAATTAAAACTTAGGATCTTTGAGGGATAAAAATCAAGTTTTCTACCTGGAACCCCCAATTTTTATTTGATATAACAGTAAAGAAGGTACAAAAACCCAGGGTTGTTTGATACCTTTTTTTGCTAAATGGGAACCCTAACCAAAAGAGGTTAAAAGATCTAAAGGCAAGTCCTTTCACCAAGATGAATAAATGACATCAGTTTCTTAATTATTCCTGAGGCTACCAACCAGCCATTGAAATTTTATTTTCAATTCACATCTAGGAGGGAACTCGGGATGTGAGAGGGGAGGGGGAAGGAAGGCAAGGCCTCAATAGAGAAACCAAATTATGAATAGGGAGAGAGTATGTGCTTCAAGTCCTCTTCACTTTCAGCAAGCAAGGTTTTGTCATCTGCACAATGCAGGTTGTTAACGAGTCTGAAACTGGGTCTGGATAATTCCAAAGGTAGTGATTTAACCATTAAATTGGACTGGATGACCTTTCCTTTCCTGACCCTTCCAATTCTGAGGTCCAACAACAATGTGCTATTTCTTGGCTGCACATACACAATGCTCTTTTTTTTTTTTTTTTTCCAGGACTCTGATTTGATTTCATAGAATCTGAATCTAGATTATAGACTATGATCTAAAACTGGCCAAGTCAAGGTCATCACCTTTATTCTTAACTTATTTTTTTATCCACATAATTAAATGCCTAGTGTTTGCTAGGGGTACAAGAAGAAGTGGGGCATGGTTTATATCCACCAAAGGATTACAGTCTGGTTGCATAGGACAGCAGCCAAAACAAAAAACCAAACCCATTGTAGTCGAGTCCAACTCATAGTGACCCCATAGGACAGAGTAGGACTGCCCCACAGGGTTTCCAAGGAGTGCCTGGGGGATTCGAACTGCTGACCTTTTGGTTAGCTGCCTTAGCTCTTAACCACTATGCCACCAGGGTTTCCACTATATGCTAATTATCTGTGAAATAGTTTGGTGTGCTATTTCAAGTAGCTCCTCAAGATTCTTAGGAGGATAAGGAAGTTCCAATCCTGGAATGGATATTCCCAATCATCCTTTACTTCAAGGCCTCAAGTCAAATACAGGCCCATTGCAAGGGAATTTAGATCCCTAGATTCCCTAGCCTAGACCCTCCAAATCTGGAGCCCGGCATGGGAATTACATGTACATGTTGAGAAACGTGAACTTTCAATCTTGTGTTGGATCATAATGCCATGGAGGAGAAGATGATTACGGTGACATTTTTTTTTTACCTCTAATTTGTTGGTGATGGGGCTAAACCTGCATTAAGCAGTGACAGTGATAACAGGTTATGAAAAGATGAGAAGGAAGCAGTATGGTATATTGATTAAGAAATTGGAATTTGGATTCAGAAAGCCCTGATTCTAAGTTCCTTTACCAAATTATTAGCTCTCTGACTTTAGACGAGTTCCTTTAAACTCTCTGAACTTCATTCTGCACATATTTTACATTGAATAAGAACTCAACAAATGATAGCTATTACTCTTAATATTAATTCACAGTTTGAGGTGAATTTTTTTGTTTCTTTATCTAGCATCCATTTTTCTTTCCTTTTTTTTTTTTACTTTTTAAAAAAACTCCTGTATTGTGTGTTGTCTTTCCCTTCACCTAAAATAGTTCTTATCTACTATCTAATTAGTGAAAACCCCTCTCCCTCTCTCCCTCCCTCCTTCCCCCCTTCATAACCATCAAAGAATATTCTCTTCTCTGTTTAAACTATTTCTCGAGTTCTTATAATAGTGGTCTTATATAATATTTGTCCTTTTGGAGCTGACTAATTTCACTCAGCATAATGCCTTCCAGATTCCTCCATGTTATGAAATGTTTCACTGATTCATCATTGTTCTTTATTGATGTGTAATATTCCATTGTGTGAACATACCATAATTTATTTATCCATTCATCCTTTGATGAATTTTCCTTTCTTTTGGCAACACATCTTGATTTTCTTACCTCTGATTTGGTGTAATTGCTAATCAAAATTCTCTGTTCTTTCCTAAGCCAGGGGTGGGTCTATGGCTGGAACTAGGCCAATCAAACTCTCTTTTGGGACTTTGACTCTTGAATGAATTAATATCCTGAAGATACTGTTTATTGATTCCTGCTGCCTGGACCTCTGGAACTGCCCCAATTTTTGTCTTCTTTCAAACATGGTACTTTGATTCTGTGAGCTACCTTGTGTCCTTCCAAAAAAAATCTTCAGCAAAAAGTTGACTGGAGTTTGTGTCATTTACAACCAAAGAAATCTGTCTGCTACATATAGTCAGTCTTTTCAGTTCTCACGCGATTGATTTCTTTATCCTTGATTTACTCCAAGAAACCGTTTGGTCTAGACTTAGGACTCCAGGCTTAAACACACCTCTTGAAAGTAATTTAGTAGCCATCCTACACGTCTCCTATATTGTCTAACACCTAATTGTGGCATGTTCCCATTTTCTCCAAAATATTTCTGGGCAAATCTGAAATCCATGTCATCTGTGAAAACCTATTCATTACTGAGAATAACGAATCTGTCTTCTCCATGACATGACGTACCTATGCTTCTGATCAGTCTGTTTTCTAGACTGAGCATGCCTATGTTTTTCATCCCCTTTCATAGGGATTTGTTTCTAAATCTTTTATTACGTTGGTTGCTCTCACTGGAAATCTTTGCAGTTAACTGGAAAGCAAACTTTATCCAATAATATTATGTCATCATGAAGCATGTGGAGGCCACATCCTGTCCAGAAGATAACTGAGTAGCCCTGTGGGCATGAATTTTTTTTTTTTTCCTCATGCCTGAGGTAGCTGTGAATATTATGGATCTCCTGCCCAGGCATTACCCTGAGCATACAAGTGGGAAGGGGTTAGCAGGCACGTAGCCACGAGTTCTGGGGAAGAGTCATGGCTTACTCTGAGCAGCACTAGTCAGATTCAATTTCTCTTTGCGGCTACTTTGAACATCAGCCTTCTTAACTCTAAACACCAAAACTGAGAGATAAGTAACAATTATTGAGTGCCTATGATGTACTAGGCACTTAACAGTTATGAACTCATGTAATCCTTACAATAACCCTAACATTAGGTTATTATCTTCACTTTACAGTTGAGAAAACTGAGAGTTATCTGGTTCAGGTTACATGGCTATGAAGTGATGCCACAGAGATTTGAGCCCCTGGACCTGACTGTGAAGCCTATGCTCTTAACTATGACATTTAATTGTTTAAGCATTTAATAGGAACAGGCTAGAAAATATTGGACAAAAAAGTTAGAAAGTGCATGTGCCCTTTTAAAAGGCAGAGTCTTATAATTTGTGTAGCAAAGGAAAAGGATTTCATGGTAAAATAAATGTGGGAAATAACTCATTCCCCTTCCTGGAGATTAAAGAGTAATACTGTGTATTAAGAGCTCTGAGATATCCTAACATGAAAAAACCTGTTTAATCCCACATTTCCTAAATTTATTTGAAAAGAGAACACTTCTACACCAAGAAGAGAGTGTAAAAATACACAGTAGATTTAACTGTTAAGGAGCTACTATGTGCTTGGTGTTACGCTAAGCTATACATAGAATGCTTTCAATCTTCACAATAACCTTGCAATAACTACATTAATATTTCAATTTTATAGGCAGGGAAACTGAATCTCAGGGAGATTTACCTCTCCAAAAGTAGTTCATGGACAAACTGCTAAGGTTTTATTGCGTTTCTGTTTAATTCAAATGTCCTGTTTTTTTTTTTGCTTGCATATCACTGTTGTTATGTGCCTTTGAGTGACATCCTACTCATAGTGACCCTATGCATAACAGAATGAAGCAGTGCCTGGTCCTGTGCCATCCTGACAATTGTTGCTATGTTCGAGCACATTGTTGTAGTCACTCTCTCAATCCATTTTATTGAGGGTCTTCCTCTTTTTCACTGATCTTCTACTTAACCAAGCATGATGTCCTTCTTCAGAGACTGGTCCCTCCTGATAACATGTACAAAGTATGTAAGACAAAGTCTCACTGTCTTCACTTCTAAAGAGCGTCCTGGCTGTACTTCTTCCAAGAGATTTTTGTTCTTCTAGCAGTTCATGGTATATTCAATATTCTTCACCAACACCATAATTCAGATACATTAGTTCTTCTGTCTTCCTTATTCATAGTCCAGCTTTTGCTTGCATACTTAAAGAATTTCCTTCCCCCACCTAAGATCTCAAATGAAGAACATTTGGTATTAAAAATTATTACTGCCTCACCTCCTCACCTTCTTTTTTGGATGCCTTGGTCATGTGAAGACAACACATACTGTTTGTTAGGAAAACTTGGCCTAGCTGGATGAACACCTCTGCAACTTACAGGTGGGGTTTCCTGTGAAATTTGCTTAATTTCTATGAGCCTGTTGTCTTTCCTATGAAACAAACATTTATAATGTGTATGGCTTATTAGGAGCCCTGGTGGTGCAGTGGTTAAGAGTTTGACTGCTAACTAAAAGGTTGGCAGTTCAAATCCATCAGCCACTCCTTGGAAATCCTATGGGGCAGTTCTATTCTGTCATATGGGGGTCGCTATTAGTCAAAATCAACTTGATGGCAACGGGTATGGCTTATTAACTGTTTTCTATTCCCCATGATATGTATTTAACTCAGTATTTCATTCTAATGAGGTGAACAAAACAAGTTGCTTCATCTGGAACTCAAAAGATAGCACCTTAGGCCAGATCATGGTTTTCCTCTTTTACAAAAGTTTAGAGTTACCAAAAAAATACCACACATCTGTCAGTTTGTTGTGCTGTGAGGGCTTGTGTGTTGCTGTGATGTTGGAAGCTATGCCACCAGTATTCAAATACCAGCAGGGTCAGCCCTGGCAGACAGGTTTCCCCTGAGGTTCCAGACTAAGACAAACCAGGAAGAAGGACCCAGTGGTCTACTTCTGAAAAGAATTAGCCAGTGAAAACATTATGAATAGCAGCAGAACACTATCTGATATAGTGCCAGAAGATGAGCCCTTCAGGTTGGAAGGCACTCAAAATAAGACTGGGAAAGAGCTGCCTCCTTAGAGTAAGAGTCAACCTTAGTGATGTGGATGGAGTCAAGTCTTTGGGACCTTCATTTGCTGATATGGCATGACTCGAAATGAGAAGAAACACCTACGAACACCCATTAATAATCAGAACATGGAATGTATGAAGGCTGAATCTAGGAAAATTAGAAATTGTCAAAAATGAGATGGAACAATATCCCAGCCATTTGTGAGCTGAAATGGACTGGAAATGGCCATTTTGAATAGGACAATCACATGGTCTACTATGCTTGAAATGACAACTTGAAGAAGAATGACGTTGCATTCATCATCAAAAAGAACATTTCAAGATCTGTCCTGCAGTACAACACTGTCAGTGGTATGTTAATATCCATACACCTACAAGGAAGACCAGTTAATACGACTATTAGTCAAATTTATGCACCAACCACTAAGGCCAAAGATGAAGAAATTGAAGATTTTTATCAGCTGCTGCAGTCTGAAATTGATTGAACATGCAGTCAGGATGCATTGATAACTATTGGTGATTGGAACGCAAAAGTTGGAAACAAAGAAGGATTGATAGCTGGAAAATATGGCCTTGGTGGTAGAAACGATGCCAGAGATCACATGATAGAATTTTGCAAGACCAACGACTTTTTCATTGCAAATACCTTTTTTCAGCAACATAAACGGTGACTATACAAGTGGACCTTGCCAGATGGAATACACAGGAATCAAATTGACTACATCTGTGGAAAGAGACGATGGAAAAGCTGAATATCATCAGAACAAGGCCACAGGCCGACTGCAGAACAGACCGTCAATTGCTCCTATGCAAGTTCAAGTTGAAACTGAAGAAAATTAGAACAAATCCAAGAGAGCCAAAGTACCACCTTGAATATATCACTCCTGAATATAGAGATCATCTCAAGAATAGATTTGACACATTGAACACTAAAGATCAAAGACCAAATGAGTTGTGGAATGACATCAAGGACATCATACATGAAGAAAATAAGAGGTCATTAAAAAGACAGGAAAGAAAGAAAAGACCAAAATGTATGTCTAAAGAGACTCTGAAACTTGCTTTTGAATGTCAAGTAGCTAAAGCAAAAGGAAGAAATGATAAAGCGAAATAGCATAACAGAAGATTTCAAAGGGCTGGTCGAGAAGACAAAGTATTATAATGACATGTGCAAAGACCTGGAAATAGAAAACCAAAATGGAAGAATATGCTCAGTGTTTCTTAAGCTGAAGGAACTGAACAAAAAATTCAAGCCTCAAGTTCCAATAGTGAAAGATTCTACAGGTAAAATATTAAACGATGCAGGAAGCATCAAAAGAAGATGGAAGGAATACACAGAGTCACTATACCAAAAAGAATTGGTGACGTCTAGCCATTTGAAGAGGTAACATACATCAGGAACTGGTGGTACTGAAGGAAGAAGTCCAAGGTGCACTGAAGGCATTGGCAAAAAATAAGTCTCCAGGAATTGATGGAATATTAATTAAGATGTTTCAACAAACTGGTACAGTGCTGGAAGTGCTCATTTTTCTATGCCAAGAAATTTGGAATATAGCTACATGGTCAACAGGCTGGGAGATATCCATATTTATGCATATTCCCAAGAAAAGTGATCTAACCAAATGCAGAAATTATCAAACAATATCATTACTATCACATGCAAGTAAAATTTTGCTGAAGATCACTCAAAAGTGGCTGCAGCAGTATATCAACAGGGAACTGCCAGAAATTCAAGTCGGATTCAGAAGAGGACATGAAACCACGGATATCATTGCAGATGTCAGATGGATTCTGACCGAAAGCAGAGAATACCAGAAGGATGTTTACCTGTGTCTTATTGACTATGCAAAGGCATTCAACTGTGCGGATCATAACAAACAATGGATAACATTGGGAAAAAATGGGAATTCCAGAACACTTCATTGTGCTCATGAGGAACCTGGGCATAGATCAAGAGTCAGTCTTTTGAACAGAACAAGGGAATACTGCCTGGTTTAAAGTCAGGAAAGGTGTGTGTCAGGGTTGTATCCTTTCTCCATACCTATTCAATCTATATGCTGAGCAAATCATCCTAGAAGTTGGACTCCGTGCAGAAGAACAGGGCATCAGGATTGGAGGAAGACTCATTAACAACCTGTGTTATGCAGATTGTTAATGCTCACGGCAAATGAAGGGGACTTGAAGCACTTACTGATGAAGATCAAAGACCACAGCCTTCAGTATGGATTACACCTCAACATAAAACAAAAATCCTCTCAACTGGACCAATAAGCAACATCATGATAAACAGAGAAAAGATTCAAGTTGTGAAGGATTTCATTTTACTTGGATCCACAATCCACACCCATGGAAGCAGCAGTCAAGAAATCAAACCATGTATTGCATTGGGTAAATCTGCCTGACCCAAGCCATGGTGTTTTCATGTGAAAACTGCATGTGAAAGCTGGACAATGAATAAGGAAGACCGAACAAGAATTGACGTCTTTGAATCGTGGTGTTGGAGAAGAATATTGAATATACCATGGACTGCCAAAAGAATGAACAAATCTGTCTTGAAAGTACAGCAAGAATGGTCCTTAGAAGCAAGGATGGTGAGACAATGTCTCACAGACTTTGTACATGTTATCAGGAAGGATCAGTCCCTTGAGAAGGACATCATGCTTGGTAAAGTGTAGGGTCAGTGAAATAGAGGGAGATCCTCAAGGGGATGGACTGACTCCGTGGCTGCAACAATGGGCTTAAGCATAACAACAATTGTAAGGATGGTGCAGGACCAAGCAGTGTCTCATTCTATTGAACATGGGGTTGCTATGGGTCAGAAATGACTTAACGGCACCTAACAACAATAACAGAAAAAAATACTAACATGCTTTTCCATATTTTTGTTTTATTAGAATGTCTTTAGAATTTTTTTTTTAAATAAAAACTGTTTTATAGTATATAATTTACATAAAAGAAAATTAATCCATTCTAGGTATTCATTTCAATAAGTTTTGACAAATGTATGCAATCATGTAACCACCATTGTGTTCAGGTTACGGAACATTTCCATCACTCCAAAAAGTCCCTCATGCCCTTTTGCACTCATTTCCCTCCTGGTAGCCCCACCTCCTGTAAACAATCGGTCTGCTTTTGTTGCTATAGATTTTCCTTTCCTAAGATGTTGTGTAAGTAGAATCATACCATATGTAGGGTTCTATGTCTGGCTTCTTTCACTTACCTTGATGCTTTTCAGATTCATCCATGTTGTTGTGTGTTTTAGTAGTTCCTTCCTTTTTTATCGCTGAGTAACATTCTATTATTTATCCATTAACCAATTGGTGGACATTCGGATTGTTTTCAGTTTTTGACTGTCATAATATTTGAGTACAAGTCTTCTTAAGAACATCTGTTTTAATTTCTCTTGGGTAAATCCCCATGAATGGGATTTCTGTGTCATAAGATGTGGGTATGTTTAACATTTTAAGAAACTGCCGAGCTATTTTCCAAAGTGATTGAAGTATTTTGCAACAAAATATGAGAGCCTCTGGTTTTCCGCATTCTCACCTACTTGGCATTGTTAATCTTTTTAATTTTAGATGTTCTCGTAATTGTGTAAGGAGCCCTGGTGGCGCAATTATTAAGTGCTTGGCTACTAACCCAAAGGCTGGCAGTTTAAACTCGCCAGTGGCTCTGTGGGAGAAAAGACCTGGTGATCTTCTCCTGTAAGATTATAGCCTAGGAAACCGTATGGAGCAGTTCTGCTCTGTCATATAGGGTCACTATGAGTCGGAATGGATTTAACAGCACACAACAACAACAACAATAGTTGTATAGTGGTACCTCATTCTAATTTTAATTTGCATTTCCCTAATAGCTAGTGAGGAAACCCTGGTGGCGTAGTGGTTAAGTGCTACGGCTGCTAACCAAAGGGTTGGCAGTTCGAATCCTCCAGGCACTTCTTGGAAACTCTATGGGGCAGTTCTACTCTGTCCTACAGGGTCACTATGAGTCAGAATCGACTCGATGGCACTGGGTTTGGGTTTTTTTTTTTTTTTTTAGTAACTAGTGATGATCATCTTTTCATGTGCTTATTCATTATAACATATTTTCTTTCATTAAGTACATATTCAAATATTTTTCACATTTTAAAAATCAGGTTGCTTCTTATTTAGTGAGTTGCAAGAGTTCTTTATATAGTTTAGATACTAGTCTGTATCAAATATATGCTTGCAAATATTTTCTCACAGCATGTGACTTGCTTGTTCTGAAGAGTGTCTTTTGAGGAGGAGGTATACTTAATTTTGAAGAAGCCCAGTTTACTTATTTTTTTCTTTTATAGTTCATGTTTTTGATGTTGTATTTAAAACATCTTTGACTAACCCAAAGTGACAATGCTTTTCTCCTGTATTTTCTCCCAGGTGTTTTATAGTTTTAGCTCTGACATATTGGTTTAGGATCCATTTGTAATTAATTGTTATAGATGGTATAAGGATTGGGTCCATTTATTTTTCATGTGAATGTCCTTTTTTTTTCCAGCATCATTTGTTGGAAAGACAACTACTTCCTGATTGAATTATCTTGGCAACTTGTTGAAATTCAATTGACCATATATGTGTGAATCAATTTTTGGACTTCTGTCCTGTACCATCAATCTATATGTCTATCCTTACACAACTAGCTGCTTGTTTTTCATATATGTCATTTATCAGATTAAGGAAGTTCCTTTTTATTCCTAAATTACTGAGAGTTCCTATAAAGAATGGGTGTTAAATGCTTTTTTTTTCCCTCTATTGCAAAGACATATAGTTTACTTTTGTTATAGTCTGTTAATGTGGTGAATTTACATTACTTGAATCCAGACTGTTAAACCAACCTTGAACTCTTGGGATGAACAACACTTGCTCATGGTGCCCTCTCTTAATATTCTGTAGTTTTCTTAAAATGTTTTTGTCTGGTAATAGCACCAGGGTAATACTGGCCTTATAAATAAAGTACAAAGGATTCCCTCCTCTTCTATTTTCAGTGTTTTTGTGTAAAATTAGTATTATTTTATTCTTCAATATCTAGTGGAAGTATGCAGTTTTCTTCATGAGAAGATTTTTTAGCTACAAATTCAATTTTTGTAATAGATATAGGGCTATATAGATTATCTATTTCTTTTTGAATGAGCTTTAATAGCTTATGACTTTCAAGGAATTTATTCTAAATTGTTGAATTAATTGGCATGAAGCGTTCATGAAATTCCCAGTTATGTTTTTAATGTCTGTAGCATTGGCGTAATTTGTATTGGAAGTGGATGGATTTTTTTTTTTTCAGCCAATCGTGTCGATTAGCCTCTTTGAATGTAGAAGCTGGATTTCCAACTACAAGTTCAGTAAGGAGAGAGTGCCATAAGAGATTCATTCATTTAACAAATATGTAAGGACTGCTTATGTGTACCAGGTTCTGTTTCTACATTTTTAGGCCCAGAGATATGCAAGTGAACAAGACTGTAAATTCCATACACTTATGGCAATTTAATTCTAGTGAGGGAGATACAGACCTAAACAAACATATCTTTAAATAAATAGCAGGATTACAGATAGTTTTAAGAGGCGAGGAGAAAATGTGGGGTGTGGGGATGAGCACCTTGATATAGATAGTTTAGTGAAGGCCTCTTTGAGGAGCTAACATTTGAGCAGGCCTTGAATGATGACAAAGAGACAGAATTGTCAAGATTAAAACAGAGAGAAACAGCGCTGAGAAAGACCCTGAAATGGAATTCCTTAGTATAGTAAAGAGTAAGTAGAATTCCTTAGTGTGTTTAAGGAATAACAATCAAACAAGGGTAAGTGGAGCATAGTGAGCAAGAAGGAGAATGGAAGATAATTAGGCCTGAGAAGCAAATAGGGGCCAGAGGACTTAAGACTTTGTTTTTTTTTTTTTTTTTGGTTTAGGCTGTGATAAGGAGTTTGTATTTTAATCTAAGTGTGAAGGGGAGCTATTGCAGGGTTTGTACCAGACTGTCAAAATTAGATTTATATTTTAAGATCACTCTGGCTGATGTGGAAATCCTGGTGGTGTAGTGGTTAAGAGCTACAGCTGCTAACCAAGAAGTCAGAAGTTCAAACCCACCAGCTGTTCCTTGGGAGCCCTATGGGGCAGTTCTACTCTGCCCTGTAGGGTCGCTATGAGTCAGAATGGACTTGACGGCAACAGGTTTGGTTTTTGGTTTTCTGGCTGCTGTATGGTGAATAGACTCTAGGTTGGAAATAATGGGAGGTGGGAGACCAGGTAGAGGGTTTTATAATAGATCATCCATAAAATTAAAATTCTCTGCACATGCAAAATGCATAGCAGGCATTTGGAAGAGGAGAGGGGAGAAAATGGGGAAAAGGAGAGAGGCCTGAGCAACTAGTCAGGAAAATGGAGCTCATGGAGAAAAGTATCTAGTGAGAAATAGAAATTCCTGGTGTCACTCTGTCTGAGAGACATTTAAAACCAAGGCTGTCTACTAGTCAATATTAAGTGGTCTGTGGTTCTGTGATGTCAGGCCCCTCTATTATCCAAAAACTTTGTAAAAATTTGCTGCACATACTATCCTACATTAGTGGTACTTTGAGGGAAGAAGGGAATGAGGCTGATGTCCAGTGTGTGGCCACATGGAGTAGGAAAGAGAGCAGGATGATTCACAAGGTGAACCAATCCAGTGGAATCGAATCAGGAGTATGAAACCGTCAGTGCTGAGAGAAAATAGAGATACCTCCAAATTCTCAAGAGAAAACTAAACCAAACCCAACCCATTGTCATCGAGTGGATTCCAACTCATAGCGACCCTAAAAGGACAGACTAGAATTGCCCCATAGGGCTTCCAAGGAACACCTGGTGGATTTGAACTGCCAACCTTTTGGTTAGCAGCTGTAGCTTTTAACCACTATGCTACCAGGGTTTCCATTCTCAAGAGAGTTTGAGAGAAACAAACTTTTCCAACCCATAGGTGATGGTGGTTTGAGTCAACTCATCTGAATCTTTTTGTTTTTTTTTAATTAAAAAAAAATTTTTTTTTATTGTACTTTAGGTGAAGGTTTACAGAGCAAACTGGCTTCTCGTTAAACACTTAACACACTTTTTTTTGTGACATTGGTTGCCAACTCCACAACATGTCAACACTCTCCCCTTCTCCACCTTAAGTTCCCTATTACCAGCTTTCCTGTCTCCTCCTGCCCTTTTGTCCCTGCCCCTGGGTTGGTGTATCCATTTAGTCTAGTTTTGTTTTATGGGCCTGTCTGATCTTTGGCTGAAGGGTGAACCTCAGGAGTGACTTCATTATTGAGCTAAAAGGGTGTGTGGTTCCACTCTCTTGGGGTTTCTCCAGCCTCTGTCAGACCAGTAAGTCTGGTCTTTTCAACTCATCTGAATCTTGAAGGGCAGAGTGACCTAGGTGATTTCAAGTCACATATGTCTCTGAAGAACAAAGAGAGAGAGAGACAGTTTTATGGTGCGTGGCTGCATCAGTAGCATAAAATCTTTAGGACTGTCTTTCCCAATCAGTTGTTTTCCTAACAGTTACTTTAATAATTAATGTATTCATTTGTCAAATATGTACTGAGCATTAACTATACACCACACATTTTGTTAAGGGCTGAGGATACAGCACTAAACAACATAGCACACTTAGCATAGCTTAAGCCAATTCAAGTAACTTACCTCCACTCAAGCCTTCAAAACGGACATTCAGCTCAGTTCAGAGCTGGGCATTTGGCCCAATGAGATGCAAGGACACCCACGTCAGGGCATTTGTGAAGAGAAGTTACCTCTTTCTTCTGCAGGAGTTACTGGAAAAAGTGTTCCTCTTCAGGAGGGAAGCCAGTAGCTGCACAAAAAAAATTAGCTATAATCATTATCACTGCATATTCTTTATCTTTTTCTTAATTTTCTGATCTCTCTTACTGTGTTTCGTGTGAATTAAATTTATAAAATAGTTTCCTTAAGTAGTCAGAATCTTTTATTTACATATTTAGTTTGTTTTTTATTACTCTGATATACAGTTTGTATCAAAAAATGTTGGTGTGGGATCAAATTATTTCCTGAAAAAGTTCTATAAAGAAATGTTTTCCAAGCATTTCAACAGAAAAAATAAAGGTAACAATAAACCACTTTGGAAAATTGTTTGGCAGTGTCTACTAAAGTAACATAGGAATTCTACTCTTAGTACAATATATTTCATAGAAGCACTATCCACAATAGCTAAAAGCTAGGAATAAGTTAAAATCTATCAACAGTAGAATGGATAAATGAATTATGGTATATTCAATCGACATATACACAGCAATGCTAATGAATGGACTACCTGCAATAATATGACTGAAACTCACAAACATATTGTTGAGTGAAAGGAGACAAATTCAAAGAGTACCACCTGTATCTTAAACACTAGCAAGTGGCCATCTAAGATGCATCAATTGGTCTCAACCAACCTGGAGTAAAGGAGAATGAAGAACACCAAAGACACAAGGTAATTACCAGCCCAAGAGACAGAAATGGCCCCATAAATCAGAGGCTACATCAGCCTGAGACCAGAAGAACTAGATGGTGCCCAGCTACAACTGATGACTGCCTAGACAGGGAATACAACAGAGTCCCCAGTGGAGCAGGAGAGTGGGATGCAGACCTCAAATTCTCATAAAAAGAGCAGACTTAATGGTCTGACTGAGACTAGAAGGACCCTGGAGGTCATGGTTCCCAGACCTTCTGTTAGCCCAAGATTGGAACCATCCCCAAAGCCAACTCTTCAGACAGAGATTGGACTGGATCATAAGATAGAAAATAATACTGGTGAAGAGTGAGCTTCTTGGATCAAGTAGACACATGAGACTATGTGGGCAGCTTCTGTCTGGAGAGGAGATGAGAAGGCAGAGGGGGGCACAAGCTGGCTGAATGGACTTGCAAATACAGGGTGGAGAGGAGTGTGCTGTCTTGTTAGGGGGAGAGCAACTAGGAGTATATAACCCTTCCGTTGCCGTCGAGTCGATTCCAACTCATAGCGACCCTATAGGACAGAGTAGAACTACCCCATAGAGTTTCCAAGGAGTGCCTGGCGGATTTGAACTGCTGTATATATAGGAGTATATAGCAAAGTGTATATAAATTTTTGTATGAGAGACTGACTCGATTTATGAACTTTCACTTAAAGCACAATAAAAATTAAAAAACAAAACAAAAAAGAGTACCACCTGTATTATTTACATAAAGTTCAACAACAGGCAAAACTCTTCCATGGTGATGGAGATCAATAGAATGATCACTTTTGGGAGTATAGGGACTGAAAGGGAGTAAGAAGGAGTCTGGGTGGAGAGGGACGGCTGATGATGTTCTGTTTCTTGATCTGAGTGCTGGTTACATGGGTATCTTCATTTTGTAAAAATTCATTGAGGCATAATAATTAAGATTTGTGAACTTATGTGTACGGATGTTGTTGTTGTTAGGTGCCGTCCAGTTGGTTCCAATTCATAGCGCCCTATGCACAACAGAACAAAACACTGCCCAGTCCTGTGCCGTTTTCACAATTGTTGCTACGCTTGAGCTCATCGTTGCAGCCACTCTGTCAATCCATCTTGTCGAAGGTCTTCCTCTTTTTCGCTGATTCTCTACTTTACTTTTCCTTCTCTGGGAACTGATCCTTCCTGACTACACGTCCAAAGTATGTGAGACACAGTCTCACTATCCTTGTTTCTAAGGAGCATTCTGGTTGTACTTCTTCCAAGACAGATTTGTTTGTTCTTTTGGCAGTCCATGGTACATTCAATATTCTTCGCCAGCACCACAATTCAAAGGTGTCAATTCTTCTTTGGCCTTCCTTTTCATTGTCCAAGTTTTCCATGCATATGATGCTACTGAAAACACCATGGCTTGGGTCAGGTGCACCTTACTCCTCAAGGTGACATCTTTGCTTTCAACACTTTAAAGAGGCCTTTTGCAGCTGATTTGCCCAATGCAATGCGTCTTTTGATTTCTTGACTGCTGCTTCCTTGGTGTTGATTGTGTATCTAAATAAAATGAAATCCTTGACAATCTCAATCTTTTCTCTGTGTTGGAGCATGGTGTTGCTTATTGGCCCAGTTGTGAAAATTTTTGTTTTCTTTATGGTGAGGTGTAACCCATACTGAAGGTTGTGGTCTTTGATCTTCATCAGTAAGTGCTTCAAGTCCACTTCACTTCCAGCAAGCAAGGTTGTGTCATCTGCATAACGCAGGTTGTTAATGAGTCTTCCTACAATCCTGACGCCCCATTCTTCTTCATAGAGTCCAGCTTCTTGGATTATTTGCTCAGCCTACAAATTGAATAGGTATGGTGAAAGGATACAACCTTGATGATCACCTTCCCTGATTTAAACCATGCAGTATCGCCTTGTTCTGTTCAAACAGGTGCCTCTTGATCCATGTACAGATTCCTCAGGAGCACAAAGAAGTGTTCTGGAATTCTCATTCTTTGCAATGTTATCCATAAGTTGTTGTGATCCATACAGTCGAATGCTTTAGCATAGTCAATAAAACACAGGTAAACATCTTCCTGGTATTCTCTGCTTTCAGCCAGGATCCATCTGACATCAGCAATGATATATACTTGAATAAAAAATTTACTTAAAAAAAGTAGAGGTGAATTTATATTTTATTATATTCCCTGGAAGGCACCATTCACCTTTTTTTAAAGGTGCTATAGATTCTCAATACATATTTGGTGATGATAATGCTGTCATTCTGATAAAAGTTTATCCCTTGGGAGATAATTTTTCAGTAAATATAGGTAGGGAGGTCTTTTTTTAAACAAAGAAAATATTTACATTAAGTAATTAACACTATCTAAACATGAGACCTTTTTTTTTTGTTTTTTTTTAAACATGAGACTAGTCAAGTGAAATAATTTTATGCCAGCATTACATTTAACTATTATTACAAACAAGGGTGTGTATCAATGAACTCCCAAGGATACAGAATTTACAAATTTTATTGAGCTAGATGATTTGTTTTTGGATTATTCAGTACTAAAATTTCAAGCTTCTATACTTCAACCTGATTTTCTTTTACTACGTTTATCTATAAATGCAGAATATGGTTTGGTTATTTCTCAGAAATTTTTCTTGAAATCTGTTCTATTTTCTATACATCATCTATTCTTGCTCTGGTGTAAGTTCTAATTATCTTTCCTGGACTACTGCAGTAATCTGGAAATTTGTCATGAGCTTATCACTGTCTTGTGCCCACAAAACAATTTCCATGTGCCTCCGTAGAAACCCATCTAAAAAACAAATCTGATCATTGCATCCCTACATTGAAACCATCTAAATTAATGGAAAATCCATCCATACAGTTCTCTTGTTAAACACCTGTCACTATACTTCTCTTTATCTCCTCTCTATCCTTCAGGAGAATCAGATTAACTCTATTTTCAAACCATAATCAGAATCTTACCATTTAATGTCACCTCCATTAATACTACCTCTGTCAGAGTCTTAATTTCTTGCCTACATTATTGAAAACTTCGTGGATAGCAGTGGAACATTGTCCAATAGAGTGCTGGAAGATGAACCCTCAGGTTGCAAGGCACTGAAAATACGACTAGGGAAGAGCTGCCTCTTAAAAGTAAAGTTCACCTTAATGACGTGGATGGCATCAAGCTTTCAGGACCTTCATTTGCTAATGTGACGTGACTCAAAATGAGAAGAAACAGCTATAAACATCCATTAATAATCAGAATTTGGAGTGTACGAAGTATGAATCTAGGAAAATTGGAAATTGTAAAAAATGAAATGGAATGCATAGACATTGATATCCTAGGTATTAGCGGGCTGAAATGGACTGGAACTGGCCATTTTGAATTGGATGATCATATGGTCTACTATGCCTGAAATGACAACTTGAAGAGGAATGGCATAGCATTCATTGTCAAAAAGAACATTTAAAGATCTATCCTGAGGTACAGCACTGTCAGTGGTAGGATAATATCTATAAGTCTACAAGGAAAACCAGTTAATATGACTATTATTCAAATTTATGCACCAACCACTAAGGCCAAAGATGAAGAAATTGGAGACTTCTACTAACTTCTATAGTCTGAAATTGATCGAACATGCAATCAGGGTGCACTGATAATTACTGGTAATTGGAATTCGAAAGTTGGGAACAAAGAAGAAGGGCCTGTAGTTGGAAAATATGTCCTTGGTGATAGAATTAATGCCAGAGATCACATGATAGGATTTTGCAAGACTAATGACTTTTTCATTGCAAATACCTTTTTTCAACAACATAAACAGTAACTATACACATGGACGTTGCTGGATGGAATACACAGGAATCAAATCCACTACATCAGTGGAAAAAGATGATGCAAAAACTCAATATCATCAGTCAGAACAAGCCCAGGGGCTGACTGCAGAACAGACCATCAATTGCTCCTATGCAAGTTCAAGTCGAAACTGAAGAAAATTAGAACAAGTCCATGAAAGCCAAAGTACAACCTTAAGTATATTCCACCTGAAATTGGAGACCACCTCAAGAAGAGATTTGATGCATTGAACACTAATGACCAAAGATCAGATGAGTTGTGGAGTGACATCAAGAACATCATACATGAAGAAAGCAAGAGGTTATCAAGAAGACAAGAAAGAAAGAAAAGACTAAAATGGATGTCGGAAGAGACTCCGAAACTTGCTCTTGAACATCTAGTAGCTAAAGCGAAAGGAAGAAATGACAAAGTAAAAGAGCTGAACAGAAGACTTCAAAGGGCGGCTCGAGAAGACAGGTGAAGTATTATGGCGAAATGTGCAATGATCTGGAGTTAGAAAACCAAAAAGGAAGAACATGCTCAGCATTTCTCTAGCTGAAAGAACTGAAGAAAAAATTCAAGCCTTTGAGTTGCAATTTCGAAGGATTCTATTGACAAAATGGAGCCTTGGTGTTGTAGTGGTTAAGCATTGGGCTGCTAACCAAAAGGTTGGCAGTTCGAATTCACCTGTTGCTCCTTGGAAACCCTATGGGGCAGTCCTACTCTGTCCTATGAGGTCACTATGAGCTGAAATTGACTAGACAGCAATGGATTTTATAATGGCTTATTGACAAAATATTGAATGATGCAGGAAGCAACAACAACAACAAAAAAGAATACAGAGTCACTGTACCAAAAAGAAGTGGTTTTTGGTACAACCATTTCAGGAGGGAGCGTATGATTAAGAACCAATGATATTGAAAGAAGTTCAAGCTTCACTGAAGTCATTGGCAAAAAACAAGGTTCCAGGAATTGATGAAATTCCAATTGAGATGTTTCAACACATGGATGTACCACTGGAAGTAGTGAAGTAGCTAAAGCAAATGAAGAAATGAAGTAAAAGGGCTAAACAGAAGATTTGGAAGGGCAGCTCAAGAAGACAAAGTAAAGTGTTAGAGCCATGAATCAGAATTGACTCAACGGCAATGGGTTAACCATTAATGATGACAACTGCAAAGAGCTGGAGATAGAAAACCAAAATGGAAGAGCATACTTGACATTTCTTAAGCTGAAAGAACTGAAGAAAAAATTCAAGTCTTAAGTTACAATAGCAAAGGATTCTATGGGGAAAATATTAAATGACCCAGGAAGCATCAAAAGAATATGGAAGGAATGCACAGAGTCACTATACCAAAAAGAGTTCAACCATCTCAGGAGGTAGCATATGATCAGGAACCAATGGTACTGAAGAAAGAAGTCCAAGCTGCACCGAAGGCATTGGCAAAAAACAAGTCTCCAGGAATTGACAGAATATCAACTGAGATATTTCAAGAAACAGAAGCAGTGCTGGAAGCGCTCACTTATCTATGCCAAGAAATTTGGAAGACAGCTACCTGGCCTACTGACTGGAAGAGATCCATGTTTATGCCTATTCCCAAGAAAGGTGATCCAAGTGAACTCAGAAATTATCAAACAATGTCATTAACATCACACACAAGTAAAATTTTGCTGAAGATCATTCAAAAGTGGCTGCAGCAGTATATAGACAGGGAACTGCTAGAAATTCAAGCTGGATTCAGAAGAGAATGTGGAAACAGGGATATCATTGCTGATGTCAGATAGATCCTGGCTGAAAGCAGAGAATACCAGAAGGATGTTTACCTGTGTCTTATTGACTATGCAAAGCCATTCAATTGTGGTGATCCTAACAAACTATGGATTACATTGCAAAGAATGGGATCCAGAACATTTCATTGTGCTCATGAGGAACCTGGACATAGTTCAAAAGGCAGCCGTTTGAGCAGAACAAGTGGGTACTGACTGGTTTAAATTCAGGAAAGGTGTGCCTCAGGGTTGTATATTTTCACCATACCTATTCAATCTATATGCTGAGCAAATAATCCAAGAAACTGGACTCTATGGAGAAGAACGTGGCATCAGGATTGTAGGAAGACTCATTAACAACCTGTGTTATGCAGATGACAGAACCTTGCTTGCTGAAAGTGAAGAGGACTTGAAACAATAATGAAGTCTTCTGTATGGATCACACCTCAACATAAAGAAAACAAAAATTTTTACAACTGGACCAATAAGCAACATCATGATAAATGGAGAAGAGATTGAAGTTGTCAAAGATTTAATTTTGCTTGGCTCCACAATCACACCCGTGGAAGCAGCAGTCAAGAAATAAAAGATGCATTGCATTTGGCAACGCTGCTGCAAAAGACCTCTTTAAATGTTCAAAAGCAAAGATATCTCCTCGAAGACTATGGTGATCCTGAACCTAGCCATGGTGTTTTGAATGGCCTCATATACATGGGAAAGCTGGACGATAAGGAAGAGTGAAGAAGAATTGATGCCTTTGAATTGTGCTGTTGGAGAAGAATATTGAATATACCATGGACTGCCAAAAGAATGAAACAATCTGTCTTGGAGGAAGTGCAACCGGAATGCTCCTTAGAAGCAAGGATGGCGAGACTACATCTCACATACTTTGGACATTTTGTCAGGAAGGGTCAGTCCCTGGAGAAGGACATCATGCTTGGTTAAGTAGAGGGTCAGCAAAAAAGAGGAAGACCCTCAACAAGATGGATTGACCCGGCGGCTGCAGCCATGGGCTCACGCATAACAACGATTGTGAGGATGGTGAAGGACAGGGCAGTGTTTCGTTCTGTTGTACATAGGGTCACTATGAGTCAGAACCAACTTGATGGCACCTAATTTACAAAGATTATTGCAAAGACCTGTCACCTCCATCCTGCCATTCTTGTCTCCGTACAGTCTAATCTCAATGTGGTAATTGCGATGATTAGGGAAAAAAAAGAAAAAGAAAAAGAAAAATTACATTATTTCTATACCCCAATCCCCTCAATGGCTCCCACTTTATTCAGAGAAAGATCCAAAGCCCTTATGCGGTCATATAAAACTGTTATCTCCCCGTTACCTCTCTGACTTTATTTCTACTCAAATACTGCATTCTAGGCACACTGATTTCCTTGGTGTCCTGTGAAAACCAGAGCGCACTAGGCACACTCAGAGCACAAAAGATCTGACACGTCAGTTCTTTTACAATGGTTGTTCTCTCTGCCTGGAATTGTTCTTCCCCCAGATATCCACAAACCTCATTCCATTACTTCCTTCCAGTGTTTGGTCAAATGTCCCCTTCTCCATAAGACTTACACTGAACACTCTAACTCTGAAGACCTGTTGGATGATGGAGGGATTAAAACCAGAAGAAGAAAAGGAAGACCTGGACCCTGTCTTCATGTAATTATAATCTACTGAGCAACAGACATATAAGCAGACAATTACAATGCAGTATAATAAATACTTGGAAGAAGTACAGCTGGAATGCTCCTTAGACGTGAGTGCGGTGAAACTTTGTCTCACATACTTTGGACATGTTATTAGGAGAGACCAGTTCTTGGAGAAGGACATCATGCTTGTTAAAGTAGAGGATTAGTGAGAGGAAAACCTTCAACCAGATGGATTGACACAGTGGCTGCAATGATGGGCTCAAGCTGAGCAACGATTGTGAGGAGGTTGCAGGACTGGGCAGTGTTTGCTTTTGCTATACATAGGGTCACTATGAGTTAGAACCAACTAGACACACCTAATAACAACAACATAATAAATACTATTAAAATACTAAACACTAATTGAAAAATATAATTCTAATTTTAGAAGAAAAGTAGGAACTTGGCATATAGATTTGAGAGTAAACTACATAAAAATGGGAATTTATGAGAATGTAGAGAATGGGAAAAGAAGATGGAGGATAAAACACTGGGCAACAGTAAAAAAATGTAATTGAAAATTCATGCTAGACTCTTAACCTAGACACCATTACCTACAGAATTTCAAGATGAGGAATCTGGTCTGAATATACTGTTGGCCCTCCTTATTCACTGGCTCCACATCCTCAGGTTTGATCTATAGCAGATGGAAAATATTCAGAAAAAATAAAAACAAAAAGTTTCAAAAAGTAAAACTTGAATGTGCCCTGCCAAGCACTACACTGAATCCACATAAATGAAATAATGTGTAAGCCTACCCTGCTGTAGCCTCCCACCATTTCAGGGATCCTCAATCTGTCTCCAGCAGTCAGAGAAGTTGAGCATTGTTTGCCTTCCATCTTGTCATTATTCCCTAAACAATACAGTACTGTATAACAAGTATTTACCACGCATTTACATTGTATTAGGTATTATAAGTAATCTAAAGATGATTTAAAGTATATGGGAAAATTGGGTAGGTTATATGGAAATACTATGCCATTTTATATAAGGGACTTGAAACTCCAAGGATCTTGGTATGGAGGGAGGGGGAGTCCTGAAACCAATCCTCTGTGATACCAAGAGACAACTGTCTAGGCTATTAGATAACTGGCTCGGCTGTTAGAGTTGGTTATTAGGTCACTCACGACTTTGATATATGCAATTTGAGGAGAGTATTTAGGAAATAAACAAGTTGACAGTGGTTTGAAACCTGAATCAGGGTTGTAGAAATGGAAGCAGTGGGTATAAACTATACACATTATTCTTTCAAGAAGTTTGTCAAGAAAGAAAGGATGAAGTTGGGACAAATATGGAGGAATTTAATTTTGCACAACGGTAGGAGAGGAAGGAAAGTTTGAGAAAACTAAACTTCTATGTGATTGAGGGGAAGGTGGCTATCCTTAAAGGAAGTTCTTTGGAGTAGGTTTATAGGAGGCCAAGATATCTGGAGAGAAACTACAAATGACGAGGTCGATAGATGGGCCTCAAGAAAATAAAACCATCCTGAGTAGAAAAGCATCTATGGTTGGATGACTATACTCAATCACCATTTTGATTTATACAAGGAAAAGAATGGCTGTATTTAGGCAACCAAGAGATATTTTCAGAGTGTGCCTGATGATTGAATACCCTTTCCCATTGCCATTGCCATGGATTCCCATTGCCATTACCTATAGGACAGAATAGAACTGTCCCATAGGATTTCCAAGGCTGTAATTTTTACCCAAGTAGGCTGCCACATCTTTCTGCAGAGCAGCTGGTGGGTTCGAACCACCGACCTTTCAGTTAGCAACTGAGCTCTTAACCACTGCACCACCAGGACTTCTTGATTGAATGCTAGTAACTGGGAATAACATTCCTTTTGGGTGGGGCCAGTATTTGTTTTAACATCTCACAGATTTATTTTCACCCTCTGAAAGAATTTTCAATTACTTCATGCTGGAAAGATATGGTAATAAAGGTGATTTGGTTTTCATCTTGCCTTTTAAAGTAGATGCCACATCATGTCTTATGCAAACTTTACTAAGTTTACTTAATCTGACTAATGACACTTTTAGTGGGCATATTTTCAATTTTTAACAAGACTATTGATTTAATTAAATAACTAATTTAAAATCACAATAAAATCCCTGAGGTAAAAATAATAACAGTAAAGTTATAGGTTCTTTTTCATTCATTTATTTGACAAATAATGATATTATATTATAAAAAATTTTGGACCAAAAAAACAAAAACCTAGCTGCCATGGAGTTGATTCAAACTCGTAGTAACCCTATAGGACAGAGTAGAACTGCCCCATAGGGCATCCAAGGCAGTAATCTTTTCAGAGGCAGACTACCACTGCCACATCTTTCTCCTGCACAGCAGCTGGTGGATTTGAACTGATGACCTTTGGGTTAGCAGCTAAGCACTGCCATCAGAGCCCTTTGGACAAACAGTGTAATTTAATTCTATTTATTTATTGAGGATGGCTTCAAAAACAGCAGTCTGCATTTGTCTTTCTCTAGATGCGTATTTCCTCATAACCCTTTTGCTGCTGAGTCTATTCTGACTCATATTTTCTCATAATCCCATTGCAGTAGATTCGATTCCGACTCACAGTGACCCTACAGGACAGAATAGAACTGCCCCATCTAGGGTTTCCAAGGAGTGGCTAGTGGATTCCAACCACTGGCCTTTTGGTTAGCAGCCGAGCTGTTAACCACTGTGCCACCAGGGCTCCATATTTTCTCATAGTCTTGTTAAAAGTTGTATTAGTCATTTAAATTTTATTTTTTTCCAGCAGGAATGAGAAAAGTGCCCCCTCTATATAACTCTGTAACAAAGAAGAGTGTTTTCTTTTATCTCACCACTTATTTTCACTTACACTAGGGAGCTTGAACTTCAACTTGTTGATCAGGAATTTTCAAAGATTTAATTTTGTTTTTTAGTGCCAGCACTCTTGTTTCACATTAATTATCATATGGAGCATTATTATATAGACCACTAATACAAATGGGACAGTTCTAGCTGAAGTAGGGTGGTCTCCCACACCCTAGATATTATAGGGTTCTCAGGCAAGTGTCTAGACTCCAAAGAACATAGTTTAGAATCTACTACAGAGAGTGAGGTGCTATTGAAAAGTTTCATGTTCCAAAATAACACAATATGATTTGCGTTTTTTAAGGATCATCACTTACCATTAGTGTGAAGGAGAGATCAAAGCACTGGAGGTGCATCAAGAATGGAGGCAAGGACACCATTTCAGAGAGTACTTCTAGACAAGCAATAATGACATGCTTATCAATTGCTAAGCAGTTGAGGAAAGCCTGGTGCCATAGTGGTTAAGAGCTATAGCTGCTAACAAAAAGGTCGGCAGTTCGAATCCAGCAGGCAGTCCTTGGAAACTCTTTGGGGCAGTTCTACTCTGTCCTATAGGGTCGCTATAAGTCAGAATCGACTCAGTAGCAATGGGTTTTTTTTGGTTCCAGCAGTTAGAATGAAGCAAGGTGACACAGATAAGATATTTTTAAAGAATAGCATCAATAAAACTCACTGGCTGTGAGGAAAAGGGAAAAGGAGGAATCAAGACGACTTAGGTTCTGAATGGTATTACCGCCATTTTGGAGGAATGGCGATACTATTAACTAACAGAACATAGGAAGTGAAACATGTGTTAAAACTTTGAGTTTTAGATGTCAACAGGATACCCGTGTCTGCAAGGAAGTATGTAAATATATGGACTAAAGCTGAGGAGAGTGATATGATTTGGGGATAATGACAGATGGAGGATAGGTGAAGGCATGGGTGATGAGATTGCCCATGGGTCAAGGATGGAGCCCTGGGGAAAGAACACTAGTTGGGGAGAAGAAGAGGAGCTAAGAAGGGAACCTGACAAAAATGGTTCAATAGACGGGAGAAGACCCAGGAGAAAGCTAAAGCTAATAGCAATGCATGTCCAGAAGCGAGAGTGGCCAATGTTGTAAAGTAAAGTAAAATAAAGACTGAGATATGGATTTTAGATTTGGCAATTTAGAGGTCACTGGAGACTTAGCAATAACAATTCCAATGGAATGGCGGAGTTGAACTCCCAATTATTCTTAGGGAACGTGAGTTCCAGTATTCCAGATGGTCACATTTACTGTTCACAGATTTAGAGATTTTGATTTTATTGTGTCTTTGTTCTCATCTGCCAGATCAAATATTTCTATTCTAGTTCTTTTAACCTGTCCTACATTAGAAACTGGAGCCCTGGTTGCACAATGGTTAAGGGCTACAGCTGCTAACCAAGAGGTCAGTAGTTCAAATCCACCAGTTGCTCCTTGGAAACCCTATGGAGCATCTGTCCTATTGGGTTGCTATGAGTTAAAATCTACTCAATGGCAACATTTTTGGGTTTAATTTCAAAACCAATCCCGCTCCATAATAATTAAAATTTCATTTCTTGGATCGTCTCTTATTCTATGTTGAAGTATGGTGACTATAGCTACTTACAATACAAAAAAAGGCAATAATTGTATTTTTTTAATACACCATCAATACAAACGATGATTATATTTTTTTCTTCTAATATGGATAAACCACTTGAGGATGCCCAGCATTTTGTGAATCTTTTTGGCCACAGTCTTACTAATGCTTGTATTAATCGACAAAGCTTCGGGACCTCTCTCTCAGGTTGAAACTGATACCTCAGAGCCATCACTGCAATGATAAAGTGATTCCTAAATTCAACTGATTTCAGACACTTTCTTCACCCTGCTCACCTCCTGCTCTTTAAGACTTGTATTAACTTGGCTTGAACTGAGGCAAAATTTGGTTTAATTTCCAGAGCTCACTGAATTTGTGTTCAAAGTGTGTCTAATAATATTATTGGAAAAGAGGGGAAGCAAATTACACTAAAGTTCCTTTTGAGTTTTGAAGTCACGACCTTTAAAATCTTGGAGAAAACCATAATACTGAATATTACTTGTCATTATATATCATTACATGTTATTATAGATCATTTATTATGTTATATAGCATGTAATGATTAATGAGATTTCTTCCTATAAAATTAGAAAGGGGACTTGCATTTTGGTAATTCCATCCTTGTATTTGGTATTCTTCATATTTTGGGTTTAATAAGTGGATTGAATGTTTGGAATCAGGTAAAGGATTAGAAGTCAAACTGTCAAACCTTTTCTTTAATCCTGGATTATTAAAGCTAGACACAGAACTATGAAAAGAAAATCCTCATAAAGAAATACAAAAATCTCCCTATCTTGCGTATTACATATTATAGGAATGAATTTTAGCACTTCTCCACTGCTGATGATACCTCTAGTTCTCTGTAGTTCTGTCACAGAAGGATTTTCCATTTAAAGTGCCACCAAGTTGCCATATAACCAGGGCCCTACATAGACCAAGAGGCAGTCATTCGAACAGAACAAGGGGACACTGCATGGTTCAAAGTCAAGAAAGGTGTGCGTCAGGGTTGTATCCTTTCATCATACTTATTGTCTGTATGCTGAGCAAATAATCCAAGAAGCTGGACTGTATGAAGAAGAATGGGGCATCAGGATTGGAGGAAGACTCATTAACAACCTTTGATAGGCAGATGACACAACCTTGCTTGCTGAAAGAAAAGAGGACTTGAAACACTTACTGATGAAGATTAGAGATGACAGCCTTCAGTATGGGTCACACCTCAACATAAAGAAAACAAAAATTCTCACAACTGGACCAATAAGCAGCACCATGATAAATGGAGAAAAGATTGAAGTCATCAAGGATTTCATTTTACTTGAATCCATAATCAACACCCATGGAAGCAGTAGTCAAGAAATCAAACAATGCATTGCACGGGACAAATTTGCTGGAAAAGTCCTTTTTAAAGTGTTGAAAAACAAAGATGCCACTTTAGAGACTAAGATGCGCCTGAACCAAGCCATGATATTTTCAGTCGTCTCACATGCATATGAAAGCTGGACAATGAATAAGGAACACCGAAGAATTGATGCCTTTGAATTATGGTGTTGGTGAAGAATACTGAATATACCATGGACCTCCAGAAGAATGAACAAATCTGTCTTTGAAGAAGTACAGCCAGAATGCTCCTTAGAAGCAAGGATGGTGAGATTTGGTCTCACATACTTTGGACATGTTATCAGGAGGGACCAGTCCCTGAAGAAGGACATCATGCTTGGTAGAGCAGATGGTCAGTGAAAAAGAGGAAGATCCTCAATGAGATGGATTGACACAGTGGCTGCAACAATGGGCTCAAACACAGCAATGATTTTGAGAATGACATAGGACTGGGCAGTGTTTTGGTCTGTTGTACATAGGGTCACTAAGAGTCAGGGCCAACTCAATGCACCTGACAGCAACAACAACTGACTTTATGTGGTGGCTAAATTTGTTGATGATTGACATAAGAGGATTGTCTGTATAGGTAAGCTGGATGAGGCAATGCCGTGTGTTGGGGCAAAGGTGGCCTGTGTTCCCACCCGCTGCATAATGGACTGTCTCGTTGGAGAAAGGGAAACTCTCACCAAGTGATGATGAGAGTAACAGACGCTGTGTGGCCCTGAGGAGCTTGTGAGAAGGAGGTGAGTTTTCTGTGGAGGCTGCCTCAGCTCCCATGTGGTTCAAGGCATCAGTGATGGAGGGCTTCTCTGGGGGGAAGCTGGGAGCTATTGTGGTGTGCATACATAGGGTCCCTTCAAGTTGTTGTTAGCTGCCATCAAGTTGGCCCACACTCATGGTGACCCCGGCACAAGAGAACAAAATGCAAAATGTTCCCTTGGAATAAATTCTCATATTCTAGCTCTGCTGACATTTCTGCTTTTTCAACCCCTCTAGGTTTGCCCCCTCTCTGATTTTCCCACCCCCTTACTTCTAGTTTCATGCCTAGTGGAAGACTTGTTCTTTCTCTCAAGGTTTCATCTCAAGAAGTTTCAGGGCTATGAATCCAGGCTTTGTCCCCTAAAGGTCTATACTTCTGCAACTCAATGGCCAACAAGTGATTCGTTTTTCCTCTGCTTTTTGTGCTCATATTGTAACCTGACCCTACAAACGCCAGTAAATTTCCATTAGTCCTTAAGCCAGATTTGGCCTGCCCGTATGTGCAGAAGGGTCAGCTGTGACCTCTAGTTGACCTCAACGGAGGACACAGCAACAAGTGGAATGAATCAGAAGGAAGGTTATCACCTGGACCCTATTTCTAAGCAAGAAGTCAGATAAGAACCGTGTCACCTCCTGTTTCCTGGTCACCATAATTTCTGCAATGTCTTCCTTCTAGAAATTTCCCTCTCCAGTATGCCTGCATGGCTGCCATCTTGCTGCCCAAATCACGTATAAGCCCTGCTTCCCCATAGCTCGGGGAATTGGATCTGAGGAACTTCCTCCCATCTCCTTGCTCTTCGCATTGCAATAATGTTACTTTCTCTTTCTCGAAGGCCAGGATCCAGATTACTGGCAGGTCTGAGCATGCTGGACAGAATCCCTTCTTAAGGTAGTGAATGTGAACCAGCTTATGTGACTAACGGAGAGAACTAAGGGCCAACAATGTACATGGAAATACGAATGAAAACTACCCTTAATTAATTTTTTAAAACATCATCATGCTACTCATATATGGAGAGAAATTAAGGCAGTTGCCCCAGAATGGGCCTCTGTGCTACCTCCTTTCTTACCAGTGTCTCTATAACCTCAGAGAAGTAAAGTAAAAAACAAGGAGATAGAAGAATTAAAGGCTGAAGAATTGCCCAAGTAGAAAGATTTACGTGTTTTCAGTACAAGCTTTCCCGCAGCCCCACTAAGGAGCCTATGAGGGCAGCACAGTTGCAGGCAGTGAAGGGATCTCCTGTACCTCACTCTACATTCATTGTGGTTTCCAGTGCAAGGCCAAGAGGTTTCAGACTGGTAGGTCTGGAAATGAAGTGTTTATGAAATAGGGTAAAACGGCCAAGATGAGTCCTTCTTAGCCCCCTGGGAAAGCAGGCACAAATGGAAACAGAATCAAGAGCGCCAGAAATCATGCACAGTCGTAAAGCATTTAATAAGGTGACTCTCAGCCAGTACTCAGTAAATGTCAGTTGCTATTATTATTACTATATTTCATTGACTCTGTGATGCACTTTCTAATTTTTCTGGAGTCTTTTAAAGCAATACCAGGCATTATTATTTCACTTAAAAATACACCAGTATGTATTTCGTAGTTTTTTTTTTCTAAACAAAGATTTCATGAGTACTTCAATTTTTCAATTTTCTTTATCAGAAAAGAAGTTCCACAGACTCTCTTCACTATATCTACCATGTACAGACTCGTAGCGACCACTACATGCACCATATAATCAGCCTACCACCTATACTGTTGTAAATTTGTTGTGTTCCCACTTAAATTTGATACCCTTACTTTTATTCTAGTTTCCATTTCCTCTTACCCACTCAAGGATATTCCTCCAGAAATTCTCTTCTCTTTTACATCATTCAATATTCCCCTTGTACTGAATCATTCCATCAACATACACACATACTGTTCTTTATATTTTAAACTTTCTCTCGACCATACTTTTCCTAACTAGGGTTCCTTTTTTTCCCTCCTGTTGCAAGCAAAACTTCTTGAAAGAGTTGTAAGCACATTCCGCACCCCCCCCCCCCACATTTTTAACAGCTTTGAAATCAGGGCTTTCATTAAACAAACACTTAGAATCACTTACATAGTCTAAGCCAGGGGCAGAGCAAACTTGTTGCTGCTTCTGCTGGCCTTGTCATAATTTATGGAGCTCTAGTTGAAAGAACGATCCACCACTCATCTGTTAGTCTGTCGTATTGTGGTGGCTTGTGTGTTGCTGTGATACTGGAAGCTAGGCACCACCAGTATTTCAAACACCAGCAGGGTCACCCATGGTAGACAGTTTTCAGCAGAACTTCCAGACTAACACAGAGTAGGAAGAAGGACCTGGTGGTTTACTTCGGAAAAAAATGGCCAGTCAAAACCTTATAAATAGTAGTGGAACATTGTCTGATGTAGTGCTGGAAGATGACCCCCTCAGGTTGGAAAGTACTCAAAATATGACTGAAGAAGAGCTGCCTTCTCAAAGTATAGTCAACCTTAATGACGCAGATGGTGTGAAGCATTTGGGACCTTCATTTGCTGATGCAGCACAACTCAAAATGAGAAGAGACAACTGCAAACATCCATGAGTAATTAGAATGTGGAATGTATGCAGAATGAATCTAGGAATTGGAAGTTGTCAAAAATGAAATGGAACACATAAAGATTGATATCCTAGGCATTAACCAAAAAAACAAAAACAAAAACAAACCCATTGCCGAAATTGAGTCGATTTTGACTCATACCGACCCCTTAGTGTTTCCAAGGCTGTAAATCTCTATGGAAGCAGACTGCCACATCTTTCTTCTTCAGAGCAGCTCGCAGTTTTGAACCGCCAATCTCTTGGTTACCAGTTGATCCCTTTAATCACCATGCCACCAGGGCTCATTATTCTAGGCATTAGTGAGGTAAGATTGGCCATTTTGAATCAGACAAACATATGGTTTACTATACTGGGAATGACAAATTGAAGAGGAATGACGTTACATTCACCGTCAAAAAGAACATTTCAAAATCACTTCCGGTATATAATGCTGTCAGTAATAGGATAATACCCATTCGCCTATAAGGAAGACCAGTTAATACAACTATTATTCTAATTTATGCACCAACCACTAAGGCCAAAGATAAGGGAACTAAAGATTTTTTACCAACTTCTGTAGTCTGAAATTGATCAAACTTGCAATCAAGATGCATTGATAATCACTGGTGATTGGAATGTGAAAGTTGGAAACAAAGAAGAAGGATCAGTAGTTGGAAAATACAGCCTTGGTGATAGAAATGATGCCAGAGATTACATGATAGGATTTTGCAAGACCAGTAACTTGTTCATTGCAAATTCTTTTTTTTTCAACAACATAAATGGCAACTATACACATGGACCTCACTGGATTGAAAACACAGGGATCAAACTGACTACATCTGCAGAAAGAGAAATAGAAAGTCTCAATATCACAAGCCAGAATGAGGCCAGGGGCTGATTTTGGAACAGATCATCAATTGCTCCTACGCAAGTTTAAGTTGAAGCTGAAAATAAGTCCACAAGAACCAAAATGGGACCTTGAGTATATCCCTGAATTTGGAGACCAGTTCAAGAATAGATTTGATGCATTGAACACCAATGACCAAAGACCAGACAAGTTGTGGGATAATATCAAGGACATCATACATGAAGAAAGCAAATCATGACTAAAAAGACAGTAAAGAAAGAAAAGACTAAACTGGATGTCAGAAGAGACTCTGAAACTTACTCTTGAACATCGAGTATCTACAGCAAATGGAAGAAATGATGAAGTAAAAGAGCTGAACAGAAGACTTCAAAGGGTGGCTCGAGAAGACAAAGTAAAGTATTATGATGAAATGTGCAATGATCTGGAGTTAGAAAACCAAAAGGGAAGAACACGCTCAGCATTTCTCAAGCTGAAAGAATTGTAGAAAAAATTCAAGCCTTTGAGTTGCAATTTTGAAGGATTCTATTGACAAAATGGAGCCCTGGTGGTGCAGAGTTTAAGCACTGGGCTGCTAATCAAAAGATCTGAAGTTTGAATCCACCAGTTGCTCCTTGTAAACCTTATGGAGCAGTTCTACTCTGTCCTATAGGGAGTCACTATGAGTTGGAATCGAAGCAAGGGCAACGAATTTTATAATGGTTTACTGACAAAATATTAAACAATGTAGGAAGCATCAAAAAAAAAAAAAAAAAAAGGAAAGAATACAAAGAGTCACTATACCAAAAAGAACTGGCCAACGTTCAACCATTTCAGGAGGTGACATATGATCAAGAACCGATGGTACTGAAGGAAGACGTTCAAGCTGCACTGAAGGCATTGGCAAAAAACAAGCTCCAGGAATTTACAGAATACCAATTGATGTTTCAACAAATGGATGCATCACTGGAGGTGCTCCCTTGTCTATGGCAAGAAATTTGGAAAGCAGCTACCTGGCCAACTGACTGGAAGAGACCCATATTTGTGCTCATTCCAAAGAAAGGCAAATTATTGAAAAATATCATTAATGTCACATGCAAATAAAATTTGCTGAAGATGATTAAAAAACTGTTTCAGCAGTACATGGACCAGAAACTGCCAGAAATTCAAGCCAGATTCAGAAGAGGATGTGGAACAAAGGATGTCATTCCTGATGTTTGATGGATCTTGGCTGAAAGCAGAGAATACAAGAAAGATGTTTACCTGTGTTTTATTGATTATGCAGAGACATTCAACTGTGTGAATCATAACAAATTACAGATAACATTGCAAAGAATGGGAGTTCCAGAACACTTAATTGTGCTGCTGGAGAATCTGTACATAGAGCAAGAGGCAGTCATTTGAACAGAACAAGGGGATATAGCATGGTTTAAAATCTGGAATGGTGTGCATTAGGGTCATATCCTTTCACCATACTTAGTCTGTATGCTGAGAAAAAAATCCCAGAAACTGGACTATATGAACAGGAATGTGGCATCAAGATTGATAGAAGGCTCATTAACAACCTGCAATATGCAGATGACACAACCTTGCTTGTTGAAAGTGAAGAGGGCTTGAAGCACTTACAGATGAAGATCAAAGACCACAGCCATCAGCATGAAATGCACCTTAACATAGAGAAAACAAAAATCCTTACAACTGGACCAATAAGCAACATCATGATAAACAGAAAAGATTGAAGTTGTCAAAGATTTCATTTTACTTAGATTCACAATCAATGCCTATGGAAACAGCAGTCAGGAAATCAAAGGAAGTATTTCACTGGGCAAATCTGCAAAAGATCTCTTTAAAGTGTTGAAAAGCAAAGATGTCGCTTTGAGGACTAAGGTGTGCCTGACCTAAGCCACGGTATTTTCAATTGCCTCATATGCGTGTGAAAGCTGGACAATGAATAAGGAAGACCAAAGAAGAATTGTTGCCTTTGAATTATGGTATTGGCAAAGAATATTGAACATACCATGGACTGTCACAAGTATGAACAAGTCTGTCTTGGAAGAAGTACAGCCAGAGTGCTCCTCGTAAGCGAGGGTGGTGAGACTTTATCTCAAATACTTTGGACATGTTATCAGGAGGGACCAGTCCCTGGAGAAGGACATCATGTTTGGTAGGGTAGAGGGGCAAAGAAAAGAGGAAGGCCCTCGATGAGATGAATTGACACAGTGGCTGCAACAATAGGCTCTTATAAGGATTAAATGAGATAAAGCATGTTAAGTGCTTAACAAATTTCCAGGCTCATGGCACTCAGTGGAGAGTGGCTATTATCATCACCCTTATCATCATACATCATCTTATGTATGTATGCACATGTAAACATATGTGCCACGATAAAGGATGGACCACACTGGAATTTTCATATAAAAGATTTTATTTACATTATATAAAAAGCCGGGTAACATTTTAGTCTTTGCCCCATGCCCTCTTGGTGAAAATCCTTGCTATTCAGTTGTGACAAGGTCATAGTGTTATTGGGCTAGCAAGGAGGACCAAATCATGGGAATGTTGTAAAAGGCAGTCTTTTATGGTCTTCTGAAATTTATTGGAAATTAAAATGTAGTAAGTGTGGCAAAACAGTAGTTTGCATCTTTTAATTACTGGTCTATTTTTTGACAGAATGTTTTGATTATTTTTTTTCCCCTCCTCTCTTCTGCTTCTATTGATTTGTTGCCAGTTTAATTGTGTAACTAGGACCTCCCAGTACCCAATGAGCTACCCTCAGGGGATTCCATCTGCTTCATTGTTTTAAAGTAAACTGGATGTCCAAGTACCTACAAAACAAAATTAGAAGTGAAGGGATTTTTTAAAATGAGGAAAATTAGGAGGAATAAAGAACAAGGCATTAGATTCAAGGCGTAGAGGGAAATTTAAAAGAGAGAGCCATGGTTATTAATGAGAATGAAATAGATGATTATTAATAAATATGCTACAGACATTTTTACCTGAAGTATTAAAGCAGAACAATAAAATAAGATTTAAAAACCCTTTTCTTTCCTATAAACCAAATTAGTTTTTCCAGTTGCATAAGGAGAGCCATAGCTGGTGAGTACGGTGTACACATGACTGCTATGCACAGCGTTAGTCCAGTCAGTCAATTCTTAAAGGAGCCTTGGTAGCTCAGTGGTTAAGTGCTCAGCTGCAAACCAAAAGGTCGGGGATTTGAACCCACCAGCTACACTGAGGGAGAAAGATGATGTCAGTCTGCTTCTGTAAAGATTTACAGCCTTGGAAACTCGATGGGGCCGTTCTATTCTGTCCTGTAGGGTTGCTATGAGTCCAGATCAGCTCAAGGGCAGTGGATTCAGTTTGGGTTGATTCTTAACTTATTGCAAATGTCCAATTGCCCTCCAGTGGGAAGAATCTAAAAATTGAAATAAGAAATGAAGAAGACCTCATTTAATATTTTATTTTATGATCATTGGCCTTGAAAGCAAAGCAAACTGTTTAAGGAGCGAACAGCCTTTTCTATGTGAACAAAGCCATGAATGACAACAGTATTTTCTTAAATAGGCTTGGATTTGAGTTTTGGCTCCACCACTATGTAGACTTGACCTGAGTAAGTTACTTGACCTGAATCTCAATTTTGCCATCTGAGAAATGCAGATAATATTAGAACCTACTTTATAAGATTGTAAAAATTAAATGAGAAAATGCATACAAAGTATACAGTAAGTGCTGGGTCCATACTAGTTATTATTATACTAATATTATGAGGCCATGATTCAGTACACAAATGGCCTCTGTCCAAAGGAAGCAAAAACAAATGTACAGAGTTCTGTAGGGTGGTCTGCCTCAGAGCATTGGCTGGGAATCAATATTCCCTGTCTAAGTATGTTCTTTTGTTCCTTTCCATAGAATAAATGGCATCATGAAGCCACCGTCATAGCAAAGAGTCCAGTGCCATACCAACAGAAGCTTAGTTGTTTTTTGGGGGAGGTGGGGAGGGGATTTAGCTTGATGAGAATCTTGAAACAATGTTATACTGTTTTTTGAATGGTTTTCACCATGAACCGTTTGAATATATTTGACATCATGACCTGACACATATTTACATGTACACAACTGAAACAAATATTTTACAAAATAATACCCTTATAAGATATCTTTTCTTTTCTTCCTTTCCCTCCCCTCTAAGTCCTTCCCCTTTCCTCCTCTCCCCTTCCTTCTTCTCTTGTCCTCCTTATTTCCTCTTCTGTCCTATTCTGTTTCTTTCTTTCTTTTTTTTTAAGTGTTCAGTTTCACCAAAGTGACTTCACTTCCCAGGAAGGGTCACAATCTGTAGTTTGAAAAACATGCTGTAATGAACACTGCAGTCTACTTGTCTCCTAAGGTCATCCTTGCTTTCTTCATTCATTTTTGAGCATTTTAGTAATTTTACATCTAAATACAGTAAATACTGTTACATAATAAACCAAATAGGATAGATGATTTTATCGATAGCAGCGAGTTTCTAAGTTGGGTAAAAACCTTTTGTTGTGTATAGATTTTTAAGGGACCTGTTGAGATATAGCCTTTGAAGCATAGCATATAATGTGGAAGCAGCCAGGGTTCTTCTAGAGCTGAGGGTCAGGCCATAACACCTTGATGCTTCCCCAGAAGGTTTTGAAATATCCTGGATATCTAATTGTGCTTCCACTTCCTGAGCATAGTCATTGACATGAAATACCTTTAGATGACTGATCCAGGGCTTTTCATTTACTCCTTCAGCCCCTTTGAGAGTGGATAGCATCCATTACTGCTCCTCCTGTTGCTCTGTAAAGGATACTTGATGATGAGGAGGAGGAGGAGCCAGAATCTGCTCGTTATCAGCAGTGCCTTGTAGCCAGAGCTGTTGTAACATGCAAGTCAGCCTTAATGCTCTCCAAAATGGAGATGTATTATAGCAATAGAGCAAGCTGGGAAGCTGGCATCGGGGCATACATCTTAGTGCACCTTGCATGCATTTCTTCAATTAGATCATGATCTCCTTGCAAAGAGGGATAATATGTTTATCTTTTTGCATTCCTTTAAAATGGCATGCACACCGTTCATCCACAATCAATATTGATTGAATGAGCAACAATGTTGAATGAGTGATGTTGCAACAATATGCTATGGGTTGCATTTTCCAGATTTACTATTTAATTTCAGTTTGATCTCTGATATAAAATGCTATTTTTATGCCTTGCAGTATGGATGATTAAATTAGATTTAAAAATTGTTAGCGAGACATGTAGAAAAGCCAACAGTTTACAAATGTGCACTATTACAGTCATGAGCAGAATAACATCTGTTTGGTCAAGGTCTGACTGCGTGTACATCCATGATCCCATACAGGTATAATAGAGTTTAGAAATCTCTGTTGGAGAATGGGATATAGGGGAAGTAGCCAGACATAAAGGATGTAACTGGGCATACAGAACACAATAGCTTCCCAAACACACAACACAAATGTCATGTCTCTTGTACACAAAGTGATTGCACTGCCAGGTGTATTTAACTCGAATTTAAAATATAATAGGCTTCATGGCAGTCTGTTCTTAAGTATAAGTTGTCCGTATGTCAGATGTTCAGAACCTGGGGACTGCCTGTAATGTGGTGTTTTCACAATACCTAATTCACATAACATCCTGTTTCACAGAATGTATGGTAGACGGTACGTGAAGCATGATTGTAGTTGGTTATCCACAGTAATGGGGGGCGTCTGCAGTGTTTCTGATGTTGAGACTAGAAATGTATGAAATTTTAAGAATTTAAGCAATTTGTAAACCTCTAAATATCTTGGGAATTTTATTTTTCAAAATTATAGAAGCGATGAGAGAAACTTGTGATGAGTTGGGCAAATTCCTTGCCAGATTTCCTTTTTTTAAAAAAGCCCTTTAATAGTAGTGAAGTGACGACAGTAGAAATGCAGATTAAAATACAAGCTGCTGATTTTGTCTCTCTTGATTTAATAATTGAATAGTTTACAAAAAGGGCCAGTTTGCAAATGTGGTTTGGGGGACGAAATAGACTTGGCCCTGAGCAGAAACTTTATATGCCATGTTGCAAAAAAGATCTCGTTTTATGATAGTGTTAACATGCATACATGAGCCACAGGGGTGCTCCCGGAAGCTCCAGGGACTGAGGAGGTGACTGCTAGAACAGGCCTTCATGTTTTATTTCCCTCATTTGGTTGAGCCCACTCACCTCAAATGATTCCTTAAATAAAAGGGAAGTGCCCCTTTCATTTAGTTTGCTCTGAGATCAAGAGAAAAATTTATAGCTTTGAAAAATACCTGTAGTCTATAGGCTTCATAAGAATGAAAATTAAAAGCAAACACCAGGATTAAAAGGTTTAGCTGTGATTTCATGAGGACAACAGTAGCCATAACCACCCAGTGAATGGGTTACCTCATCAGAGTCACATAGACACAACATACACTAGAAAAGGTTGATCAACTAGGCCAACTGCAGGTGAAAGGTGGAATCTTATTTACAATAAATACATATAGCTGTCAAGTGTCCTGTGGTTCAAAGAGTGATTTAGAAGGGCTTAGATGAAAGATGAAGTGGCCATTTGAAAACTGGAACGTGAGAGGTCTGAGTTCCTTGGGAACTATGCAAGGGACTTGACAGATGGTTAACTCTGGAATTTTGGGGGGCCTGTGAGAATGTGCGTGAGATGTGTGGTGTGTAGCTAACAGAATGAGGGGTAGAACTTATCCATCTATCAAATATCTATTGCGAACATACTACGTGTGTTATACTCATTTTATTGATAAAGGCACTCAGAGGTCCAGACTCTCACTAGATCCTTAAGCTCCTTAAGTCTGGGGCACTCTTCTTCACCAACTGTTTAATTCTCCAGCTTCTTCCCTCACCAACTCTGCACTCCATTCCTTAACTCCAACTCATTGTTCAGTTTTCAGTTGAATGACTTCCACAGAAAAACCTTCCTGCTCCACCCCCCAATTTTGCTGGATTCTTCTCTCACAGCACTTTGTTCTTTTCCTTCCCAGCACTTACTGCAACCACAAATAAATATCTATATAATTATTGGTTTCAAGTCTGTCTCCTCCACTGGGCAGAAAGGTCCATGAAGGCAAGGATGAGTCTTTCCTGTTCACTACTGTGTTCTCAGGACCTAAACAGTGCCTGCCACAGGGAGCAGTTAAAGCATTTAGAGGTCAATATCCTCAAAAAAAAATTTTTTTTTATCCTCCAGGAAGTATAATTATTACTAAAATAATATCCACGCGTGTGAAAATTAAAAGAGTTACTTTTTGGATTTTTAGGTTTTCTGATGGTAAAATTTGGGACACATAGCTGCTTCTTTGCTGGAGCCCTAAGCAGAAACTAGTTTGCTACCACATAACCTAGCTCTGGCCTGTCATATGGCAGCTACTTCACCAGGTTGAGTCATTTGTCCAAATTCACGTAACCAATCACTGGGAGAACTGGGATTTCAATTCAGGTCTAACTTATTTCCAAGTCTGTCTTCTTTGACCACACCAGTCAGGACGAGGGGGAGAGGGAAAGAAAGGAAAGGAGAGAAGAGGGAGCTGAGGGCATGGTTCCTGCCACCGTGGAACCTGGTTAACGTATCTAGTGCTCTACTGTAAGTGTGTACTATAAGGTTTGGCTTTTTTGTAATCACTCTTTTATTTACTTATTCATAACTTGACATTTATGGAGTGTCTTAGTTATCTAGTGCTGCTATAACAGAAATACACAAATGGATGGCTTTAACAAAGAGAAATTTATTTCTTCACAGTAAAGTAGGCTAAAAGTCCAAATTCAGGGTGTTAGCTCCAGGGGAAGGCTTTCTCTCTCTGTTGGCCTTCTCATCAATCTTCCCTCAGACCAGGAGCTTCTTTGCACAGGAACCCTGGGTCCAAAGGACACGCTCTGCTCCCAGCACTACTTTCTTCGTGGTAAAAGGTCCCCCTGTCTCTCTGCTCACTTCTGTCTTTTATATCTCAAGAGATTGCCTCAAGACAAAATCCAGTCTTGTAGGTTGAGTCCTGCCTCATTAATACAACTGCCACCATCCTCCCTCATTACCATCACAGAGGCAGGATTTATAACATATAGGAAAATCACCCAGTACCAGGAACCATGGCCCAGCCAAATTGATACACAGATTTTTGGGGGGACTTAATTCAATCCATGACATGGAGCATCTATTATGTGATAGGCACTGGGAATACAAAAGTGGATAAATTCCAGCCCATGTTCTTGAACACCTCAATGTCTGGTGGGGGTGACTTGTGAGACATCTGGCAAATGGTGATGTCACCTGGTCATTGCTGTGATAGGAGTAAGAAGCAGTGCAGTTCTAGTACTCAGGGCTTCCACTGGTATTAATACTTATTTTAGAGTAATAACACTATTTTAGAAGAATGTTAGATTCCTTTTAGGAAAAGTATGATAACTTAGAGTGTTATTGAGACATCCTTTGAAATGTACTCAATTAAATCAAGAAATGATCCTTTATGTTTGTGGGGCAGGCATTCACACATCGTGTATCTACATTGAGATTCTTGGATTAGAAAAAAAAAATATTATAAAAAAGAAATCACTATCCTTTAGCACCAAAGAGAAGTATTTAAATAGATGGTCCAGTAAGTAAAGATTTTTTTCTCTCTCTCCCTTCATTATATCCACGTGTGAAAATTTTGCTACTGCTTTGATTTAAAAAAAAAATTTTTTTTTGATTTAAATTATAATGACATATGCAAAAAATATTTTTTTCCTGTCTCTATAAATTCCCTGATCTGTCCTCCTGACATTGCTGTACCTACTGCAATTCCCATCTCAGTTGATGGTAGCTCCATCCTCCAGTTGCTTAGACCATAAGCATAGTTGTTGTTGGATGCCATTGAGTTGATCTCGACTCATAGTGATCCTATGTGACAGAGCAGAACTGCCACCACAGGGTTTTCTAGGCTGAAATTCCTACAGGAGCAAATCACCAGGTCTTTCTCCTGCAGAGCTGCTGAATGAGTCTGAACTGCCAACTCTTCTGTTAGCAGCCAAGTGCTTAACTGTTTTATCACTGGGGCTCCTTATAAACCCAGCAGGTAGCTTTAACTCATCTCTTTCTCAAGCTCCTATTTCATATAATAGAAAATTCTGTTACTTACACTAAAAATATATCCCACACCTGACCACTTCTCCCTGCCTTGATAGGAGTTACCATCATCCCTCCCTTGGATCATAGTAACAAGCTCTTCCTATTTGATCTCCCTATTTTTACCTTGCCCACTTATTTACCTCAGTGTTCTACACTTGAAAGTTTGAAATACTTTTCTTCTGTGTTTTATAACCTCATCTCAAGCACTAGCAAAACAGTTTTGAAATAATTAAAATATTGTCCCCAATAGGCTCTTATTTTTCTCCAGACATAAATTCTAGGCCATATCTTTTCTTTGTAATTGGTGTGACTCCTGGGAAATATTTTTTCAATAATTTCACAATTTGTCACCTTTCTTTCACTAAATGATGCTGAAGAAATGGCCAGTAGAGAATATTTATTAATTTTGAATGCCAAAATAAAGAGAAGGATAAATCTCTCATCCTACCAATGCTATTTTTTAGGGATTAATTTATATTTTAGTGTTTTTCCTTCTCAGCTTGAAGCATCTCCGGGGATAGCAAATGGGATATTTCCCCCGGAAATTCTATAGTTTTGATTGTTGGCATTTTAATTTTCCTCATTTAACCCCATAATGAATTTGCTTTTATTGAAAGACAATTTTTACTAAATAGACACCAGTTGGCTATAATTTCTGGCACTTGGGGTCTCTTAGCCTCTTCTTTCTGATCTTCAAGAGTAAAATTTGTCTTTCTGGGGGAGAAAGAGACTAGTCTAAAAAGGTTTAAAAGATATTACTTATTCTTACAATTTTGCAAATGTCTGTCTTCAGATCTTGTCATTTCCCCTCTCCCCTCAACCTGTTTCTATTCACACTTAAGTTGCTCATTACATAAAGGGTCTGGAAGTCCAGTTCAAGGAAACCCCACATTCTCAAGTAAATTACAGGTTTTGAGATTACAGAAATTTGTTGTCTGGGTGGTTCCCTTCCTCTCCTCCAAACATGTAATATTGATTTGCTGTTGAGCTGTTTTAAGGGGTGTCCTCTCTGTGTATGTTGCTTTTCAGCCTAATGAAACCCAAATATGGAAATAGTTGTTTTCTTTGTTTTGATGGCACATTAAGGTTTGTTGCAACACAAGGGAGGGAAACTG
The DNA here is from genome assembly GCF_024166365.1 of Elephas maximus indicus. Lineage (NCBI taxonomy): Eukaryota > Metazoa > Chordata > Mammalia > Proboscidea > Elephantidae > Elephas > Elephas maximus. The sequence continues at coordinate 171,326,639 of NC_064819.1, read as the reverse complement.
GGAAGCGGCTTTTTACTTTTAAGCACAACTTTAAAAATAAATCTTCAGTCCAATGCTCTGCAGACATTGCAACAAATGCCCTATGATCTTTAGCTGAACTGTCAAGTTATTTTTTGCCTCTTTCCCCCCTTTTAAACATCAATAGCTGTACTGCCTTTCTGCAAAACAAACAGCACCAATTTTAGGGGGATCAGTAATTACAGATGATTTCCATTATGGTTTCTCTTTTCTGTGTTAAACAAAGAAACAGACACCAAGGCAAAAGCTCTTTTCTTACTTTCATAAGGTTTGAATGTGTCTAAATGAATTGTTAATAACTTTATAGGATTCCCACAAAGTTCCAGAAGATGAATGTGGACAATGCCACTCATGATTTTACCTTAATTTTTTCCCCCACAGTAACAGGGTTTATTAGGGAAGTTAACAGGTTACAACTTGGGATCAGGATCAACAGGCTCCAACTCCAGTTCAGGATCAGGAAACATCTAGACAAAGTCTCCCTTCTTCAGGGCAGGACAGCTCTCTCAGCTCCTTTTGCCTCCTCCCCTACCCTCTTCCCCAACACTGCCTTAACTTCTTGACTTTTTTCCCTCACTGGTTTATAGAGTAGCTTTCTTCCAATAGGATTGGTAAGAATGCTGATGTTATCAAATGTTGAATGATTTAAAAATTGAGTTATCCTAAAATCATAGGTCTGGGAAGTAGTCCTAGAATTCCTAGGGTTCACTTTTTTTACGGAATAAACATAGCTGAACTCTTACATAGAGGAGCCCTGGTGGTGCAGTGGCTGAGCACTCAGCTGCTAACCAAGAGGTTGGCAGTTCAAACCACCTGCTGCTCCAAGGGAGAAAGATGTGACAGTCAGCTTCTGTAAAGATTACAGCCTTGGAAACCCTATAGGGCAGTTCTACTCTGTCCTATACGGTTGCAATGAGTTGGAATCGACTTGACGGCAGCCGGTTTGGTTTTTTGGTTTGTTTGGAGTCTTACGTTGATTATGAAGAAGCGGGTGATTATAAAGTACTTTAATTATATAGATTAATACCATACCCTCCTTGAACTGATATTAACCAGTTAGGCTATCTCTTGCAAGACAAATTATTCATTTGATATATACACTGAAGAGTCTCTGAGCAGTACAAATGATTAGTGTGCTTAGCTGCTAATCAAGAGGTTGGAGGTTTGAATCCACCCAGAAGCACCCTGGAAAAAAAGACTTGGTGATCTACTTCTGAAAATTCAGCCATTGAAAATCCTGTGGAGCGCAGCTCTGTTCTGACACATGTGGGGTCACTATGCGTCAGAGTCAACTTGACAGCAACTGGCAATGTGCACTGAAGTATTTTTTTAACATCTTTTTTATAATTGGATAACATCACTATATTTATGACCTAGTACCCTGTACATGGGGCCCTGGTGGTAGAGAGGTTAAAAGCTTGGCTGCTGACCAAAATTGTCAGCAGTTTGAATCCACCAGCCGCTCTTTGGAAACCCTATAGAGCAGTTCTACCCTGTCCAATAGGGTCGCTATGAGTCAGAATTGACTTGATGGCAACGGGTTTGGTTTTTTGCCCAATACGTGTGCGATTAGAATAATTGCAGATAGAATAGTGGAGAATGCCCATGAATTTCATTTTTCTGAAGAAAACTGGAAATTATATTGTGAAAATTATTGTTCTACAATAGCAGGAAGACATGACACACAACAAGTCATCTTTCTAGAAGAGCTCTAGCATACCAATGTAAACTGCCAGTTAGAGAACAGCACGCGGTGGCAAGTGTATCATTAAGAGTAGGCATTAGGCTAAGGTACTCTGAAGAAAGCTTTTTCAAGACCTAAGGGGACAGATAAGTGGAAGGCACTTGGTTTTTTGTCATAACCAGTGACTTTGATGGAAAAACATGACTGTGGATTTGTTTCCTCAAATGGCACGCTGTCTTGGTGATTCAGAAGGGGAAGTACAAATTTTAAAAATGGCTTATGCTCAGGAATAAGAATCAGGTCTCTTCTCTGTTCCGATAGTGATATATGCCAGAAAATAAGAGCCAGTTCCCAGTCTAATTTGTCCACAGATGCATGTTTTCTTTCTTTAACCAGCTGTAGCTAATTGCATGAGGGCCGCCTCTTGTGCTGAACATGAAAAGGAAACCTGTAATTTATTGCAACAGACCATACCATTTCTGCTGTACAACTGCCTTTTCTGTCCTGTCAATGAGTGGATTTCTCACGGTACATTGGCAGCTCAGAGACTGGAAAACAGCATTAGCTGAAAAAGAGAGAGAAAGAGAGAGAGAAGAGCTTCAGAATTCCTTTGTGTACTTTACACAGAACTCAATAAAAGAATAAATTGGAAACAGAATCTCCCTTTGCCATCTGCCGGGGGCATTTTTTATTTTTATTTTTTTGGGTGGGGTGGCTATTGTTTACACATACCTCTTTGAATCAGTTACACTGATTTACTAAGACACAAGTATGTGTTATGTGTGACACGCAGTATAGGATTAGTTTCTATTGAGCAATCATCTTCACATGCCCAGGAAGTGCCTGAGGAAGCTCCTCCACAGGCCTTTGGCTTTGAGGGGCTCAAGAGTTCAGCTAGGTATAAAATAGGCACGAAATAACTCAGCCTTATTTTTATGAACTGGACCTGCCCATGGAAGTGTTTACTAGAAATCTAGCTCCTAATGAACTAGACTCCTCCCTGCCTTAAGGCCCACTTGTCAATGCTTGTAAATGTGGTGCCCTTCATTCATTGAGAGGAAATCCAAATTAAAAGACATTCTATTTTACAGCAACAGAAAGAAACAAGTTGAGAAAGTACCATGTATGTTTTCCAGTTGACTCACGTGACCCTTTCAATAGTCCTTTTGTGTAGTGGTGGTAAGTTTCCAACTGATGCCCTGACACGCTTCGAGAAGAGAGCCCTGGGACACTAATTCCCAGACAGTGGGGTGGAAACTCCATAAGGGTCTCCAAACAGAGCTGCTCTAATTATGTCAGGCATGCATGGTACCCGAAGCAACACAAGTTGGGTGATTTTATTCCTGTATATATGCCCCCAGGCCCTGCCAGTAGTTTGGGGAAGATCTAATTAAACTCAGGGTTCCTAGGGAAGGCCACCCATCTGCCTATGACTGGTGAACTTGACTCTCGGGATGTTCCCTGAGGTCATTTCCAGTCATCGCCACTTCTCTTTTCCATACAATTTGAACCAATTAAAAAGATCCCAGTTTTGCTTGCATGACTTAAGAAGCAAATCCTGCCACCATTTTTTTGTTTCTGTACACTGTTAGACAATGATAACACTAAAAAAATACACAAATTTTTTTAAGTAATTAAGAATTAACTGAGCAACATATTAAAGTATGTTAAAGGAAAAAAGGCGAGTTGAAACCATACATATAAAATTCTGGACATTTTATAGATGAAAGGTATATATTATCATAGACAGAAATTGTGTGATTTTGCATTATGTATTCTTTTTTTTCTGGTTTAAGAGCAATTTGGTGCTGGGGAAGGGGGTGCTGCTTCCCTATAGAAAAGTAGTATAAAAATAGGTCATCAAAAGCAAAATATACATATATTACATTTAAGGGGTCAATGATGTCTCCTCAGACCAATATTTGCTCAACAGGAAAAATATGATATGATTTTGTACATCCCAGTTCACATGATGCCTATTTTTCATAGTTTTTGGAAGTAAAGAGTAGAGAAGGGACTTTTCAAAAACCTCAAAAAGTGACTAGTGATCAGGTTTCCACCCAGAACCCTCACAAATTAACTTCTGTTTTCGATGACCTATTTTTTTTTTTTATACTACTTTTCTGTAGGGAAGCAACAACACCTTTCCCCAACACCAAATTGCTCTTAAACACAAGCTAAGCCCATTTCCACGGAGTCAATTCTGACTCATAATGACCCTATAGGATAGAGTAGAACTGCCCCATACGGTTTCCAAGGCTGTAATCTTTACAGAAGCAGACTGCCAAATCTTTCTCCTGCAGAGCAGCTGGTGGGCTCCAGCTGCCCACCTCCTAGTTAGTAGCTGAGAGCTTTAACCACTGCCCCAACAGGGCTCCTAAATTGCTCTTAAATCAGAAAGAAAAGGATACATAATGCAAAAATCACACAGTAATTTCTGCAACAATATATACATTTGGTCTATAAAAAGTCTAGAACTGTCATAATTTTACTAACTGCTCTTTGTCTTCAAATTATCTTTGGCGAAGAACAGTGTTTTTGCATTAGAAAAGTTAAACATAGAATACACTACCACATGGTTGTTAAAACTTACCCTGCCAATAGTTTTTTAATAAATTGGATATAAATGGTTCTCTAAAATCTTCAATTCCTAGGAAAATTACATTTTAATTGCTCCTCATATAAAAATATGTAAAATATTTGTTAAATTTTTATTAATACTTTTGAAAAAATAATACTTCACACTTTACTTGCAAATATATTCTTAGAAAAGCTTTTCCAGAATTGCATTTAAATCAAGATTTCAAAAATTTGAATTCTATTTAATTAAATTATATTTAATTCAAGAATATATTTAATTGTTCAAGGTTACAAATGGAATTTGCTAATTTTTAGGGTTTATGGAAACCCTCCACATTTTTGTTTCTATTAGTATTGGGGATCTTGAAGTGATTGTCCAGGACTAAATATGATTCTTCTTAGGTGGATTAATTCATCAATACCTATTTATTCTCAAGGCTGAAACAAGAAGAAATGATTCCTTAACATTAAGAAGTATCAGTTTTATTAAAAATTCAAGATCATCACCCCAAATTCTAGACAGTATAGAATGTACTGCTATGATGTGAGGAGGGTTTAGGTATTGTATGTCAGCAACAGAAGTAGAGGTAATGAGGGTTACTGTAATCAAGGAAAGAAGTAATTGTGGAAGAAGTGAATGTGGCTTTTCACGATCAAGTGGAGTATTAGATGCCCCTAAAGACACCTTAAAAGAGCCCTGGAGGCACAGTGGTTAAAGCGATCGACTGTTAACTGAACAGTTGGCAGTTCAAAACTGTCAGTGGCTCCTTGAGAGAAAGATGTGGCAGTTTGCTTCGGTAGAGATTTATAGTCTTGGAAACCCTGGGAGGCCGCTATGAGTTGGAATCGACTCGACCGCAGTGAGTTGGGTTTTTTTAATAGATACCAGGAGGTCAGGAGGCCACTGGTCATGTTAGTTTTCCTGACTATAATTTGCACACATCCCAACAACTATAGCTTTGTGAAAACTTGTGAAAGGACTAAAGGCTTTGTGAAATTGGCAGGGGGAAAAAAAAAAAAAACAGAGAGAAGGAGAATGAAAGGGACATTTGTTGAGCGTCTATATGCCAGACACTGGCACTGGGCTGGAGGCTTTGCTTATATATATCATGTCCTTCACATTCATGATGATCCAGTAAGATAGTTTATTATCTCCACCTACAGACAAGGACACCAAAGTTTAGGTTGGTTAATCATCTTGCTCATGGTCACATAGGTAGTAACTGCTGAAACCAAGATTGAACCTAAGCAGTGGAATTTAATCCTCCCAAATCCCATGCTCCTTTCTTTATCCTTTTTCCGCTTTTAGCAAGGTCAGCTTTTATGGCCTCTTTTCAAGTTATTTTACCCTTTGCAGTACAGAAAAGTTGTTAAATATGTAGCTAAATGTAATCTAACTTCTGTAGCTTAGTCCAACTTTATACATAAATTGATTTATAAATTAAACCAAAATCCTTCCTTAGACTCTATGTTTTGATTTCGGGTTCGGAAAATGTGGTATCTTATCTATTTAAAAAAAGTTCCTAATTTGAAGAAAGCAGGAGATAAGGAGAGTGTACATACAGAGAAGGCAATTTAATTACGGAAACGTGTGGGGAGAGTAACCACCTCGGGAGAGTTGACTCGGCATCCAGGCTCAGTGTCGTCACTCTGTCCCTAAGTGACCAAAGGGAAGTCATGTATCCTGACTGGGGCTCAGTCTTCTTATCCCTTTTAGTTCTAACTATCTCTCCTTCCTTCTTCTCTATACTCTGAGATCATTTACAGAGAAGTGTTTATATATGCCTAATCTACCTAAATATCCATGAAAACTGTTATAAAACATTTACAAAGACATCTAGTTTACAATCTTAGCAGAATAACACTTCAGTAGATGTTGGCTTTGACCAAAACTCTGATTTTAATAAGCTTAATTTCAAGTGCAAATTTTTGATTTAAATTGTAATGTCAACCTATTGACTTTTTCCGCCTTGTAGTTTAAGTGATAGAACTAAGTATTCTCTGAACTTTCTTTTGAACTTGAGAGGGGAGAGCATTCTGAAAGTGCTGCAGTAGCTTTAGCTGATGATGCCAGAGAGCTGCACTAGGACATTATATTGATGCCATGCAACTACAGAAACCAGCCAAGCCAAAGGTCAGGTGCTCTATTTCACATGGAACTAAAACATCAGCCAATTTTATAACTTGAGTTGGATATTATTAGGTTGGGTGAGATACATACATTCATACTTCTCTCTGAATTATTCATTTTGGGGTGTATTGTCTGCTTTAGGCACAGCATATATGAATGTAAACATATACATTTTAAGTTGGGCTCAAATACCTTGTATCCGTAAGTGAATCAACCTGAGAAAATAAGGGCCAACTGACATTACAGCTGCCAGTCACCACTGATGGCCAGAGGGGGTAAAATGTACCATGAAGTTGGTACTCAGGCACCATGCAAACCTGCCCACATCAAAGTTGTGAGTGCACTTGGGTTTCATAGCTGCTGCCTTTTATGTTACTGTAACAGAGGTTTCTGTGGTTAAAATTAGAGGGTGTCTCTGCCACTCATCCAATCAGGGTGAGGTGCCCAGAACTTTAAAGTATGAAGAACATTATAGAAAGCAGTGTGCTGCTTCTGTTTTTCAATGATGCACACCAATGACTTTAGCCAAGACACCATGTATAAAAACTTTTCAGAGCTCATATAGATTTTAGGTTTGAGGTAAGTCATCATGGTCTTTCAGGAAAAAAATGTTTTTCTTCTTGAACAAAACCACTGTGTCGCTCTTTGCTTCTTCCCTCCCACACCCTTTGCAATGCCATATTTTTCTTTGTGCTCCTGTGACATATACCTGTGGCATGTCGGCAGTGCTTGCTTATGCTACAGGAAACTCCCAGATTCTAAGCTGACCCTTCCTTGTAATTTTGACCCCTTTGTGAAATATGTTGCTTTTGGCCAGAGCTAAAACAAAGCAACATATGGAACAGAGAAATACAGGCACTGGGTCAGATAAATGAATTCACCAGTGACTGGAGTCCTTGGGTGGCACCGACAGTGACTGATCATCAGCCCCTACTTTTGTTGCATGAGTTCCGTATTTACCTAGTATACAAACCCAACCCCATGACCAGATCCACCGGTTTTCCAGGGAGGATCGTTATGTCTGGTGGTAAGTCTTTGCCATAGTTCTTGTGGTGGGAAAAAGGAATGTGACATTTTAAATATAATAAATTCTGGAAAAAAAAGAACTTCTAAACATTCAGAAGCCTTTATGACCTAGTCCAATCATTCTCAACTTGACCAACCATGCTATAAAAGATCCTGGGTTTCTATCATGATGAATACAAAAAGCTCACTTTTCTGAAGAAGGATATTGATGCATTCAAACCACGGTGTTGGTTAAGGATATTGCATATATTTTAGACTGCTAAAGGAAGAAATACAACCAGAATGTTCCGTAGAAGTGAGGATGGCAAGATTTCGACTCCTTACTTTGGACACATCCTCAGGAAAAACCAATTACTAGAAAAGGACATCATGTTTGGGAAAGTAGGGGATCAGCGAAAAAAAAGGAAGCCCTCCATGAGATGGATTGACACCATAGCCACAACAATGGACTCAAACATACCAACAATCGCAAGGATGGTACAGGACCAGGCAGAATTTTGTTCTGTTGTATGTAAGGTCACCATGAATCGGAGCCAACTTGAGGGCAACTAATGACGACAACAATATTATATTGATCTCTTTTGATAAGATTTATTGTGCTGTAACAATAAATCTTATTCTCAATAGCACTATTATAATTTTCATAATAGTATTGCTACGGCACGTCTTTCATTGAGAAGCGTGGAAAGGAGAAGCATCTCACGTCCAAGGTTACCAGTACCATTTTGAAGAAGATGTTAAATTCACTTAGGGCCAATTCTCTGTCATTGTTCCATATCCTACCTAGGAACATGTATAGGTCTCATGTGGCTGCTGACCACCAGTTGAAAACTGACCAGTGAATGTGCCATACAGATGGAAGTAGGTCGTGGGATGCTTATGCCAATTTGACCTAGACTTTGGTATTCTGAGGAGTGCGAACTGCAGCGAATGGCCTGGGGAGGATATCTTCAAGCTCAATTAGGCAGGCACCTGGCTATGTATTCAATTCAGAGATCCTAGAATGCCTTTGGAGAATGTGTAGGGGGTAGAGGGTGGTGGTGGGAGGAAATTGGGGAACGGAGAAGGAGGGGAAAATGGCAGAGTTTCTCATAAACAGAAGTTTCGGGTTAAAGCAAGCAAGCAAACAAACACAAAACCATTTTCCTGACCATTTCTGACTCTCTCCACCAGCACTGGGCCTTTGCAAGGATGGGGCATTTGATATCTGGGACTGACTAAGGTGCAAGGCAAGACTGGAATTTTTCAGAAGGTTGGGAGAAAAAACATACCATACCAAGGAAAGAAATAATTACAGAATTATGATTTTTGATAATCAATAAGACAATATTTTTCAAGTGGATAAGAAAGTTAAGCCCCTATGCTGTATGTTAACTTTTCACTAAATCTGACGCCAAACTTACTCTCCCTCCAAAAAATGGCTATATTGGAAAGTGCACACAGCGGACACCCAGGCTTTTATCAATGAATCAATCCTCGTTATGCCTGTGTGGAAGATGCACCAGGTCAACAGTTCTCAGAGGGAAGTTTCCAGTCCTTTGCTGGGCTGACTGATTAAGAATCACCTTGAAAGACTTTCTAAAATACAGATATCCAAAAAAAAACACAAAAAACAAAAACCCGATTAATCAGAGGAATTAATTGTACTAATTGTGTTTAAAAAGATATGGGGCCGCTTCCTACCATGCAAAGTTCTCATCTTTGTACGTGACCAGTTGCTGTCGAGTCGATTCTGGCTCATGGAGACCCCATGTGTGTCGGGGTAGAACTGTGCTCCATAGGGTTTTTAATGGCTGGTGTTTTCAGAAGTGGATCACCAGGTCTTTATTCTAAGGCACTCAAACCTCCAGTCTTTCAGTTAGCAGCTGGGCTTATTAACCGTTTGCACTACCCAGGAACTCCTCTTTATATGTACTACCTTATTTTTTATTGTTCCAAATCTGAAAGGAAAGGAAACCTTTGTTTGGGACTCTTTGAGGATACTTCCAAGGAATCTTAGGGATACGTAATAACTTCTTGAGAAATACGTATAATTTATTTTATCTATTTATGTTTTCTTGTTATAAACGTCCATGTAACAAGAATAGATCTCAGAGACCAAATTGTTGGCCATTTGCTGACTTAGAAGCCGACTCTCAACTTCCTGTATCTTTTATTAAAAATGCTTGAATTTTGGCCTGTTTTGGGTTCTTATCCCTTTTGTGCTTTGATCTAAAAGGTCTAGAAAATTTGATAAAATGATTACTTCATTCAAAGTCAACTGAATTGACCCTAAGTTCAAAACATAAAAAAAAGAATATTTCCTTGGGTCAGTAAACCAGGAAACATGTTCCCTCCATCTTGTGCTCATCATCAGTCCCTATCTGCCTGGCCTGCTTTATTTTGCCAGATGTCACTTGTCATATTGTATTTTTGTTTATTTGTTTATTGTATATCCCTCCCACTCACCCCACTGGAGTGTAATCTCCATGACAGCAAGGACTGCGTTTTGCTCTCTGCTATATTTCCAGTGCTTAAAATGGGGCCTGCCACATACTTGGTGATTGATACATACCTGGTGAATACAAGACTAATTCAATGAAAGAAAGACTAAATATAAGAATGTATGTGCCTTCCCAGAGATACAGGTAAAGACCATCCATTCTAATAACATGTTTCCTGGTTTACTGACACAAGGAAATATTCTTTTTTTTTTATGTTTTGAACTTAGGGTCAATTCAGTCGACTTTGAATGAAGTGATCAAGTCTACTGCTAGGATATTAATTTTGTCTTTTCAATCATTTTTAAGGATTTTTGCTTATAGTATGTGGTTGTATAGAATGCTGTATTCTATTAAACTAACCAAACTTATATGCTCAAGTAACTATTATCAGCTGCAAGCATATTGACTCCATTGCTTTCTTTTTTTCATGTATTAATTTTTGAGTAGGCAATACATTTCGATGAATGTATTATTTAGATTCTAAATATTTGGGGATATTTCTGACATCTTTTATTGATTTCTAATTCAATTGCATTGTAGTTAGAGAACATAATTTGAATCCTTTTAAATTTAGTGAGGCTTGTTTTACGGCCCATTCATAAAATTTTTGCCTGAATTTAAAAACAGAACAGAACAAAACAAACAGAACCAGTGTATTCTGCTGTTGCGAACGTAGTGTAGTGAGTTAATCAGGTCATATTGATTGATACCATTGTTCAAGTCCTCTACGTCCTTACTGATTTCTGCCTACTAATTCCACCGATTATTGATGCAGGATTCGGGAGATATCTCTGACTATAATTGTGAATTGTCTGTTTTTTATTGTAGTCTTACCAGTTTTTTTCCATGTATTTTGAACTTCTGTTTTTAAGAGCAGAAACATTTAAAATATGTTCTGTTATAAACCCTATAACAAATTGGTATTTATTTGGCTTTAAATAATTATTTTCAAAGAGATTTAAGTAATAAACAAGTCTTTTATATTTACCCACATGAATACCATTTCCAGTACTCACCATTATTTTGAATAGACCTAGATTTCCATCTTTTATCTTTTTCCTTCTGCCTGAAGGACTTTCTTTTAACATTTCTTGAGGTAAAATTCTGGTGATGATTAATTCTTTCCTCCCTATTTGTCTGAAAAAGTCTTTTTAAAAAATATTTGTTTACAAAAGAAATTTTCACTGCCTTTAGAATTGTATGCTGACTTTTTTTTTTTTTCACTTGCATCATTGTCTTCTGGCTTGCATTGTGTCTTACAAGAAGATGGCTTTTTTTTTTTTTTTCTGGATACTTCTAGGATTTTCTGTTTATCACTGGTTTTAAACAATTTGATTATGGCGTTCTTTGTAGTTTTATTCATGTTTCTTGGACTTGGGATTCATTGAGATTCTTGGATCTATGGGTTTTACAGTTTCATCAAATTTTGAAGATTTCAGCCATTATTTATTCAAATTATTTTTCTACCCACTCCCTGCCCCACCTCCTTTGGGGACTCCAAGTACATCTCTATCTGGTAAATGCTCTGTTTCTTTCTTTCTTTTTTTTTTTCCCCCAGGCTTTTTCCTCTCTGTATTTCATTTTGGGTAATTTATCTTGCTGTGCTTAAAGTTTGCTAATCTTTTTTTTCCCCTTCTGCAGTGTCTAATCTGCTGTTAATTCTATGCAATATATTTTCATCTCATAAATCTATTTCTCATTCCTAGAATTTCCATTTGGCTCTTTTTTTAAATAATTTTTTTAAATTTGTTATTCAAAAATTTGTACACAAATTGATTAGTGACATTGGTTGCAACCCCACATTGTGTCAGCACTCCCTTTTTCCCTTTCCACCCAGGTTCCCCATATCCATTCATCCAGTTTTCCTGTCCCTTTCTGCCTTCTTGTCTTTGCTTGTGGGCAGGTCTCACCCATTCGGTTGAACTAAGAAGCAAATTCCTCATGTGTGTTATTGCTTGTTTTTTAGGCCTGTCTAATCTTTGGTGGAGCTCTGGTGGCACAGTGGTTAGGACTAACAGCTGCTAACCAAAAGGTCGGCAGTTCGAATCCACCAGTCGTTCCTTGGAAACCCTATGGGGCAGTTCTACTCTGCCCTAGAGGGCTGCTATGAGTCAAATCCACTAGATGGCAATGGATGGAATTTTGGGCTGAAAGGCGAACTTCGGGAGTGGCTTCAGTTCTGAATTAGTAGCGTGTCTAGAGGCCATAGTCTCAAGGGTTCTTTCGGTCTCTGTCAGACCGGTAAGACTGTTCTTTTTTTTTGTGAATTTGAATTTGTTCTACAATTTTCTCTCCTCTGTCCGGAACCCTCTATTGTGAGCCCTGTCAGAGCAGCGGGCGGTGGTAGCTGGGCACCATCTAGTTCTTCTGGGATCAGGCTGGTGGAGGCCATGTTTCATGTGGCTCATTAGTCCTTTGGACTAATGTTTTCCTTGTGTCTTTGGTTTTCTTTACTCTCCTTTGCTCTGGACAAGATGGTTCTGATAGATGTATCTTAGATGGCTACTTGCAAACTTTTAAGATCCGAAGTACTACTCACCAAAGTAGGATGTAGAACATTTTCTTTATGAACTAAGTTATGCCAATTGACCTAGATGTCCCTCGAGACCATTGTCCCTAGCCCTCAGCCCCAGTGACTCAGTCACTCAAGATGTTTGGATGTGTCTAGGAAGCTTCTATGACTTTGCCTTGGTCAAGTTGTGCTAACTTCCTCTATATCGTGTGTTGTCTTTCCCTTCATCATAGTTACCACTTGTTTACTATCTAGTTAGTGATTTCCCCTCCCCCAAAATCCCATCCTTCATAACCATCAAAGGTTGTTTTTTTTCCATGTGTAAAGCTTTCTTCGGGTTTTTATGATTGTGGCCTTATACAATATTTGTCTTTTTGTGATTGACTTACTTTACTCAGCATGATGCCCTCCAGATTCATCCATTTTGTGAGATGTTTTGAGGAGTCATCATTGTTCTTTATTGTTGCGTAGTGTTCCACTGTGTGTGTGTATCTTAATTTGTTTATTCATTTGTTGATGGGCACTTACGTTGTTTCCACTTTTTGCTATTGTGAATAATACTGCAAGAACATGTCTATTCGTGTGACAGCTCTTATCTCTCTAGGATATATTCCTAGAAGTGGAATTGCTGGATCATATGGTATTTCTATTTCTAGCTTCTAAAGTAGGTGCCATATAATTTTCCATAGTGGTTGTACCATTTTACACTCCTATCAGCAGTGGATAAGAGTTCCAATCTCCCTGCAACCTCTCCAACATTTGCTGTTTTCTGTTTTTTTGATTAGTGCCAGTAATGTTGGGGTGAGAGGTAAAGAATGTATTTATAATAACTGTTTTAATGTGTTTGTCTACTAGTTTTATCACTAGTATCATTTCTGGGTCAGTTTTAATTGATTGATTTTTCTCCTCGTTATTGTTTTGCTTCTTTTCATGCTGGTAATTATTGATTAGGTGTCAGACATTATGAGTATTACCTTGTTATGTGCTGGATATTTTGTATTCCTATAAGTATTTTTGAGCTTTTTTCTGGAACACAGTTAAGTTACCTAGAAACAGTCTGAAATTTTTGGATCTTGCTTTTAAGCTGTGTTAGGTGGGGCCAGAGTGACATTTTTTTAGGGCTGATTTTTCTCCAATACGAACACTCCTGAACACTCCACCTGATACTCCTTGAATTATGAGGTTTTCTACTCTAGATATGGGAGACAGGAACTATTCCCAGTCTTGTGTAAGCTCTAAGAATTTTCCTCTCCAATCCTTCTGGGTGATTCTTTCTTCATTCTTGAATAGTTTTCTCACATGCATATACCAATCATTACTCAGATGAGGACTTGAAACCGTCTGCACATATCCAGAGGTCTTTCTCTGTAGTTCCCTCCTCTCTGCTTCTGAACTCCAACCCACATCACAAGTCTGTGTTCTCAACTCGGGGAAACAGCTAGACTCAACCAGGATTCCTCCTCTCTCCACTGTGTCGAAAACTTTCTCCAGGCAGTAAGATGGGGCAATTGAAGGCTTACCTCACTTGGTTCCTGTCACTCAGGGATCAATGTCCTTTCTTGTCTCATGTCCAATGTCTTGAAAACCTTTGCTTCTTATTTTGTGTATTTTTAAAAGTTGTTTCAGGTGAAAGGGTAAAGCTGATGCTCATTAGCCTATCTTGTCTAGTAGTGAAATTCCTCTTATGAGTCCTTTAATTCCTTTTGTCTCTGTGATTATTTCCCTTTTATCATTTCTTCTTATATATATATGTACTTCTTTTCCCCCACCAACGTTTCTTTTTTGATTAGGTTAACTACTAGTTTATCGATTTTATTGATATTTTTAGGAACTAATCTATTAATACTAAGTTCTACAATTTGTTTTCTAAAATTGATTTTTGTTTTTATCCTTACAAACTCCTTTCTTTCTTTGTCTTTTATTTAATTGATTGTGCCTTTATTAAACTTTTTGATTTTTTTTCCTATTGATGTAAATTTTTAGACCTAAGAAATTTTCTCTGAACAATATTGCTTCCCATAGGTTATGATATGTTCCATTATACTTGTTTTCTACCTATTCTGCCATTTCTGTTTGCATTTCTTTTTTGGCTCAAAGTTTAAAAAAGACTTTTAAAATAGATGGAGAATCTTTTTTTTTTTTTAATTTTGTTACTGATTTCTGGTTTTATTTTATTGCTGTTAGAGAATGTTGCTTGCAATGTTTCTTTTTAAAAAATTATTGATTTTGTTTAAATTTAATATAGGACTAATTTCAGAAATTGTTTTATGGACATTTGAAAAGAACATATATTCTATTTTCAGAGTAAGATTTTTAATATGCATCAATCTCCTTCTTTTATTCTTTAACTTCTACTTTATGAACGTTACTGCTATTTATTTGGTTCAAAAATATTCATTACTGTTATATCGTGAATTGCACCCTATGGGAGAATCAAATGTTCTTTTGGAGCTCATGTAACGCTTTTTGCCTTGAATTTTCCTTGTTATAGCCTATGCAGTACTTTTGTTTGCATTTGTCTGGTATATATTTGTCCTTTTTTTATTAGCAACATTTTTGAATCATTTTGTTTTCTGTGTGTTATTTTATATAGCATAATGTTTTATTCTGTAATCTAATCTAAAGATATTTTTTCTTTTAATAGGTTTGCCAGAGATTGCTGATTTTTTTCTAGGGCATTCTCTTCTTCTGAATTTAGCAATAGAATCTCCTAAATTTTAGCTGGACATATGGCTGCCCAACAGAAGACTACATCTCCTCATAGGTTTTCCAAATTCCTTAGTCTTTAGGACTCAAGACTAATAAAAATCATAATTCCATGATTTCTGGGAAATTTCCAAAATCATAACTATTCTTAAAATATTTCCAACATTCTTTGTATTCTTTATTATTATGAATATAAAAAATAGTTGTTTAATGAATAACAAATATTAAGTTTAATAGTATTTGCGAAGAATTAATGTCTATAGCAAATATTCAAATCTGGAAAATGTCAGCAAACTTTGGGAAGTATTTGGATAACATAACATTCAGAATCATGTGTCAGCATAGCCAATTTTAGGATTTATTTTGCTTCCAAAACTTATTTCTTAGAACAACATAAAGGATTTGTATAAAAGATGTTATTTAAAATATAAATACTACAATGTACATTTAAGATAATATTTCTTTTATTTATAAGAAAAACTCCGCATTAGCAGCAGGCAGGCCTATGAACACACACTTATAACAGCCACAGCTACAAACAAGACTGACTGATGAGACTGTGATCTCTTGCTTCCGAAGCACTCCTGTCCTAGTTACTCGGATATGTCGGCCTTAACCTTTAACTCCACAAGTCAGCATTCCCTGTTCTTGCTTTCAACTTGATGTCAGTCGATTCTTTCAAATCAATAATGTCTCTATTTCAAATGTTAGGGTTCAATTCATGCGAGAGAATTGTATGTTTCCCCTATTTTTCCAACAAATTTTTCTTAGGGTTTGGGGTCCAGAAAAAATAAAAATTTTCTGAGACAGGCCAGAATGAAATTCCCACATAGAAACATTATTTCCCAGTCTCCCTTGAAGTTAAATTTGGCCATGTGACTAAGTATATGAGCAAAACGAAATTGGGCAATTTTATTTTTAAAGATGAAGCCACTTGCCGTGAACTCCCTTCATTCCCCACGGGCATGGGGCTGCTGAGCCAACTTAGAGCATACCGATGAAGACAAGACACTACATCACCCAGCAACAAGGAAGATGGGTCTTGAGTTGCTGGATGGCCTTATGGAACAAAATCTCCTTGCACTGATAGAATGTTCATTTCTAGATAATTTTATAAGAAAGAGAAAATTCTGTTTTATTTAAGCCACTGTGTTTTGGGGTCTTTTTTAAAAAGTAATTTTTATTGTGCTTTAAGTCAACGTTTACAAATCAAGTCAGTCTTACACCTTGCTCCATACTCCCACCTACTTTCCCCTTAATGAGTCAGCCCGATCCCTCCCTCCAGTCTCTCCTTTCATGACCGTTTTGCCAGTTTCTAACCCCCCCTACCCTCCCATCTCCCCTCCAGACAGGAGATGCCAACATAGTCTCAAGTGTCCACCTGATACAAGTAGCTCACTGCTCATCAGCATCTCTCTCCAACCTATTGTCCATTCTAATCCATGTCTGATGAGTTGGCATCGGGAATGGTTCCTGTCCTGGGCCAATGGAAGGTTTGGGGGCCATGACTGCCGGGATTCTTCTAGTCTTAGTCAGACCATTAAGTCTCGTCTTTTTATGAGAATTTGGGGTCTGCATCCCACTGTTCTCCTGCTCCCTCAGGGGTTCTCTGTTGTGCTCCCTGTGAGGGGAGTCATTGGTTCTGGCTGGGTACCATCTAGTTCTTCTGGTCTCAGGATGATGTAGTCTCTAGTTCATGTGGCCCTTTCTGTCTCTTGGGCTCATAATTACCTTGTGACCTTGGTGTTCTTCATTCTCCTTTGATCCAGGTAGGTTGAGACCAATTGATGCATCTTAGATGGCTGCTTGTTAACGTTTAAGACTTTTGGGGTCTTTTGATGTAGCAGCTTAGACCCTAACTAACACAACAGGTACATTAAGTCTATTTACAGTTGCTTTTATGACAGAAAAGTTTGATTTTAGTTCTGGTATAAAATTTATTTTTTACTTTTCATCTTTTCACAATTAAAATATATTTCACTATGTAGTTTGTTTGCTTTGTTTTACATGTATATGTACAGTTTTTTGGGGGGAAGGCTTGTATTTTTCTTTTCTTTATTACAATTTCTGTTTTCCCCTCCTCTCATTTTTAAAAAGTTCTATCATTTCTGTCTTGTCAAACATCTGCACCTTATTTTGGCACAGTTAAGTATATGCAATGTTTTCTTTCTCTCCAACTGTCATAGATTTCCCAGTCATTCTTTTGTTGGACATAGCTCATCTTCTAGGAGTTTCCTCAAAAACAGCCCATGGGAAAAATATTTCTGAAGTTCTTCCCTGTTCAAAGCCATTTGTCTGTATCCTTCATACTTGCTGGATGTAAGATGTTAGGATCACACTTTCTCTTCCTGAGCATCTGTAACGGTTATTAAACCATTATCTTCTGAATAGAGTATTGATGTAGAGACCCATTTTTGCTTTCTCAGAAGTGTCTTGATTTTTCTCTGCCTGGCTGTGCAAAGTGTGTTTGCTTTACCTTTGAGGTCCAATAACTTTACTGTGATATGATGTGAAAACTCTAGGTCAGTGATACCTGGTACATGCTTATATTGAAGAAAAAGTTTCTTGAATCTCATACTTAGATTTTTGTTCTATTCCATTGTCTTTTTTGTCTTCTTTGGGGGCTCTACTTTTGAATACATTGGATGTCCTTTTAGATCTAGTATTTTCTATTGCTCCTTTAAAAATCTGTTTTTATTTTATTTTGCTAACTTTCCTGATTTCTGGTCTCTAAGGGCGTTACTGTATTTTACACAATGTTGATTTCACCTTGTTCTTTTTCCAATTTTACTTTCATATCTATGACTTTTTTCTTTTCTTTCCCGAGTTCTTCCAAGTTCAAGTTTGATCTCTTCCTGTTGTTACACGAGTTCTTCCAGGAATTTTTGTGTTTTCGCTTTGTGGCACTCTTATAGAGATTACAGTTTGAAGATATACTTTTTCACAGAGAACATTTTGATCATGTTTTTTATCTGCTATCCTTGGCATCATTTTTCTGGTGAGTGGTCATTGTTAGTAAATTTTGTTGCTCTTTCTTTTGTTCATTTTTGCATTTTGTATCAATGCTATATCAGTTAGTTTTCTACTATTCATCATTGAAAGAGTTGAAATTTCTCATAACAGCTATTTGAACAGGTTATTGTGTTAATTTCAGGGTCAGAGTACTCTTAGCTGGTTTCACAACCAAAGACTCTCTTCTTCTCTGCTGCCACAAAGACAGATTACTTTCTACATATATGGTTTGTCTGTTACGCAGCTCCTCTGCTTCTCTGAACCAAACGAGATGCAGGAATACTTCTTCCACAAGCTTTTCTTAGCCCAGTTCTTTATCGATTTTTGCAATATATAAAAAAAGATATAATTTTTTGCAATTCATTGTGAGTCTTCCTGAGAGTTAACACTGCTTGGCCCTATCACCACTCTTTGTACTTCTTTATTTCCTCCTACTGTTTTTTTGTCTTATATTAACTACTTTGGCAGTCCTTACTCATAATTCAGAGACTGCAGATTACACCTGTCTCTCAGCACCCCACCCCCCCATACACTTTTCCTTGTGGCTTTTAGGTGATTTCCCAAATGAAAAGGGGAAAATGCTGACATTCTTAGTACAGTTTCCTTAGTAAACTCTTGGTGTTTTTGCACTAAACTAAGAAGAAAAGGGATTCTCCTACATCCTGGTTGGGATGAAAAGAAAGATCTGTGCATCCCCGGAAGTGAGGTGCAATGGAGGCAACAGAGGGGACTAGCTCAGACCCGGGGAGAGAAAGTTACTTTGGGGAAGATGGAGTATGAGAATGCAGCAGGAATAGAGATAATCCCAATTCTGATGGTGACCTCTTTCTGCTTGGACATAGTAAACTTGAAAATATGAGACTTAGCAGTAATTCTTCCAATGTTTACAGGTACCTACAAACAATACCAAAGTGTCAGGTGTTTCTTTTGGAGAGAATATTCCCAAGGAAAGAAAATATGAGATATTAGCCTGAAAATTTTGATTTAGATCTAGATTCTTAGAGTTTGTATTATAACATACTGAATTACAAAGTGAAAATGAGAATGGGTAGGGAGATTATATTTTGGTTTTGGCAACTCCATCATAGATTTTCCTCTTTAGAGATTATATAAGGATGGAACACTGCCTAAAGGAGAATGCGAAATACAGATAATAAGAATGGATTCATACATGAAATTCATGTGTACATATCTTCTTTGAACATAAAAGAAGAAAGTATTTATAGCATTATTAAGCTAACTGAGGACATAATTAAAAGCCCTCATACTTTTGTTGCTCAGGTGAGCCCATTATTATTGGAATGGTAACGCAGAAGGTAGACTATGCCAATGGAAATTAAACTGTGTGCCACATTTCCTAAGCTTGCCTTGTGAGGAATTGGTGAACCTTAGATATCACCTAAAGTTGCCCAGAAATCATTCGAGGTAAGCCAATGAAAATGGCTTTACATCTGAAATATTCAATGTGGATATATTCGCAATTGCATATGGATAATTCAGGGTGTTATAACTACAGGCTGGGTTGGCCGAAGACAAAGAAGTGATGATAAGTGCCAGAAACTTCAACTAATCTTTGTAAAAACTGTTGTATTTTTAACCTGTATTTCAAATTGATTATGGCCAATTTAAATACTTTATATTCTCTTAGAGTGTCTCTATATGAAGTCTTTTACTGCTTTCACTTATTTATTTGTTTGAGAAATATTTATTGAATTTCTACTATATGTCATGTTGATCAGCAGTGAATCAGAATCAGGCAAAGTCTTTGATTCAAAGTCTTGGAGCTTATACTCCAGGGTGAGAGACAAACACACAGAACTACAGGTAAACAACTAACCATCTGTTGTCAGATTCTTGTTAAGAACAGTAAGCCTGGATGGAAATAGAGCTATAAGACAGGGGGTACTACCTTGGATAAGGTGATCAAAGTTCTCTCTGCATGGAATGAGCAGAGCTCTACATGAGAATAGCTGGGTAAATGTGTTTCTGGCAAATGGAAACCTAACTACAAAAGGGAACATGCTTGGGTGTTCTGGAAATAGGTGTAGTGGGATCTGCCAAGTTAAGGCAGCAAACATGGTCAGAGAGTTAGTAGGGAGAAGATGGTGTGAATCAGGTAGATTATGACCTATAAAGGCCTTGACAAGTGCCAATAGGTTTTAGTCTAAGGAGGTAATAGGTTTATATGTATAGGAATACAGCGAGAGGGCTTCTGAGCAGAAGAGTGACATGACATGATTCACATTTTAAAAGAATTTCTGACTGCTTGTAGGGAATAAGCTTTAGAAAGCATGGGTGAAAGCCCAGAGACCAGTTAGGAGGCTACTGCAGCAGCCTGAGAAAGAGATAAAGATGATTTGGCCTTCAACTGTAGAGATATGAAGTGGTGCACACTGTTCAGATATAGGTCATATTATGAAGGTTAGAGCCAATAAGATATTCTATTAGATTGAATGTAGGTGTATGAGAAAAAGAGAACATCCCAAGACAATTCCAGCTTCCAGCCTAACTGAATGACTGAACGATGAAACCATTTACTGAGAAGGGGAAGATAGTGGAAGAGATTGGATGACAAAGCTTGAATGGGTGCAGTTATAGACATGTTAAGTGAAATGCCAATTAGACACCAAGGTGGAGAGGTTGAGTAGGCAGTTTCACATATAAGCCAGGAATTCAATGGAGGGTTCAAGGTTGGAAATAATAATCTGGGAATTTCTTCAGATAGATGCTGTCTAAGGCTATGGGACTAGATGAGGCCATGTGAGATGTGAACTTAGATTAAAAAAAAAAAAGGGTACAAGGATTGAGCCCTGGAACATTAAACAATTTAGAGATAGGGAAATCTGTTAACCAAACCATTGCCATCAAGTCCATTTGGACTCAGCACGCCTATAGGACAGAGCAGAGCTGCCCATAGGGTTTCCAAGGCTGTAATCTTTACAGAAGCATACTGCTACATCTTTCTTCCGTGGAGCAGCTGGTGGGTTCAAACCACCGACCTTTCAGTTAGCAGCTGGGTGGTTAAGCACCCAGCTTAAGCACTGTGCCACCAGACCTCTTTAGAAATAGGGACGAGGAGAAGAATCCCATAAATTACTGAGAAAAGGAGGAAAACCAAAAAGGTGGCACAACAGAGGCCAAGTGAAGAAAGAGTTTTGAGAAGGTCAGGGCAGTTTTTGAAAGTTTTGAGCATAATTTTATTATGGCTATGAAAGATGTTATTATTAGAGGAAGTTGGATGAAGAGTACACAAGAACCCTTTGAACTACTTTGGCAACTTCTGTTGGGTATGAAAGTATTTTAAAGTAGAAATTTTAAAAACAGTTAAAAGTAGTTTCAAAAAGAGAAGCAAACAAATGCTACTAAGTCATTTAAGAAGAGGACTTGACGTTGAATATTTAATTAGGCAATATGGCGCTCATTATTGACTTTGCTAACAGCAATTTCATAGAGTGGTGAGGTCAAAAGTTTGAGTTGAGTATTTTCAAAACAGAATGGGCAATGAGGAAATCAAGACAGTGGGTATAGACAATTATTTGGAAAAGTTTTACTATAAAGGAGAGCAGAAAAAATGATGCAGTAGATGGAGGCACTAAGGGGGCCAGAGGAACATTTTTAAAAAGTTAAAAGGTGAGCCTCCCATTGCTTAAATCCCTTTGTTTCACTATCCTCTATATCTTGTTGAAATCTTCTAAATCGTTTAGTTCTATATTAGCTGATAGTTTGGTATTTTCTCTTGCCACTCATGAGCTTGCTTTTTTTTTCCCCCCTAATCAAGATTGACCTTTAAAATTAGTTCCTGGGGCCTCACCCTGTCATTTATCACTTTGTGGTAGTTTGCATCATTTGAAGTATTTGCCAAGTGCTGTCTTCTACAGACTGTTCTCTAAAGAAAATATAAAAATAGCTCTTCTCAACAGTTTTAGAACTTCCAAAACATTGTAACTTTTGTGCAGACTTGAGATGCAAATTTGTGTGTTTATGTTTCTGTGTGAGTTTTTAGCAGCTCATCATGGGTTTAATCAACAAAATTCACTTAGGAGCCTCTATGGGAGGAATATGGCCCTGGGTGCTGAGGTACTGGGGTCTTTTAAGGGCTGTGTGCCTCTCATGACTAAGAAAACCAGAGTACTCTGGCTAGTGATGGTTATGGCCTAGTTTAATGGGCTGACTCATTTCTGAGGCTGCATTATAATTTTGTATGTCAAAGGACCACAGATCCTAAACACCCCTTATTGTCTTTTTGAGCATTTCCTGCCAACACTTGTAACTGAAGTCAAATAAGCATGGCAGGTAGGCGCTTTTTTACTGCCAGTGCCTAAGTGTAGTGCAAGAAGATTCATGGAGGCTTCCCTCTCTCCCAATTGCTTGTCAGAAAGATCCAGCAACAACAAAATGCATATGCCTTGTTTCACAAAGCACATTAAATAGTGAAAACGGGCCTCTAATCCAGTCGTTTAATTACTCTATAGGGCATTCATTATGACAAACCATGCTTAACATTTCAAATCACTCCACGTGTTTCTCAATATGAGGAAAGCTCATCAACAGACCCCATGGAGCCTTGTGCACCTTGCAAAACCAGTGGTGCCATACGACAGTGCTCTGTTGGTTTTATTCTTAAGTTTCAAAGACATCCCTATTTAACAACAGTTGACTAAAATTTGAGGAATTCTCTTATACTTTCTTTTCCCCATTTTTTAAAGCTAGACTGTCTGTCCCCCTGCCTGTATGCCTTGCTTTTCCCTCATTTTATTTAGGGGAGGAGGCTTAAGTGAAGTTTCTGAGCTAATTAATCATCTCACCAGTTCAAGACCCATTATAATCATCAGTCCAATCAAGGCCTCCACGAGTCATGATTTATTTATTTCTCCCTCCAAAGGCAGCTACTGTAGAGTGTTTACTATATGTCTTTGAATATGTATACAAACTTTAAGAATGTCTTGTGCATGTATGTTTTTAATTTACACAAATGGTTTTCTGCTATAGATTTTGTTCTTAAATTTGCTTTTAAAACTTATCATTATGTTTTCAAAATCTTTCATATATAATACACACATATATATATACACACACACATGTGCCATGGATTGAATTATGTCCCCCCCAAAAATGTGTGTATCAACTTGGTTAGTCCGTGATTCCCAGTATGTTGTGGTTGTCCTCCACTTTGTGACTAATTTTATGTTAAGAGGATTAGGGTGGGATTGTAACACCACTCTTACTCAGGTCACCCCCCTAATCCAATGTAAAGGGAGTTTCCCTGGGGTGTGGCCTGTACCATCTCTTATCTCAAGAGATAAAAGGAAAGGGAAGCAAGCAGAGAGTTGGGGACCTCATGCCACCAAGAAAGCAGTACCAGGAGCAGAGTGCATCCTTTGGACCTGAGGTTCCCGCGCTGAGATGCTTCCAGACCAAGGGAAGACTGATAACGAGAACCTCACTTCGGAGCTGACAGAGACAGAAAGACTTCCCCTGGAACAATGCCTTGAATTTGGACATGTAGCCTACCGGACCGTGAGAGAATAAATTTCTCTTTATCAAAGCCAACCACTTGTATTACTGTTATAGCAGCACTAGATGACTAAGACAACGTGTGTGTACGTGTGTGTGTGTATGTATGTATGTATCAAAACAACACGGGGGAGGTGTCTGACCTCCCCCACCCCCATAAGGGGGAAGGAGAACCAAGATCAACAGCACAAGGCTGACTCCCATGAAGCGAAGGCCAGACAAGGCTCCTTTCTCTGCCATCTTTACCAATTCTGACACCAACACTCCCCCACGCAGCACTCTCTACTTCTCTGCTGGGTTCAATAATTCATTGCAATGCCCACACAGAACTCAGTTCTGTAGGTTTATGGGAAGGGAAGTAACAGTTACAATTCAGGCTCAGGAACACTCAGGATGCAGTCCTTTCATCAGGACAGCCTTTCCCTGGCCCTCAGTCTCTGCCCAAAAGGACTCAGCTTTCTCTCTCCATGGGCCAGGAAGCCCACCACGCCATCTCCTGCTGCCGAGTCTTCATTCCTGGGTCTCTCCTTCCTTGGTGGTACGCTCCTCCTCTCTGCTCTAGAGTTGGCTCACTTTTAAGGCAAAACTGGCCAATTCCCTTTGAAGGCCGCAGTTATCCTATCACGCAGTTACCTGGGTGAGAGTTACAAGACCATCTCTAGAAAGGCCACACACAAAAGTAATTCATTGCACTGCAATATGTGTTCATCTAGTAAATGTCACTGCTTCTACTGCTTCCACAGTATGCATCTATCATATCTGATTCTCCCTTACTCTGGTAATGAACACCTAGATTGCCTCCAACTCTTAATGCGGTGGTTATCCCCACGTATGCCCCATTGTGAAATATACACGGAAATGGGATTGCTAGGTGATATGGTAAATGAATACTTATTTTCACAAAATACTGCCATATTCTCTTCAGAATGGCATTACTAGCTTATATCCCATCAGAAGTGCATGAGGGTTCCCATTTTTTTTACCTTCCAATGAACACTTGATACTTTTCAACTTTGTGCTTTTTGCAAATCTGATGGGTGTGAGGTATTACATCAGAGTTTTTTGTAGTTATCTAATTACTTCTTAGGGTGAACAACTCTTCATCTATATGCTAGTCACTCAGTTTTTCTTTCTGTGAACTATCAATTTATGTCTTTCCCCCCTTTTCCTATTGGGCTTCCTGTCTTTTTCTTATCCATTTGTTGGGGTTCATGGATATTGAAGTCATTAACAGGAATCCCTTGGTGGTACAAACGGTTAAGCACTGGATTACTAGCCCAAACATTGACAATTTGAACCCACCCAGAGATGACTGAGAAGACGGGGCTGGCAATATGCTTCTGAAAGGTCATGGCCATGAAAACTCTATGGAGCATGATTCTACTCTGCACACATGGAGTTGCCGTGAGTCAGAATAGGCTCTAACAACAATAACTAGTCATTAGCAACTCGTTGGCTTTAGATAGGGTGACTACATAAAGATTTATATCCACTGCCCTAGGCTAATTATTAATAGCATAATCTCAAATATGTTCTTCATTTTAGATGATACAAATGTCTTTTCTCACTTGTGATTCTTCTCTTAATGTTGTCATTGATGTTTTGTTGCAGCCAAATCCAGTAAGTTTTTGTCTTATGATTTGTGCTTTTGAGGTCTTTTTAAGAAGTCCATTTTTTAAAATTCAGTCTTTTGCTATTGCAGATTTAAGTTTTTCTGGTCATTCGTTATTTCAGACAATGCTGTATTAAGCACACTTTTACATCTCTCTGTATTCATATGTATGAGATTTTCTCTAGGTTATGTACCTATGTGGCTAAGACTGTTATGTGGTAAACAGCCCCTGTTCTCCTTTTTCTCTGTGCACACAGCTGGACTACATTACACAGCCTCTCTTAGATGGGTGCCATATGACCGGTTTCTGGCCAATAAGATGTAAACAGAAGTAATGTACGATGCTTCCAGTCCTGACTTATGAAAACTCCCCAAAAAGTGTCCTCCAGTGCTCCTCTTTTTTACCCTGCCTACTAGTCAGATGCAGAGGATCCGGTGGAGGACTCAGACACGCTGGGTAATGGCGGAACCACTACATGGAAGTCACTTAGTACCTGAGATCACCACATGTTGCTATTGTTAGTTGTTTCTGACTCATATCAACCCCATGCTCAATAGAATGAAACACTGCCTGGTCCTCTGCCATCCTCACAATTGTTGTTATGTTTGAGGCCATTGTTGCAGCCACCATGTCAATCCATCTTGTTGATGGTCTTCCTCTTTTCCATTGACCTTCTACCTTACCAAGTATGATGTCCTCCAGGGACTGGTCCCTCCTGAAAATACATACAAAGTACATGAGATGAAGTCTCACCATCCTTGCTTCCAAAGAGCATTCTGGCTGTACTTCTTCCAAGACAGGCTTGTTTGTTCTTTTAGCAGTCCATTCTATATCCAATATTCTTCACCAAAATGATAATTCAAAGGCATCAATTCTCCTTCAGTTTTCCTTATTCATTTCCAGCTTTCACCTGCATATGAAGTGATTGAAAATTTAGGCACACCTTAGTCCTCAAAGCGATGTTTTTGCTTTTCAACACCTTAAAGAGGTCTTTTGCAGCAGATTTGCCCAAAGAAATGCGTCGTTTGATTCCTCGACTGCTGTTTCCATGGGCATTGATTTTGGATCCAAGTAAAATAAAATCCTTGACAACTTCAGTATTTCCTCAGTTTATCGTGTGTTGCTTATTGGCCCAGTTGTGAGGATTTTTGTTTTCTTTGTGTAGAGGTATAATCCATAGAGAAAGCTGTAGTCTTTGATCTTCATCATAAGTGCTTCAAGTCTTCTTCATTTTCAGCAAGCAAGGCTGTGTCATCTGCATATCGTGTGTTGTCAATGAGTGTTCCACCAATCCTCATGCCATGTTCTTCTTTGTGTAGTCCAGCTTCGTTTCTCAGCATAGAGATTGAATAAGTATGGGGAAAGGATACAACCCTGATGCACACCTTTCCTGATTTTAAATCATTCAGTATCACCTTGTTCTGTTTGAACAACTGCCTTTTGGTCTATATACAGGTTCTGCACGAGCACAAATCAGTGTTCCAGAATTTCCATTCTTCACATTGTTATCCATAATTTGTTATGAGTCAATAAAACACAGATAAACATCTGTCTGGTATTCTCTGCTTTCAACCAAGATCCATCTGATATCAGCAATAATACCCCTCATTCCACATCGTTTCCTGAACCCGGCTTAAATTTCTGGCAGTTCCCTGTCGATACACCGCTACAGACCCTTTTGAATGATTCAGCAAAATTTTACTCGCATGTGATAATGATGTTGTTCAATAATTTCAGTAGGATCACCTTTCTTGAGAATAGGCATAAATATGCATCTCTTCTAGTTGGTTGGCCAGGAAGCTGTCTTCCAAATTTCTTGGCAGAGACGAGTGAGAACTTCCAGCACTGCATCTGTTTGTTAAAACATTTCAGTAGGTATTCCGTCAATTCCTGGAGTCTTATTTTTCATCAGTGCCTTCAGTGCAACTTGGACTTCTTCCTTCAGTACGGTTGGTTCTTGATCAGATGCTACCTCCTGAAATGGTCGAAGGTCGACCAGTTCTTTTCGGTACAGTGGCTTTGTATTCCTTCCATTTTCCTTTGGTGCTTCCTGTGTTGTTTACTCACATGCATTCTCCTTATCCCCTTGTTTCCTCTTGCATTTAATTTTCTGTTTTAAAATATCCTCCGTATGTGTTCTCAGACTTTGTGTAATAAAATTCTTGGCTTTCATAAGTGTAACAATATCTTTATTTCTCCCTTGTATTTAAATAATAATTTACCTGGATATAATATTTTAGTTTTATCATTCTTTTCCTCAATACTTTAAAAATATTGCTCCACACTCCTCTTGCAACCTGGGACCAAGGATCCTGCTGAGAAGTTTTATGTCAATATGATTCATGTTTCTTTGGTAGATGATATTCTTTTTCTACAGGCACCTTTATAATTTTTTCCTTTGATATTCTTGAATGCTATTATTTATGTTTTATGTCTAGCATGTTCTTTGTATATATATATATAATTTGTCTATATTTTTTATATTTTATGAGACTATATAACTTGAGAGCTTATATTTTTCTTCAATTTTAGCAAACTCTGAGTCATTATTTTCTCAAATATTTCATTCACTTTGTTATTTTTGGGGGGGTTCCCATTTTATGGATTTTGACACCTTAACTTATTTTCTCTGTATCGCCTTACTTTTTTCTCATTATTTCTCTTATTTCTTTATTCTCCTCTGATGCCTGGAACATCCTTCATCTTTATCTTCCAGATCACTAACTTCAGCACCATT
Organism: Elephas maximus indicus; assembly: GCF_024166365.1. Taxonomy (NCBI): domain Eukaryota; kingdom Metazoa; phylum Chordata; class Mammalia; order Proboscidea; family Elephantidae; genus Elephas; species Elephas maximus. Next base: position 171,298,623 of record NC_064819.1, on the reverse strand, counting down.
CAATTATACATATACTCTATTTAGATCATATCTTAATTAATATATTTTTCATATCCGATTTCTATAATTAACCTTCTGTATAACTTCTAGTTCCTGATTCATGTTTTTAGGAGTTTTCTGTGATAATATTTATTTGCCTTTAATATTTATGTTTTTGCTAGTTAATTTAGTTTACTTCATCTAGTATAGGTTGTTTGGCTTGCTCTTTAATTTCTTGTACTCATCAAATTCTTCCTTATTTTTTCTTATGCATTTATATGCCCTCGAGTCGATCCCAATTATATTATATATATATTATATTATATAGCTGAAATCATTTACTAGATTACTAGATTACATTCCTATTGTTGCTGTGACAAATTTAGTGGCTTAAAGCAACCCATACCGTTGTGGAAGTCCCAAATAAGTTTCCAGAGCAATAGCTAAATTCCTCCACTTTATTAGGGTTGAGGATTTCCAAAGCTACACAAATGCATGTAGTCTCTGCTTCTCTTACAAGAGGAGGTACCTCATTGAATTCCATTTTGTCAGGCTTGTTACAAAAAGGAATGCCTTGCAACAAGAATCTTTCTTTCCATTATTGAATATCCCTGAATGAGCACAAGGCTTAGAACATACTAAACCAAAAAAACCAAACCCATTGCTGTCAAGTCGATTCCGGCTCATAATGGTTGCTGAACGAAAGAATAAATGATTAAATTAATTTAAAAGTCAAATGAGTATTTTGTACTACTAAATGAGACCTGACTCATATTTGCTTTTAAATTTCTGGTCTGTTACCATTCTGGCACATGTTGAAAAACCTGGCTAAACTGTACAAAAATGAGGTTGGAAAACACCATCCATAAAAGCCAACAAATTTGAATTCACTGTAATGAATTGTTGCTGTCGTTGTTATTGTTCGGTGCCATCGAGTCGGTTCCGATTCATAGCGACCCTATGCACAAGAGAATGAAACACTGCCTGGTCCTGCGCCATCCTCACAATCGTTGTTATGCTTGAGCTCATTGTTGCAGCCACAGTGTAAATCCACCTCGTTGAGGGTCTTCCTCTTTTCCGATGACCCTGTACTCTGCCAAGCATGATGTCCTTCTCCAGGGACTGATCCGTCCTGACAACATGTCCAAAGTATGTAAGACGCAGTCTCGCCATCCTTGCTTCTAAGGAGCATTCTGGTTGTACTTCTTCTAAGACAGATTTGTTTGTTCTTTTGGCAGTCCGTGGTATATTCAATATTCTTCGCCAACATCACAATTCAAAGGCGTCAACTCTTCTCCGGTCTTCCTTATTCATTGTCCAGCTTTCACAAGTATATGATGCGATTGAAAATACCATGGCTTGGGTCAGGCGCACCTTAGACTTCAGGGTGACATCTTTGCTCTTCGGCACTTTGAAGAGGTCCTTTGCACCAGATTTCCCCAATGTAATGCATCTTTTGATTTCTTGACTGCTGCTTCCATGGCTGTTGATTGTGGATCCAAGTAAAATGAAATCCTGGACAACTTCAATCTTTTCTCCTTTTAACATGATGTAGCTCATTGGTCCAGTTGTGAGGATTTTTGTTTTCTTTATTTTGAGGTGCAATCCATACTGAAGGCTGTGGTCTTTGATCTTCATTAGTAAGTCCTTCAAGTCCTCTTCACTTTCAGCAAGCAAAGTTGTGTCATCTGCATAACACAGATTGTTAATGAGTCTTCCTCCAATCCTGATGCCCCACTCTTCTTCATATAATCCAGTTTCTCACATTATTTTTCAGCATACAGATTAAATAGGTATGGTGAAAGAATACAACCCTGCCGCACACCTTTCCTGACTTTAAACCAATCAGTATCCCCTTGTTCTGTCCGAACAACTGCCTCTTGATCTATGTAAAGGTTCCTCATGAGCACAATTAAGTGTTCTGGAATTCCCATTCTTCTCAATGTTATCCATAATTTGTTATGATCCACACAGTCAAATGGCTTTGCATAGTCAATAAAACACAGGTAAACATCCTTCTGGTATTCTCTGCAAATGATATCCCTGGTTCCACACCCTCTTCTGAAACTGGCCTGAATTTCTGGCAGTTCCCTGCCGATATACTGCTGCAGCCATTTTTGAATGATCTTCAGCAGAATTTTGCTTGCGTGTGATATTAATGATATTGTTCTGTAATTTCCATGTTCAGTTGGATCACCTTTCTTAGGAATAGGCATAAATATGGATCTCTTCCAATCAGTTGGCCAGAAAGCTGTCTTCCATATTTCTTGGCATAGACGAGTGAGCACCTCCAGTGCTGAATAAGTTTGTTGAAACATCTCAGTTGATATTCCATCAATTCCTGGGGCCTTGTTTTTTGCCAATGCCTTCAGGGCAGCTTGGACTTCTTCCTTCAGCACCATCGGTTCCTGATCATATGCCACCTCTTGAAATGGTTGAACACTGACTAATTCTTTTTGGTATAATGACTCTGTGTATTCCTTCCATCTTCTTTTGATGCTTCCTGCATCGTTTAATATTTTCCCCATAGAATCCTTCACTATTGCAACTTGAGGCTTGAATTTTTTCTTCAGTTCTTTCAGCTTGGGAAACGCTGAGCGTGTTCTTCCCTTTTGATTTCCATCTCCAGCCCTTTGCACATGTCATTATAATACTTTGTCTTCGCCCTTTGAAATCTTCTGTTCAGTTCTTTTACTTCATCAATTCTTCCTTTTGCTTTAGCTGCTCGACATTGGAGAGCAAGTTTCAGAGTCTCCTCTGACATCCATCTTGGTCTTTTCTTTGTTTCCTGTCTTTTCAATGACCTCTTGCTTTCTTCATGGATGATGTCCTTGATGTCATTCCACAACTTCTCTGGTCTTCAGTCACTAGTGTTCAATGCGTCAAATCTATTCTTCAGATGGTCTCTAAATTCAGCCGGGATATATTCAAGGACATATTTTGGCTCTCGTGGACTTGCTCTGATTTTCTTCAGTTTCAGCTTGAACTTGCATATGAGCAATTGATGGTCTGTTCCACAGTCAGCCCCTGGCCTTGTTCTGACTGATGATATTGAGCTTTTCCATCGTCTCTTTCCACAGATGTAGTCAATTTGATTCCTGTGTGTTCCATCTGGCGAGGTCCATGTGTATAGTCACCATTTATGTTGGTGAAAGAAGGTAGTTGCAATGAAGAAGTCGTTGGTCTTGCAAAATTCTATCCCACTCCATCTCAGGCATTGTTTCTATCAACAAGACCATATCTTCCAACTACTGATCCTTCTTCTTTGTTTCCAACTTTCATATTCCAATCGCCAGTCATTATCAATGCATCTTGATTGCATGTTCGATCAGTTTCAGACTGCAGCAGCTGATAAAAATCTTCTATTTCTTCATCTTTGGCCTTAGTGGTTGGTGCATAAATTTGAATAATAGTCATATTAACTGGTCTTCCTTGTAGGCATGTGGATATTATCCTATCACTAACAGCATTGTACTTCAGGATAGATCTTGAAACATTCTTTTTGACGATGAATGCAACACCATTCCTCTTCCAGTTGTCATTCCCAGCATAGTAGACTATATGATTGTCTGATTCAAAATGGCCAATACCAGTCCATTTCAGCTCACTAATGCGTAGGATATCAATGTTTATGCATTCCATTTCATTTTTGACGATTTCCAATTTTCCTAGATTCATACTTCGCACATTCCAGGTTCAGATTATTAATGGATATTTGTAGCTGTTTCTTCTCATTTTGAGTCATGCCACATCAGCAAATGAAGGTCCCAGAAGCTTTACTCCATCCATGTCATTAAGATCAACTCTACTTTGAGGAGGCAGCTCTTCCCCAGTCATCTTTTGAGTGCCTTCCAACCTGGGGGGCTCATCTTCCAGCACTATATCAGACAATGCTCTGCTTCTATTCATAAGGTTTTCATTGGCTAATGCTTTTCAGAAGTAGACTGCCAGGTCCTTCTTCCTAGTCCGTCTTAGTCTGGAAGCTCAGCTGAAACCTGTCCTCCATGGGTGACCCTGCTGGTATCTGAATAATGGTGGCAGAGCTTCCAGCACTACAGCAACATGCCAGACCCCACAGTACGACAAACTGACAGACACGTGGGGGGAAATATGATGTTAGTTTGGGTTTTTTTGTAGATGTCCTTTATCAGGTTGATGAAGTTGCCTTATATTCCTAGTTGTTGAATGTTTTTATGAAGGTGTCCTGAATTTGGTCAAATTCTTTTTTTCTCATCTGAGCATATGGTTTTTCACTCACAGGGTTGTAGAGGCTTGAAAGTCCCAAGTTCATGGGTCAGGCATCAGGCAGGAGGCTTCTCCTGAATCACATAGCTGTGGGTGGTGTCGAACCCAAGATCAGCAGGTCAGATGGTGGGCTGCTAGCTCATGTCCCAAGAACGAGAGGTCAGATGATGACAAGCCAAATGTAGGATCCAGAGCAAAAGCCAGTGAGCTTTACCAGAAAGTCCATGTATATTGGATGAAGGCCATACCACCAAGGAACTGCCTTTTCAACTGATCAGCTGCTTATAGCAGATCTCATCATGGAGGTGATTATATTATATCAAATCTCATCATAGAGGTGATTACATCATTACATAACTGTCAAACTACATCATAACTGCCAAACCACGGAGAACCGTACCCCAGTCAAGTTAACACACAACCTTAACTATCACAGTAGCATGTTGTGTTAATTAATTTTTGTATGTTAAATCAACCTTGCATTCCTGGGATAGAATAGAGTGGTATAGAACCCTTTTTTTTTATATATATTTCTGGATTCATTTGCTAATATTTTGTTGAGGATTTTGGTGTCTGTATTCATAAGAGAAACCCTAGTGGTGTAGTGGTTAAAGAGTTCAGCAGCTAACCAAAAGGTCATCAGTTTGAATCCATCAGGCACTCCTTAGAAACCCTGTGAGGCAGTTCTGTTCTGTCCTATAGGGTTGCTATGAGTTGGAATAACCTGGACAGCAATGGACTTATATTCATAAGAGACATTGGTCTATGGTTTTCTTTCTTGTGATTTCTTTGCCTGGTTTTGGAATCAAGATAGTAATGGGCTGTAAAATGAGTGGAGAATCATCCCCTTCTCTTCTATTTTTTGGAAGAGTTTGTGAACATTAATAATACATTTTATGGAAAATATTTTAGAGAAAATAACCCTATAACAAATCCACTGTACAGAACTTCAAAAAATATATAATTGTATAATTTCATTTATATAAGATTAAAAACAGGCAAAACTACTCTATGGAATTAGAGGTCATAAAGTGGGTATTTTTGGAGAAGAAAGAAAGTGTCATGATTGGGAGGGAGAACGATGGGGTCTTTTGAATACTGGTAGTATTCTGTTTCTTGATCTTGGTGGTGGTCCCACAGGTGAGTTCACTTTGTGATAATTATTGAGCTGTATATTTAAGATTTATAGGCACTTCTAAATGTTCATTATTATCAAATTTAAAAAATTCTAGAATTAAAAAGAAAGACACATGTATTTCCTATTGTATTATGAAGTTTGTCGTACTGTTGGAGCTTGCATGTTGTTGTGATGCTGGAAGCTCTGCCACCGTTATTCAGATACCAGCAGGGTCACCCATGGAGGACAGGTTTCAGCTGAGCTTCCAGACTAAGACGGACTAGGAAGAAGGACCTGGCAGTCTACTTCTGAAAAGCATTAGCCAATGAAAACCTTATGAATAGAAGCAGAGCATTGTCTGATATAGTGCTGGAAGATGAGCCCCCCAGGTTGGAAGGCACTCAAAAGATGACTGGGGAAGAGCTGCCTCCTCAAAGTAGAGTTGATCTTAATGACATGGATGGAGTAAAGCTTCTGGGACCTTCATTTGCTGATGTGGCATGACTCAAAATGAGAAGAAACAGCTACAAATATCCATTAATAATCTGAACCTGGAATGTGCGAAGTATGAATCTAGGAAAATTGGAAATCGTCAAAAATGAAATGGAATGCATAAACATTGATATCCTACGCATTAGTGAGCTGAAATGGACTGGTATTGGCCATTTTGAATCAGACAATCATATAGTCTACTATGCTGGGAATGACAACTGGAAGAGGAATGGTGTTGCATTCATCGTCAAAAAGAATGTTTCAAGATCTATCCTGAAGTACAATGCTGTTAGTGATAGGATAATATCCACATGCCTACAAGGAAGACCAGTTAATATGACTATTATTCAAATTTATGCACCAACCACTAAGGCCAAAGATGAAGAAATAGAAGATTTTTATCAGCTGCTGCAGTCTGAAACTGATCGAACATGCAATCAAGATGCATTGATAATGACTGGCGATTGGAATATGAAAGTTGGAAACAAAGAAGAAGGATCAGTAGTTGGAAGATATGGTCTTGTTGATAGAAACAATGCCTGAGATGGAGTGGGATAGAATTTTGCAAGACCAACGACTTCTTCATTGCAACTACCTTCTTTCACCAACATAAATGGTGACTATACACATGGACCTCGCCAGATGGAACACACAGGAATCAAATTGACTACATCTGTGGAAAGAGACGATGGAAAAGCTCAATATCATCAGTCAGAACAAGGCCAGGGGCTGACTGTGGAACAGACCATCAATTGCTCATATGCAAGTTCAAGCTGAAACTGAAGAAAATCAGAGCAAGTCCACGAGAGCCAAAATATGTCCTTGAATATATCCCGGCTGAATTTAGAGACCATCTGAAGAATAGATTTGACGCATTGAACACTAGTGACTGAAGACCAGAGAAGTTGTGGAATGACATCAAGGACATCATCCATGAAGAAAGCAAGAGGTCATTGAAAAGACAGGAAACAAAGAAAAGACCAAGATGGATGTCAGAGGAGACTCTGAAACTTGCTCTCCAATGTCGAGCAGCTAAAGCAAAAGGAAGAATTGATGAAGTAAAAGAACTGAACAGAAGATTTCAAAGGGCGAAGACAAAGTATTATAATGACATGTGCAAAGGGCTGGAGATGGAAATCAAAAGGGAAGAACACGCTCAGCGTTTCCCAAGCTGAAAGAACTGAAGAAAAAATTCAAGCCTCAAGTTGCAATAGTGAAGGATTCTATGGGGAAAATATTAAACGATGCAGGAAGCATCAAAAGAAGATGGAAGGAATACACAGAGTCATTATACCAAAAAGAATTAGTCAGTGTTCAACCATTTCAAGAGGTGGCATATGATCAGGAACCGATGGTGCTGAAGGAAGAAGTCCAAGCTGCCCTGAAGGCATTGGCAAAAAACAAGGCCCCAGGAATTGATGGAATATCAACTGAGATGTTTCAACAAACTTATTCAGCACTGGAGGTGCTCACTCGTCTATGCCAAGAAATATGGAAGACAGCTTTCTGGCCAACTGATTGGAAGAGATCCATATTTATGCCTATTCCTAAGAAAGGTGATCCAACTGAACATGGAAATTACAGAACAATATCATTAATATCACACGCAAGCAAAATTCTGCTGAAGATCATTCAAAAATGGCTGCAGCAGTATATCGGCAGGGAACTGCCAGAAATTCAGGCCAGTTTCAGAAGAGGGTGTGGAACCAGGGATATCATTTGCAGAGAATACCAGAAGGATGTTTACCTGTGTTTTATTGACTATGCAAAGCCATTTGACTGTGTGGATCATAACAAATTATGGATAACATTGAGAAGAATGGGAATTCCAGAACACTTAATTGTGCTCATGAGGAACCTTTACATAGATCAAGAGGCAGTTGTTCGGACAGAACAAGGGGATACTGATTGGTTTAAAGTCAGGAAAGGTGTGCGGCAGGGTTGTATTCTTTCACCATACCTATTTAATCTGTATGCTGAAAAATAATGTGAGAAACTGGATTATATGAAGAAGAGTGGGGCATCAGGATTGGAGGAAGACTCATTAACAATCTGTGTTATGCAGATGACACAACTTTGCTTGCTGAAAGTGAAGAGGACTTGAAGGACTTACTAATGAAGATCAAAGACCACAGCCTTCAGTATGGATTGCACCTCAAAATAAAGAAAACAAAAATCCTCACAACTGGACCAATGAGCTACATCATGTTAAAAGGAGAAAAGATTGAAGTTGTCCAGGATTTCATTTTACTTGGATCCACAATCAACAGCCATGGAAGCAGCAGTCAAGAAATCAAAAGATGCATTACATTGGGGAAATCTGGTGCAAAGGACCTCTTCAAAGTGCCGAAGAGCAAAGATGTCACCCTGAAGTCTAAGGTGCGCCTGACCCAAGCCATGGTATTTTCAATCGCATCATATACTTGTGAAAGCTGGACAATGAATAAGGAAGACCGGAGAAGAGTTGACGCCTTTGAATTGTGATGTTGGCGAAGAATATTGAATATACCACGGACTGCCAAAAGAACAAACAAATCTGTCTTAGAAGAAGTATAACCAGAATGCTCCTTAGAAGCAAAGATGGGGAGACTGCATCTTACATACTTTGGACATGTTGTCAGGAGGGATCAGTCCCTGGAGAAGGACATCATGCTTGGCAGGGTACAGGGTCATCGGAAAAGAGGAAGACCCTCAACGAGGTGGATTGACACAGTGGCTGCAACAAAGAGCTCAAACATAGCAATGATTGTAAGGATGGCTCAGGACTGGGCAGTGTTTTATTCTGTTGTGCATGGGGTCACTATGAGTTGGAACCGACTCAGCGGCACCTAACAACAACAACAACATCGTATTCAGTGGTGAAAGACTGAATATTTCCCCCTACAATCAGAAACAAGAATGCAATTTCCACTCTCACCACTTGTATTCAACATTATACTAGAGGTTCTAGCCAAGACAATAAGGGAAGAGAATGAAATAATCGTCATCCAGATTAGAATGGAAGAAGTAAAACTATCTTTCTTTGCAAATGATATAACCTTAGGAAGTCCTAAACAGGTTCACTACGAGTCAGAATCAACTTGTTGGCAATGGGTTTGGTTTACGTAGCAGGTTGCAGAATAAAAGATGAATATACAAGTTCTATGCAGTAATTATGATCAGGAGGTCTGGTGGCACAGTGGGTAAGAGCTATGGCTGCTAACCAAAAGGTCAGCGGTTCAAATTCACCAGCTGCTCCTTGGAAACCTTATGGTGCAGTTCTACTCTGCCCTATAGGGTTGTTATGAGTTGGAACCGACTCGATGGCAGCAGGTTTTTGGGTAGCTATGTTCAAACTGAAAATGTAGTTAAGAAAATAATTCCATTTACAATCTTCAAAAAGAGTAAAATACTCAGGAATAAATTTAACAAAAGAAGTACAAAATATATACTTTGAAAACTGCAAAACATCATTGAAAGAATTTTGAAAGACCTAAAATAATAGAAAGATGTGTTCATGGGAAAGCTTAATATTGTTAAGGTGACAATATTTCCTAAATTGATCTACAGATTTACCATAGTCCCTATCAAAATTCCAGCTACCTTTTTTGCAGAAATTGACAAACCGATCCTAAAACTTATATCAAAATGTGAGGACAGAGGATAATCAAAACAATCTTGAAAAAGAAAAGCATAGCCAGAAAACTAATGCTATCTGGTTTCAAAACTTACTACAATGCTATGGTAATCAAGACAGTGTGACACTGGCATAAGGATAGACATACAGATCAATGAAATAGAATTGAGACTCCAGAAATAAGCCCATACATTCGTGGCCAATGATCTTTGGCAAGGGTGCCAAGGCCTTTCAATAGGAAAAAATAGTCTTTTCAACCAGTGGTGTTTGGACAAATGAACATGCACATGAAAAAAAAAATGAAGTTGAACCCCTACCTCATACCATATAAAAAAATTAATTTAAAATGGATCAAAGACTTAAAAGTAAGTGCTAAAACTATAAAAGTCTTAAGGAAAACAGATGTAAATCTTTGTAACCTTGGATATGGCAATGATTTCTTAGACTTAACACCAAAAATACAAGCGCCAAAAGAAAAAATATATATATAATTTTTAATATGATGTGAGGTAGCGGTTCAACTTCATTTTTTTTCATGTGCGTATCCAGTTGTCCCAACACCATTAGTTGAAAAGAGTATTTGTTTCCTTTTGAATGGCCTTGGCGCCCTTCTCAAAAGAAATTGGAACCCTGAGATATTTCTGGTAAGAATGCAAATCGTTGCAGTCACTTTGGAAAACAGTTTGGCAGTTCCTCAAAATGTTAAATATAGAGTTACCACATGACCAAGCAATTCTACTCCTAGTTAAAAAATAGATATTCCTAGAAAAAAATAGATAAATTGGACTTCATCAAAATTAGAGTTTGGTATTTCAAAGGACACTATCAACAGAACAAAAAGTCAGCCCACAGAGTTGGGGAAATTATTTGCACTTGATATATCTGATAAGCACCTAGTATCTACAATACATAAAGAATTATTCAACCATGAAAAATACAAATAACCCAATTAAAAAATAGGTGAAGGATTTGAATAGACATTTCACCAAAGAAGATATAAAAACAGTCAATAAGCACATGAAAAATGTTCAGCATCATTAGTTATTAAAGAAATACACATCAAAACCACAACGAGATACCACCTCACACCCACTAAAAGAGCTATAATCAGAAAAGCAGAAAATAACAAGTAGTCTGGAGAAATTGGAACCCTGATACATTTCTGGTGAGATTCAAAATTCAAAAAGATTCTGGGGAAGTAAGTGCAGTCACTTTGGAAAACAGCTTGGCAGTTCCTCAAAATGTTAAATATAGAGTTACCACATGCCCAAGCAATTCTACTCCTAGTTATATATCCAAAAGAATCGAAAAATAGGTTCACACAAAAACTGGTACACCAATGTTTATAACAGTATTATTCATAATAACCAAAATTGGAAATAACCCAAGTGTCCATCAACTGATGAACATATAAAGAAGATGTGATATGATGGAATATTATTTAGTCATGAAAAGCAATGAAGTATTTATCCATGCTACAACATGGGTGAACCTTGAAAACATTATGCTAACTGAAAGAAGCTAGACACAAAAGATTGTAGATTGTGTGATGTCATTCATTTACAATATTCAGAATAAGCAAATCCATAAAGACAGCAAGTAGATTAGTGGTTGCCAAGGGGATAGGGAGTGACAGGTAATGGGTAAAGGGGATAGGGAGTGACAGGTAATGGGTATGATGTTTCTTTTTGAGGTGTTAAAAATGTTGTGAAATTAGAGAGTGGTAGATTGTAGTGATAGTTGCTAACTTTGTGAATATATTAACCACTTGATTTTACACTTTAAAGAGTGGACTTCACAGTATGTGAGTTATATCTCAATTTTTAAAAATATAGTACCTTCAGGTCCTACTCTGTGTACTGGTCTAACTACATAATAAGACCCAATAAGCTTGGTCTAGGAAACATGGGTAGAAGCTGGCCTTAATATGCTCTGTTTTTGTGCTTCTGTTATTAATTAGTCAGGTTAAGCCACTCCTGGCATGTTTAGTCAATCTCCTCAGAGACAAAGCCTTCATCCATGTTGCTACCCCCCTTCCCACTCCACCTACCACCACCCCCTGCTCAGCCTCCCCTCCCCACCTCTAAGAAGAACTCTGAGGCCCACCCCTGTGCTTAAAGGTGTGGTCATTCACTTGTCTGTCAACTTCCCTGCCCTTCTGGTGATAGTTTCTTGGGAAGGTCCTAGACTCTCAGTGACTGAAAGGAGAGAGAATATTTCTGACGTGATGAGCTGATCTCATTTTTGTGGGACAGGACAGGGCATCCTCTGAGCCTGGGTCAGTAAACCGTCATGAGGGGAAGTGAGTGCCACAGTCCCTTATTTTTACCTGCACAGACACCAGTATGCATCTATTTTGCCTAAATGCTGCCACCAATTCTTAGCCAGACTCAACCCTTCTCCCCACCCTCCCATGTGGATCAAGGCCATGGGAAACCTCTATTACTGATGGCAATGTTTTGTACCCTCTGGTGTGGCTGTGTTAAAGAAGGATGGGTGGTAGCCACTACAGATCCCAGCTCACTTCGCAGATGCTTGTGTTTTGGCTTCCAGAAAGAGCGATGTCAGAAATCCCTGATATGAATAATCCTGCATATGCAGGCATTTTAAGCTTCTAAAAGCAGAAAAGAATATCATCTTGTTATGTTTGGGCAATCATAGCTGGAGTAATATCCTGAGTTCTTCTAAAAGTATTTCCCTTCAGGATCTGCTCTAAATTGTAAACCAGAATCAAAGATTCAGAACCCTGTTGGAACTTACAGACTTCATTGCCCAGTGAAACCAATACATTAATTCTCTTTTTTTTCTTGTTTTTTTAGCCTGTCTTTTCTTAACTAGACCTTTATCTTTTCTGCATTCTTCCTGTTCATATTTTTCTTCCTTAAGGAGAACCAGGCAGTTGTAAACGGTTTGCTTGCTATGGTTGTTGACCTCTGGACTCTTCAACTTTTCAGCATTGTACTTTTAAAGGGTGAATTGGTGGAGTTTAACTTGTCTCAATGATTAATACTGCTTACCTTCCTCTCAAAGATGGTGTGAGAATTAACACCTTATGAGTAATTCTCACGAGAAGAAACTTAAGTTCCTAAATATTAAATGATTAATCAGGTGACATATGATTACTTGAAATACCCTCATATATATTGAACTATTTATTTAGATATTATTATGCCAGCTCAGAAAAGACACTTCTCATGAGATGCCCTTCACACTTTTTTGTAAAAGAAAACTTTTCAGTGTATCTAGCTTGGCTCCACCAAGGCATGACTTGTCAGTCTCATAGAAAGTAAACAACTGAGTCAGAAATAATTGGCCATGAAGGATATGTTTTCTAATTCAAACTAATTAAAATGTGTAAACTGTGATTCAGTTGCCTCGGGATTGCTCTCAATAAAAGAAGTCTACTCCATCCATTTATTTTTACATTTAGAAGAGCACTTCAAATCATTGACTTCTTTTTTCTTTGTTCAAGAAGAGTGAAAGCCAGAGAAGCGCAAATCTGAATTGTACAACCAGCATATACATTCAGGGTCTACATCACTGCTTCCCTCCTGCAGCCATTCTCATCTCTTACCATACTTCACTGAGTACTTCCTGTCTTGTCTGATAAAAGGAAACAGTTTTTACCTCTATATTTTGTTTTATAAAAGTTTCCTACTTTTCTTTGCTCATGACTGGGAATTTCTTGTAGTGAATATTCAGTGTGGCCCAATCATAAGAAAATGAGTTGATATTTCTGTATATTTAACATGGGTAGTTTGCTTATCAGTTGAAATATTGCCCTTAAAATTCTCATCTATTCAGGTAGCTTTGTATCATTCTTAAAGTCTAACAGTTTTAAATTTGAAATGTCAATTCATTTTACAAGAAAAGTTTTTTGCTTGGTGTTTTCAAACCATCAGCTTTTATGTGTGAAATACCACACCCTGAATTGTAATTCTACCCGAACTCAATCCACTTACCAAAAGCCTTTTGCCTACTCTACAGTTTTCTCTTGTGAGTTCCTTAAAGATCTGGTTTACAACGTCTCTATTCCTGTAAAAAGTTTAGCATCAACTAGTGAGCAATAAGTTAATTAGTGTTAATACTAGTTTTTGATTTCATCCTGAGATCAGTTCTAAATGGAGCTGTATTGGCATAATTCCACAATAATCATTTGAAGAGTTAAGGAAGAAGTGAAGCCACTAATTTTGACGTCTGGTTTTGATTTTTTTTTTTTTTTAACCAAACTAAATGCTTAGATTGGGTTATACAAATTGTCTATTTTAGCATCAAGTGGGTCTTATCAATCTTAACCATTCAATTAAATATTTGTGGAAGATAATTATGATATGTTTGTGATGGTAACATGCTATTCTTGCTGACTCAAGGATGGCTACTCTGGTAAACTGATATGCCAGGAAAGGTGAGAAAAACGCACTGAAAAATTAAGTTTTTTACATATCACCAAATGAGAGTAATGAGTTCAGTCATAGTGTCTGCCCCCCTCCAGCTTGCTTCTCTATGTTAAAAGCCCCCATCCAACTTGCTTCTCCAGGTTAAAGACCCTCTGCCATTTCTAGCCAGAGCATCATCACCTTTTTTTTTTTTTTTCCATTTATTTTGCACTTTTATGTGTGTTAGAGAATTTCACTTACGGATTTGCATGCTACTTGAGTCAATTTTTTTCCAGCTCTAAAAAATGAGGATAATAATACGGAAGCAAAGGTTGAGGTGTTTATGTTTCCTGAGATCCACAGATGAAAGGCAGGTGTTGATATTATAATAGTGTGATATGAATTGTTATTGAGAGCTTGTGTGTTCTCAGAGTCAGGCTGAAAAAGATTGCCATCTCTTTCTTGTGGGCCCAGACTATTTTTAATAATTCTCAAAAAAAACCCCAGCTCCTTAGATACTTAAAAAACTGAAAGACAAGAATGCCTGAATATTTAGCCAGAAGTAGTTCAAGAAGGAGCTGGTTTTTTTCTTTGAGTTTATTTTGCACAGAATTAGAAATAGCATTCAAACTTGAAAAAAGAAATCTGTTAATATTTAGGAAAGAATCATTTAATCATTTATTAAAAAAGTAAATTTGAGAAATGGCAGGAAATCAAGATTGATTAATTGGGAAAATAAAGAAAATAATAATATTGTCTTATATTTATGAAGGGGCCCTGGTGGCACAGAGGTTAAGAGCTCAGGCTGCTAACCAAAAGGTTGGCAGTTCGAATCCACCAGGTGCTCCTTGGACACCCTATGGAGTAGTTCTACTCTGTCTTATATGGTCACTATAAGTGGGAATATTTATGAAGACCTTTAAAATTACTTATAAAATATTTTTGCATATTAACTCAGTCCATTCTCACAACATCCCTATGAGAAAAACCTGTGTTTTATGTATGAAGAAATGGGTATGTGAGGAAGTTAAGTAACTGCCCCAAGGTTGCGTGGCTGGTATCTTGTGGATCTGGGGCTTGAACATACATCTTTTGATTGTTCCAATCAGTGACCGTTACATTTCTGCTTCTTTAAAAAGAAAGATAAAACTTTTGCAATTCTGCTTTGCCATTAGCTGATTTCAAGGAAATAAGAGATCAAAAGAAAGAGCAAGAGCCTGGCAAAGATTTTTAACAGGTTGCTTTAAGATGAACAGCTGTCTTTATACCTTAACATGGATACTCCAGGCTCTTGGTCAATGAAAATACATTGATCTGCACGCACATTGGTCTACTCCAGCCACCTGGTTCTTTTGCATTAATTTTGGTCAGATAAAGACCTAGCTTTAGAGGGGAGAAGGTCCCACTTTTAAAGCTTGACTGGATTGTCATAAGCCATCTGTGGGGCATTATTCCTGTCATTTCTTACCTAGGCCTTTCTCAATGATTCTGTAATTACATCTCATTCTCAGTAACTGGATAGAAAATGGGGACAGAAAGAGATTGGGGGCTGGTCAGTGGCTGGTAAGAGTGAGCAGATGTGGGTGGGGATGACAGTCAGATGCAGCAGTTCAGAGAGTGAATTTCCCATGAAGATGAAGCTCTACCTATCCTTGAAAAACATGAGCCTCTCTGAAATATTGAGTTTGAGGTCAAAGAATTGGTGGACTGAAAACGAAGAAGTGGCCCTGGGGAGGACTGAAGTAAGAGGGGTTTGTACAATTCCTTGTTGGTTAATTGTCCCCTAAATTAGCACTTACACAAGCTGAATGAGTGAGGGTCCTTTTGCATGGTTACATTTACTGTCTTATGGCTTTCCTCTAAGCTAGTGAATTTAATAATATGAATGGAAATAGATGACAGAGTTCTTGGGTTGTTAAAAGTTTTTTCACTTAACTGAGATCACCAAAGGGTGGGCTCCCAAGTAGGAAATGGAAGGGGAAAGGAACAGATCTTATTTAAAACAAACTGTAATTTCAACAGTTTTCTCAGTAGGGGTGGGGAGATACTCCCTTTCAGTGACATATTAAACTCTCTGGGCTGCCACGTGTAGTTTGTGGGGGGGTGGGGGGGGGAAGTACCAAAATTGTTTTTTTATAATACAAACTACAGGAAACAAAATATTACCAAATCTTTCTAGCTGAAAGGGATCTTCAGAAAATAGTGAGAAATCATTTGGGGGGCTTTAGTTAGAAAAGTTTCAGAAACCCTAAATAAGAAGGAACTAGCAATTCCTAGAAAGAAAACAGTTTTGTAGGAAGCAGGGATTATCCCAACTAAGAAGCTAATGAAAACTGATAGCTAAAGTGATTTCTGTTTGACAAGGAGATTGTCACTGTTGACAGGGATGACTGACAGGATAGAAAAATGAAGAGGATAAAGCATCTGTAGAAAGACTTCCGAGGAAATTTGACACCTTCAAAACCACAGGTGTGAAGGTAAGTGAAACCGGCAAGTAAAAGTTAAGTGTTGTTTTCAGAGTCTGGTACTCCACATGCTTTTTAGTCTGAAATTTAGGAGTTTGGGTGGGCCATGTGTAAGAAGTGTTGGACATGGAAGGCCAGGACTTTAGGGGTCAGAAAACACTCTTCTCCTGAGGAGACTCCTTATACTTTATTTTTAAATGTATTCCACAGTCATTCCTACATGGGGTTGCCATGAGTCAGAATCAACTCGACAGCAACTAACTAACAACAACATGGTGCTCACCAGAGCTGTAAGAAGACATGCTAGCTTTTTGCTCTAGCCATTTCAGCCTGTTTAAAATTATAGGCTGTGGATGGGCTTTTTAACACAGCTTTCAATGATCTGTGGAGAGATATAAAAATGTTTTAATACATGGTCCTTTTCTTCAAGGATCTTATAATCAATGAAAAAATGGACATAATGAATTCAGCCTGAAGATGAATTATTCTCAAACAGAACTAACAGTAAAAAGCAAAACATAAATGCCAAGTAACTAGTATAAATATGAAATTTTATAGGAATTTAGAAGCTGGAGTGCAGAAGTTGGGAAAACCTTCTTGGAAGAAGTGGAAGTTGAGTTTCATTTTTAAGGCTGAGTAGAATTCAGGCAATGTGGCCGAGGGTGGGTGGGGACAAGGGATTGTGAAGAAATGGGAAAGGGGATTAGAAGGACACTTCTCAAAGGACAAAGAAACTACTGGAGCAAAGGGACAGGGGATTAAATTTAATAACCCTGAGATGTGCCTTTAAGAAAGCAAATATTGGAATTTGTAACAATTATTTTTGTTTGGCTCTTGAAACTAAGTATTTGGCTTTGCTTAGGATAGAAACAGATTGTTGTTTTAAAAATGGAGGAATTGACCAGAAGTGGCTTATACAATGGGCTTTGGGGGTAACCAGACCTAGGGCTGGACCCTGGCACTGCCATTTATGAGCAGCATGGTGTCAGACAAGTTCCTATCTCCACACCTTAGTTTCCTAATTTGTAATTGGAGATGTTAGTATATAACTCATAGGGTTGTCATGAGGGTTCAAAGACAAAGTATTTAATATGCTTAAATAGTGATTAGCATGAAGTAAAAGCTCAATAAATCTTAACTGTTATTTTTATATTAATATAACCATAAGATAATAATAATGGTAATAATAAGACCTCAAAGGCCAAGTAAGCATCATGAAAATCTTAATGTGTAAATGGAGTGGAGAGAATTTGTAAAAACAGGGGGACCCTCAGAATCTACTATTGTTTTCTGACCTCCAGGAAAAATAAAACTACAAAGTTTTATTAATAGAATTAGGAGATGAAGAAATACAAAGCAGTCCATATCACGTTTCTGTTGTTCTCTGGGTGTTCCCCAGGCCCAGGAGTCTATGAGCCATCGTTAGGATCCTACCCTGGGTTTCTGCTTAGATCCATGTCTCCTTCCCTGCTGCTTGCAGGGTAAACCAGTTACCCTTAAGTCCTCTGACTCATGGCAATCTCATATGTGTCAGAGTAGGACTATCCTCCACAGGGTTTTGAATGACTGAATTTTTGGAAGTAGATCACCAGGTCTTTCTTCCAAGGTGTCTTTAGGAGTACTAGAACAACCTCCAAATTTTGGCTAGCAGTAACCAAAAAGCCAAACCAAACCTGTTGCCGTCAGGTCTATTCTGACTCATAGCGACCCTATAGGACAGGATAGAGCTGCCCCATACAGTTTCCAAGGAGTTCTTCATGGATTCCAACTGCCGACCTTTTGGTTAGCAGTGGTAACTATTCACCACTATGCCACCAGGGTTTCCAGGTTTGCAGTAGAGCATTAACTGTTTGTACTACCCAGGGATTCTGCTTACAGGATAGACACTACGTTAGCAAGGGCCATGGCTCCTGACTCAAGCAGAGATGCCACAGGATTCTCTCCTGCTCTGTTATTCTACGAGTAGGTTGAATAACCAGAGCACTCCATCTGTAATTGACATTAAGTTGTTTACTTCTGCTTCTCATTTTAGCAGGATAAGCAAGTCGAGGCAGTCCACTTTCTAGTAGATTGTGAGAAGATAGACCTCAGCATTAGCCTGACTTGTGGGTCTGATGTGGAGAGAAGAGAGTCAAAAGGAAATAGTCTTGTGGCTTTCTATATGACTGAAAGGCAGTGATGCTGTTGTTTGCTGTAGCAGGCAATTAAGAAGAGCAACATTCTGGCCACCAAATGTTAATAGGCCCAAGTGGAAGTGTGGTGACCAAAGTTGAGTCATAACTGGAGAGGAAACCAGTCTTACCCATGTTTTTTTGTTCTTTGGTGAAGACCCTTAGTAAGCTCTTCGAAGACAGTGGCTTTCTATAGAAGTGAGCTATAATAACGGTTGGCCACAGTAATGGCTTTTCTCACTCTTGTGTTGGAACAAGAACCAATTATGAGAAGACTGGGTTTGACTCGCTTTTGGTGTGGTTAATGTTGGTGGGAAGGTTACTTGCAGGTCTCTTCGTTTATCAATACATTTGGTGTAAGATAGCCCTTCAGTGCCTTCTATTGGGCTGGCTGGTTTTTCCAGGTTGTTAACAGAATTCAAACCACCCCCTGTACCCCCGAGGGAACAGCCCACAAAGCCCCTTCTGTCCAGCTTGTGGCCATGTGCCTTTGGTGGCTTTTTCAGTATGAAGCCTGGGTGACCTTGAGCCGTTCATGAGGAGTGACCTATGACTTGGCATGTTTTTGTGATTTCTCCAGGGCACTTTATGAGGCATCAGGAATACAGAGGACCTCTGTTTCAATGCTAGAACCTGCCCCTTCGTCCCAAGTTTATTCCTTCTGTGTATGTCTAGTAATTCAAACTCTTCAAGCTTTGGAAAGAGCTCAGTATGTACGCAAGAACAAATATGAAATTTGAGCTAATTCTACCATGGAGGAAAAATTCTACCATGGAGTAAATACAGTTTTAGAGGAACTGAGAAAAACAACCTCTAACACCTACCATTCCAAAATAAATAAATTGGCACTAGTGTTTTCATGTTATAATATATTTTTTTAATATTGTTCTTTTTACTCTAACACTTTTTGATACTATTTATTTCATTTGAAGATATTCTTAGATTGAAAATTTCTACATCCAGTTGTCTTGCTCAAGCAAATAAATCCCACCCAGGGTTCTTTTTCAATTTGGTTACTGAATGAAGCATCATTTACAGCACCTGTTATCACTTTGCTTTGAGGCACTTAGTTAAAAATCAGATTCATGGTATGGAATGAGACCTGGGTAAATTTTTCCAAGCTCTTTCAGGGGGTTCCAGCTATTGCTGTTGCAGCCCAGAAATTAATAACTACTCTTCACAAAAGGACCTCCTCCCGGTGTGGAAGCCGTGCTAAGTACACAGGTAGATATTTATTTCTAAGAATACTTGTACATCTCTCATCTCTCAAGGCAGCAAACTAATTTCTCAAAGTAAAACACTGAAAAACTATACCCTTCTGGATGGCCTTCATGCTTTCTACTGTGAGAGACTGTTGCATAAGCCAGCCTGCATGGATTTGCTATACATTCTCTTTAAATGAAGTGAAAGCTGATTGATCACTCTTTACATGAATCAGATATTTGTTTTAGCAGCTACTGTCGATACTATCAGCAAAATCCAATTGGTATCCTGCTTTCCCATTTTGAGTCACCTGCAGACCTTTATGCACTTGAGAAGAAAAATCTATGCTATTAATGGGCTGGGAACCACAGTAAAAAACCCAATAAGAGGACTTTCTTATTCTGTTATCTAAATCAATTCAGAACTGACAAGAAGGCACAATAGAGAGGCATAGGGATTTTAAAAGGGGTAACTATATGAGTTACAAGTTCAATCCTACATTCAAGAAGAATGGCAGGGAGTGTCTCCCTGATCAGGTATTTCACAAGTTCAGGGCATGATGAGAGCAGTTTTACTGCTGCCTCTGCTCATAAATAAGACCTCCATGGTAAATCATTGCCAAGTAGAGTTTACCTTTCCTCCTTAAGTAAAAACACACTTTTTTTCTTTTAATCCCTCCACAGAGTAGAAAACAATTCAACGAAGTAAAAGTCATCTTAGCCAGTTGCTGTCGATTTGATTCCAACTCATAGAGACTCCATGTATATCAGAGTAGAACTCCATAGGGTTTTCAGTGGCTGATTTTTCAGAAACAAATTGTCAGGTCTTTCTTTCCAGGTACCTCTGGTTGGACTTGACCTGCCAATCTTTTGTTTAGCAGCCAAGTGTCTTAACCATTTGCACCACCAAAGGACTCTGGAAGTCATCTTTGTTCTTGTTGTTAGGTGCCACTGAGTCAGCTCTGACTCATAGCCACCTTATGTATAACAGAACAAGATATTTGGCTGGTCCTGTGCCATCTTCATGACTGTTGGTATGTTTGAGTCCATTATTGTGCTATTGTATCAATCCATCTCATTAAGGATTTCTCTTGTTTTTTTCAGGCTCTTTACCAACCATGATGTTTTTTATTAGCAATTGGTCTTTCCTGAGGATGTGTTCAAAGTAAATGAACTGAAGTCTTGTCATCCTTGCTTCTAAGGAATATTCTGGTTGGATTTCTTCTAGGCTTATTTGTTTTGTCTTCTGGTAGCCCACGGAATATTCGATATTCTTTGATAACACTACAATTTGAATGCATCAATTCTTCTTCTCTCTTCCTTTTTCATTGTCTGGGTTTCACTTGCACATGAGGCAACTGAAAAGACCATGGCTTGCTATTTGGTCCTTTTAAAAACGATCTCTCTAGTTCCATTTTGGTTATGACATAATAATGCACCAAAGTTAGAAAGAAAATAAGTATGGCTCAAGTTTTATATAAAAAAAAAAAAAAATTTAGCAGGAGGAGCCAGTGAGGAGGAGAATGGAGAAGAACTAGACAGTCAAGTGTGAGTTCAATCATAAGAATCCCACTTAGACTTTTTGCTTTCCTTTCATTCTTGGCCAATATTCTTTAATGTATAAATGGATTGGGACCATTATTAAAGCTATTGTCTCTCAGCATCGAACCCATTCTTCTATATTCAGCTTCGTGATCTGGGTTTCTACAAAACACATCTATTTCTCTCTTGCTATTAGCTTCCTCTTAGGACTCTCTGGGGGCTCAGACGATTAAATGTTTCACTACTAGCTAAAAGGTTGATGGTTCAAACCTATCCAGAGGCATCTCAGAAGACAGATTTGGTGATCTGCTTCTGAAAGGTCACAGCCTTGAAAACTTTATGGAGCAGTTCTCCTCTGTATACATGGGGTCACCATGAGTCAGAATTGACTGGACTACAACTAACAACACTAGTTTCTTGTTGGGCATTGCTAACGGGGGGCGGGGGGGGGGTGGTAGAGGGAGACTGCAAAGCTGTGGAAGGAGAAAGTTTTTCCTTTCCTGCTAACTTTTGACCCCAGTTTTTGCTGGCTGTTCCTTTAAGTATGGCCCCAGCAACATTTCTTCACCCAAGTAGTGGCAGTTCTTTCCTGTAGCTTCAGTTGATTTCATTTTGTAATTTTTCCAACACTCGTTGAACCAGTCTCATGATGCCCACTCAGAGACCCTGTATCATCTGGCAGCGTCCCCTCCTGTAGAGGTGTAAGCCAGCCCTACAGACTCCTCCACTGGGCTTGAAGACACCAGCACCAGCCAGCTGCACCTCCTCCTCAGAGGTCTGAGTCTCACCTCTGTAGAACCCATCCCTCAATGTCAGACTAATACCATCAGAGTAGAGCTATCTCACTAGACAGCTGAGTTCCAGATCTTGTGGAACCCTTTCACCAAAGTTTTAACAATTCCAATCTCTTCCCTTTATTCCCAGCCCTACACTTAATAACTGCATCCTGCTTCCACAATAAACTATCCATTGCCGTCAAGTCAATGCAGACTCATAGTGACCCTACAGGACAGAGTAGACCTGCCCCACAGGGTTTCCAGAGCTGTAATCAGTACGGAAGCTAACTGCCACATTTACCTCCCTTGGAGCGACCAGTGAATCCAAACCACTGACCTTTTGGCTAGCAGGTAAGCACTTAACTACTCCGCCACCACGGCTCCTTCCCTATGATAACGTCTCCTTTTTGCATGTTCAGTAATTTAATACTTAGTAAATAATTCCTTATATTGGTGTAACTTGTCTTCTGACTGGACATGGACTAATAAAACAAGGGTCCTTTCCTTGACCTCACAGCCTTCTCACTTGGACATTGGTCTAGATCTTTCATGTTATACCTGGAGCCAACCTGAGAATGGTGTTCTTTGGGTGGGACTATCTTGTTGGTATTTATTACTTGGGCCTCACCCCCCAGGGTTCATTATGGATTCTTACCCTAGCCTCTTGGAAGACGTGAGAGCTTATTTACTAGCTGAGTTAGCTTTTGTGTAAGGTGGAATGGGGAAAGTCATTTCATTTTTAATTGATCAGGAAGCTTAAAGAAGATCCATTTTCTCATCCTGTAAGGCTTTGGAAAACTAAAATGACAGATGGTCTGTTTTTACCCCAGGCATCAGATGTTACAGAAGTAACAGATTCAAAAGATTTATAGCATTAGCCAAGGCAAAAAAGTTGATGGGTTTAAGTGACATAATTGAAGTTCTCAAAGTTAGAAACCTCTTTTGTGAGCTGGGACACCTAAAGGCTTGGCAAATATCCATACCCTTTAGCCATCTGCATCACTACTGACTGTATATACTGAAGGATTTAATGAATCATAGACATACAATCACTGCATGGAAAGAAAATGTGTTGTGCCCAGCACACTCTTTTCCATAAAGAAAGCATCATTGGGAAAGGCAAACATGTGGAAACAGGCCACAAAAATGTACCAATTGTCCTTATTATCCACTCATCCATGCAGGAAAGCTTTAAAAGGTTATAAAGTCCTATGTTCTTAAAATTGGCACTTTAGACTCACTGTTTTTAGAGTGAAATATATAGTGCAGGATAACCACTGTGCAGCTAAGCATTTAGCTTAGCCTTTTAACTAATGTTCAGTCCAAGAGGCATTTCAAATCATGCTGTCACCTGTTCCCAAGTTTTCCCCTGCAGGTTACCATCCCAAACTACCTCATTAAAATAAATTAAAACAAATAGGATTATCCAAGGAAAATGTCACTAAAGTAGGAGTGTTTTGGCACTATTTAATAAAGCTACAGTCCTAAGCTGTAAACGTGACACATGGAAATTCAAGTAGCATCTCAACTCATTAGTTCTTCTTTTCCATATTTGTGCTTGCTCTTGGAATAGATGTAGTCACAGCATCATAAGGGTCATTGTTTTCTCTAATGAACAATGATGCAATTCTACGGTTCCATTTTCCTTGTTTGTCAAGTATCCTGTTTATTGTAATTTCTGAGCACAGTGGATAACCCTGTGACTTAAATATGGGTATGCCCACAATGGACTCAAACATACCAACAATCATGAAGGTAGCACAGAACCAGGCAGTGCTGTGCTCTATTATACAAAAGGTTGCCATGAGTCCAAGAAAACTCGGTGGCAACTAACAGCAATGCCCACACCAAAAAGTCAAACCTATATGCTTTTCAGAACAGTTTTTCTCAAGCTGCTTTTCAATTTTCCAGTATTTTGAGGGGTAGTGGTTGTGCTAAAAACCTAGATGAACTGTGTGCACATTCCTTTCTAGATTTTTTAACCATAAGCATTTGTTTGAAATTCAGTACCTCTTTCATGAGATCTAGCCTAATTGGAGGTGGGGGTGGGGGGAATTTGGGCCATTGGATCAGAATCAGAGATGAGGAACTATCAGAAAAAAAGCACAGGAACTTATCTGCCTGACTCACAGGCATCCTATATCCAACAGAGGTGAGTTGATATAGAATGCAAAGTGGTCCTTAGAATGGAATTTAAAAGATTGGCATGTAATCTGGCATGCTACAACTGCTGTGTGCTGTGACATGGTGCACAATTGCACTCCCCACCCCCCGCCAACTTGTCAGTCAGCCATTCTTCAGCCAGTTGTACAGGAATCAAAGAGACTGAGAATCAAAGAGGCCAATGTGGGCACATGTAAATAGCACATCTGACACTGGGGAGCATCAGTTTTTTAAGCACAGCACACACCACCAGGGTGACACAGGCCCTAAGGAGTAAAGAGAAAAACAATGGTTTCTGAGAACTGGGAACAAATGCTGACGCTATTGTAGAGAATAGTTGGTCATCAACGTAGAGAAGTCCCACCTAGATTCAACTGTAGTCTGGGAAATGATGCTCAATTATATGTAGCTTTCTTTAAGTAGTGTATTTATCTTAAATGACCATCTGATGGTGTTTCTGCCTTCACTGTAATGGGAGATTTGATACCTTCCTCTCCACTGGTTGTGCCTTCATTGGTTGTATTTTAAACAAAGTTTCCATCATTATCACTTGGAATACTGTTATGAACTAAATTAAAAACTAAAAAACCAAACCTGTTGCTGTTGAGTCAATTCCAATTCATAGTGACCCTACAGGACAGAGTAGAACTGCCCGATAGGGTTTCCTAGGCTGTAAGTCTTTATGAAAGCAGACTGCCACATCTTTCTCCTGTGGAGTGGTTGGTGAGTTTGAACCACTGATCTTTTGGTCAGCAGCTGAGCACTTAACATCTGAGCCACCAGGGCTCCTTTGGATTGAATTGGGTCCTGCTAAATGATATGTTGAAATCCTAACCCCTGGTACCTCTGACATGATCCTGTTTGGCAATAGTGTCTTTGAGATGTTAACATGAGGTCATACTGGAGTAAAGTGGGTCCTAATCCAATCCGAACAGTGTACCTTCAAAAGAGAAGAGCACACAGAGAGAGAGACACAGGAATGAAAGTCCATGTGAAGACGCTTTACAAGCCAAGGAATGCCTGGGGCTACCAGTAGCTGAGAGAGATTCGGAGAGTGTGGCCTTGATGACAGTTGATGTAGACTTCTAGCCTCTAGAACTGTGAGACGATAAACTTATATTCTTATAAGCCACTTAGTTCATGGCATTTTGTTACAGTAACCCTAATATAAACTAATACAAACTGTGAGTGAGATGAAGCCAATAATGAAACAAAGAAACTCAGGTGGAAGTGGAAAAGCATAGGGTAACGAAGTTCCTTTAACAGGCTGTCACTAACTGTTTGATATTAGGCAAATTTACTTCTCATCTTTGAAGCTTCATATTTCCATCATAAAAATGAGCATCTAACACTTATCTCAGAGAATTGCTGGGATGATTGAGATGCGATAATACTTGTAATGCATGAAATAGAATGCCTGGCATGTTCATTCCGGGTGCTGTTGTTAGTTTGTTAGGTGCTGTTGAGTCAGTTCCAATTCATAGAAACCCCATATACAACAGAACAAAACACTGCCTGGTCCTGCGACATCCTCACAATATGTTTGAAACCATTGTTACAGCCACTGTGTCAATTCTTGTTGAGGGTCTTCCTCTTTTTTGCTGACTCTCTACTTTACAAAACATGATATCTCAGTATAATCAATAATGCGCCTTCATTCTCAAAAGTGTTGCAATTTGAATGATATATTATGTGATTTTCTTTGCTACAGGGTACTTGCGAGGTTCTAAGCCTCCAAGTGTAAGTTGCTACCTGGCTTAGGCTGAATTCTCTAGAGAAGAAAAACCAGTGAAGCCTATGTATATATACAGAGAGAGATTTATCTCAAGGAAATAGCTCATGCAGTTTTAGAGGCTGGCAAGTCCCAAGTCCATGGGTCAGGTGTCAGGTTGGAGGCTTCTCTTGACTCACATAGCTGCAGGGACTGATGAATCCGAGATCAGCAGGCAATGCAACAGGCCACTGGCTCAACTCCCAAGAACCAGGGGTAAATGATGACAAACTGGATGCAGGGTCCAGAGGAAGTGAGCAAGCTTTGCCAGAATGTCCATATATGTATTGGATAGAGGCCATGTTCCCAACAAAAGTCCCTTTACAACTAATTAGCTGATCACATCAGATGACTGCATCATTACATAAGTGCCAGATTACATCATTACATAACTGACAAACTACATCATTACATAATTGCCAAATTACAGCATTACATACCACCAAACCACTGAATATCAGGGCCCAGCTAAGTTGACACACAACCTTAACCATCACAGTACACCCCTTGTCAACTTGGCACCTGTACACATCTACTTAAAGCATACACAATCACTAAATAAAGAAAAATGTAAAGTCATACTTGTGTCTAACATGATACAACTGACATGCGTACAATCAAAAGTCCATTATCCCCATTTACATCTTATATTTTACAAGTGAAGAAGAAAAAAATGATGTACACATACAAAGAAGGAATTCTCATAACAATTACAGTCCTCCTTTCTGCAACTGGTCACATGGTCATAACTGGTATTTAGAACTACCGTCTTGCACCACTCATTCCATATTCCCCTTGCCCTCAGCGAGCACTTCAGCTAGTCGTGGTTCTTTGCCTGGGGAGTGACCCAAACCTTCATTCCTGAAGGGTCTGGGCCGTTAGTAGTCATGTCAGAATTCTGTTGTTGTAGTTTTCCATTGATTTTAATCACAGGGCATGGTAGTACTAAGAGATGCCCTAAGGGATCTCCTGTATTCCAGAAATACTTTTCTTTACCTCCATTATGCAACACCAATACGATTTCCCCTTGGTAGTCAGGATCAATCATACCAGCCAATGTGGTAACTCCCTTCTTTCCTGTTGATCCAGAGGCATGAGGAGCCCAAACTGGACAGGTGGAATTTTTAACTTCCAGTTTAATGGAATCCATGTTGTGTCTTCAGGTGGGAGCCTTCTTCCTTTTGGAACTAAGACAGGCCTCTAGACCTGAAGAATATAGGGTCATGGGAACAGGAAGCAAAAATTTGGTGAGTGAGTCACTAGGGGTAATAGTGAGTGGTGCCACTCCCATTTCCACCCCTTGATTCCTGGAGCCATGAATCCCAGCTATGAGAGAAACAGCACCATATATTGCAGGTTGGTTTAAAGCATACACAGCCTCCTGTAGAACATTGCCCCAATCCTGCAAGGTATTACCACTTAGCTGGCACCATAATTGTGTCTTTAGAAGGCCATTCCATCATTCTATCAAGCCAGCTGCTTCAGGATAATGGGGAACATGGTAAGACCAGTGAATTCCACGAGGATGGACCCATTGCTGCACTTCATTTGCTGTGAAGTGAGCCACTTGATCTGAGGCAATACTATGTGGGATACCACGATGGTGGATAAGGCATTCTGTGAGTCCATGGATGGTAGTTTTGGCAGAAGCATTCATGCAGGAAAGGCAAATCTATATCCACAGTGAATGTCTATTCCAGTAAGTACAAAATGCAGCTCTTACCACGATGGAAGCAGTCCAATGTAATCAACCTGTCACTAGCTTCCTGGCTGATGGCTTTGAGGAATGGAGCTATACTGGAGACTCTGTGTTGGTCTCTGCTGTTGGCAGATTGGGCACTCAGCACTGGTTGTAGCCAAATTGGCCTTGGTGATTGGAAATCCATGTTACTGAGCCCATGCATAACCTCCAACCCTATCACCAAGGCCACTTTTTTCATAAGCCCATTGGGCAATGACAGGAGTGGCTAGGGAAAGAGGATGACTGTTTCCACGGAATGCATCATCCTATCTACTTTATTGTTAAAATCCCCCTCTGCTAAGATCACCATTTAGTAAAAATTCACGTGAGACACAAATATCTTCACTTCTTTGGCCCATTCAGAAAGGCCTATCCACATACCTCTTCCCCATACTTCCTTGTCACCAATTTTCTGATCATATTCCTCCCAAGAACCTGACCATCCAGCCAAACCATTGGCCACAGCCCATAAATCAGTATACAATCACACATCTGGCCATTTCTCCTTCCAAGCAAAGTGAACAATCAGGTGCACTGCTCGAAACTCTGCCCATTAGTAGGATTTCCCCTCACCACTATCCTTCAGGGATGTCCCAGAAAAGGGCTATAGTTTGGCCACTGTCCACTTCTGAGTGGTGCCTGCATATTGTGCAGAATCATCTCTAAACCAGGTACGAGTTTTCTCTTCTTCAGTCAACTGATCATAAGGAATTCCCCATGAGGCCATAGATGCAGACTGGGAGAGGGCAGGGAATGTGACAGGAGCGAACACCAGGGGCATTTGGGCCACTTCTTCATGCAATTCACTTGTGCCTTCAGGTCCTGCTTGGGCCTGATCTCACATATACAATTTTCATTTATTGCTTGAGTGCTGCTGTGCATATTTGACTTCATGGCTCTGTGGGTCAGACTACAACCAGTTCATGAGGGGCAGCTCAGGCTGCATGGTGCGTTGGTGGCCTATGGTTAAGCATTCAGTTTCTACTAAGGCCCAGTAACAAGCCAAAAACTGTTTCTCAAAAGGAGAGTATTTATTTGCAGAGGATGGCAGGGCTTTACTCCAAAATCCTAAGGGTTTGCTCTGTGATTCACCAATGGTGGCCTGCCAAAGACTCCAATCATCATTTCTATCTGCCACTGACACTTCAAGCACCACTGGACCAGCCAGATCATATGCCCCAAGTGGCAGAGTAGCTTGCACAGCAGCCTGATCCTGTTGCAGAGCCATTTCTTTTCTCTGGGCCCCACTCAAAACTAACAGCTTTTCAAGTCACCTGATAAATAGGCCAGAGTAGCACACCCAAATGAGGAGTATGTTGCCTCCAAAATCCAAAGAGGCCCAACAGCCATTGTGCCTCCTTTTTTGCTGTTAGAGGCGCCGGATGAAATAACTTTTCCTTCTCTTTAGAAGGAATATCTGGACATGCCCCATGCTACTGGACCTCTAGAAATATCACCGAGGTGGAAGGTGCCTGACTTTTTGTTAGATTAGTTTCCCACCCTCTAGCATGCAAGTGTTTTACCAATAAGTCCAGAGTCATTGACACTTCTCTGTCACAAGGTCCAATCAGCATATGTCATCAATGTAATGAACTAGTGTGATGTCTTATGGAAGGGAAAGGCGATCAAGGCCCCAGTGGACAGAATTATGACATAGGACTGGAGAGTTGATAGACCCCTGAGGCGGGACCATGAAGCTATGTTTCTGGCATTGCCAGCTGAAGACAAACTGCTTCTGGTGGTCTTTCGAAACAGACATGGAGAAAAGGGCATTAGGCAGATCAATAGCTGCATACCAGGTACCGGGAGATATATTAATTTGCTCCAGCAATGAAACCATATCTGCAACAGCAGCTGCAATTGGAGTCAAGTTTTTGATAATCCACTGTCATTCTCCAAAATCCATCTTTGTCTTTTTTGCACAGGTCAAATAGGCAAATTGAGTGAGGATGTGGTGGAAATCACGACCCCTGTATCCTTCTAGTCGATGGTGGCAGTAATCTCTGCAATCTCTCTGGGAATGCGGTATTGCTTTTGGGTTACTACTTTCCTAGGTAAGGGCAGTTCTAATGGCTTCCATCTAGCCCTTCCTACCATAATAGCTCTTACTCCACCTGTCAGAAATCCAGTGTGAGGGTTCTGCCAGTTGCTGAGTATATCCATTCCAGTTATCCCTACAGGATGGGTTTGGGGACCCACTGGACCCACTGTAAGATGGACATGAGCTGAGACTCCATTAATAACCTGACTTCCACACACCCACATTCTGACTGGTAGTCTACAGTGATGTTTTGTGTCTCTTGGAATTAGTATCACTTTAGAACCAGTATCCACTAGTCTCTGAAAAGTCCGATTATTTTCTTTTCCTCAATGAACAGTCACCCTTGTAGAACACTATGGTTCCCTTTGGGGGAGGCTGGGAGAAATATTAACAGTATAAATTTTTGGCAGTGTAGTGAGGTCCTTCCTTGATTCAAAGGATTGTGGGTCTGTAAACTCGCTCAAGTCTGGGAATTGATTGAGAGACAGTGACAATTTATTCATTCTAGTGATTTAAATTAGCCTGCTGTTCACCTGACCTAAAATTCTTCTGCTTGCACAGGTCAAGTAAATATTTAGTAGATTTCCCATCTATTTCACTCCTACAACATAATAATTAAGTAGCCAATGCCATAAGTCCACAGGAGTCAGACTATTCTGATTACTGCTTTGACTCTGCTGTCCATTATGGTAACCACACTCACCTTGACTTTGTTGATTGAGTGCCGCTTCTTGGCCCCTACCACCATGGGGTCCAATCAGCCTCATTGAATTTAGGCGTCTTAATTCAGTTGGGCAGCTCCCACTGTCAAATCTTACTTACATAAAATAGCAATCATAGCAGTCTTCCAGGATTCTGGGCTCCCTTCACAAATTTGTTCTTTATAGTTATGGTAAAAAGTGTGCCCTCTGGGCACTCCATGTATGGATCTTTGGGTCTTACCTGATAAATACACTCTAACATCCCAACTTCCCTAAGCCTTTGGATATCTTCTTCAAGGTCTGGTACTTGAACTTGGTTTAGTGTAGGTCACCACTTAATCCATGCTTCAATGGAGCAACCAAATAAATCATTAGATCCTTTCCTAACCTCTCCAGCTGAAACATTGAATGGAGAATCTGTGCTCAGTGTGCCCATATCAATAAACTCAAAGTAATTCAACTTTATATTCTTTATACTATTATCCCACAAGCTTAATAGCTATTCCCACACATAGTCCTCAGATTTCTGTTTGCCCAGAAGGTTGTTTAGAATATAGTATACTTCCTCTTGGGTCACACTTTATACTTCACATTTTGGGGCTCGCTGGGACTTAAGTCTAGTTACAGGTCTAGAAACAAGAATGAGTGGTGGGGGAGTCCTGAAAATATACAGCAATGTTGTATAAGGCATCTACCTCGGGGATCCCTAGGTAATGCCCCAGGCACTGCCTCAGGCAATATCTCAAGCAGGCTCTTCAGGCCCACCTGGGTTAATCTCATCAGATAGGAGTGGAAAGGATCATGGTTTTACTAGGGAGGGAAGCTTAGCAAAGATAGAATGGTCTCTTCAGATGGGACCAAGTGTGCTATTTCCATTGGCAGGAGTGATTCAACAGAATCTAAGAGCTCAGTGTCCCCAGCTTCCTGATTATCTGCCATCAGCCCCCATCCTAAAGTTCAGGATCCCATTTTTTCCCAATCAATGCCCTTACTTTAACTTCAGGTACCATTTGAGGTTGGGAATTTAATTGGCATTGTTATTCAGCCACTCTTACTATAAGACTTTGGGTTTGGTTTTTGGCAAAATCAGTTCTGTTACTACAAGAAACGAGGGCAAAAGTGGCAACTTTGAGGTCACTTATGCAACGTTTGAGCTGTAACTCTGAAACCCTGAGCTCATCTCTTTCTTTCAGCACTTTGTCTAGCAAAAGTGGGACCAAGCAACCAGCCTCCCTATGCTTCTCATTCTGACAAAATTGTAGAAAAATATTGAACACCCGATCACCCAGAGCCTTGCTTCCCAGCAATACTTGATTTATTTGTGGAGATATTCTGGTGGTTAAGAGTGCAGCTGCTAACCAAAACGGTGGCAGTTAGAATCCACCAGCAGTTCCTTGGGAACCCCTGGGGCAGTTCTACTCTGTCAAATAGGGTTGCTATGAGTCGGAGTCAACTTGCCAGCAATGGGTTTGGTTTGTTTGTTTTTGCCACCTCATGCCATGGATTAGCAGTACCCTCTTTCCTACTGGAGGTAGAGTCATCAGCCCCTTTAAGACTAGTCAGACTTGAGAATCAATTTAGCAACTTATCCTTTCTATTTTGTTTCTCTAGAACCATTCTCAGTACCAAATGTCTTAGGCTGAGTTCTCTAGAGTAGCAAAGCCAGTGAAGCATGCACACACACACACACACACACACACACACACACACACACACACACAGAAAGAAAGAAAGAGAGAGATTTATCTCAGGGAAATGGCTCATGTGGTTGTAGAGGTTGGCAAGTCCCAAGTCCATAGGCCAGGCATCAGGCTGGAGGCTTCTCCTGACACATATAACTGTGAGGGTTGAAGAACCCAAGATTGGCAGGTCAGACAGCAGGGTGCTGGTTCACGGGCTGAGGAGGCTGATGAATCCATGATCAGCAGATAAGATGGTGGCCACTGGCTCAAGTCCTAAGAACCAGAAGTCAGATAATGATGAGCTGGATGTAGGATCCAGAGCAATAAACTGAGCTTTGCCAGAAAATCCATATATATATATTGGATACAGGCCACATCCCTGAGGAAACTCCCTTTACAACTGATTGTCTGATCACATCAAATCACATTAGGGAGGATAACTACGTTATACATAACTGCCAAACTACCTCATTATATAACTGCCAAACCACTGAGAATCATGCCCCAGCCAAGTTGACACAGAACCTTAACCATCACACTTCCTAATCAAAAGAGTCCATATTGACCCCTTTACCCTATTGTCATTGATAATGCTCCTGATATCATTTCTTATACACACAAATTTTCGTAAAGGTCATTCCTGAAAAACACCCAAGCATGTAGTAAAGAATTGTTGGGGACAGATATATAAGAGAATGGTTTTAGATTTTTGATAATCCACATTTTAAGGGTGCTGTCTTAGGCTGAGTTCTGTAGAGAAGCAAAACCAGTAATGCATATAAATATATACATAGATTTATATCAAGGAAACAGCTCACGTGATTGTACAGGTTGGAACGTCCCAAGTCCTTAAATCAGGACAGAGTCCTTTCCCAATTCACAAAGGCACGGAAGCTGATGAACCCAAGATGAGCAGGTTGGAGAGCAGGGATCCTACTCACAGGTTGTGATGGTCGAGGAATCCCCAAGGCCAGCAGGCAAGACCACAAGGTTTCCCCTGAGTCACTTAGCTGCAGGGACGGGTGAACCCAAGATAGGCAGATCGGGGAGCAGGACTCTGCTTGCAGGCTATGAATATCAGGGAATCCCAAGATGGACAGGTAAGAAGCTAGCTCAGGTCCCAAGAACCAGAGGCCAGACAAGAGACATCTGGTGGATCCAGAACAAGCCAACAACCTTCGCAAAGCCAGCAGGAAGGAAGTACGTGGTGGAAGGTGAAGAGATGAAGGCTGAGGGGAACCCACCCCTGCTGGCACCACTCAGCAGATTTCATCATGGGGGTGATCACATATCAAATTTCAACAGGGAAGTGATCGCAACATTATACAACTGCCAAATCATGGCCCAGCCAAATTCACACACAATCTTAACCATCAGGGGGACCATAATTTACATATCTGTTTCATTCATTTTCTTTGCTTTCTCTCAATAAAACTATACATATATGTTTTCATGAATTCTCTATTTAATTGATTTATCCTTTTGCACCAGAGCACTTTCACAAGTTTGATTACTATATCTTTAAAATATGTCTTAATATCCAGCAGGGTATATTTTCCCTCACTCGGCTTTCTTATTTTTAAAAAATTGTTTGGGAATTCTTGAAATTTTACATATAACTGATTCTTGTTGGAATGTTAATTGACAGGCTTTTATCTACACTTTGAAAAGTAAGGATATCAAAGCCTATAAAATTTTCTTCTACCAGTTTACCCTGTTCCACCTTAGGATCTCAGGTTTAACCGTACACTTGTGTTTGATTTTTCATATGTTAATATGTGCTGTGGATGGGTGATGCGATGTACTTGTTTTCGGTGATAAGTATTGTGAAATAAGATTTTATCCTAATTCAGACCAGTCTATTAACATGATTGTACAAACAGGACATTCATGGAAACTTAGTGACAAAAACATTCCAAGAACTGCAGAAGGGCACTTCTCCCCTCTTTTTGTCCCACAGCTATTAAGATGAAAACTCCTTTTGGCAAGAGAGAGGAAGGATCAAGGTAGAATGATTTGTTGGATTGCACCAGGTTTTAAAGAGCCTTTCTCTTTTTAAATTAGTACAATCTGGGCTATTAAATAAATATGAAAATAAATGGCTTTAATAGCCATTGTTATGGCCACATGATGTTTGTAGAAAAGACTTCGTATTAATAGGGAAGGCAGTACCTATATTTAACAAGTCCATGCTGGTTGTTTTCAAACATTTCTGAAATATTTCACAAATTGGGAGAACCTTAAAACTGCTGGAGTATGAGGGATAAACTGACCAGTGGGACTTGTGGAGTGATGAGTTGTTCCCAGATCAGGTCTACTTCTGAGCCCCTAGGAAGTTTCCATGCCAAGCTTCCCAGGTTGAATGTATTGGGTATGATGCTACTTGTTAAGATTTCTGCCTGTGGATTTCCCTAGGAAATCTGCAGATGTAGATATAAATAAATGGGTTTGGATGGGCTACAGATGTGGCCTGGAAGTCTGCAGATGCAGGTTGAATGTGCATATGATATTAATCAGAACACATATGTAAATATGCACTTCCTTTGTCATGCTGGCTAGGGCATAGGTTTTTTTGTGGGGGCAGAGGTGTTGTTACTAGTTGCCCTCGAGTTGTCCCCGTGTGTGCAGAGTAGAACTGCTCCATAGGGTTTTCAAGGTTGTGACCCTTCAGAAGCAGATTGTCAGGCCTGTCTTCCAAAGTGCCTGTGGGTGGGTTCAAACTACCAACATTTCCACTAGTAGTTCAGCGCTTAAATGTTTGTGCCACCCAGGTACTCCTAGGACAGAGGCAAGTGTTCCTATTTGGGTTTTTTCTCTCAGAATCAAAAGCACTCATGATTCAACTTGGACTGCTCCATATTCCTGCCAACATAGTGATCCTACTATTCTGCTCCCTGACCAGGAACCACAACCACCTACAAAGAAATTCTGAAAATGGAGAAAGCTGAGGATTTTCTTCTTTAATTCTTGGCCTCAAGATACATGGAAGCCTAGAGGCTCTACCTAGCACGTCAATTAACGCATAAAGCCCTTGTTTTTACATCATCTCCCCAAAACATATTCCCATGTTTCTTATCCCAAATGCTCACCAAAGTAATCCTGACTGACTTAGATAAGAAACCCTCAGTGATTCCACCTCTGTATTAGGTTGAATTGCGTCTCCAAAAAAGATATTCCAAGTCTTAACCTCCCCCCAGTAAAAACACCCAGTGCCATCGAGTCGTGCCTGTAAATGCAACCTTATTTGGAAATAGAGTTTTTGCAGATAGGGAAGTTAAGGATCTTGAGGTGAGGTCACTTTGAATTCAGGGTGCATCCTAAATTCAATGATTGATGCCTTTATAAGAGAAAAGAGATTTGAGATACACAGGGAAGACAGCCATGTGAAGACAGAGAAAAAGAGAAGGGGAGATTATGAAGGTCAGCCCTGAGCTCTGGGCACTCACTCAGCTAAAAAAGGGATCGGAGGTTACATTAGTTTTGTATTAGTAGTTGTATTAGGTATTGAAATTGTTCTGCTACAAGCCAAGGAACACCTGGAGCCACCAGAATCTGGAACAAGCAAGGAAGGTGTTATGGATTGAATTGTGTTCCCCCCAAAAAATGTGTTTCAACTTGGCCAGTCCATGATTCCCAGTATTGTGTGATTATCCACCATCTTGTCATCTGATGTGGTTTTCCTATGTGTTACAAATCCTACTTCTATAATGTTAATGAAGTGTGATTAGCAGCAGTTACCAATAATGAGGTAGGACTCAATCTACAAGATTAGGTTGTGTCTTAAGCTGATCTCTTTTGAGATATAAAAGAGAGAAACAAGCAGAGACACAGGGGGACCTCACACCACCAAGAACACAGAACTGGGAGCTGAGTGCATCCTTTGGACCCAGGGTCCCCGGACTGAGAAGCTCCTAAACCAGGGCAAGATTGATGACAAGGACCTCCCAACAGAACTGACACAGACAGAAAGCCTTCCCCTGGAGCTGGCATCCTGAATTTGGATTTCTGGCCTCCCAAACTGTGAGAGAATAAATTTCTCTTTGTTAAAGCCATCCACTTGTGGTATTTCTGGTATAGCAACACTAGGTAACTAAGACAGAAGGATTCTTTCCTAGAGCCCTCAGAGGTAATGTGGCCCTGCCAATATCTTGATTCTGGACTTCTGGCATCCAAAACTGCAGAAAAATTAATATGTGTTGTTTTAATCTACCAGGTTTGTATTTATTTGTTGCAGCCGCGCTGGGAAACAAATACAACCTCTAATCTCTCTTTTGCTAAGTGAGGGCCCAGAGTCCCAGGCTGACTGTCATAGTCTCTCTTTCCCCTTGTCCCACTTACAATGTGGATTTTAAAATTCAACCAAAATGTAGGGAGCAGAGTGCCAGGATCTGCTCTAGATGTTTGGGGAAAAAATCATTGAACAACACGAAGTTCTTTGGCCTTGTGGGGCTAACCTTCTAACTTCTTCCCACAGATCTCCACAGGCAACAGGTTGAAGAAGGACAAGTTCTCAGCATTCTATTATAGGCAGGCTTGCATCTCTTTGTCTAAAATCTGACTTGAGAACAGTTGGAATTCAGGCATATTGGCTAAAATTATATTCTGTTTCATATCATGGAAAATATCTGTCCAAGACAACATGAGTCTGTTTTCTGCTTTTATTTCTTGTTTTATTACCATATTTGTCTATGATTTTACCTTTCATGTTTTAGACATTAGTCATTTTTGAGAGGACCGTGTTTTCTGTGCTTTATATCAGTCCTCAGTGATTGCTGTTCAAAATTTGCATTTTAGTCTCTACAGGAATTATACCAGACCAGAAACTGCCAGATTATATCACAGTCTCGTTTAATGTAGAAGGAAACTACTTACCTCTTAATTTTCACCTTAATGCCCTGTTGCATTTGGTTGTGGGTGCATGGGTGGCTGGGAGGCTGTTTGGCTGAAAAATGTCTTTATTTCACCCTTCCACTGAAAGGATAGTTTAATTGGGTATAAAACTCTAGGTTTACAGTTATTTACCTTGGCACTTCCACTTTTTTCCTCAAGCAACAACAATTTCTCAATATACATCCAATTTCCACTCAACATTCAAATTTCCCCAATTACTTAAAAACTGTGTTTTTATAATTGGTTTATTTGAACAAGGTTCTAAGCAAGGTCCATGCATTACATATGATCCTTAAATCTTGTAAGTCCCTTTCAAAACTCTAATATTATCCCCTTTCTTTTTTATTTCATGGCATTCTATTTTTCCCTGGAAGAAACCAGTTCCTTCATCCTGTAGAATGCCCTTACTTTCCGGATTTGGTGGATTGCTTTCTAGTAGTATCATTTAACTTGTTCTTCTAACCCCTGTATTTCCTATACACTGGTGATTAGATCTTGGTTGATCGATTAAGAAGTATTTTTCTAAATATGTAAGTAATATGTGCTCATTTCAAAAATACAGATATGTACTCCCACCCACTGAATTTTGTATGTATATTTATATATGTTATATTTATTTATATATACATATGTATGTGTTTGTATATATATTATATTTATATTGCTATGAGTACAGTTTTATATTCAGTTTTTCCAGTTAACGTTAACCAATAATGTTTAGAAGCACTTATGCTATGCAACAAATAGGAAGCAAAGAGACTCCTTGTCTGTGGTTTTATGATCCTTGGACAGTGGTGGCCCAAAAAACCTAATAGTCAAATATCAAAATACAATAAAAAAATGTGGCTCAATATTGTGTTGAAACTAAAATCATTGTCATTGGCAGATAATCTGTGTATTTAAATTGTTTAAAACGAAATAACTCTATACAGCAAGCCAAAATATTTAAATATCCAGAAAGTCACTGTTTGGCTATGGGATTGAGAATCTACAGAAATATTGCAGAAGATTTTCTGTGAACAAAGTGGGTATCTTAGTAACATCTGTTCTGGAAATATTCCAAGCCTGAATGAGCTGTGTCTTGGTATGGTATAGAAGCAGAAGCTTGTGTGTGCCCTGAGCGACAGTCTACCCAGATCCTCTAGTGTGCTTTTCTTAACTGATATTAAAATAATTCTGCTTAGAAATTGATAATTTTATTAAAAAACAAGAATATATATTAAAATAGTTTTGTGTTGTTTTGTTGTAAAATACAGCCCTGGAGATGCAGTGGCTCAGAGCCATGGCTGCTAACCAAAAGATCAGCAGTTCGAATCCACCAGCTGCTCTTTGGAAACCCCATGTGGCAGTTCTACGCTGACCTATAAGGTCACTATAAGTTGAAAATGACTCGATGACAATGGTATTTTTTTTTTTAAATACTCAATTCTATTGTTGAAAAATATTTTTCTTTTGATAGTGAAATAAAGACACATACACACACAGAAAAAACCCAAACCCCTTGTTGTCGAGTCCATTCTGACTTCCAAGGTAGATTTGAACTGCTGACCTTTTGGTTAGCAACCCAACGCTTAACCACTATGCCACCGGGGTTTCCAATAAAGACATGCTTGCTTTTAAAAGCTTATTTAGGTAGCTAAGTGCAGGTACCAGTGCTTCAAAGGTAAGTTGGTCTTGTTTCGTTTTTTATATTTATTTATTTATTTATGTTGCGTGTGCATGGTAAAAATGTATGTAACAAGCCATTCACCAATTCAACATTGTACATGTACATTTCCGTGACATCAGTTGTGACCATCACGTTATGCAACCATCACCATTATCTATTTCCAAATTATCCCACCACCATTAAAAGAAACTCAGTGGCTACCCCCACTCACTCAAGCAATGCTCTCACTTGGAGCCTCTCTCCAACTCTGTGAGTGGTTTTGTTTTGTGTCACTGCCCTGGGCCCTGAGATTAATTTTGAAAAGATAGAAGAGGAGTAAGACCCTTCTTGTGTTATTTGTGGGCCCATAATGTGGTATGATGCCTCTGTGTGGAAAGAAATCTGTGGAGGAAAGGAAATTTGGTACTTGTGTGGAGCTGGTCCTGAGAAAACCCTTCACTCCTGGCATACTGGCAGCTCATTAGTCCCCTTCAAGCCAGGGTGGGGTCAGATTTAACGCACAAGAGAATACTGGTCATGTCTCCCTGGTTTCCTAATAGAATGTCATTATCCCTTACTCACTCCCCAGACCTCCAAAGAAATATAAAATACACACCCTCTAGACCCTCCTTGTCATTGCTCAAGTTTACTGGAGAGGTTTTAGATGGTTTAGATTGAGCGGCACTGTGTATTCTGATACTCCAAAATGTTTTAAGATCTACCCTTGAATCAAGCTTTTTTTTCCTCTCTGAAGGAATCTCTAATTTTGAAGAAGTCTAGTGAAAGCTCTTTCTCTGAGCTGCTCTTCAAAACTATGCCTTTAGTCTTAACAAAGCAAAGGAGGGGGAGGAGGAGCACAAGAGGATGACCACGTACAAACTGCTTCTGATTTGTTATACAAGTGTTGTCAAGGATATTGTCCACAGGACATTCAATGTAAGACCCCATTTGAAACTTGAAAAATTGAGACTTGGGGTAAACAAAAAGTCCTTACTTAAGGAACTGGGAGAATTTCTCCTTTCAAATAAGTATGGTGTGTTAGTCTAAGCTTTCGTAACAAAGAGATCTCAAAACATATTGGTTTAAACAACATGGAAGCTTATTATTATTTTGAGCAATACTCCATAGATAGGTGGTCCAGAGCTGGTTAGAGGCTCTGCAGTGCTCAGGGCAGTTTTCATCTTTGGGTCTAAAGTTGTTGCTCCAAGAAAGAAAGGGCAAGAGGAACCCGGAAGTGGCTTATATTACTTCCATTCACCTCCTGTATACATGTGCTCACCATGAGTCAGGATTGATTCCATGGCAATGGGTTTGGATTCTTTTTTTTTTTGGCCAGATATTATTTTCATGGCCACCCTCGGTGTAAGGAATGATAAGAAGAGCACTAGAAAAGAAAAAAGGGGAATGGATATTGGTGGACAACCAGAGTCTCAGCTGAAATTTGCCCCTCTGGCCATTCAATATCTGTGTGCACCCTTCTTCCCACACATAGAACAGTTTCCATCAGGCTTAACTTCAGTGATCTCTGCATAATGTACAACCCTCTTCAGCAAACCTAGATCTAACTCCTATGATCTAGTGACCTAGAAACTAAGAAGCAAATTATCTTCAACCCCACCTTCCACCCAAAATACCACAATAAACAAAACTTTATGACCATTTTATTGTGAATAACCACAATAACAACTCCTATTCAGAAAAGTGAAAAATGATGAACATACAGCAGCCACTTGTTAGCTACTGTCAAGTCCCTCCCTTCCTCCCACCTTCCACTGAATGCGTAATGGAAGGAAAAACTGCCCATCCTGTGCCAAGGCCATGAACCATTTGTAATTGGGCCCTTGTGATCCATAGGGTTTT
Organism: Elephas maximus indicus; assembly: GCF_024166365.1. NCBI lineage: Eukaryota > Metazoa > Chordata > Mammalia > Proboscidea > Elephantidae > Elephas > Elephas maximus. Next base: position 171,258,145 of record NC_064819.1, on the reverse strand, counting down.
CATTGGGTGATTTTCTGAAAGTAGATCACCAGGTCTTTCTTTCCTAGTCTGTCTTAGTCTGGAAGCTCCACTGAAACCTGTTCAGCATCACAGCAACGTGCAAGCCTCCACTGACAGAGGGAATAGACCCCTGGTCTCCTGCATGGAAGATGAAAATTCTACCACTGAATGACCACCGCCCTCCAACAGCCCCTCATCCAGAGCAGTTGTCAAACCCCACCGGGCAGGAATTGCAGATTCTGTGCCCTAGCACTTGAATAGGTCCTTGGTTACACCCAGGTGCTGGGAAAACTCCCTTGAGTATTGCACACTGTCCCCTTGGCCCTGGTTTTGCCCTTTGGGAGGTTTTCCTCTCTGGTCACATATGAAGTGGACATAGTTGGTTGTCTGGTGGTAAAAGTTTAGGAGGTTGGAGAATACTTTAGGATTCAGATAACCACAGGCTTTTGTAGGCCAGGCATGTGGTTTCTTTGGCAATACAATTTCATTAAAACCTAATCGACTTATGGTCTACTTGCTTTCCATCAGTTCCAGATGTCAGTAATCACTGCCAAATATCTCATCTGTCCAGAACTCTTAAGCCCGAAGATTCTGTTCTTTCATTTCCTGGTCTCCATGTTCAACATACCTCTCTCTCACATTGATGGAGACTCCCTGGAAGCCATCTGAAAGAATAGGTTTGAGTGAGAAGGCAACACCCTTAATTGATCTTTACCTTGGGAATAGCACCATTGTCTAGTAAGGAATATTTAGTATTAGGCTCTGAAAAAGGCTTGAGACTACATTCTCATCTCTTGGTATTTGGAGCTACAAAGGTAGTTGTTTTTTCAAACCTGTAAGTGCCCAAATTACCAAACTTTCCTTCCATTTTGTTTCCAGACTATAGGTGAGAGACAGCCTGTAGACTATAGCTGACTAGCTCTCATCTGAGTTAATTACTTTCATAGGACTTTGCTGAAATTGGCGAGAAGCGATCATCTGTCGCTGGTGGTAGTTTTACCAAATGCTTACCATGGCACGAAGGGTGTCAACAGCTTTATAGATTTTAATATCTGTGTCCTCAGTGTCTGTTGCCCGATCATTAAGCTTTACCAGCTGTTTTAGAGTTTCTATTTTTACTACATGATTTCACTTCTAGACAACAATTTCTGTATTTGGTAGGGTACAGTCTAAGCGGATGAAACAAAAAGATGCAAAATGGCGGCAACTTCAGCAAAATAATAGTTCAAAGGTCAGCAGTCCAGGGTTAGTAGACAGATTCTGCCATGCTGAATACACAGCCTCTCTGGGTTCAACATATGTACTTCATCTCTGGCCGTCACATCTGCATCCCGGCACATGTCCATTATGCTAAAGGGTATGACCTGTAAGTTGCACACATTAATTTCACTCATATCCCATTGGCCAGAACTTAGTGACATGGCTAAGCTTAGCTGTAAGGAAAATATGAAACATAATTTTTAGAAAGGAATAGACATTGATGAACAACTAGCAGTTTCTGCCCCTGTATAATTATCTTGTTTTTCTTTTTGCCCTGTCAATCAAGAAGCTCTAAGTCAAATTCGTAACACACACACACAGTAACTCACTCACACACACATATTAGCTATTATATTTGAAATATTTTTCCTTTTCATGCTCTTGATTTCCTATTTTGATTTTGTTAAACTTTTTATACATATGTACTTTGTCGTAAGCTGACTCAAATCCTTTTCAGAAACAGCTGTGGTATAAACAAATTGTAAATGTATATATGAACAAAGAATAATCTAAATAAGACATTCCCAAGGACCTTCAGCTTCAATTCTCATATATGTTTGAAAATGTCAATCGTCTGAAATATATCAAGCTTAGACTCCTTTTCACTTGCAGTGTGATGTCTTGTCTAACATACTACATACCATTAGAAGTTCATTCCTTGGCTTAGGATGTATACTTTTGTGTATACTAAATTAACAATACTCTTGACAGGAATAATAGGATTAATAATTTAAATTATTATCAGTCATCACTGTTGTACCCAGGATTAACTAAACACTTGAATTCCAGCTGCTAAGAAGTGGTGGATCTGAGGAAACATAACCCAAGACCAATAAGCCTTCATTCCAGTCAGGGTGAGAAGCTCCAGAAACCATGTAAAGTGGACACATCAGGAGGTAGCCCCAGTGTCTTCTGTGTGACTTGTTGAGGCACTCTGAGGTGGGAGTGGAGGGGAATGGAAAGCCTCAGTAATTGCTAACTTTTGTTGAAGACTTACATGTGCCAAGCACCTTTTGAGGGCCTTATATGCATTACCTCACATCATGGATTGAATTGTGTCCCCCAAGAATATGTGTATCAATTTGGCTAGGCCATGATTCGCAGTATTGTGTGATTGTCCACCATTTCGTCATCTGATGTGATTTTCCTTTGTTTTTGTAAATCCTACCTCTATGATGTTAATAAGGTAGGCTAGGAGGCAGTTGTGCTAGTGAGGCAGGAGTCAATCTACAAGACTGGGTTGTGTCTTGAGGCTATCTCTTTCGAGATATAAAAGAGGAAAGCAAGCAGAGAGACAGGGGGACCTCATACCACTAAGAAAGCAGTGCCAGGAAGAGAGCGTGTCCTTTGGTCCCAGGGTTCCTGATCAGAGAAGCTCCTAGTCCAGGGAAAGATTGATGAGAAAAACCTTCCTCCAGAATGGACAGAGAGTGAAAGCCTTCCCCTGGAGCTGATGCCCTGAATTTGGACTTCTATAACTGCGAGGAAATAAATTTCTCTTTGTTAAAGCCATCCACTTGTGGTATTTCTGTTACAGCAGCAATAGATGACTAAGACATCTCACTTAAAACAAAGGGGCCTGGAAATAAAACGGGAAAAGGCAAGACTGTGTGCCAAGAAACTGAATATAACTACTAACACTGTCTTGCACATTCTAGCTTACCAGTGACTCCCACACCTTGGTCTCATTTGACCCTTTCAGGTGCCTTGTTGGGAAGGCTTGATAAAGAAGAAGAAAAGAGGCCTGGAGAGGCTGGTTAATTTGTAAGTGGCAGAGCTGGGACTCAAACCCATATCTTTCCACCCTGGTTCATTTCTCTGCCCCACAGTCATGCCTCCTAGTTCTGTGTTCTTTCAGAAAGGTTCACCTTGTATCTAAAAGCCAAATACAAGGATTTTTTAAATGCAGAAATGGGAAGATTTTTGATAATGGAAAACACTATGAAGCTTTACCCTAAAAGCTGAGAGGGAAATTTCTTATGGGTGGGTGAGGTGTTAGGGTTCCCTTGTAGGCTGGCCCCTCCCTTGTACTCATTGCCTCCTTCTTGGGGACCTTGTATTTACTCTTTCCATCTCTAAGGCCTTATTTCCTTCAGCCTCTAAACATTTTTAAGTCTTGCCCATTCTACAGGAAGCGTAAACCTTCAAATATTGCCCCCTAGTTTTTACCTCATCTCTCACCTGTCCGTTTTACTTAAGGTTTTCATGAATAGGTATGGCTCACAGCCTCACATCTATTCACCCAGTCCTCTGAAGGGGCCTTTGCCTCACACTGCAGAACCTGCTCTCAGTAAAGTTGTTGATTACCTCCTAATGCCAAATTCAGTGGGCTCTTCTCAGTTCATTCCTCTCCTGATCTTCTGGGGAATTTGACACTGCTGGCTACTTCTGACCTCCTCCCTTGGCGTCCCTGATACCTCTGCCTCTCTGAAAGTTCTTTCTCAGAATGCTTGTTGGACCAACTTCCTCTGTCCATCTCTCAAATGTTGGGATCCCTGAGTGATCTCTGGCTTTATTCCTGTCCTCACTCTACCCACTCTGCCTGGATGCTGTTGTTGTTATTAGGTGCTGTCGAGTTGGTTCTGACTCACAGTGACCTCATGTACAACACAATGAAACACTGCCTTGTCCTCCACCATCCTCACAGTTGTTGTTATGCTTGAACCCATTGTTGCAGCCACTGTGTCAAACCACCTCGTTGAGTATCTTCCTCTTTTTTTGCTGACCTTCTACCAAGCGTGATGTCCTTATCCAGGGACTGGTCCCTCCTTGATACCTATCTCTATCTCTTAGTTTCTCAAGCTCACTACTTATTGACAATCCATATTTTCCCCATGAATGTCTCATAAACAAATGAAATTCATTATTTCTTAAGTTGAACTTCTAGGTTTCTCCTGATTCAACCCTGCACATCCTCCTGCATTGTCCACACTGACTGGTAACCCCATCATTCACTTAGTTTCCCAAAGGAGAAACCTGGGGTCATGCAGGAATCCTTCCTTTCCTCACCACCACATTCAACCATTCAGACTTTGTCTGTCAGCCATCTCTTGGCCCCACCTTCTCCTCTCCATCCTCGCCACTACTGCCTAAGATCAGGCCATCATTAGTTCCAGCCTAAAGAGTAACAATAGGCTCCCAATTGGTCCTATTACCTTCAGGTTCTTTTCTCTCGTATCAAAGCAGCCCATCAAATTGATCTTGCTAAGACACGGGTACAATTTTTCTTAAAACCTTCAATTACTCTTCATAACCTACAAAATGAAATCTAAGTTTTTCTAGAAGGTGTATGAAACCTTAAAGAGCTACATTGTACCTTTCTACCTCCCTAGCCTCATCTCCTGCTACTGTCCCATCCATTGACCCTTCTTTCCAACCCCCTGCCCTCCTCCATTCCTTTGTCTGGTAAATTCTTCTCCTCTCCAGACTATGTCTATAATCCTGGATAATCTCTATGATCTATCCACCAAATTTTCTTGAGCGCACATAATGGAGGTCTGAGTCTCTGCAAACAGTTAATGTTCTTGGCTGCTAACCAAAATGTTCAAGTCCACCAGAGGTGTCTCAAAAGAAAGCCCTGCCAATCTACTTCTGAAAAATAAACAAAACAAAACAAAACAATCCCAGCCACTGAAAACCCTATGGAGCACAGTTCTACTCTGATACACATGAGTTTGCCATGACCAGTCAACACGACGGCAACATTTTTGCCAAGTACATTGGGACTGTAGGGAAAGAAACAGCTATGTTTGCCTGGGAAATCTTCAGAGACGAGGGTAATGCTCGTGCTGAGGCTTGAAACATGTGGAAAAGCTTTTTCCATAAGGTCTTCCTTGTTCCCCAAGTGTTGATAAGTCTTATCTTTTTCCCCTGTATTACACCGTTGTCATTGTAATTTCACCTGTCTGTTTCTCTTGGTAGACACTGAGCTCCTTGGGTGTAGGGACCATGTTAGTGCTCACATTAGCCCCAGCACTGAGTACAGTTCTGGCAATTTGTGAGCCTCAATAAGCTTGTTAGGTCAGAATCACCCAGGGCCACTGAGCTCTTTAGTGGAAGGGGTTGGATTTAAAGAAGTGACATCCCATCCTCAGGAAGATTGATTTTGGAATCTTGACCTCATTAACACCCTGTTGGCAACCTAAGCTGCCAACTGTCTCTGACCTTCCAGATGTTAACACTACACATTGGCACGTGTGAAATAAGTATGTACACACCAAGCATCAGCATGGCATATGGGTGTGCAGTATATGGAAACTAAAGTCGTTTCACCCACCAAGTTTACAGCCCTTTTAAAACTCGTGGGTTAGTTCTGAATCAAACCCAGATTTTCTAGTGTTTGAGTTCGTTTTCTTTTGGCAAACACATCTTCCTGTTGTTAAAAAGAAGGTCTTTACAAAGATTATTTTAAAAAATTTAACTGGTTTCTTAAACATCAGCTAGCTTTTATAATATAGGATTTTAATTGTATGAGTGTGAATGAATCAAAAGCACGTGGATTAATATGTCCCTAGAATCCTCATGGAAACCCTGGTGGCGTAGTGGTTAAGTGCTGCGGCTGCTAACCAAAGGGCTGGCAGTTCTAATTCGCCAGGCACTCCTTGGAAACTCTAAGGGGCAGTTCTACTCTGTTGTTATGAGTCGGAATCCACTCAACAGCACTGGGTTTGTTTTTTGTTTAGAATACTCATGCTGTTAGAAACTTACAGAAGACATTTGAGGAAAATATATATGAGGTTTCATCAGATTCCAAATGTAGAATATTTCATGATACTCTACGTGTTTAAGGTATGACTTTGTAAGCCTATCAGAATATCATTTCATTAATGTGTATATAAGTGAACTATTTAGTAACTAGCATTATCATGAGTAGAATGAAACTACTTAGGCCATGAGGTCCTATTTAAGCAAAATGGCTGCTACCAGAAAGTAAGGTAGGTGTCTGCGATGGTTAAGGTTGTGTGTCAACTTGGCTGGGCCATGATTCTCCGTGGTTTGGCAGTTACGATGTAGTTTGGCAGTTACATAATGATGTAATCACCTCTGTGATGAGATCTGCTATGAGCAGCCAATCAACTGAAAGGGAGTTTTCTTGGAGGTGTGGCCTGCATCCTATATATATGGACTTTCTGACAAAGCTTCCTGGCTCTTGCTCTGCTCTGCCAGCATTCAGTTCATCATCATCTGACCTCCAGTTCTTGGGACTTGAACCAGCAACCTGCCTTTTACCTGGTGATCTTGGATTTGCCAGCCTCTGTGGCCCATGAGCCAGCAGCCTGCTGTCTGACCTGCCTACCTTGGGTTTGTCAGCCTCTGCAGCTCTGAGTCAGGAGAAGCCTTCTGCTTGACACCTGACCCATGGACTTGGGACTTTGCAGCTTCTACAATTTTGTGAGCCAATCCTTGATATAAATCTCTCTCTCTCTCTCTCTCTACACACTTCACAGGTTTTACTTCTCTAGTGAACCCAGCCTAAAACACCCTTCTTGCACTCAGAGTTTCTAGGTCTGACCCAGCTGGTAACAAAGGAAAGCTTTCATTCATGTTCGTTAAAGCAGCTGTTTGGAGTTTGATGCCCTTAGTGTTCTCTATCACTGATAATGGGAGTGCTAGATATGGGGAGACATGGGACACTGGAGTGAAAGGAAAGTGATGCAGAGGTCTGACCTGTCTCTTTAATGAAAACTCTTTCTCATTATGAAACCACTGCCTTGTTTGGCACAAGTGGAATACGGGCTGGGAAGAGCAGGGTAATTGCAGGTCATGATGATCTAGTAGGATTAGTTAGTTTGCGTAAACATGTTCCAAGTCCAGCTATGTTTCAGTTAAGCTACACACAGAGAAATACCAAACCAGACTAGCCCCGGTTCAGTGTCACAAACTGTTTATTTCCACAAGAGATCCCTAGAAGTCTACTAATTCAGGAGACAGCCATTTTAGGGAATTAATGGACGCTGGTGGCATAGTGGTTAAGAGCTATGGCTGCTAACCAAAAGGTCAGCAGTTGGAATCCACTAGAAGCTTCCTGGAAACCCTATGGGGCAGTTGTACTCTGTCCTATAGGGTCGCTATGAGTCAGGATGGACTCCATAGCAACAAGTTTTTTTTTTTTCTCTGTAGTGGGCTTTTTTTTTTTTTTTTTTAAACAGATTAAACCAGGCCTTTGAGAAAGCAGCCCAGAGAGTAATTCCACATCAAATTCTGATGTGAGGCAGGAACAGTCAGTCTTTTGTAAGAACTTTCTGATAAACGAATGTCTATCGGTTTCAACTGTGCCAGAGGGAGGTGCGCTATTAAGTTCCTCAGAATGTATTGGGTTGTGGCTTACATGGTTAGGTAAGAATGACGTTTATGTAGGGTGCTGTTTCTGTGCCTAACAGGTTTTTTTCCTTGCCTATTGAGCTGTAGCCTTCCTGGGGTTCAAGTGGGCTTTCAAGAAGTTCCGTTTGCACTTTGATGCATCTAATGAAACCCACAAATAGAAGCTATGTTGGGCATTGTTCAAAAAACATTTATTGAGCACCTTCTGTAGGCCAGGGACTGGGGTAGGGACTGAATACATAGATAATAGGCACAGATAACAGGAAAAACAAGGTAACATCTTCAAGACGGTTATAATCTGAATTGTTGGGGGAGAGGAGGAAGGCAGAGACTGATACGTAAACAAACCACAACCATAAATGCTGAAACAAAGTTAAAGACAAAGTCCTAGGTAAGTACAAACTCTGTAGGGAAGGAAGCAACTCATTTTGTCTGGGGAAATCAAGAAAGCCTCCCCAGGGGAAGTGATTTTGAAGTAGATCTTAAAGGGTTGGAGTTTGTAGTTGGTGAAGGTTAACAACACCAATGGAAGAACAGATGGGTAGTGGGATTTGTCCAAATGGGCTCAATAGGACCGACTTTTGATTGCTGCCTTTGTGCCTCCTGTTTAAAGGTTGGTTTGATTTTTGTCTTCCTTGTTTCTCCAATATTCTGCTTCTCAATTGTTGCATTGACTTCTCTCTTGTTATCTCATCTCCTTCCACAATCTCTATTCAATTTGATTCAGTATTTATGGACGTCCGGTATTTTCTAGCACTGGATGTGTCCTGTGGAAGATACCCAAAACCAAACCAAACTCATTGCCTTCAAATCAATTCTGAGTAATAGGGATCCTATAGGACAAAGGAGAACTGCCCCATTACATTTCCAAGCAGAGGGTGGTGGATTTGAACTGCTGAACTCTTGGTTAGCAGCTGAGCTCTTAACCACTGCACCACCAGTGCTCCCTGGGGAAGACAGAAAGGAGGAAAATGCCAAGGCTGTGTTGGTGTGGTCTTCATGTCCTCATTGTACAGCTTTGGTAACAGGTCGGCGAAGATTATCCGCTAGTCTTTGACAGTTGATAGCTCGGCCTTTTCTCAGTTAGGAGGTTAATGAAAATGTCACAAAATATGCTAGGCATGGAAGTTGAAGTTTCCGATGTAAACTGTAACTGAAGCTGAAGATGGTGCAATACAAATCCTTTCTTATGACAAACACAATCCCCAGGAGTGGGACCACAAGCTGATTCATGTATTTTTCATATGTTTTAGGACAAGCACAATTTTTCCAAAATCTGAAATTGTCTATTATAGAAATACATGTCTACGGGAGACATAAATGCATATTTCCCTGGCACTAACATCTGCCATGCCATAAGGATAAGGATCCCAAAGAAATGGCTTGAAAAACATACACTGTTGCATGAAGTTTCTTCATATCTCTTACAGCTTAATTGCTTTTATTTTATTGGCTTGTCAAAGAAGAGAAATGCTAACCTAGTAATTGGTTAGACTCAATAAACTCTTATGTCTGAGAAAATAAAGTGACATTATTGGGAACAACCCAAAATTACTTCTTGCTACCATTCACTCTTCCCCTTTACCTTGAGGAATAAAATCTGAATCTTGGAAAGTACTTGCATTGTGTATACCTGGAAAAATATAAAATGGAAAGAAAAGGGTTATGCCATTGCAATCAAGGTCAAGAGAGATTACACTGGGTGTGTAGGTGCCAGGATAGGAGTGATGATGAGACCTCAAACCTCTTGTCAGTGGCTCAGGACATCAAACTCGATCATACTTGCCTTAGACACACGTGAAACCAAGCAGTCTTTCACTGCAACACTTTCTCTTCAGATTGTTCAAAACAACTTCCAGAACTCTCAGCGTTACTGGGAGTTTCACCCAATGAACTTCCAGCTAAACATTATATCAGATCCCAACTTTTTTCTTCCCACTCTATTCCCAGAAATCAATTTGAGTCAACAATAAAATATTAAACTATTAACAAGTCACGTGGCTGTACTTCAACACTGACTATAAAAACAAGATGCCTAATCTCTTGTATTGTTTTTTCGGCATTCCAGTAATTTTGGCATTTACCAAGTGACTAATCCTCTTTGGTAACATCAGTTTGTGCTGAACCCAGGACCTCTTATTCAGGGCAAATATGTTTGTGATTACTCAGGTATTCCTATGGTGTTAGTTGACCCAATCACTTAAAGCTTTGTTCTTTTACTTTCTTGCTTTTTATCTCATTTGAGCCTCAAAATTGACCGGTGAGGTACACTGCGAAGGTTTGATTATTCACATTTTATAGACGTAAGAAGCAGACCCAGAGAGGCTAATGTATACTCAAGGTCACATTGTTAGTAATTAGCAGAGCTGAGGCCTAAAATTTCCCCTCTCCAGGTTCAGAACTTACCACACATCATATAGGAGGTCACCTCCTAGAGGTGGTACGTGACAAAAGTAATCATGGGCTGGGTGTGGGTCCCCACTCTGCCAATGGCCCACTGCCTGATTTGGTGCTTTCACCCAACATGAGTCCTGACAGATTCGTCAGCGCCCCAGGCAGAGTGATAACCCTCTGCCCCCTCAAACTGGTAGTCTTTGAATATTTATCTTTACTTAGTGAAGGTGTAGAGAAACTGAGTTCCTAAGAATAAAAATTCAGTGTTTCTTTGTTTTAAAGAATAGGTCCATTCTCTTGCACTATGACTCCAGCTCCTCCAAGTCAAAAGCATTAGTAACGCACGGAGACTTCATCGAAGACAGTGTGGAGGAATGGAAGGAGGAGGGCCACATTCAGACTGCACGGTCTGGTACTTGACAGAGTCTCTCCAAATATACCCCTTCTCCCAAATCTCTTTTCTTTTTCTCCCTTTCTCTTTCAGGGCTCAAACTTCCTGGCTTCTCAAGTCTTATGTCTCCTGAAATCTCTCTCCTTTTCTTGGCAGACCAACTTATCTATCTCTAAACTTGCAACTTTCTTCCATATAATAATCTCCAGTTATGTCAAAGACACTGAGAATAAAGCTTTTGTTTGAGTTCAACAAACCAAAGGGCCAGGGCTCAGTACAGGGTTCTATCTTTCTTAGAAGGCAGTGAGGAAAAATTTTAAATATATATATTTCTTTTCCATGTCGTATGATTAAATTCAAATGAGGGATTAATGCATGTGCAACGCAGAAGTGGTACCAATTTACATGTCACTAACTCTGACACACAGGGGTCTCCGTGAGTGGGAGTCAACTCCACAACAACAAGTTATGTAAGAAACCATGTGATAAAATTATCCTGAGTTAACAGGCACCATATTCCATATTAATTTCAAAATGTTTAAGTCCCTTTTATATGGTTCTCCTGGAAGATGTCCATCTGGGCTTCTCCTTCATCCAGGTTTTTTAAACTTCAATTTCTTCAGCTTTAAAATGGGGGCAACGATTACACATAGTGTTTTCGTGAGAATTAAGTGCGATACTCTAATACAAAGCATCTATCACAGAGCCTGGCTCATGGCAGGTAATTGGTAAATCCGAACCACGTCTTCCATCCAGCCCCCACCAACATAAGCCCCAGTGCTTATCCATTCACTTCAGACCCAGCTACCGTGAAATGTTGTAAACTGTCCTGGGGATGGGGCCATGTCTTTTTATGCTTCGCATAACGTTGTACATTTTGAGCATAGAGTAGTCACTCAAAAGATGTTTCTCAGTTGACTTTCCAGATTAAATAGATCTTTTTCCATTCTCTCTGTCTTTGTCTCTCTCACTGTTTCTCTTCCCCTCTGTCTCTCTCTCTGGCCACACCTATATCATGCTGCAGTGTGATGGATCAGTTTCATATGGCCTTTCTAGCCATGGTCTTGTAACTTCCACCCAAGTAACCGAGTGGGACAGTGCAGATAGGGTAATTGTAGCCCACCAAGGGGAATGGTCAGTTTTGCCATCCCAGGGGCAGGAAAGAGAGGACCCCATCACGACCAAGGAAGAACAGCCAGGACCTAGTACATCCTTTGGACCCGGGATCCCTGTGCTGAGAAGCTCCTGGATCCAGGAGACAGAGAGTTAGCTGTAACCTTGAAGACAGTGACAAGTGGTGGCGAGTTAGCTGTAACCTTGAAGAGTGAGAAGTGGTGGCAGGGGAAACTCGACAGGAGACAGCTGGCAGCAGGAGAGGGTGAGGTGAGCTTCCTGGCCCACAGAGTGAGAAAGCTAAGTGTCTTTGGGCAGAGGCCAAGGGCCAGGGAGAGGTGAGCCAGCAAGCACAGCTGGGAAGATGCTGTCCTGATGGAAGAACTGTATCTTTGAGTGTTCCTGAGCCCCAGTGGTAACCTGTTACTTCCCTAATGGACCCCATAATCATGAGTATGGTCTGTGAGTTCTGTGTGGCCCTTGCAATGAATTATCGAACCCAGCAGAGAAGTAGAGAGTGCCATGTGAGGGACAGTTGGTGTCAGGATTGATGAAGTTGGTGGAGAGAGGAAGCATGTCTGACCCCTGCCTCACAGAAATCAGCTTTGGGCTGTTGATCTTGATTTTCCTTCCCCATTGTGAAGAGGAAGAAGGTCAGACATTGCCCCCATGCCATTTTTACACATGCATACAGACATATGCATATATATATTTTAGGCTGAATTTTTTTGCATTCGTTTGCATTTTGTCACAATAAAATTATTTTGCATCATGTCACAATAAAATTATTATCTATAGAGAAAAGAGAAAGAAGTCTTGCTTACTCAACATGTTTAGTCATTGATTCTTAAATATGAGAAAAAATTGAATTCCTATGCTTATCTAAATCATCATATCTATTTTTATCCAAGCAGGGGTTTCGTACTTAAGGTTCCATCTGGAAGACAATTGCTTCTCTTCTCAGTAATGATTTTGTTTGTCTATGAAGAATAAAGGGGGCATTTGAAACGGCAAATATCTGAAATGCTGGTCCCTAAAAGTTTTGTTGCTAGTTTTTATTAATTCTTTGTCTCTGGATGAAGCCTAACACTCACAATTGAGTTTGTTATCTGATTTGTTTATTTTATTTTACTTTTATTTAACTTGTGCATGGAGTGTTTTGTAGATTTTTGTTGTGTTTTAGAAATACAAGCAATGTTGAAAAATTCAAGAGAGACTTTTAAGAAACTGATCATTGATTTGGTAAATCACATCTTCCTAGCAAGAATGTTTAAATTTGGCCCTTTGTACATAAGCATTTTTAGGAAGTATATTACCTAGGTAGTGTGATAATTCAGTTACAATAAATGTCTTCTATTATTCTCTTTTGCTCAATTGCTGCAGTAATTTCCCCTTTTTGCCATGACCCAGTCCTCAGTCATGCATTAAGCACCTCCTGGATGCCTCAGGTGGTACAAATGACTAATGCACTTGGCTGTTAACCAAAACATTGGAGGTTCAAAGTCATCCAGAGGTGCCTCTGAAGAAAGGCCTGGTGATCTACTTCCAACAAATCAACCTTTGCAAACCCTGTGGAGCACTATTCCACTCTGTCACACATGAGGTCACCACGAGCTGGAATCAACTCCACAGAAACCGGAGGTGCCCCACGCTGTGTCAGACAAGACGTAAGCCCCCTAACACTTGCAGGTGCAGGCCAGAGAACAAATGGAGGTTCACATAATGTGTGCCTAAATACTTCAAGGTAGCAAATAATAGAGTATGTTCCACCATCTTGCCATGGTAAATATACCTTCCTAACTACCTGGAAGGCCAGGCTCGACTTTAGAATTCCCTGCCTCCTTGAAGTGCCAGGCCCCAGCTCTCAGCCTGCTTGCCTTCTCTTCCCACCCCTGACTCTGCTCTGCATCACTAGGGACCTTGCATGCATATTGAAGCCTGTATATCCAAGGTCTGTCTATACGCCTGTGCAAATAGTTGCCCTTGGCCACCCCTAGGGTCTAGTGATGAGCATGATCTTTCCTGCTTGGTCTGTTTCCTGGAGGACAGGACTAGGAAAAAGGCCTGTGCAGGCCCTGGAAGAGGGCTTAGACCATTTGGACAAGGAATTCTTTTGGGAAAGCAGGGCATGATCTAGAAGCAGAGACTACAGAATTCAGGTAGGTATGCAATCCAGGCAGGCATTTCCTCTTGGCCCTGTGGATGTCTAGCCTCATGTGGAAGGACGCTGCTGAAGGAGGGCCAGAGTGGGGTACCTAAAGCATGCAACCCCTTTGTCCAGGTCTAAGAGCACTGCTTGTGTAGGATAAGGAATTATAATCTTGAATTGGTTGAAGATTCTTACCTTTCAGTAAGAATAAGAGACAGACATAAAATGAACACTATATGGCATTGTTTATGCAATAATTTAGATATGTATATTGTGCTAGGATGACATAGAGAAGGGTGGTGTCACAGGGGATGCCAAGAAAAAGTGTCATTTGAACTGAGTCTTGAAAGAAGAATGATTTTCCATGGAGAGGGAACAGTAGGTACTAACTCACCCCTGAATATAGGCAGCAGGGAAGAAAGTGGAAGGAGATGAAGGTGAAGAAATAGACTGGCATCCGACTATGAAGGGGCTTGGGTTTGGTTATTTTGCTGCCAAAAGGGAGTCTAAGGTAGAGAGAGAGTAGTGAGGGAGGAGGTTGAGGAGATAAACACGAAGAGATGATGCTAAGGAATATGAATTTCAAGGCAATGGGAAGCCTTTGAGGAGTTTTAAGCCAGCAATTGACTTGAACAGATTGGTACTTTTAAAAAATGATGATGGTTGCCATGTGAAGACATTGAGGTGGGAAAGTAGATAGAGGGAGACCAATTAAGAGTCTGGTTCATAGTAATTCAGGTGAAAGATGACAGAGTAGCTTGAACTACCACTAGGCCAGAGGGATGGTGAGAAAAAAATGTCAAATTCAAGAGGTTTCAATAGGATTCCAATGTGATTATGGGTACGAGGAGAAAGAGGAAGGAGCTAAGACTAATGCCCAACTTAAGACCGTGTTATTTAGAAACAAGTTATCATTGATGCAAAATAAGTGTGATTTTGAGAATAACCAAGCTGTCTGTTAGTTTCTCTTGTAATGCTGTGTGCACCCACCATGAGGATGTGCACACAGGAGCCATGCACAAACACAGTGCCTGGCACCACACTCGCACCCACCATGAGGATGTGCACACAGGAGCCATGCACAAACACAGTGCCTGGCACCACACTCGCCAAAGGAAGGCAACGTGAAAGTTCTCCAGGATTACAGACCAGCTTTATTTCAGGCACTAACAAATGTTTTGCAAGTTGACGAATTATCTACCCTAGATACAAACTTTAATCTACCTGATTGAATATTATTCTGCAAAGAGTATATCTGGTTTGCAGTGAATCCAGACCCCTTGTCTTCTCCTTCTCTGTGTGACTCCTCCAAGGAATGTTCAGGAAAACTGTGACATCCAAGAAAAACTAGCATTTAGAACTTTGGAATATAGTAAAAGCCTTGGATGAAGAGGGCTTTACAACTGTGGAGGTCTCCAAACCATCTACATTTACTTTTTCAGGACATGTTATGAATTGAGTTGTGTCCCCCCAAAAGAAAAGTAGAAGTCCTAACCCCTGTACCTGTAAATATGACCCTGTTTGGAAATAGTTTTCTTATGTTAATGAGCAGGATAGGCCTTAAACCTAATCACTTATGTAAGGTGTCTCCTAAAAAGAACAGAATGTATACAGGCACTCATACACATGGAGGGCAGACATCGTCTCAGGACCTGACCACAATCAACAGAACATAAAGGATTGCTGGCAGATGCCAGAAACTAGGAGAGAAGCCACAGAAGGAGCCGACACATTTGGGACCCTGATTTGGACTTTTAGCCTCCAGGACTTTATTCTTTAAAGACACCCACTTGTGGGTTTTTTTTTTTTTTTTTTTAATGGCAACACTAAGTAACAAAGACTGGACATTTCTGTCTTCATTTATATTGATGAAGAAGAGTTGGCTATAACCAATTTCACAGACGATTCTCAGGGTTGAGCTCTTCTTTATTTTTACTCTTGTCTATCTTAGAAATGATGCAGAGAAACCACAAGAGTTCAGTTCAATTCCTCTACATGTGTAACTTGATGTTTTGTTTCTGCTGACAACAAAGTTTCATGCCTAATGACTAAGAAGAAATAATGAGGCATCAATTTCTCTGCCAATCTATGAAACAAATCAGCTTAAAAAACCATGCCCTGAATATCTCAGCTATTCTTAAGATTAAGCCAAAGTACAGAAAGAAAATAAACTCTTGTTCAAATTCTTGCCCTGGTTAGCAAAATTTGTGTTTGGAGGCAGCATATTCAGCTTAAGCCCTTAACTTGGCTTCTATTCCTGTGAGTACACCATAAACTATTGGGTAAATTGCTTAACTTTTCAGCATGAGCTCTCGTATCTGCACAAGAGGCATTTAATAGTGATCATCCAACCAACAAACATTTATTAAGCATCTATTTTTGTGCGCCACTGTACTAGGTACTACACCAAGATGCCTACCCAACAGAGATATGGTAAAGATCTAAGAGATAATGAAAGTAAAATGTTCTAATGTTCTTAAAGGGGTAAAACTGCCAAGCTGAGAGACTATGAATTCAAAGACTTAAAAGTTTTCATAATTTTAAAATTTATTTAGATGACGTAGAGATCAGGACTAATTCTGATGGAAAACAGCTAGCACTGCACAGATATAGATCATAGGGCCACAAAGAGGGTCAGGAATATAGAGAAAGCCTGCATGAATGGCCACAAATTTATCATAAATATTGGCAAAAACAATTAAGCAAAATCATTGCACATAAAGAATGATAACTGGTTGTTCTCCAGTAGCCCAAAAGACAATTTCTCTACCCTTCTCCACCTTTCTCTATGTCCTAGGAAGCTAACCTCTATGGACTATATCACGGAGGTTCCCTTGCTACTGCCTTCCAGTTGACAATGACCAACTGAAAGCATAAGCAGGAGATCAGAGGTCAAATGGAGAGAGCAGTTGTAGTATTTTTTCCCAGATTCCTGCCTGCTGTGGATGGATGAGTGTCTGGCAATGATTGCAGCCCTCCACAACCACAGTTCCTATTGGGCAACCTATTGTTCTTTATGGATCCAGACTCTAGGCTTTACTGGGCTCAGGTAGCACTATTTCCTCCCCTTGACTTTCAGGCCAAAGGGTGGTGACAGCTTCTGTTACTGTTGCTAGCCTCTGTGTGCTTCAACATCCCTTATTTATTCCTTTAAGCTGCTCATACCTCTTTTAAGTAGTCATTTACTGAACTGTCTTCATTGGAAACTTCTGAGGTGAATTCTGTTTCTTGACTAGTATACGCATGTTATAAAAATTCTTATAAAGTCCAGAAAGATCCTAGGTAGACTCTAAGATATTTTTAACATGGACAACAAAAATACCAAAGTTTTCTAATCAACCTTCCACAAGATGTCCTTAAGATGTTTGGATTTTATTTATTTAAGGCTCTGGAATATCTCACACAGGGACATCAAAATCCTCTGATGAAATAAGTTTTAAGCTAAGGGCTCATTATAAGAATATGTTGAAGGGTTGAGAAACCCCAGTGAATACTGCATACTATGTTCTTTTCCTTTACGTGGTTGATGACGTGCATTTTAAGTCAGAAGAAAGGAAAACATTCAGTAATTTTAGCTTTTCTTGGGCAATAATGGGTTTTGCAGGTCTGCAGACAGGATTTTATCTAAGAGGTCAGAGTGAAAAGTACAGAGATGTGTGCTCTGTGTCACACATGGAAAACTCAGTGAGGTATCATGCAATCTGCAGTCTGGGATGACGCTCACTTGATCCAGAATTGACATTCTGTGACTCATTTTACCTCTCCTCTGTGCTATTAACAAACATACTACCAGTTGGGGAGCTGTAAATGAGTCCATTTCCTGCAAATAATATTTTAATGATTCTTTAACAGGTCACACACCAACATAAGATGATAAAATGTAGATTGTTGATTCCCTCCCTCCTGCTAGTGATGTAAACCATGATCAATGTTCTTAAAAGAAACCAAATTTAATTTTAGCTTACAAAATAGTAACGGAACAGAAAATTAGATCAAAATAAGCCTGTCTTTGTTGGCAATGACTGGGATGTTAGCACAGATCCAAGTGATCTCATAGCAGAAGCCCATTCCCTTTGACCTAGTGTCATGCCAAAGGCAAAATTCTCTACCATCATGCTTCGTTTGGGGTGCTTTTACTAACTCTTCCTAAACTTGAAAATAAGACATGGAGGTGAGTTAGAGAAGGGAGAAATGGAATTCAAATCCTCCCTTCATGGGAGATGGAGGGTCTGTGTGGGGAAACATTTGTTCTGTTGCCATGATTTCTTTGTTCTTTGTAGCTATCATTGGGCTCAAGAGATTCAAGGAGGATAGGCCTGGCTTGGAGTCTGAGGGGAAGAGTTGTGGGAGGGAGAAGAAATGAGAAGATGAATTTTTCCCTCCATTGCACTGTCTACTCTTCTGAAGGCAAATAAGCCAAGTTCTAATAGATGAACCTCATAGTGACAAAACACCAAGTTATCCCACTCATTTGGAACGTAGCCTGCTATTTGCATTATCTCTTATTGCTCTGAAGGATGAAGAATATGGAAGTGGATGAGAAGAAATATGAAGAAGACCGTACCCCCAGTGCTCTCGAGTCGATTCGCACCACCAGGGTTTCCGAAGAAGACAGTATTGAACAAAATTTGCTACTGGAATTTTTAGCATTAAATTCATTATTCAGTCAACAATATGTGCCAGGCATCTTTAATGTGCCAGGTAGTAATATAGACACCAAGATCCAAGGGCGGAACAACACCAAGCCACTGTCATCAAGGAGCTCACTTTTAAGTGGAGGAAACAGACAATAAACTAAAAGACCAATCAATACATAATGTGATATCTGGTAGCCATAAATGCTAATGTGTTTGAAACTCCACACCAAGAGTTCACTTACAGAGATCTCATCTGCTCCTTACAAGGACTCAAAAGGGTAAGTTTATTAACTCTATTTACTTCTGAGGGGACAGATTCAGAAAGGAAGGGAACTTGTCCCAGGTTATCCTAGGTGGAGCTGAACTCAGGTCTTGCTGCCCTCACATTTCACAGACGGTCAGGCTGGGTTGGTTTTCCCTTTCCTTAGCCAGCCTACATTCTGTCTATCCTGATAGATGCCTTCCCATATGTACCCTCTCCCAGGACTCAGAGCACTTCCTGCCTGTTGAATTCACTTGGTAATTAACCATGGATAGATCTTGTGACAGCTTCCATCTCTTTTTATTTAGATCTTTTATTAAAATATTTTATTTTTATTTAGCTCATTTTGTAATTACAAATTTTGTTCCCAACTTTACTATAAACTTCTTGAGTACAGGAAACATTTTAAATATTTTTATCCCCTTTGGCCTTTGTAGCACTCACGTCATGCTTTGCACTCAACGGACATTTAATACGGAATTGACTCAATTGAATCTCTAAAAGGGGCATTTTCTGAAGGACTTTCATCATTACCTCAAGTCATAGATGAGATTTTTGTTCTTGACTTCTCACCTCAGGGCACCTGAGGCTAAACCTTAGAGCATTTCTTCATTTAAATGGGCAGCCCTACCTCGTAACACTTCTTCAGAGTCAAAATAAACTGGCCAAGAGTGTTGTAGTACAGCTGGAACGTTTAGGAACTCTATATTCCTAAATATTCCTGTTTTTGGAAAAGAACCAGTAATTGCTAGACTTACTATTTAAGCTGGGAAATAAACACACATATAGATACACGTACACACACACACACACACACAAACAGTAGCTGGGAATAGAAATAACTTGCCATTACAAAACCACGTTACAGGAGGAAATATTTCTTCAAATGTGGGTTTTGAATAATGCCTGCTGCAAACTTTGCCAACAAACAGCCTGATCAGCAGGTCACCCCCAGTCTACCTGCATCAGGACAAGGCTACTAATTTATAAGAAAACTCAGCCTGCAGCCTCACTCACATAAAATCTCACTCCATTTCAACATACTGTTTCTTAGGCAAGAACTGGCAAGAGTTAGGCAGAGGGGATAAAATAAGCCAATCACAAAAGGACAAATATTGTATCACTTCACTTTATATATATATATATATATATATATATATATATATATATATATATATATATATATATATATATATATATATATAAAGAAAAAGGCAAATGTATAGAAAACCAGGGGTGGCAGGGAGGGGAAAAATATCCCCTAAAGTCTCCTTAAAATTGGACATTAGTTTAGTGTAACTAGTAAAAAACATCTGTCTTAAGCATTATGCTCTTTTAAGGACTATCTACTTGGGATCAAATTGACAACAGCAACTCGAAAGTTTGGATTGGAACCTTCGGGGGCAGCGAGTCTGTTAATGAGGGAGGAACAACTCAGAAAAGGAGGGTGAGAATGGTTGTACAACTGGAGGAATGTAACAATGTCACTAGATGGTACATGTGGAAATTGGTGAATTGACGTATATTTTGGTCTGTATATTCTCATCAACAACAAAAAATAAAGAAAATTTAAAGAAAAAATAATACATACACACACACACAAAAACAAATACAACCTTTATGGATGTGTAAATACGCAGTCCTGCTCTTCTTTATTCAGAATTCAGTGGGGCCCAAGAGATTTGAGCAGGGAGTGACATTGAAAGGAAAAGCTTTTGAGGTACAATCATGTTTTAGCCACATAAATGTGATCTCTCTGAGTTGTTATACGTAGGTACCCCATAATTTGAAAAACGTACGATCTGGTCATACGGAAAGTTTTACTGCAGTGATTACTTCAGGAAATGAGGCAGCTCCCAACTGTCTGTTGAGCCACTTCCCCACCATTTTTACTATCTCCACGCTCATTTTGATCACCTACTTGAGAACGGGAGCCAGAAGAGGCTCTCCTTAGGAGAAGTTTCAACCTCTTTGAGGTTGAGTGGCTAGCCTGGCTCTAGAAAAGGGGCATGAATGTCATGGTTTTGCTGTTTGCATTCGGGTAGGTTGGCATCTGTTGACTGGGTACATTGCCACGATGTGAAACCACAGAGCACAACTGCGTCCAGTGTGGGAGAAGTGGTTCCAGATATTGCTGATGTCCCCTATGACATAATTAAAGGCCAGGAATAAATCGGACAGCATTAACGACTTAGGTGCGAAACAGAGACAGGTGTTCAAACCATTACGCTTAGGATGATACCCACTGCCTTCAAGTCGGTTCTGACTCATAGCGGCCCTGGAGGATAGAGTGGAACTTCTGCATAGGGTTTCCAAAGCTGTAATTTTTATGTGAGCAGATTGCTACAGCTTTCTCCCATGGTGTGGCTGGTGGGTTCAAACTGCTGACCTTTTGGTTAGCAGCTGAGTGCTTAACCACTGCTTCTTGAGGGCTGCTTTTAGGATGATAGAGGATGGATAAAAATACAGAGAAAAATAAAGGGGCAAGTGACAAGATGCTGATCATCAAATTTTAAAGTTAGGAAGATGCTTCTTTCATTAATTGATGCAATAAATTTTTTTCTATATATGTCAGGCTCTATGCTAGGTTTTGCAAATAGGGAGAAAGACAGTCTCTTTTAAGACTGTTCACAATCTAGAAGTAGCAATGGATAAGTCAGTAATTGCAGGACGGTGCATTAGAAGCTATGATGGAGCCTTCCCAAGGTTCTTGGGAAGCACAGAGGAGGGAAGCAGTCAGAGAAGATTTCACACAGCATAAGGCATAACCGTGTCTTATAGGTATACAGCAGTTAGAGCCTGGGTGCAAATGGTACACCTTCCCAGCAGATGGAACAGGGTATGAATTGAGAACTCATGAGTACATGGCGAGAGCATATACTTTTAGAATCACATCTTATTTCTGATTTAAAATGTCAGGAATGGTGTATTTTTTTTCAAGACAAAGGTACAAAATAGGTATGTGTACAGGTAGGGAGAGGACAGGGATGTGTACAGGTAGGGAGAGGTGGTTCAGTGGTAGAATTCTCACCTTCTATGCCAGAGAGCTGAACAGAAGATTTCAAAGGGCAGCTCAAGAAGACAAAGTAAAGTATGAAAAAAAACTCGCAAAGGCCTGGAGCTAGGAAACCAAAAGGGAAGAACACACTCGGCATTTTGCAAGCTGAAAGAACTGAAGAAAAAGTTCAAGCCTCAAGTTGAAATATTGAGGGATTCTACAGGGAAAAGATTGAACAATGCAGGAAGCATCAAAAGAAGTTTGGAACAAATACACAGAGTCACTGTAGGAAAAAAGAATTGGTCGACGTTCAACCATTTCAAGCTGTAGCATATGATCAAGAACACCAATGGTACTGAAAGAAGAAGTCCAAGCTGCACTGAAGGGAGTGGCGAAATACAAGGCTCCAGGAACTGGAGGAACACCAACTGAGATGTTTCAACAAACCAATGCAGCACTGAAGGGACACTCATCTATGTCAAGAAATTTGGAAGACAACTTCCAGGCCAGCCAACTGGAAGAAATTCATATTTGTGCCCATTCCAAAGAAAAGTAATCCAAAAAAATGTGGAAATTATCAAAAAATATCATTCATATCACACACAAGTAAAATTTTGCTGAAGATCATTCCAAAGCATTTGCAGCAGTACATCAACAGGGAACTGCCAGAAGTTCAAGCCGGATTCAGAAGAGGATGTGGAATGAGGGATATCATTGCTGATGTCAGATGGATCCTGGCTGAAAGCCGAGAATACCAGAAAGATGTTTACCTGTATTTTATAGACCATGCAAAGGCATTTGACCGTGTGGATCATAACAAATTATAGATAACATGGTGAAGAATGGGAATTCAAGAGCACTTAATTGTGCTCCTAAGGAGCCTGTACATAGACCAAGAGACAGTTGTTCAAACAGAACAAAGAGATATCACATAGTTTGATGTCAGGAGAGGTGTGCATCAGAGTTGTACCCTTCCACCATATTTATTCAGTCTGTATGTTGAGCAAATAATCTGAGAGGTAGTGGACTATATAAAGAAGAATGCTGCATCAGGATTGGAGGAAGACTCATTAACAACCTGTAATGTGCAGATGACAAAACCTTGCTTGCTGAAAGTGAAGAGGACTTGAAGCACTTACTGATGAAGATCACAGACTGCAGCCTTCAGTATGGATTACACCTCAGCATAAAGAAAACAAAAACCCTTACAGCTGGACCAATAAACAACATCATCATAAAAAGAGAAGATATTGAATTTGTTAAGGATTTGATTCTACTTGGATCCACAGTCAACACCCATGGAAGCAGCAGTCAAGAAATCAAAGGACATATTGCATTGGACAAATTTGCTGCAAAAGACCTCATTAAGGTGTTAAAAAGCAAAGATGGCACTTTAAGGACTAAGGTGCGCTTGACCCAAGCCATGGTATTTTCAATCACCTCATATGCATGCGAAAGCTGGACAACGAATAGGGAAGACCGAAGAAGAATCAATGCCTTTGAATTATGGCATTGGTGAAGAATATTGCATATACCATGGCCTGACAGTAGAACAAACAAATCTGTCTTGAAAGTAGTACAGCCAGAATGCTCCTTACAAGCAAAGATGGTGAGACTTCTTCTCACATACTTTGGATGTGTTATGAGGAACCAGTCCCTGAAAAAGGACATAATGCTTGGTAAAGTAGAAGGTCAGTGAAAAAGAGGAAGACCCTCAATGAGATGGATTGACACAGTGGCTGCAACAATGGGCTCAAGCACAGCAATGATTGTGAGCATAGCACAGGACTGGGCAGTGTTTTGTTCTGTTGTACACGGGGCTGCTATGAGTCAGAACAGACTCGACGGCACCTAACAGTGACAACAACAGCAACATGCCAGAGACCCAGGTTCATTCCCAATCAATGCACCTCAAGGGCAGCCACAGCTCGTCTGTCAGTGGAGACTTGCTTGCAGGTATACTTCCAAAAATCAGCCAATGAAAATCCTATGGATCACCCTGTGTGGTCCCATCTGTGACACTATCAGTGATAGGTTGGGACCAGGGAGTTCTTCATCCCTTTGTGCATGGGGTTGCCATGAGCCAGGGCAGACTCAACGGCAGCTAACAACACAACAACACAGATGGGGAAGATGTCTAGAAACACAAAAGGCATTGGGGTAGGATGGAAGCAGAGCTCGAAGTTTAATTGAAGCAATGCGATGACAGAAAGAGGGGTTGTAAGCTGCACCGGGAAGAGACAGAAGCCGGGAGGGGCTGCCCAGCAATCATTTGTTTATTACCATTTCTTCTTGAGCCAGTGACAGTCCTATGTCAGACAGTCTCTTCTTTTAGGTCCCTGCCACCAGGGACCTCCATTGGAGGCGTTAATCAATAGGACTCACACTCCATTTCCTCTGTATGATCTTGATAGTTCAGCAGATAGAGACTTTCCTCTTGAATGAGGCTTTTAGAAGCCAAGAGTTTCTGGACTGGCAGTCTATGGAAGTATGGTGACACTGATAAATTAATACAGTTGTAGACTGCAGTAGGGAAAGCGAGGAACATTTCCTGGCCCGTATTTGTATTATATCTTCATGACGCATCACACAAAGCCATTCCTCATTTTCCCAGCTCAGAATCAATAACAGTAACACTGATTTGAATTTAAAACTAAATAGGATAATTTGGGGGTTGTGGAATATAAGGAAATTATGGATTGAATCAAAGAGTTATGTTTCTCAGAGGAAGCTGCAGGTGGGTAAAATAATTCATTTGAACTTGATTTTGAGGATTAAAAGGGGGAAATTCCATTTTTGAAGGCACTGAGAAATGTAAGCAGTATGTGATTCAAAGATGTCCACCATATGGGTTCGAATGAATCAGCTTTCAGAGAACAGTGACATCAGAGAGCAATTCTTAACTTCTGAAGCCCTCTGAACCCAGGAAGCAGGGGAAGCTTAAAATGCCCTGAAATTAATTTTCCTGCTTTTAGCCAGTGTTTTTATTTTAGTATCAATACCCAGAAGCAGTTTCTCAAAGGACCCATTTTTTTTTAAATAAATCACATCAAATAAGCAAATGACACAATGTATTTACTTGAAAAACTAGAATATGAATTTCAAAAATCGCTGGATCGTGCTAAGTTCAAATGACCAGGATTAAATTTACACACATTCAAACTAACTAGGGGCTTTCCTCAAAATTATTGTAACTTTGAAATGTGCATTTTAACTAGCTATAGGATGAAACAGTGGTAAAATCTTGAATTAAAAGCACATAAATGTTTACTTTGCAGAAATGCTTTGAGATTTTAATAACTCTTTAATTTGGACTTAGTTTATCCATTTTTAGCTATTACTACTATATATTTAAGCTCTTTCCATCTTTCTTTGGTATAATACCACAACAATGCAAAGTTCAATTAAATTTTATTTATATGTAAGTCTCCCCCTCTTCCACGCAGGAGACCGTGATTTGATTCTCGGCCAATACACCTTATGTGCAGTCACCACCCATCTGTCAGTGGAGGCTTGTGTGTTGTTATGCTGAACAGGTTTCAGCAGAGTTTTCAGACCACAGCAGACTAGGAAGAAAAGTCTGGTGATCTCTTCTGAAAAATCAGCCAATGAAAACCCTATGTATCACAATGGTCCAATCCCTTTGTGCATGGGGTTGCCATGAGTCAGGGGCCAACATGACCAAAGCTAACAAAAGTAACATTTTCAATTACTGTCCCAGAAGGAAATTTATGCATTATAAAGTCCATTCATCTCAGTTTCAAGAAGAAATCTCAGGCATAAAGAGGGAAAAAGCATTTGCCAAGGACACCAAGTGATAACGGTGGTAGAGATGGGCTTCCACAACAATTTCTGAGTCTTCTATCGCCATGACTCCCCTGACCTCTGATCTTCCTCCAGATGATTATTCTTTCTGGACTTCTGGAGTCTCCTTCTGACCCCTCTCAACTGGGTTATAATCAAATAGACAAAGGTTTGAGTTAAGGGTGGATGAAAAGGGATTGTGGGCACTATCAAGGTATGGGATTTACCACAAATCAAAGCCAAATTCAGATGAGTTTTGAATTATAGGAGCCCTGGTGGTGCAGTGGTTAAGAACTTGGCTATTAACCAAAAGGTGGGCAGTTCAAATCCACCAGCTGCTCTTTGGAAGCCCTATGGTGCGGTTCTACTCTATCCTATAGATAAGGTACTATGAGTTGGAATCAACTCGAGGTAATGAGTTTAGCTTTTTTTTTAAATTGTAAATTGGTTTTAGATTATTTACATTTGTCCTTTCCCGCATTAGAATAGACAGTGAAGAGTAACCAGTTAACCAGTTCCTGTGGAG
Organism: Elephas maximus indicus; assembly: GCF_024166365.1. Lineage (NCBI taxonomy): Eukaryota > Metazoa > Chordata > Mammalia > Proboscidea > Elephantidae > Elephas > Elephas maximus. The sequence continues at coordinate 171,232,290 of NC_064819.1, read as the reverse complement.
TTGATTCTGCCTCATGGCGACCCCACGTGTGTCAGAGTAGAACTGTGCTCCACAGGCCTTTCAGTGGCTAAATTTTCAGAAGTAGATCACCAGGCCTTTCTTACAAGGTGCCTCTGGGTGACTCAAACCTCCAACCTTTTAGTTAGCGGCTGAGCATATTAACCATATTCACCACCCAGGGACTTCTAATGAACTGTAGAGTCATTCATTATTCTAGATTTTCACACTAGACTGAGATAAGAACTATCATTATTGCTTCTACGTAACATTTATAGGTATCATGGGCCTTTGCTTGGCCAAAGTTCTATACAAAAAAGGCTTTGTATTGGGGGGAACTAATTATTTCATTTAAAAAAGTCATTATTTTCAACTATATGCATAAATAGTACCGGATATTGTAGAGGTAGAAAGACATATGCCCTGGCCTGGTCTCAAAAAACTCATAGTAGTAGAAATTTTAAGATGAAAATGTTCTTTTTCAATTAAAAAAAATCCTAGGCTGCCAGTTAGTAATGGCTGCATACTCTTTCTGCATTTACTGGAAAGAGAAATTCTAATAGTTTAGTGGGAAAAGGCATCATTGGGGTTTTCCGCTGGCATCCTAGAAGGAAGCATGCACTATTCAGACAATACAATAACGTTCTTCCAGCAAGAAGGAACTAGTTCAGTGCCTAAAAGTGGTTCAAGACAAAAGCTCCTGAGAAAAAGTAATTTGGGCAAGCCCTAAACTGAATCCTAGGGAACTGTTCCCTAAATCATTTCATAACGATGGAAGAAAAGAAAAAAAAAAAAAGTTCCCTCCCGCTCTTTTCTTGACTTTTGTTGCTAGGATGTCTGTGACTGCCTCCTAACTTAAGGCGTTGTCTCTACTCCATTGTCTCTACTGGCTTGTCTTGCCTTTGAGAGCGAGGTGACTCTTGCCTCTAAGGTCCCAGTGTAAAATGAAGTTTTTACTTCCAAACATGCAGTGCAGCATTTTCCACAAACGCCTGCCTATGTTCATTGCTGGTGTTTCTCCCCACCATTTCCCCTGGAAGCCTAAGTGCTTTGGCCTCTCTCAACCAAATTGTGCCTAAAAGAATTCATTTCCATCAATGATGCTGGTTGGCCAACACCAGTATTGTCTTGGCAGAGCAGGAGCCTATTTTTAAAACTAGCCCAGCATATTACAAAGGAATAGAGGCACTTACTGAAAGAGCTCTAGAGGTGAGGGGGAGGGAGACTTCCTGTTCCCTATATTAACATAGAAACATACTTATGAAAATAAGGACAAAATTGAGGACATTCAAGGGTAGAGTGGTTTTAAGGGGACTTAGCTGTATAAACATGTATTTAAGCTTTGTGGCAGCTCTGTGCAAAGTTGGAAATATTGTAGACCTGGGTTTTGGTTTGATAAAGGACAACTGTAATTATCTTAAAAAGAAATGATTTATTGGAATTCTTTGGTTCCCTCCCCATACTGATTTAGCAAACTAGTCCCTTTTAGAATGAAAAGTTTAAATGTGTGTACCTATCAAAGCCTTTGACACATGCAAAATGTAAATAGAACGAATTAAACACAATATAGAAAGGAATCAGTCTTAAAGAGTTTTCTGAGTATGAAGTGTCTGTGTTTGCTCTGTTCTTTGATCACTACTAGTAAAGGTGGTACCTTTCTGCAGTGGTGTCACTAGGGTGGTATAGGGGGTGTGGACCACAGCCGGTGACACTGCCAGAGGGGGTGACACCAAAATGACTGTCTATAAAAAATATCCCTGTAGTTAGTTACAACAACAAAAATATTTTTCGTAAGCCCAGCTTCCATGTATCAATACACCTGCGGGGCTAAAACTCTATGCTGACTTCTAACGCTCTACGGTCAGAGGTGTCATTATTACCCAATTACAGCGATGCTTTGAATCTGTATGCTCCATAAGCACACGCTGTTGTTTTCGTTGCTGCCAGTGTTTTTATAGTCACTGATTTTGTCAAATTTTCTGGGGTTTTAGCTACAATATTTTGGTAATTTGTATTTGTGAACCTATATCAATAACTTTTTTGAGAATGAAGTAGTAATTAAAGGAAAAGAAGGAGTGATACATGGGAATTACGATTTCTGAGTAACAGTAGTATAAAAAAGTATTACTAAGGATTCTGTATGGTTTGGTACAGGAGGAGGTCCATGGGGGGTGGTGACACCATGAGTTACCACACTGGGTGACACCAACCCTAGTGACGCCACTGCTTTCCTGTAAGCGACATTGTCAAGAACTTGCCCAGTTGCTGGACTCCCCCATTCATGACATCTGAGCACACCCAGTGAACTCCCTGTCACCCTGCCACAGGACAGCAACAGGAAGCACCGTCCACATCAAAATCATTCTGGGGAAACTGTCCTGTCCTGAGAGGGACTGTCGGTGGAGTCAGAGACAGACTCTTGCGTGTGTCTTTCCTTTTCTTTCCAGGGCTGATCCCTAATGTTTAAAGTAAGAGACTCTCAAAGTCAGGAAACTGGTCAGACGTCCAAACTATGCGGTGACGCTGAGGCCCCTGTGAACCGGAAACAGACATTTATTGTATCCCTTCCCAACTCAATCAGTTCCAAATATCTACCACTGATGCTGAGGGGAGTTGGCCGTTGGCCCAAAGTTTAACCTGTGCAGTGGCAATGTACAGTTCAAGAAGGTCGCTATTATTTTTTGTTTTTACTATTTAGAGAGAGAGTTGGGTGTATGATGTTGGCACTTTTACAAGAGGCTGGAAAAGGGAGAGGGAAGAGGAAAAAGTAAGACTGTTTCTAATTCATCAAACTGCTGCTGATTTAGGAATAATAAACACAAGTCTGTTTCCTTGATCATTTTATAAATAGCAAATATTTGGGCAAGGAATTTGATAAGTGCACAGACTATAGGAACTGTTTACCAAAATGATGCGTCAGTATAAAAAAAAAAAAAAAACAACAATCCCCCCCGAATCCCTTGAGTATGTCTGTGAGAGTCTTCAGTCTGGTTCCCGAGGTCCTTAGTCATCATTTCCCTCATCTTTTGAACTTGATCAAAGCAACACAGGGGCCTCTGAGGGGAAAGACTGGTTCCATTATGCAAAAGGCAATAAGGTAAAGCCCTTCCCAGCAGTTAATAGACAGGAATGTTGTAAAATACCGTGTGGTTTTCAAATACCAAGCAGGAAGTTTTCTGGTTTATAACCTTCCTAGTCATCTTGACAGGCCTCCTGGTTTTCTCAGGCGTTGCTGACTGTTTCCATACAAAACCGAACTGCTTAGGCTGAAGATCTGCTACCCAAAGTAGGCCGGAGCACTGCCTGGTGCTTAACTGTCATGGCCCCCCGAGCCACAAATTCCAGGCTTCTTCTCCAGACCCCAGCCAAAATTCTGGGATTTCCACAGTGCTGAGTTCCTGTAAGAGCCTCTCGATTTAAGTCACTGACCCAAACACGCAGCAAATTGCGTTTAAATGAGCAACACACGCCCTGAGGAGAATAAGGAGGGAAAATATAAACTGTGGTCACTGCATTCTTCTAATATTTAAAAATTAAAATGAAAATATTTTGTCCATTTGAATTTCTGGGAAGTTTGGGGTGGGAAAACTTTTCTGAAGTTCTTTTAAGTGGGGTGTCAATTTTTAAAATTATTTTATTACCACAGGAAGAATAATAAAATGATGTTCTATTATTTATTTGTTTGTTCAACAAATATTTTCAAGCATCACACATGGCCATAAATGTCCCTGGGTGGTGCAAATGGTTTGTGTGCAACTATTAACTTTTAAAGGTTGTCTCTTCAAACTGACCAAGCAGTGCCACAGAGGAAAGGCCTGGCAATATTCTTCCATAAAGATAACAGACAAGAAAACCCTATGAGACAGTTGTACTCTGTAACACATAGGGTTGCAATGAGTTAGAATCGACTGAACAGCAACAGGTTTGGTTTGGTGTTGGTATCGTGGCCATTGCGGAGACAGGTTCTGAGGCGATGATGGCAAACAAGGCAGGATCTGGCTCAGTGAGTCATCAAGAATGGAAAACCCCAACCGTGGGAATCATGGTTCTCTCATGGTGAAGAACCTCCTTACTGTGGAAAAAAGGAAATACAAATGAACCGCTCACCTCCCAAACACCAACATGAGTCTCCCATTTCTCGTGGTTAGCTTTACAGCCCAGGACCTCCAGAACGTAGAGGTCATCGTAGCCCGCATCCCATCTATCCTCTATCTGGCAGTTCTAGAGTCTCTGAATCCCTAAAGACCTTCTCAGTGCTGTTTGTTTTGGCCTTGGTGGGGGGTTGAAGGGGGTATTGCCTCTATTTCTGAGGCTACACAGTTCTTCATAAGGGAACTGTGACTATAGTCACCCAGTAGGGATCCCATAGGCCTTCAAGACAGGATTAGCCAATCTTGGTGTGGTCAGTTCTCTCAAAATGCTTCATTAATAAGGTTTGTGAAGCTAGACCCAATCCTAAATCAAGGCAACATCTGCTTTTACTTGTCTCAGGGTCTTTGAGTTATTTGACATATCCTTAAATCAAAGGTTGTCCTAAGAAACTCAAGGACTCAGAATAGCTTAAATGTGACTGTATCTGTCAGGCTTATGACCAGTTGAGAAGAAGCAGGGAGTCTCTGGAAGCTGAGAGGAGGAAAGGCCCAGACAATAATGACAGATGGGTTATATAACTGTACGGAAGAGAGTCCCAGGTAACAGTCTTGTTTTTAAAATGGAGTCATTTAACGTGATAGGTACACATTGCACACTAACTTAATTCATTTGCCCACAGATAATAGATTGGATTTATAAAACACCTTTCTTTTGAATAGCTCAAAGAAAACACATTGCTCCATCGAAGACCAATTATACTGGAGATCCTCTCCATATGAACCTGACATCATGCTGACTATTTAAGTGAAGGTCAGAACAGCTTTCAAGCTTTGTAGAATTGTGCTGTTATTATGCAATACCTTTCATTTCAGCATTTATTCTCCCAATACTTCTGCAAGGGTGTAGATAATTTATGGCTTATTTTATGAGTAGAGAAACCGAAACTGCTAACCATTAACAGGTTGTGTTTTCTTTAAGTTACCCAGTAGGTAATTAACAGATTTAAGAAAATAATCCAGGACTGCAAATTCCTCGTTTCTTGACCTTTCCCCCTTAGACCTTTATACCTTGAATGATCCTAAATGTAATAGCATAAGAATGCAAGAAACCCTATATTGGGAACCCCATGGACTATTACCTCATTATATAGCCTCAGATAATACCATCAGAAGACATTTTGATGGGAAGTATCTTAGTCATCCAGAGCTGCCATAACAGAAACCACAAGTGGATGGCTTCAACAAAGAGAAATTAATTTTCTCACAGTCTAGTAGGTTACAAGTCCAAATTCAGGGAGTTGGCTCCAGGGGAAGGCTTTCTCTCTCTGTCGGCTCTGGAGGAAGGTCTTTGTCCTCAGTCTTCCCCTGGTGCCAAAGCTTCTCAGGCCCAGGGACCCCATGTCCAAAGGATGCTCTCTGCTTAGTGCTGCTTTCTTGGTGGTATGAGGTCTCCAACTCTCTGCTTGCTTCCTTTTCCTTTTAACTCTTGAGAGATAAAAGGTGGTGCAGGCCACACCCCAGGAAAACTCCTTTTACATTGGATCAGGGAGATGACCTGAGTAAGGGTGGTGTTACAATCCTACCCTAATCCTCTCAACATAAAATTACAATCACAAAATGGAGGACAACCACACAATACTATGAATCATGGCCTAACCAATTTGATACGCATATTTTTGGGGAGACATAATTCAATCCATGACAGGAAGCATGGTATTTCTTTCACACTCGGCACTGCCTTGAGAGTGAGGCAAGAGTCCCTTGCCCTTGACCCTGGGCTTTAGAGAGCAGCAAATATCACAAACACACACGCTAACTAACCAACCCATGGTGCTCAGTCCTGGCACAGTGTAGCCCAGACCCCTAAATATCTGCACTTATGATTAACAGTGTTCAGGCCAAGGGAAACACTGCCATACAATCCTTGCTCTATGTCCTCAGAACAAAAGGACTATGACCAAATGCCACAAAAATTTGAGGGCCGTGGCGCTGATGGCATCAGAGAAGGGCATTGCTTTGCAACGTGGGAAGGCTTGGACAGCAGAAGCACTTACGTAAAAAAAAGACAAATCAAATTAACTTGTCAAGCCCTTACTTCCAGATAGCAAAACCAAGTATCACTTCCCAGTAATGCCAAGCATTATTTTCTTTCTCCTCGTGAAGTTCCAACTGGTGGTTCCAGAGGGACTCAGGAGTCAGTGAGGTAGTCACGATAGTTGTGCGTGGTAGCTGAGGAACATTTTCCAATATTAGAAACTTTGTACTATTTTTATTTGTGTACATATGTAGGTCTAAATATACCATTGATGAATCATGAGATTGATTCTTTATTTGATATAAATATTAAATTAAAAGTATTAGACAGGCCTCGGTTCGTATACTGCCTAGTGTACTGCCTAGTGTGCTGTATGAGGATCTGTTCAAAGGTTAAGTTTTTACCTTACCATGGGACCTAGGACAGGTCATTGCTTTTTGGGCTTCTGTTTCCTCATTTGTCAAAGTACAGTGTTGGCCTAGATGCTCTCCAAAGTCTCTTGAACTGCTGACCCTTTAGTTAGCAGCTGAGCTCTTAACCTCTGTGCCACCAGGGCTCCTTAAATGATTTCACTTATTTATAAATGTATGTAACCCCCTTTTACATCTTACATTTCGCCTATCCATCCTCATTCATCCATTCATCAGCCATTTATTTAGTGCCAAATATGTGTCAGCTATACTTTGGGTAAGAACACACCAATGAATAAGTCATGGTTTATGTGCTTAAGTATTTTACAAACCAGAAGATACATAATTAGGTTAATACGCTACAATATAAGTAAAATAGGATGTGGGCCTATAAGACTAGGAGCCCACAGAGAGCGGGTGCCTTACCTACCCTGAGGGACAGTGGGCCAGGGAGGCTCTTTGAAGGAGTTAGATGGGTCAAGAGAAAGAGAACATCCCAAGTCAAAAGAGCAGTACAATCAAGGCATATACGTGAGAAAGAACATAGAGAGTGAGAAACAAAAACATGTTAGCAGCTTCAAAGGTCAGTGTAGCAGGGGTGGGGGTTTGAGGACCAAGGTTTCAGGGGACATCTAAGTCCATTGGCATAATAAAATCTATTAAGAAAACAGTCTGCATCTCACTTTGGAGAGTGGCATCTGTGGTCTTAAACACTAGAAAGCGGCCATCTAAGATGCACCAATTGGTCTCAAACCACCTGGAGCAGGGAAGAAGGAAGAACACCAAAGACACAAGGTAATTATGAGCCCAAGAGATAGAAAGGACCACATAAACCAGAGACATCAGCCTGAGACCAGAACTAGATGGTGCCTGGCTATAACCGATGACTGCCCTGACGGGGAACTCATCAGAGAAACCCTGAGGAAGCAGAAGAGCGGTGGGATGCAGACCCCAAATTCTCATAAAAAGACCAGATTTAATGGTCTGACTGAGACTAAAAGGACCCCAGAGGTTATGGTCCCCAGACCTTCTATTAGCCCAAGACAGGAACCATTCCCAAAGCCAACTCTTCAGACAGGGATTAGACTGGTCTGTGGGATAGAAAATGATACTGGTGAAGAACAAGCTTCTTGGATCAAGTGAACACATAAGACTATGTTGGCATCTCCTGTCTAGAGGGGGGATGAGAGGGCAGAGGGGGCAAGAAGCTACCCGAATGGACACGAGGAGAGAGAGTGGAGGGAAGAACTGTACTGTCTCATTGGAGGGAGGGCAATTAGGAGTGTATGGCAAGGTGTATGTAAATTTTTGTATGAGAGACTGACCTGATTTGTAAACTTTCACTTAAAACGCAATAAAAATTAATTAAAAAAAAATTACACCCTAGGGAACCTATGGGGCAGTTCTCTGTCACAGGTGGTTGCCATGGGTCAAAATTAAACAACAACAAAAATATGTTAGCATAGTCTATGTTAACATAGTCAGTGTGAGGCATGAAAGTATAGAAATGTGGAGGGACCAAGCCTGGACCACAGCCAGAGGTGAGACTGGGAGTCTTCAATGACGTGAACTTCTTTCAGTAAGTGATGGAAAAAATTCAGAAGGTTATAAACAGGGAAATGGCATGAACAGATTTAAGGGATAGCTAAATTCTGATCTGACTATGGTCTAGAAGGATCACTTAGAGGGGTCTAGACTAGAATTTTGATTTTTGTTCCACAGTAGTCCTTCAGTGATGCTATTGAGCTTCTCCATCGTCTCTTTCCACAGATGTAGTCAATATGATTTCTGTGTATTCCATCTGGCAAGGTCCATGTGTATAGTAGGTGTTTATGTTGTCAAAAAAAAGATACTAGTAGTGAATAAGTCCTTGATCTTGCAAAATTCTATCATGTGATCTCTGGCGTCATTTCTAACACCAAGGTCATATTTTTCCGATAACCAATCCTTCTTCTTTGTTTCCAACTTTAGCATTCCAATCACCAACAATTATCAATGCATCTTGATTACATGTTTCATCAATTTCAGACTGCAGACGTTGGTTAAAATCTTCAGTTTCTTCATCTGTGGCATTTATGGTTGGTGTGTAAATTTGAATAGTCAAATTGACTGCATCTGTGGAAAGAGACAATGGAAAATCTCAATATCATCAGTCAGAATAAGGCCAGAGGCTGACTGCAGAACAGACCGTCAATTCCTCATATGCAAGTTCAAGTTGAAACTGAAGAAAATTAGAACAAGTCCATGAAAGCCAAAGTACAACCTTGAATATATCCCACCTGAATTTAAAGACCATATCAAGAATAGATTTGACACGTTGAACACCAATGGCTGAGGACCAGGTAAGTTGTGGGATGACATCAAGGACATAATACATAAAAGAAGCAAAAGCTCATTAAAAAGACAGGAAAGAAAGAAAAAAACAAAATGGATGCCAGAAGAGATTCAGAAACTTGCTCTTGGACATAGAGCAGGTAAAGTGAATGGAAGAAAAAGAGCTGAATGCAAGATTTCAAAATGTAGCTAGAGAAGACAAAGTAACAAATTATAATAAAATATGCAAAGACCTGGAGTTAGGAAACTAAAAGGGAAGAACACACTTGGCATTTCTCAAGCTAAAAGACCTCAAGAAAAAAATTCAAGCCTCAAGTTGCAATATTGAAGGATTCCATGGGCAAAAAGTTGAACGATGCAGGAAGCATCAAAAGAAGATGGAAGAAATACACAGAGCCTGTGTACCAAAAAGAATCAATTGACATTCAACCATTTCAGGATGTCACATATGCTCAAGACCTGATGGTACTGAAGGAAGAAGTCCTACTGTGCTGAAGGGAATGGCAAAAAACAAGCCTCCAGGAATTGATAGAATACCAACTGAGATGTTTCAGCAAATGGATGCAATCCTGGAAGTGCTTACTAGTCTATACCAAGAAATTTGGAAGACAAATATCTGGCTGACTGGAAGAGATCCATATTTGTGCCTATTAATTCAACAGAACATGGAAATTATCAAATAATATCATTTATATCACACACAAGTAAAATGTTGCTGAAGACCATTCAAAAGCAGTTGCAGCAGTATATCGACAGGGAACCGCCAGAGATTCAACCCAGATTCAGGAGAGGACATGGAATCAGAGATATCATTGCTAACGTCAGGTGCTTCTTGGATGAAAGCAGAGAATACCAGAAGGACGTTTACTTGCATTTACTGACTATGCAAAGACATTCGACTTTGTGGATCATAACAAATTATGGATAACATTTTGAAGAATGAGAATTCCAAAACATTTTATTGTGCTCATGTGGAGCCTGTACATAGACCAAGAGGCAGCTGCTCAAACAGAATAAGGTGATACTGCATGGTTTAAAATCAGAAAAAGTGTGTGTCAAGTTTGTATTCTTTCACCACACTTATTCAATTTGTATGCTCAGCAAATAATCTGAGAATCTGGACTATAAGAAGAAGAATGAGGCATCAGGATTGGAGGAAGACTCATTAACAACCTACTGTATACAAATGACAACCTTGTTTGCTGAAAGTGAAGAGGACTTCAAGCACTTACTGATGAAGATCAAAGACTACAGTCTTCAGTATAGATTACACCTCAACATAATGAAAACAAAAATCCTCACAACTGGACCAATAAGCAAAATCATGATAGTCGGAGAAAATTGAAGTTGTTGATGATTTCATTTTACTTGGATACACAGTCAATGCCCATGGAAGCAGCAGTCAAGAAATCAAATGACATAATGCATTGGGTAAATCTGCTGCAAAAGACCTTTTTTAAAAAAAAAAAAAAATTTTATTGTGCTTTAAGTGAAAGTTTACAAATCAAGTCAGTCTCTCACATATAAACTTATATACACCTTACTACATACTCCCATGTACTCTCCCCCTAATAAGTCAGCCTGCTCCCTCCTTCCAGTCTCTCCTTTTGTGGCCGTTTTGCCAGTTTCTAACCCTCTCTACCCTCCCATCTCCCCTCTAGATAGGAAATGCCCAACACAGTCTCCAGTGTCCACCTGATACAAGTAGCTCACTCCTCATCAGCATCTCTCTCCAACCCATTGTGCAGTCCAATCCATGTCTGATGAGTTGTCTTTGGGAATGGTTCCTGTCCTGGGCCAACAGAAGGTTTGGGGACCATGACCACCGGGACTCTTCTAGTCTCGGTCAGACCATTAACTCTGGTCTTTTTATGAGAATTTGGGGTCTGCGTCCCACTGTTCTGCTCCCTCAGGGGTTCTCTGTTGTGCTCCCTGTCAGGGCAGTCATCGGTTGTGGCCGGGCACCATCTAGTTTTTCTGGTCTCAGGATGATGTAAGTCTTTAGTTCATGTGGCCCTTTCTGTCTCTTGGGCTCATAATTATCTTGTGACCTTGGTGTTCTTCATTCTTCTTTGATCCAGGTGGGTTGAGACCAATTGATGCATCTTAGATGACCGCTTGTTAGCATTTAAGACCGCAGACGCCACACTTCAAAGTGGGATGCAGAATGTTTTCTTAATAGAATTTATTTTGCCAATTAACTTAGATGTCCCCTGAAGCCATAGTCCCCAACCCCCGCCCTTGCTCTGCTGACCTTCGAAGCATTCAGTTTATCCAGGAAACTTCTTTGCTTTTGGTCCAGTCTGCAAAAGACCTTTTTAAGGTGTTAAAAGACAAAGATGTCACTTTGAGGACCAAGGTGCACCTGACCCAAGCCGCGGTGTTTTCAATCACCTCATGTGCATGCAAAAGCTGGACAATGAATAAGGAGGACTGAAGAAGAATTGATGCCTTTGAATTATGATGTTGGGAAAGAATACTGAATATACCACGGACTGCCGGAAGAACAAACATACCTATTTTGGAAGAAGTACAGCTAGAAGGCTCCTTAGATGTAAGGATGGCAAGACTTTGTCTCGTGTACTTTGGATATGTTATTAGGTGAGACCAGTCCTTCGAGAAGGACATCATGCATGGTAAAGTAGAGGGCCAGTGAAAAAGAGGAAGGCCCTCAATGAAATGGACTGACACAGTGGCTGCAACAATGGATTAAACATGGCAATGATTGTATGGATGGCGTAGGTCCAGACAGTGTTTCCTTCTGTTGTACATAGCGTTGCTATGAGTTGGAGATGACTGCACCTAACAACAACAGACCCATCTGTCAATCTGTCATACTGTTGTAGCTTGCATGTTGCTACGCTGGGAACAGGTATTTTGAATACCTGCAGGGTCACCCATGATGGACAGGGTTCAGTGGAGCTTCCACACTAAGACAAGTTAGGAAGAAAGGCCTGGTGATCTAATTTCAGAACTAAGCCAATGAAAACTCACAACAGAATATAGTATACTTTAATTGCTGGAAGATGTAGCACAATAACTACAACACTGGACTCAAACATGCCAACGATCATGAAGATGGCACAGGACCCAGCAACATTTTGTTCTGTTATACATAAGGTCACCATAAACTGGAGCTGACTAGATAGCAATTAACATGACTAGAGAGACAAGTTAGGTGGCTGTAGACATAATCCAGGTGAGAGATCCTGAGGGCAATGATAGTACAGATGGAGAAAAGGAGTGGAATTTGAGACGTATTTTAGAGAGTGACGCGTGTTGGGTGTCCATTTCTATGGACATTTGATTTTCCCAACAAACAAAAAGAAGAAAACTTTACCTGCTCCGTGTTCACAGACTTGCATCTTTTTTTTTTTTTTTAATTTTTATTGAGCTTTAAGTGAAAGTCTACAAATCAAGTCAGTCTCTCATACAAAACCTTATATACACCTTGCTATATATTCCTAGTTGCTCTCCCCCTAATGAGACAGCACACTCCTTCTCTCCACCGTGTGTTTTTTCGTGTCCATCCAGCCAGCTTCTGTCCCTCTTGGCCTTCACATCTCCCCTCCATACAGAAGCTGCCCAGATAGTCTCATGTGTCTATTTGATCCAAGAAGCCCACTCCTCACCAGTATCATTTTCTGTGTTGTAGTCCAGTCCAATCCTTATCTGAAGAGTTGGCCTTGAGAATGGTTCCTGTCTTGGGCTAACAGAAGGTCTGGGGACCATGACCTCTGGAGCTCCTCTGGTCTCAGTCAGCCCATGAACTCTGGTCTTTTTACTAGAATTTGGGCTCTGAATCCCACTGCTCTCCTGCTTCTTCAGGGATTCTCTGTTGTGTTCCCTGTCAGGGCAGTCATTGGTTGTAGCTGGGCACCATCTAGTTCTTCTGGTCTCAGACTGATGTAGTCTTTGATTTATGTGGCCCATTCTGACTCTTGGGCTCATACTTACCTTGTGTCTTTGGTGTTCTTCATTCTCCTTTGCTCCAGGTGGGTTGAGATCAATTGTTGCATCTTAGATGGCCACTTGCCAGCGTTTAAGATCTCAGATGTCACTCTCCAAAATAGGATGCAGAATGTTTCACGGACTTAAATCTTTAAATTCACAAATTGTGAACACACAAGCTATTATTTTCTTATGATATGTGAATTGAAGGAGGGAGGTGGACACCCACATTCTGAGAGGATTGTTCATTGACTTTCATCAGCTTTGGAAGCTGTGAGCAAATATGTCAAGTTCTCACTTTGTAGCCCCTCATCTATCCTAAAGATGTTTGTGGGCAGGGGGTGGGGGGAAAGTGGGGGATGCCGGAGGAGTTTGCACCATTAAGCAGAACTCATGCCATTTGCCACACAGGTTTTCTGTTCAATGGAGAGAGCCCATTCACAGCCAGGAAAGGTAAGCAGTCACTTCAATTTAGGCATCTACAACTCTATGTGCAAATGAGTCACAAGCAAGGGGTTGGGTTTTTCTTATGAAAGGCAGATGCCTTTAAAATTCAGGGGCAAATTCTTGGCACAGCAAATGGGGTGAGATTGTCCCAAATTCTCTGGAAGTAACTGAAGGCAGTTGGCAAGTTTTGGCTGGCCCAGGAAGTCCAGGGCTCCATTGAGGAATCAGCAGTAAACTTCTGTAAGTTCCATACAGAAGTGAACCTACGATCCCAGCTGGAGCTCTGTTCTCCAAATGGCATTTAATGGGGCCTGTGTGATTTATACAGACTTATAGAAGGATGAAGGCACTTTACAAAATCTGTTCCTACGGTTACATTTCTTAAGAATCACTAGGGATTAGAATGTCACTATTCTCGGACACTCTGCCGCACAGTTTTCTTGTAAACAGTTTACACGGAAATAAAGGAGATCAGTTGCCAATTTGTGTGAGCTTTTCCATACAGGGGCTCACTATGCCCAATTCCCTCTGATTTATGTACCAACTTCTTGTAGTCAGCTAGCCACCAGTCAACTTCACTCCTTAGCACTGTCAGAACAGCTTAAAAGTAAAAAAAATAAAATACTTCCTTTCTATCATCCCTGTCCTTCAGGATGAGGAAAATTCTCTGCAGAAATTGTACACATTTTGCAAAAACCATAAATTCTAGGGGTGATATTTTAGTGTCCCAAAGTCAGTGTATAATAAATGTCTCTTGTTATAAGTTAGAGCCTTTCTGGGATGTGTTGACCTTTGAAAAGTCTTTACAATAGATGAGTTTTCTCTTACTCAAGGCTACCATATATTGGTTTTAATTTCTATGAACTCCAAAATTATGACTGAAATTCTTCTGAAATATTGATTCAGTTTTTTTCTGGCTGAAATCGTGCTCAAATTTGGTGATATGAATCACCTTATTTTTCTAGCACTGAAGAATTAAAAACAAAATATCACTTTAGAAAGCAACTGGGGGTATATTACAGAGTGAGTATGTTAATTAAATTGTAATGCATTGTCTAGGACTTCAAATACACACATTATTTAAAACTGTTACTTGACTATTTTAGCTTACACACACACACTTAGAGGAGTAATTCTGATATTTAACATACCTAGGAATCCACTTTTTTCTGTGATTAAAGTTGGATTTTCTGATTCACAGAAACAGAGTATATTTCATTGACTGCTTGACATTAGGGATAATTTCAGTAAAGTCAAACTTTGATGACCTCTTTAACCTCCTTATTCCCTCTCCAGCCAGGTTCATACACTCCCCTCCAGACTGTGCAGCACCCACAACCAGGTCTCACTACAGCCTGGAACCTGTACAAGGAAGCCCACAAGGAGATCCTGAGATTGAGTCCATTAAAGAGAGTCTTCTATGGTGATGTTGGGCATTCAGGAGACTGGGGCAGTTTTTCTTTCACAGGTTTTCTGACTGGAGCAGAAGACTCATGGGGCTTCCATGTACTGGGTGCTTACAAATTACCAGGCAAAGTTCTAGGGCCAAGCACACAGCAGTCAGCAATATAGACAAGACCTTGGCCTACCTGCAGCCTACTGTCCCATGCCTTCAGGTAAAATGCCCTTTGGTCCTAATGTTGTTGTTGTGTGCTCCTGAATTGATTCCCACTCCTCGTGACCTTACAGGACAGAGTAGAACTGCATAGGATTCCCTAGGCTGTAATCTTTATGGGAGCAGATCACTAGGTCTTTTCTACTGGGAAGTTGCTGGTGGATTTGAACTACTGAGCTTTGGCCAGCAGCCAAGCACTTAACTATTGTGCTATCAGGCTATCGGGGCTCCTTTTGGTCCTAATAGAAAGGACATTATTCTAGTACCAAATTTAAAACTGAGGCAAAGAATTATACAGTGCAATCCCATTTAAGTGGGACGGAAAATATATATTATATATGCGTGTGTGTGTGTGTGTGTGTGTGTGTGTGTGTGTGTATGCATACAGCAGTTAACAAGTACATTGTAGATACTTTTAAAATATTCTGAAGACCAGAGTACTATTGTGGAGTGAAGGAAGAGAGGAAAACCTACTTATTTTCGATATATATCTCTCTGTACTCTTTGCTTTTATTCTGTGTATAGCTTATAATTTTTTAAGAGTTTAGTCTTAAAAGATGAATAAGGCATATATTTATAAACTAACATGGAAAGATATATTGTCAAATGGTATAAAAATAATTTATGAAACTGTTCAAGGAAGAGTGCATTGTAAAAGAAATAATTACATTGGCACACGGAGTTATTGGTGTTTTTGTATGCCACTGAGTCAATTCTGACTCTTAGCAACCCTATATGACAAAGTTGAGCAGATTGCCAGGTCTTTTCTCCCACAGAGCAGCTCGTAGGTTCAAGCCACTGACCATTTGGTTAGCAGATGAGCACTTAACCATTGTGCCACCAGGGGTCCTTGAAAGATAAACCAAAAAAAAGCCAAATGCATTGCTGCTGAGTCAATTCCAACTCAAAGCAATCCTATAGTACAGAGTAGAACTGCCCCATAGGGTTTCCAAGGAGCAGCTGGTAGATTTGAACTGCCAAACTTTTGGTTAAGCAGCCGTAGTTCTTAACCACTATGCCACCAGGATTCAACTCCCTTGATAGATAAATATATATATATATATATTTTTTTTTTTTAAGAGGGGGAAAATTGAGAGTATACCACAAATTGCTATCAATGATTACCTCTAGGGGGTTCAGTGAAGGGGAACACCTCTCATAACCAGAAAAACCAAATCCAGTGCCATCAAGTCAATTCCGACTCATAGTGACACTACAGGACAGAGTAGAACTGCCCCATGGAGTTTCCAAGGAGCGCCTGGCGGATTTGAACTGCTGACCCTTTGGTTAGCAGCCATAGCACTTAACCACTATGCCACCAGGGTTTCCAGACCTCTCATATTCTGTTAAACATTTCCATAACACTTGCCTATTTTTTCAGTGAGCATGAATTGAAAATCAGGAAAAAAAAAGATTTTTTTTAAATAAGTAAAACATTGCATATACTTTAAGCCAAGCAACCTGAGGTAATTCATCCTCATTTAAGTGCCAAAACAAAGAATCTATAAATATTTGTGGGTGAAGGACCGTAAGCATAAACGTTCACCCAGTTCCCACAATTCTCTTTTGCCCTTTAAAGTCCTAAATCAAAGAACACCAAAGACACAAGGTAATTATGAGCCCAAGAGGCAGAAAGAGCCACAAAAAGCAGAGGCTAACATTAGCCTGAGACCAGAAGAACCAGATGGTGCCCGGCTACAACAGATGACTGCCCTGCCAGGGAACACAACAGAGAACCCCTAAGGGAGCAGGAGTGCAGTGGGATGCAGACCCCAAATTCTTGTAGAAAGACCAGACTTAATGGTCTGACTGAGACTAGAAGGACCCCGGTGGTCATGGCCCCCAGGCCTTCTGTTGGCCCTTGACAGGAACCATTCCCAAAGCCAACTCTTCAGACAGGGATTGGACTGGACTATGGGATAGAAAATTATGCTGGTGAAGAATGAGCTTCTTGGGTCAAGTAGACACATGAGACTATGTTGGCATCTCCTATCTGAAGGGGAGATGAGAGGGCAGAGGGGGTCTGAAGCTGGTGGAATGGACACGAAAAGAGAGAGTGGAGGGAAGGAGTGTGCTGTCTTATTAGTGGGAGAGCAATTAGAGTACATAGCAAGGTGTTTATAAATTTTTGTATGAGAGTCCGACTTGATTTGTAAACTTTCACTGAAAGCACAATTAAAAAAAAAAAAAAAAAGTCCTAAATCAGAGGAGATTCCACATAACTCTTCAGATCCGGAACCTTCATTTGGGAGCCAGGCCCTCTGTGGAGATAATCACAGGGGAAAGGACTGGGTCAGGTGCCATCCAGCAGTGGGCATGCAGATCCCGTGGGGGTCAGCTGACCTCCTCAGTGCTGCCTTTTTAGGAAAGGATATTTAGTCTGAGGCAGAAAAGGCCCTTCTGTCTTTAACCCTTCAGCTTGACCTTATACCCCAAAACCTGTGCTGTATTTTGGGCTTCATCAAGATGTGGCAAGCAGGTTCAGTTTTCATTTTACTTTCAAGCACTAATTTGAAGGTTTTCATTTTGAATTGGCCTGAATCTAGGTCTCAGGCCCACACACAGTGGCAAGCCCTTGCATGGCAGAGGTGGGCCTTGGCAGGCTTGCCTGTACTTTCACTTCCCACCCAGATTCCTGAGCACAAACCAATGGGAGCTTGCGTCAGATTCGCCGAGGCAGGCCAGGGAGACAATCCTGAAATCCCCTTGGTGACACAGCATCACAAAAGCCTGTTTGTAACGTATCACACTGCTAAATTTAGACATAGTCTGGCTATTACACAGAAAGAGCTCTTGAAAAGAGACAAAAAGAATCCAAGGATACAGAAAACCTGCCTGGGCCAGTGAGTCCTCACTTGTTTTGTAATTCAGACAGAGGAGGAGTTAATTCAAACCTCAGCCAGTTGCAACAGAGCCCTTGTTTCCATGAAGCTACCCTGGAGAAGGAAGTGCCTTCTAGGTGCTATAAGCTGGTGCCAGCCAAGCCCACACAAGATGTAAGCTGGGCAGGGTAATTGATAATATCAGATGATACCATGTGAGGGTTTATATGAGGGCAAATAACAAGCATATGAATAAAGTCACGTGTCCCCAAAGGGACAAATATCAATAGCTGAAGTATTATTCATGGCACTGAAAGCATCACTCATGTTATTAATAAACTATTTAAAACATATACAACAGAAAACGGGCTCAGGATACGTTATGGTCTATAAACCATGGTTTAAATGGCCTTAGTAGCTGATATCAACAGAGGGACATTATCCATTTGAGACGACTGAGTATTTTGGAAGATGTCACATATTCTCTTTTCCAAGTAAAGATGCAAAAAACTATCAAGACGTATTACCCATCATTTGCTTTTAGAAGAGCCAATCTTCCAGGAGTCTTTCGAAATGTTTTTATTTACAGAATAACCTTTCCGCTTCCTCTGAACTACATACAGGGCTTAAGAGCAGCAATCAAAGATGTACTCAGAGTTTTTCAGGGTAGCACCTCACAGGAATTCACCTGGTGATGAGTTGACAGATACCATCTCAAAAGAGGGGAATGCAGCACAGAAAAAGATAAGCATATTCGAGAGAGGGTAGAACACAGAAGGGAATTCCAGGGAAGCTTGGGAAGGCACAGAAATTCAAGTTGCTCTAAGAGAAGACTCATGGAAAGAAATGTATAGAAGAATAGGAGCAACACACACAGAAATACCCCAGGGCTTTGATAAAGACACCAGTTACTGGGCTCTTCTTTCTCACCCATGAGTCATGAATGCACTGTCCTCGACAAAATACGTGTGCACTGAAGCAGACAATTCTTCATTCCAGAATTCACCACTTCATCTCTGATTTAATCTCCAGCAAAGCATTGAAGCGAATTACACAAAGGAAAAAAAAAAAGTGGAGCTCAAATAGAAGAAAAAGAAATAAGATTTGTTTACTTCCTTATGACAAATAAGGAAGTAAAAAAGTCATATAATGAATTATTACAATAAATTGGATATTTTATAGCTGCATATGTTTTATTTTATATTAATAACAGGAGATATGAGGCATAGTGCTTTCATCAATATCTCTTATTTTTTTAGCACAGGGTTCTTTTAAACATCAGTCTATTCTGAAGTATAGATTTTCAGAAATATCCTGTCTGCATTGTTCTGATTTGTCTCCATAGCCCAAAGGCTCTAACAATCAAAGTTTGGGGTTCCATTTGTACTTCTGTTGCTCCAGCCACATAACTAAAATGCAAATAAACTAGTGAATGGTAGAAACAATTTGAAAATGTTTTTCCAGGTAAAAAAAGTCATAATTCAAAGTATGAGTTGAGTCAAAGGGAGGCATTGTCCAGAAAGAAAACACACACACACACTGAAAAGAAAACTATATCATTAGACAAGTTTGTTCACTTTCCAACAGCAAATGAGTCATTCATCAGTTCATATGCCACATATATTACAGGCCTTGAATGTAAAATGGTATTTATCTTTCAATATAAAAAAAAAAAAACCCCTAAGGTCTCACATTACCTCAGTTTTCCCCTAAGTTTCTAAACATGCTAAACCAGCCTCCTACCCATCAGAACAACTCATCTGAAGAACTTGAATAGAGAAGGAAAAACAACTAATTATTTTCTCCTTTCCACAAGTAACAGCTACCACCACTCCTTTTGCCTGAGGTGATTTCCCCTTTCCCTTTCACTGGGAGTGACCAAAATATATGAAGGTTAAAAAGGAATAGTTATTCAAAAGCTCCTTGGAGAGCCGGAATGGACAAAGGTACTGCCCAAAACTTTAGAAAAATGTTCTAGAAAAATGAAGATAATAACAATTCAATGATTACCTCAGGAAAAGATCAGCAGTTTAAATTTGGCGTCTGTGGGTTTTGTTTTACTTGGGGGAAAGGCTCATTGATAACTTTAGCTTTATCATCAGGGCTTTTCCTAAAGGAGTGGGGAAGGACTTTCTTGCCTCCACACTATCTGTGGGATTGCACATTCTCTGGTGTCTGAGACAAGAGATTTGAATTTTAGTCAAAGTTCTACTGCTCACTTATTATTTGACCGCCAGGAAATGTCTTAGCTATATCAGGGTCTCAGTTTTTCTTATTTTAAAAATGGAGATGATAATGCCTTTTCTAACTACTATTCTCAGTTTTTGTGAGGGAATAAGCGGATATGTAAAACCACTTTCAAAGAACAAAGCACTGTTTGAATGTCAGGTAGTTTTATGAAAAAACATGATGTCTTTCTCTGATTTCCTTCTCTCACAAATGCCTTACATAAAAATTATGGTTGCAGTGAGGCTGATCTCTGCACTACCAATTACAGTGCCATGGACATTTGGGCACTTAATGAGTCTTACACGATGAGTATGATCTATTTTTATACACAAAGGAATTCAGTCTCACAAGGCTTGATTCTAGAGTGACTTCTTCTTTCCATGTTGGAATTTTTTTTTTCCATGTTGGAATTTTATTGCACCTGCCACGAAATGGAAAAAAAGCAGAATGTTCCAGATGTGTTTGATAGACTTACTTTAAATACAATTTAAGGGTGTGGTGTTTTATGTTCCCTGTGCATATTGTATCTAATTTTTAGTCTACTGTGTTCCCTTTTAGGTTCAACAAACTCACACTAAATCTGGTTTGGTTAGTTGTTCAGTGGACATCTCAATCATAAAAAAAATAGATAGAGCCAAATAACCAAGTTTTCAGTTGAGTACAGCGGTCAGTCATAACATCCTGGGAAAATAGTCAATTTAGCCTGTGATTCATGTTGGAATAATTCCTTGCTTTCTAGTAAGAGATTCCTTGGAGTTGTGTCTACAGTTTAACAGCAAATTACTTTTACAAGAACATTTTGTTGAAATAAAAATTCCCTTCATAACTTTTGGAAATTGAGTTTGCACAAGAGTATTTGAACGACGTAGGCATTACTGAAGGGTAGCTAAACCCAGCACAGTCATCTCACATAATTGTTCAACTATTGAATAACAATATCCAAAGCTGAGGTTGTCATTCCGTTACTCTTGAATGTGGTTTTCTAGTTCTGAGGTGGTTTATTTCCTCCCTGCAGCTTATCACATTTTACATCTGGGAAATGGAACCACTGACCTCCAGTAAGAGAACATTTTTAATGATCTTGGTGGTTCTTGGGATGCTTTATGTCTCATGACTAAGCAACAGGCTTGAAGGCACAGGCATTGTAAACTAGATTTCCACATCTTCCCCTAAGATGCTATGAAGGTTTAGGCAAGTCATATGCTGTACCCACGGCTCAATCTTCTCATCTGTAAAATAGAAAAAAACGTACTGATGTACAACACAGGGCTATTGTCTAACTTTATGGGGAAAATGTTTGTCAGTAGCAAGTGCTATTAGATTACTAAATCAAAATATTTGATTCTGAGGGTCAACTATTTGTGGGGTCAGTCCTAGCATTTTGGCACTTTCATTTTGGAGAAAAGGTTTTATTTTAAAAAGTGAAAAATGTATCATTTAAAAGTTCTAAAAAATAAAAGCAAGCTTTTTTGTTGTATTGAGGTAACAAATAATGTCAGGGTTAGGAATCAATGCACATATAGGAGACACGTCCAAGTTATTTGTACCTCACATCATTTACACTGTCTCATATCACACTGATAATTCTGGTGGCATTTGGTGCCTGGAAAAGCTAAGAAGAAGTATAGAAGTTTGGGGTTTTACCTTAGTAGATGATATACAGTGTAGGAAATAGAACCAGGAACAAAATTCAACTTTCCTGTGTTCCAGACTTGTGCGCAAATCCCCAAACTTGTTACTTTACATCAAGTCTCCAGAAAGCATCTTCTGTGGATCCTAGAAAGAAAATATGGATGTTTCCTTAGACACGTTTAATATGCCCGAGCTCCATCACTTCAGAGACCATTTCATCAACCAAGGTGGTTGAATTTCTATGGTGTGGTATACAACATGGGATTATTGTATCTAAACTTCTATTAAAATTTTGTCTTCAAATACTAATATATTGGTAAGAGGACACTCTACAAGGCACAAGCAAAGCTGCTGCCCAAAAGATTCAGATTGAATAGATGTAAGTCATGAATTCTCCCCTGATTCTCCTCATCTGTAAGACTAAGTTAGGTGCCTTTCCCCCGCACTCCACAACCTCCTGCACATTCCTCCATGTTCTGTCCTTACTACATTGCTTGGCAATTTTATACATAAGTATCTGCTTCCCTTACAAACCTGAGAAAATTTCAGCATAATGACAGTATATACTGGATATGCAAAAAATATAGGTTCTCCTTTCTCTTCTTTTGGAGCCCTGGTTGCGCAATGGTGAAGAACTTGGCAGCTAACCAAAAACCCGGCAGTTCGAATCCACCAGCTGCTTCTTGGAAACCCTGTGGGGCAGTTCTACTCTGTCCTACAGGGTTCCTATGAGCTGGAATTGACAGCGATGCGTTTGATTTTTGGGGGGGTTTCTCTTCTTTTACCCTCTTCTTTCATTAATTTATTAATTCACTCATTCTATTATCCTACCAATATTTTTTGAGTACCTGCTATGTGTCAGCCACCTGAGTATATTATCTCATTTAATTTTTACAACTCTATGAAGTTGACAGTATCACTCCCCTTTGAAAGATAATAAGAAGTTACATCAGTGAGAAAAGAAAGGAAACCAGGATTTAAAACTTGATCTCCCTGACACCAAAGTTGATGCTTTTTCCCCTCCATCATGCTATCTCCCAGCCCCAGGTTATCATGTAAAAAGCAGTGGACAGACAAGTGATGTTTAAGGAAGACTTGAAAGTATGTATGAGCTCTTTATCTGGGAGGAGCTGGATGAGAATCTGAGATATTATAGAAGATTGAGGCACGTGCGATGACTAACAAACACGAAATGACATACAACAGGGTATGCCTTGAATGTATTTTGCTCATTGTTAAATAACCAGCATGGCAGATCAGTTCTGCTAAGTGGAGTCAATGAAGGAAGACTGGGGACTAAGCAATAAAGAATACACTGTAAGAGCCTCAATGAAAAGACCACGAAAAAGCAGAGCCTGGGGAAAAGGCTCAGTTCAGCGCTAGAAACCAGGACACAGTTTCAGGGAAACGGTTTAGAAGGTAAAAAGGACCCTTAAGGCTGATCTCTACAGCTGGGAAAGGAGAATTTAAGACTTACAGGAACAGGTACCAATTAACATTTGGCAGAAAGGCAAAAAGAGCCTTAGGAAAATGCCATGGATTTCATCAGGATAAACGTGTACAAGAATGTAAGTTCAAGAGCACCAGATGGCATCTTCTGAGGTACTTGGTATTACAAACAGAGATTTCTGATACAGGCATTTCCTCAGAGACACAGGAAAAGTCATCCGTGAATTTTTATTTGAGGACCGATAAGTGGCACTGAAGGAAGCCACACACAAATGACCATGTCCTTGTGGAGACATGGTAAAATGAAACAGATGAGGATGTCAGTTTGTTTTCTTTGGGCTCCTTGAGGCTTACTGGTAATAGCTAAGCTCAAAAAATATATATACTTTTGGTATCTCCTTTAGGAAACATACTTCACCTGTCTCTTTCTTGAAACCATCCCTTTATAAGACTGGAAAATTTCTGCTATCATTTTGCCTATCAGAGAAGAGAGGATTAAGATTTTCTCCTGGCAAACACACGGCATGAGCAGAAAGCTTCTGAAGCTCTTTGAGTCATTTGGAAGAAAGCATTACAGGATTATTTTCAGCCTTGTTAATAAATAGGCAACATTCGTCAAGATGTTAAAAGTAGGGCATTTGTTTCTCTACTTTATACAAAAAGGTCTCCTGTATTTCTGTCCTTCCTCACTCATTTCCTTTGCTCTTGGCCTCCCTACTCCATCCCGCCCCCTCAGCCTGTCCCAACCAAAAACATCTTCTTATATCGTCTTTGTTCCCTTTTGAACTTCCACCTCTGTGCATCCTTCCATGTGGCTCCATATGCTTCAGATAAAGCCCCATTGTCCATCTGACAAATCACTTTTCTCCCCTTTTTCATATCCCTCCTCATGAGTCACATCCTTTCAAAGTCCATCTTCCTTTTGGAGCGTCTTTCTTTCTGAATCCCTTCAGATCCTGAAATGATGAGGAGAATCACAACAATACCGTATTGTCCTGGCCTCTTTGTCACATAAACACTCTCAGAAAATTTCCTCTCAGGAATTTTTCATCCTTTTCCTTTTATGATCTCTTTTGAGGAACTGTTGTGAGTCTAAGAGGCAGGGATACTTTGGGACTTGCTTTGTGGGCTTCCTACTATGCTTGTTAGATTCTTAAATGTTACTTAGGAAGTAGTTGTAGTAGTAGTAACAGAAACAAATGAGAACATTGGTGATGAGAAAAAGCATACTTATTTATAAATGTATTGAAAAGTCATAAAGTGTCCATCATATTTCAGAATGCAGATGCAGTGAGAAAGATCTAGACTACACAATAGCGGATATTCCACCATGGGAAAGACAGGTGACAGGTGACAGACCTCGTTGTAGACTAGACCACCCTGAATGGAGAGAAGATAGACCCCACTGCTGAAGTATAGCATAGCAGTTAGGAGTAATACATCTGAAATAAGGCTTAAACCTCAGCTTTACCACTGACTAGCAAGTTAGTCCCTAAAAGCCTCATATTCTTCATCTGTAAAGTGGGAATAATAGTATGATTGTGGCCTCGCTGTGAGGTTTAAGTGAGGTAATGCATGTGAAGTGCTCAGCATGGTGCCTGCTACATGGCAAGTATTCAATAAATGGAAAAAAAAAATCTTATTAGATGACAAAGGGGTATTCAGAGGGGTATGTAAATGTCTGGGGAAGGTAGAGAGCAGCCCACAATCTAAATAAAGAAGCAGGCATTAGAAACAGATGGGAATGTTTCTCCAGTGCCTGGGAGGGCAACTGTCTTCATTTCCTAGTTCTGCTGTAACACAGATACCACAAGTGGCTGGCTTTAAAGGACAGAAATTTATTTTCTCACAGTTCTGGGACTAACAGTCCAAATCAGGGTCTCAGTTGTTTTGACTCCTTCCTTGTTGGTAGCCCTCAACAGGTGTTCCTTAGCAATAATTACATGGCATCTATCTTCCTCTGTGTGTGTGTGTGTTTATATCATTCTTTATATTACTCAGAAGTGGTTAGGTTTAGAATTCACATTACACTGGTATGATCTCAACTGATTAATTGATCACATTACATTATATGTCATTATGGAAGGTAATTAAGTAGCAGTACTTTAGATGTAAAGTAATTACATTGCATTATATTAAAGACTTCAGTACCATCAAGAAAGAAGTGCTAGGAGTGGAGCACATCCTTTGGATCCAGGGTCCCTGCTCTGAGAACCTCCTAGATCTGGGGGAGATTGATGAGGAGCTTCCCCCACAGCAGACAGAGAGAAAAAGCCTTCCCCTAGAGCCAGCATCCTGATCTCAAACTTCTGGACTCCTAAACTGTGAGAGAATAAATTTCTGTTTGTTAAAGCCAACCACTTGTGCCATTTCTGTTAGGTAACTAAGATGGAATTTGGATTACATCCATAGGCATAACCAAAAACCAAACCCACTGCCGTCAAACCAATTCCAACTCATAGTGACCCTATAGGACAGGGTAGAGCCGCCCTATAAGGTTTCCAAGGAGTTGCTGGTGGATTCGAACTCCCAACCTTTTGGTTAGCACCTGAACTCTTTAACCACTGAGACACCAGGGCTCCATCCATAAGTATAGGGGTTAGAATTTCAACACATATTTTTTGGGGGACACAATTTAATCCCTAACAGCAGCCAACCCACACAGAGAAACTGTGAGAACAGATTAGAGAGGGTGGCTTAGGCTCAGCACCTGAGTCAGGGATCCATGTGTGAGGATCAGGTCTTGTAAGTCAGAAACCCACATATCAGAACAAGAAGTTAAGATCTTGGCTGGACAAGATTATGGATGTCTTGATACTGAATTCTCCTCAAGTTTATCAAGCCAGAGCTGGTTTCAAGAGATAAGGGTAGGTGTATGGGGCCCCATGACCTGCCAAACAGAACTCTTTTTTGGACATCTGACAGAACTCCTGATTTGTTTTTCTCACATGGTAAATATGCAAACATAACATTATCTTAAAATGAAGCATTGAAAGAAGGCAGTTTGAATTTCCTCCAAGACAGTTATGTTCGAAAAGGCTCTTTCTCAGAAAGAGCATTCTTAGGTTTCAATATTCCATTCTGTGCAACAACTTCCAGGACTTTCTTTCCTTTATCTTGCTTGTATGAGCACTCACTCTGCAAATCTTCCTGCTCTATCTGTCTGCTGCTTTTGTACCCCACCCCAAAGTTTTAGGTTGCTTCCTTACATTATCTTTATATTCTATTCATTGACTTTTTTTTCTTCTGATTCAGATACGTAAAGATGACAAACTGATACAATTTAAGTGTTCCCCCAAATGTAATTATTTCCTTTAATGTGACAGAAAAGCATCATATTTTAAATATATATGTATTTTATATACCAAGTTTTTAAGAGCTCAGCTTTGGCAACAAACCTGGGCACCAAGTCTTGTGTGTTTCTTTTTCTTTTTATGTTGATACATGCATAAGTAAGTCGAAAGGACGTTTCACTGAACCATTACACACTAGAATGTACACTGACTTGTGGTGAGTCAATATATCCTTGTGAAATGTTTTAAATAGTGTTTCTTTTGTCATATAGGTGTATTAATGATTACTTTCTGAAGGCAACACAAATTTTCTATTCCTGAGTGCATGATCTTGCAATAGTCATATACCCTGTTGGTGGTTGTTATTGTTGTTGTATAATTCCAAAGGGTGTCCCCTCCCAGCCCTCCCTGCACACATTGATCGCTTAATAAATACTGTGGACACTTTGACAAACAAAACCTAAACTTTGTATCCACAATGATTTACTCTTGATTGTGCGTGTACTTATTGGCAACATTTGGGGAATTATCAACTTGATGGTTCCGTGTAAAGATGAAATGCTTGTTACTTATAAATGAGGAGAAACCCTGAATAATCCATAAAACAGACAAGAGGTGGCTTAAAGCAGGGAAGGAGTCAGGGATTATACTGGCCAAAGAGGCTTTGGTGTTGTTTCCACAACCAGGCATATGAAAGCAGAGGAGTTGCCTGGGCATTCTTTATGGTTGTCACCTACAGCCCTAGAGTAGAAAGTTTGCTTTCAGGAAGTGGCTGGTGGAATTTCCCAACTGCAGACAGATAATCTACAGGGTGGGGCAAATGGAGAATTGCTAAAAAGCCTCTGGATTATGACAGACAGCGTCTGTAAATCAGACCATTCCTCCGCAGGTAGCGGGGGTGGGGGGGCTGGAGCCCCAGGTAGCTTCTGAGGGATCACTGAGGGATTCCCCTTCTGGACAAGGCAAAAACTGCTCTATGATCTGGAGGGTATCCAGCAGTACCTCCAAAAGAAACTTTAATCATTAAAACCCCACAGCCCTTTAGTCTTGGAATGAAGGGAGGAAAAAAAAAAAAAAAGACCAAAGACAAAAGAGACAGAGTACAATTCAAAAACAGATCAATAGCATCTGCGATCATGGAAAGAAAAGATCCCCCCTTCAAGAGTTTATCATCTTTTTTTTTTTTTTTTAAATGTCTCTCCTTTCATGCCTGGTAGTGAAGGTCAGCACGTTTTAAACCCTTGGTATGCTTTAGAGTGAGAGATGCCATAGGCAGGCTTTAAGTTTATTTTTTAGTTTCATGTAGTTGGAGAAGGGACTGTGTGTGCCAAACTTGCTGCTGCTGCTGCTGCTCTAGGGCCCCTAGTGTCCCCAGCTTTCCCAACACCAGCCACCACGTACGGTGCCAGAGCCAGGAACTTCACTGCTCCTCTGGGGAACCCATGGAGTAGCTTCTCATTAGAAGAAGAGAGACCTCCTGGTACTGAGTGGAAGGGGGATTTAAAATACTGAAATGCTGAGCTAGACAAAACCAAATAATGTACTTTCTCAAGCAATGGAGAAAGTTAAAATGGAAAAGAAAAAAGTCTGGTTTTTTCCTCCTGTAAATGAAAACACAGGTAAAGGGGCTTCTGAGGCAACAGAAGTACTCCACAAGGCTTTTTTCAGACCGCACCATTGTACAAGTCAAGGCGGAAGAACTTCGTCCACAGAACAACCTTCAGAAAGTGAAAAGATGTGTTAGGGTTTCATGACCAGATAGAACTCCACACAGACACCTAGATCTGCATAGTTGGAGCTGTTCCACGTCTTTGCACTGTTGACAACAGCTCCAACTATGCAGACGTAGGTGCCTGTGCGGAGTTCTATCTGGTCATGAAACCCTAACACATCTTTTCACTTTCTGAAGATTGTTCTGTGGACGAAGTTCTTCCGCCTTGACTTGTACAATGGTGAGGTCTGAAAAAAAGCCTTGTGGAATGAAGCAGCATCAAAGCCTCAGACACGGCTTTAATTGTGATTTCATTTACGGGAGAGGGAAAAAAAAAAAACAAAAAAACCTCTTTTTTATTCTTTTTTTCCATTATGGGTACAAATCATAGAGATATTTGAATATTGATTTCTAGCTTCTAAATGTACTAAAAATGTACTAGGGCCTTCTAAAAACCCCTCTGAGTTTAATCATCTTGGTGGACCCACTTCTCCCCTTGGCACTTTTCCCTGGATCCTTTGCCTCCCATGGATATAAGCCCATCAACAAAGGAATTATTTTATTTGTACAGCAGAGGCCTAAAATAAGGTTTTCTTGGGAAACATGTGCATGTGGATGGGAAGCTCCTAGAATGGTGAACCTTGCTTTCTGTGGTGCTAAAGCTCTTCTCTTGGCATTTTCAAGGCAGATTTCCTGGCTGTTCCTTTAGATCGCAATGGAATCAAGCTAGCATATGTTCAAACAGAACCTTTCATGCTCCCCACCAAGTAGTCCAAAATAAATTACTATTTCATGCTTTGCTCTGGAGTTTACGTCGACTCTTCTTTCCTTCCTCTTCCATTTTCTCTAATCCCTTCACCTGTGTTCTTGATACCTCTGGCTGCCCGTGTAGCCTCTTTAACCACTCACCCCTGTAGTGGGTGAGT
The DNA here is from genome assembly GCF_024166365.1 of Elephas maximus indicus. Classification (NCBI taxonomy): domain Eukaryota; kingdom Metazoa; phylum Chordata; class Mammalia; order Proboscidea; family Elephantidae; genus Elephas; species Elephas maximus. The sequence goes on along the minus strand of NC_064819.1, from coordinate 171,203,348 downwards.
GCCCCCCCAAAATGCAAGCTAACCTGGAACCTCAGAATGTGACCTCGTTTGGGGGGAAAAAAAACCATTGCTGTCAGGTCAATTCTGACTCATGGTGGCCCCATGTGCTTCAGAGTAGAACTGTGCTCTGTGGGGCTTTCTTGGCTATAATCTAGTGGAAGCAGATCACCAAGATTTTTTTCTTCGTCGCCACTGGGCAGATTTGAACTGCCAACCTTTTGGTTAGTAGCTAGTTTGTGCCATCCAGCGACCCTTTGTTTCAAAACAGAATCTTTGAAAATATTATTAGGTAACATGAGGTCATACTGGGTTAGGGTGGACCGTAATTGGTGTCTTTATAAGAAGAGAAGAAGACACACAGGGACAAAGGGGAGAAGGCCATGAAAAGACAGCAGCAAGGATTAGAGTGATGCAGCTACAAATCAAGAAACATGAAAGATTGCTGGGAGCCACCAGAAGCAAGGGAGAGGCATGGGAGAATTCTTCCCTAGAGCCTTTCCAGAACCTAGAGCATGGCCCTGTCAACATCTTGATTTCAGACTTCTAGCCTCCAGAAGAGTGAAAGAACACACTTCTGTTGTTTTAAGCCACCCAGCTGGTGGTAATTCATTATAGCAGCCCTAGGAAATGAATACACCCCCGCGTACGTATTTCATACCATCAGTAAATCTCCCTGGGTAAGTGTAACTCTGTAGCCAGAGATAAACTACTTAAGCCTCTTCCCTTTCTTTTCCCCATGAGATATACAAACATAGAACATCAAGAGCTTTGATTTATAGGAACCTGGAGTCCCAAGACTACCTTCTTTTAAAATGTTAATACTAGATTGAACATAGAAAGAAAAGAAAAAGGGGAATGCAGCCTTAGAGACAGAGAACAATAGATCACTCGCTGAAGGGACAATTTATTTCCCCCTCATTGAGAAGATTATATACATATATAGCCGTGGTGTTTTCAATCGCCTCTTATGCATGTGAAAGCTGGACAATGAATAAGGAAGACCAAAGAAAAATTGATGCCTTTGAATTATGGTGTTGGTGAAGAATATTACATATACCATGGACTGCCAGAAGAATAAACAAATCTGGCTTAGAAGAAGTACAGCTGGAATACTCATTAGAACCAAGGATGATGAGACTTTGTCTTGCATACTTTGGACATGTTGTCAGGAAGGATCAGTCCCTGGAGGAGGACATCATGCTTGGTAAAGTAGAGGGTCAGCAAAAAAGAGGAAGACTCTCAATGAGATGAATTGACAAAGTGGCTGCAACAATGGGCTTAAGCATAACAATGATTGTGAGGATGGCGCAGGACTGGGCAGTGTTTCGTTCTGTTGTACATAGAATCACTAGGAATCTCAGAACAGACTTGATGAACGTAACAGCAACAAATATATATATATGTATATAGATGTGTTGTTACATGTACATACACATACAATTTTTTAATCTCCAGCTATCTGACTGCATAAAAAAAAAAAATAGGACACTATTATTTTACAAGGTATATAAGAACCCTATACCTCAATGTTCATCAAGATTTGTACCATATAGAAAATCCTCAACACTTTCCACGTTAAACTAAACCTGTTGCTGTCCAGTCGATTCCAACTCATAGCAACACTATAGGACAGAGTAGAACTGCCCCCATAGACTTTTCAAGGAGTGCCTGGTAGATTTGAACTGATGAGCTTTTTGTTAGCAGCTGTAGTGCTTAACCACTACGCCACCAGGGTTTCCAAGTTAAACCAAAGAAAGGTAAATGTATTCGATTTGTATCTGCTACTCTAATGTATTCAATTAAATTCATCCTTCTGCTGTTATATGTACTAAAGGGTTTTTATTGTGTCTTCTGTCCATTTAGTAATGCATTCTATGTAATACGAACATAATCCTTTTGCTTGAACTATGATCTATTATTTGAAACTTTCTATTCCCTAAGTAGGGTGGAGGAATAATTGGGCAAATCTTTGCCAGTCTTATAAAAATTTACAGATGCTGCTTTGAATCAAACTGTTTGCAATAGTTTAAAAGAGCCTTTTGGTTTTAACTTTCATCTCAACATGTGAGGTGGTTGGTGAGGGAGGGAGGAAGTGGATCAACGGTGAAAATCAAGTTCTGGTTCCAGCTATAACCCAAGTCTTGCCCATAAACATTTCTAAAGCAAGACCATTTGTCAGCGCTTCATTCGTGAGCATCATTAAGATTCCACAATTCACTTCTGGTATTAAAGATTTGTTCCAGTGAAATAATTCAGATGGCGTCTTCTCTGTGAAGAATCAAGATGGTCCATTTGGAATCTGGACTCCGAACACCGTGGTCTGAGAGCAGCTATAGCAGTTCAAGTTTGCTGCAGCCCCCACTGAAACGGATGCTACAGATGTGATGCAGAACCCAGTGAAAGGAAGAACTTCAAGGAATGGGGAAAGAAAGTGAAGAAGAATGTTTCCCTTCCGACATTTCTCTAACAACTGTGTCTAACCTGAAAATGTGGCTCCAATCCTTTTTCAGAACTATTATTTTCTTTACAGCAAAGTTCTAAAAACTTGGTTGCTTTTGATTTCTCCCCCCTGGCAGGAAAATGGCACATTTGGGGCCAAGGCATGAAAGCATGGTCTTTTGGGAGAAGGGGGAGGGCTATTGCTTGTGAACCCACAAACAGTTGCAGGTGCAAAAAATGTGCACACGAAAAGGGAGGTCTGGTACAGGCCCCTTTTAAAATGTAGCCTTTTAAGTTCAATAAATCTCTTTGCTCTTCCCTTTGTGAGCCGTGCGTTCCTCCCACGCTCAAATGCACATCCCTAGTCTCCAATGTGGCCTCCAGAAGGAATCTTTGTGTTTGTTGTGAAGTTTTCCGTAATTACATAATCATTGAAGTCCATGGGTTCGTGTTGAGGTGGCTGAAAAATGCAAGCCTGAGGATTACAGTAACATCATTAGACCGCTTCCTGTAAGAGCCAAGTCATTTTTCCCTGGGCTACACTTTGATTGGTGGCCCTCGGAGGCCTTCCTCTTCCCCGGTGAATCAGTGTTCAACGGGCATTTCTCCTGGCCAACCACCTGCAAGTGTTTCACCGGTTTGTTTGTGCTGTGGGTGAACTCTACAGAAACACTCAGCACCAATTTGATTAAGAAGACAGGGGCAATGAAACAGAGGGCTGTGGTTTCTCGAATGCCTTTGTGTCTGAGTGGTGACAGAGCCAGTGCTTAGCTTGTCTGGGCCGCGGTACCTTGACTCATCCGGCGCTGTCTAGAAGCCTTTATTCCTTGCCTTGAGGAGTTAGGGGCAGGAAGAAAGAAGAAAGGAAAGACCACAGCTGAGTCGTGGATGCGTAATAGAATTTGGTACCTGACATGCATTATTTCTTGTGAATTTTTTCTAAGTCAGCTGGGTATTGAAGGTTATATATTAAAAACCAAACAGAACCAGAAATAGCCTTTTATTTACCCACAATGTCATCCCTGTAGAATCCACTTTCCCAGTACCTAGGAGTCCTTTGAGATGATTATTCATGCGCTCTCTAAACTCTCTCTTTCTCCCTCCTGTGTTCAGTTCTGTGAGTGTTTGCTGCTTTAGCCCAGTTCTGGCACACACATAGACCTTAAGGATTTTTTTAAAGCACAAGCAAAGATGCAGGAGTTGCTGATTGTCCTCTAAATGAAAATAAGTGAGTCATACAGGAAACCTTTGCACAGCTACCTTGTTATTTAGCTGGTTTCCATGGCGTTCCATCATGAGTGGTCTCAAGCCCATGAAGTAGCTTTGAAAATAAGAGAGGGTGACTGACTACAAGGGGAATCTCCCCATTTAATTTGGTTCTGTAATAAAGAGATAGAACTCAGGTTCTATACTGCCTCCAAAACTTAACATTGCATATAATGGAAATGAGAAGACAAAACAATAAGCATGTAATTTTTCAAGGGTGAAAGAACTGGTTCAGTTGCCAACTACTATATTCAGCGAGTACAAAATTCTTCTCTGGAGCAAACACTGGATCAGAGTTTGGATGCGCAAGTAAAAGTTTTTCAGTGATGCCTCTTCAGTCTATTGTCCTGAAAGATTCTTTCAGCCTGCTCTCTGGACCCTCTCATTTCTGGCGTCCCCAAGCCAGTGTGGGCTTTGCTGTTTTGGCACCTAAAGATGGGACCGCTCTCACATGTACCATGTTTTTTAACTGTTTTCTTCACTAAATGATTAACTCCATGGAGTGTAGTGAATGGGTCTATCTTGCTTTATATCTCCGGCCGTAGTCTGTGTCCTTGGCATTCAGTAGGTGCTATCTAAGTGAAGAACAAATGAGAACAGCATAGTAATGCAATTTAAAGGAGATCATGGTTTGATGATAAATATTAAAAATTTACCTTAGTTCTTCTAAAATCCTTTGACTACTTGAATATGGTATACTTTGCCTGTTCCCCTCCCCTCCCCCATTTCAATTCCTTAAAACTACTGTAATTACTTTTGGAATAAATGAAAAATGCTGAGTTAGCAATTCCTATGCTCTCATTGGTTCCAGTTTTTTTTTTTTTTCTTTTTTGATTTTATCAATTCTTGACAGTGTTATTCATAATATCTGGTTGAGAACTGTTTGGTACAAGTTCACAAACGGATAAGGAGCTTTCTCCAGAATATAAATACAAAAATACAAACACTCCTTCCTTCCTTGAGAAAGTCTTGCTATTTAAAAAAAAAGTCAGCTAAATTAAACACATACTTAGTGGTGTAGTTACAGATGGAAGTAGAAGGTTCATCAATCTTCAAATGCTAGCCAGTCTTTAGAAATCATTAACATAGTAAATTATCTGATGATAGTGTTTCATCAAACATTTTTATCACCCTGAAAATTTAGATTAATATTAGTATTAACTAAAAAAAATTTTAGGTACAAAGTTGAAGTAACATGTTGAGGGTGGTGTTGGGGGAGAACAGCTGGGTGAAGTCCTTGGAGTTTTGAATCCAGGGCCTTTCCTTAAATCATACTCCCTAAATATTAATAGATTCATGAAACATCTTCATATTGTTGTTCTATCAAATGATATGATTTTTACACTCAAATGCACTGCCATTCTTTCTTTAATTTTGCAACCATGATTGAGTCCTGTTGTGAGTTGAATTGCTTCCCCCAAAAGATATGTTGGAGTTCTAATCCTTGGTACCTGTGAATGTGACCTTATTTGGAAATAGAGTCTTTGCAGATGTAATGAAGTTAAGATGAGGTCACGCCGGATTAGGCCGGGCCTAAATCCAATATGACTGGTGTCCTAAGAAAAGGAGAAGAGGCACAGAGCCAGACACAAGAAGAATGCCATGTGACAGAGGCAGAGACTGGAATGATGCTGCTACAAGCCAAGGAAAACCAAGGATCGCCAACTACATCAGAAGCTAAGAGAAAGGCATTGGACAGATTCTCTGCTAGAGTTTTGAAGAATGCATGGCCCTGACAATAACTTGATTTCATACTTTGAGCCTCCAGAAATATGAGAGAGTAAATTTCTCTTGTTTTTAGTCACCTAGTTTGTGGTAGTTTGTCATGGTGTCCCTAGGAAACTAATATAAGCCCATTAGGTGCCAAACATGTGTTCTGCGGGTGTTGAGGGATACTGGGACCCCCATCCATTTCAGTTGCCTTAAATAGTGTCCATATGCCAACAACTGCACAGTCTATTTTCAGTCCAAACTTATCTCCTGAATTTGATACCCTTATAGCTATTCGAGATCTCTCTTTGTGTACCACATTACCAGTTGCTACTGAGTAGAATCCAACTCATGGCTACCCCATGTGTGTCAGAGTAGAACTCTACTTCACAGGGTTTTCAAAGGCTGGTTTTTTGAAAATAGATTGCCAGGTCCTTCTTTCCAGGTACCTCTTGGGTAGATTCAAACCACCAACCCTTTAGTTAGCAGCCAAGCACTTGACGATTTGCGCCACCCAGGGATGTATACCACATAGGGATCTTAAGTTTACCACGTATAAAATCCATATACAACTCCCCCCAACCATCCACAGTCACTTACTGCTACCATCATCTACCCAATTACACATCCAATCTCTTAAGCTTAGCCTTGAAGTTTTCTGCCTTTGGTCCTGAGCCTTCCTGACTCTGACATAATACAGCTATTGATATATATTTTCATGTAGTACTTCTATGGCTTTAATTTTTTTATATTAAATATTTATTTATCTAAACTTGATTTGGCACTCTGGTGGCCCAGTCTTTAAGAGCTACAGCTGCTAATCAAAAGTTCAGAAGGTCGAATCTACCAGTTGCTCTTTGGAAAATCTATGGGGCAGTTCCGTTCTGTCCTTTAGAGTCACTGTGAGTCAGAATCAGCTCAATGGCATCGGGTTTTTTAGACTTGATTGTGGTACATTGTATGAGGAAGGGATCTAAGTTTGTTTCTTTTCCACATTTTGAGCTATGGATTTTCTCTAAGCCTAGCTTTGGTCACATTCCATACATTTTGATATATAGTGATCTCATTCTTATTATTTTCTATTTTTTTCTGTATTGCATCTGAATATTATTTAGAAGAGGCTATCTTTTTTTTTTTATCTTAAAATTTTCTGAACTCTTTGGCTTTTTAGATCTTTTTTGTAAAAGTTAAACAGTTCTTATTTATTTACAGCTTTATCAAACTACAGTAAAAATTTGGACAAAATAATTTGTTTTTTAAAATTTTACTGAAACTTCTTTTTGTGGAATTTATATCTATTGAATAGGCCTTATTTGTTATATTGGAGTCCCTGATGGTGCAAAAAATTGGTATGCTTGACTGCTAACCCAAAGATTGGAGGTTTGAATCCACCCAAAGTCACCTTGGAAGAAAGGCCTGGCAATTCTGAAAAATCAGCCATTGAAAACCTTATGGAGTGCAGTTCTACTCTGACACACATGGGGTCTCCGTGAGTCAGAGTCAACTCAAAGGTAACTGGTTTGGTTTTGGTATTTGTTATCAGGTCCTTATATCATTTTTATTTTTCTCTACCTGAAAAACCCAGGACCACTTAATCTCCGCTTTTAAGTCCATTTCAGCATGGAAATGTTTAATTTTAATTCAAATACTTTGAAGAACAAAACATAGTTTTACTGGAAGTGTTCCTGAGACATATGGGAGTACTAAGCAAAACTTAATTAATATTTTCTTTAGATAGCTCTCTCCCCAAAGTCCCCTCTTCACGGTAGCTGCTAAAATTCTCTCTTTCTTCTCTCCATCAGTCCCACTCATTTCTTTCTTTCCCCCTTCTCTGCGCAGTCCACTCACACACACCACTTGCCAAAGCCTTCACACTAGGCCCACCCAGGAGGCCGCTGGGCCCTCTGAAATTTTAGCAAGTTCTCCATCTCATTTCCTGTTAAAACTTGCAAAAAATGCATTAAAGTCTTTGACTACTGTTATGGAGTCTAAGTGGTGCAGTGGTTAAAGAGCTCAGCTGTGAACCAGAAAGTCAGCAGTTCAAATCCACCAGCTGCTCTTCGGGAGAAAGATGTGACAGTCTGCTTCCATTAAGATTACAGCCTTGGAAACCCCATGGAACAGTTCTACTCTGTCCTATAGGGTTGATGTGAGTTGGAATTGATTCAACAGCACACAACAACAACAACCAAAAAAAAAACCAAACCCATTTTCGTAAAGTCAATTCCAACTACTAGCAACCCTATATGACAAACTAGACCTGCCCTGTAGGGTTTCTAAGGAGCAGCTGGTAGATTTGAACCACTACCTTTTTGGTTACAGCCTAGCTCTTAACCACTGCACCACCAGAGGTCCAACAACAACAGCTCTTTATTTTTTATATCTCTTTCAAAAATTAATATTTCTGAAGAAAATTCAGCAACAAAAGAGATGGACAAAAAACTCTCAACTAGAAAATACAGACTAGAAAGTAAGCCACACAGAGACTTTTGAACATTAAAAAAAAAATAGTGTACATAAAATGAAAACACAAATAAATTACGAGGTATTGCATATTATAATTAAGGCTTAAATTGTATATACTCACGTATTACATCCCTATGCCAGAAAAGGAAACTTATTTTTTCCAAGATGAATTTATAACCTATATGTCAATGAAATCCAATTTTTTGATGATAGATGGAATGCCATATGTAATGATGAGGAATATGCTAAAAGCAAGAGCAGTAAATGGCAGTCTTCTGACTTACTGTATGTGTCACTGGGAAGAGTGATTATTTCTCACAAGTAGAGGTGAGGTCAGACACTATTATCATCCGTATTAAGTGTTTTTTGCTCTTTTCTTCCAACATGATTAAATAATGATTTGGCTTACAAGAGGCTTGCACTTGGTGGCTACAAGTTCATTCCCAGTCAAGTCTGTCAAAGTATCTGGCCTTCAGTTTTAAAGAAGTACAGAGATAAGAAAAGGCACCATTAAATCAGAACAAGACATAATCACCCTAGGGAGAAGGTAGCTGTCTCAAGGACAGTTACCAAGCCAGCAGAGATAGAGAGAACTGAACTGAGAGTCAGAAAGCCTGAGAAATGACTATTAGTCTGCCTTTACCTGTGTGTTTCATAGTCTCAGGCAAATTCTAGCCTAGCAGAGCCCAGGAATGCTGTAGAAGCCATCTCTTAGGGAAGTACACTTTGGAATCCTCTCAGTCTGCTTGAGGAAAAAGCAAACTTGGTCGAAGATGCCAGGAGTTCACAAAATAGTCAAGGGAGACAATTTTCCCGTGGTGGTTGATCAGGTCTTCAATGAGCATTAGAATAGAAAGTATTGGATTTACATTTTGTTCCAGCATTTCAATGAGGAAGCACCAAAGAGTTAGTACGGCAACACCTGTGATCTAAATTGGCATTTTAATTGATACTGCCAGTGAGTCAGAAGCAAAAAGAGATCTTTTCACCAGGAGGAGCAGAAAGCCTTAGCTTAGACTAACATTAAAAAACTTCAGAAAAGGTGGTTGTCTGGATGTCTTTCAAAAAATCAATTAATTTTTTGTTTGTTTAATTATTATTTTTTTTTAATTTATCACTGTAAGTCACAGTTATTGAACTACTACATTCAGAGTTGGTGGAGTTAGGTTCACAATGTTTCAAGTCAGATATTTGTTCTGAATTGTAACCTAAATTATTTTTACTTGTAAATAAACCAACCTTAGGAGAAAAGTGTACGTGTGGAAAATTAGTATCTTTTGAGAACCTGATCTGTGCCAAGAACTAAGATAAAACCCAAGCCAACTGCCAATGGGTCAATTCCAACTCATAGCGACACTATAGAACAGTGTAGAACTGCCCCATAGAGTTTACCAAGGAGCAGCTGGTGGATTTGAACTCCAACCTTTACAGTTAGCAGCCTGACCTCTTAACCACTGTGCCACCAGGTAGTCCCTCTTTTATATGCATTATCTCAATCACTGTAAAAGTGCCATGTAATGGGCATTAGCCCCATTTCCAGATGAAGAAACCAAAGTTCAGAGAGGTTAATTAACTTGCTCAAGGTCCCACAGCCTAGTAGATCACAGAGAAGGAAGCTTCAACAAAGTCTCTCTAATTTCCATAATTATGTTCAAGCCTCCACAAAGCTTCCTCTCATACAACAGTGAAAATATAGCTCTGTGTTGATGAAGGATTCTAAGTTATCATTTGGCAAAATAATTTCGTGTTTTTTGGTATCTTCTCACTTTGCCTAGTTTTCTTTATATCCTGATTAATAAATACATAGTTGTAATTTATTAATAAATAAAAATTTTAAAGATCTTTCTGCTATCATTAAAATGTTGTGGTTTCACAAGATAACAAGTGATAGTCTTGGCCTATATAATCCAGTTTCCATGACATGCTATAAATTTTTAAAGGGTGAATTCTTAAGTTAGTCTTAGAATTAGTCTTATAGGTTACTTAAGGAGCCTTGGTGGTGCAGTGGTTAAGCAAGTGGCTGCTAACCAAAAGATCGGCAGTTTGAACCCGCCAGCTACTCTGTAGGGGAAAGATGAGGCATTCTGCTCCCGTAAAGATTACAGCCTTGGAAACCCTATGAGGGCAGTTCTACTCTGTCCTATAGGGTCACTATGAGTTGGAATTGACTCCATGGTAAAGAATAATAAGTCACTTGTTTACAAAGTTTTACAGTCTCTCACCAGCTTTTTCCTATTCTTTTCAATTTGGTAGACTGGACCCTAAAATACACTTGGGAAAGAACACAATAACTTCTTGGAATCGTAGCCCTCCTTTCAGCTAAGGCATTCTGATACATTGAGAAGAGCGGTGGGGAAAGCAGATGTCTGAAATACCTGATGTATTACAAAATACATAAAAAGAAATTTACTTTGTTAAAAAAGAGGTAGTGTTCTAAGAGTCTTTCCATTTCTAAATGTTTGGCTTATCTTCTACGCACGACTACAAATTTTCATTTTTTCTATCTAAATATTCTTTTTTTGTGCGTGCTTTAAGTGAAGTTTATAAATCAAGTCAGTTTCTCATACAAAAACTTATACACATCTTGCTATGTAACCCTATTTGTTATCCCCTTAATGTGACAGCACACTCCTCTCCACCCTGTATTCCCTATGACCATCCAACCAGATCCTGTCCCCCTATACCTTCTCATCTCCCCTCCAGACAGGAGCTGCCCACATAGTCTCATGTGTCTACTTGAGCCAAGAAGTTCACTTCTCACCAGTATCATTTTCTGACTTACAGTCCAGTCCTATCCCTGTCTGAAGAGCTGGCTTCGGGAATGATTCTAGTCTTGGGCTAACAGAAGGTACAGGAACCATGACCTCCAGGGCCCTTCTAGTCTCAGCCAGACCATTAAGTCTGGTCTTTTTATGAGAATGTGAAGTCTGCATCCCACTATTCTCCTTGTCCAACAGGGATTCTCTGTTTCGTTCCCTGTTAGGGCAGTTATCGGTTGTAGCTGGGCATCATCTAGTTCTTCTGGTGTCAGGCTGATGTAGTCTCTGGTTTATGTGGCCCTTTCTGTCTCTTGGGCTCACAATTACCTTGTGTCTTTGGTGTTGTTTATTCTCCTTTGCTTCAGGTGGGTTGAGACCAGTTGATGCACCTTAGACGGCCACTGGCTAGCATTTAAGACCCCAGATGCCACTCACCAAAGTGGAACTCAGAATGTTTTCTTAATACATTTTGTTATGCCAATTGACTTAAATGGACCCTGAAACCATGGTCCCCAGACCCCCACCCCTGCTACTCCAGCCTTCAGCTAGGTGGCACAGCCGGAGCCATGAGTCCTCAGGCCCCTGATGTGGGTGAAGACCCTTCTTAATAGGCAGAGCAGTGTCAAATATTGAAAACCCACCTCTCCACCACACAGATGAAACAGTTAAATTCAGACCTCAGGCACATACACTGTTGCACTGTGCTAATAAGGGCCTGACCCAGAAAAGCTAATGAAATGGGCCCACACAGGTCCATACAGGGGTGAAAGGCATTCAAAGTCCACAGACTGCTTGTGCCTGTGCCCAGGCAAAGGAGCCACTTCTCTCCTGAGTTCCCAGCTTACAGCTTAGAGGAGCCAGCAGATTACCTTTTCTCCGTTCGTTAATTTGTTCCTTCTCCAAGGCGGGGAGAATGGCCCAGAGCACACAGCAGGACCCATCTCAGGCCCAGGGAAAGCAACCACCACTGAAGCCAGTTCGGGGGCTGGAACAGAGGGTGGAGGGATCAGACAAATGGGAGAGAGTTCTTTCAAAAGGGGTGCTTTTTGGTCCGCGTGGTAAATTAGACACAAGTACTTATCTTTTGCCAAGGATGCTGTTCTTTGCTGATTTCAGAGACGTGAGTAGACTGTGCCACTCACTCTGTCCTGCTGAGGAAACCACTTCCCAAACATTACCGCCAGCCCTGCCTTGGTCACACCAGCCTGTGGGTCTCTGGTTCCTGCTGAGTCAGGTCCAGCAACTTCTCGCTGCTTCTGAACTGTCTCTCCCTCTCCCTGCTGCACAGTCCGATTCCTCTACTTTGCCTTTGATGTTCAGGGCTCCTAGCTTGTCATATATATAATTGATGCACTTGTTTCTTCAGGTCTTTGTTGTAAGAAGGACCACTGGAAGCTTCTGACTACCTGCCATCGTAGCCTGGCCCCTTCTATCTAAATATTCTTGAAATATAATCCCTATTTACATATGTGTTTGCTATTATGAAAAGATCCAATTTTTCATTATTTTAAAGAAGGCTATTGCTGATGTTGTTGTGTGCCATCAAGTCAATTCCAACTCATAGCGAGCCTATAGGACAGAGTAGAACTGCCCCATAGGGTTTCCTATGCTGAAATATTTATGGGAGCAGATCGCCAGAGTCTTTTCTCCCATGGAGTTGCTGGTGGGTCTGAACCTCTGACTTTTTGGTGAATAGCCAAGCACTTAACCATTGCGTCACCAGGGCTCGTTGGTGCTGAGTATATTGCTTATTTTTGTATTTTTGTCTTCTACACAAACATTGGAACCCTGGTGGTCTTGGTTGTTCACTGAAAGGTCGGCAGTTGGAATCTACCAGTGATACTGCAGGAGAAAAGCCCTGGTGATCTGTTCCTGTAGAGATTTCAGCCTAGGAAACCCTATGGGGCCAGTTCTGACCTGTCCTATAGGGTCCCTATGAATTGGAATCAATTTGATTGCACACAACAACACATACATTTCTATATAATATTCTGCTTTGGTAAATATTAATAGCTTTTAACTTATTATCACTGTTCTATGTATATATTAATATGGTTTTCAAATAGTGATAATTGTCCCAAGAAGAAGAAAAGCAGCATTTGCAACTAGTGTGAAGAAGGAGAAAAGGCAAATGGAAATAGACTTACAAATTTGGCTGAAAATGTTGAAGAAGCTGTAGTCAGGTGGTATCTATATTCTCTACAAAAATATGGACATTGAGGAAAGGAGATGAGGAGGATGAAGAAGGTATGAAATAGTCATTGTAAGAAAGAGGGACAGTAAACAGACTAGCAAAGTAATTTGACTACTAAGGTAGATTTTTTTTTTTTTTAAGCTTGAATAAACGGAAATTATCCAGACTTGCTCTTGGATAGGGAGACTCATTATTCCAAAAATGTTAATCCTCTTCATGTCTACATTTTATTCCATGCAACAATGATAATTATTATTAAAATTACAATTACATTTCACACTTAGATGAAGTATAATAGATGGTTTGCTATGTGCAAGTTCAGGGGAATTTGCAAAATGACTGTAAAGTTTATCTGAAAAATAAACATTTGAAAATAGCAAAGAAAATTCTGGGAAAGAAAATAACAAATGTGGATTAACCAACTGTAATTGTGGTTTGGAACAATAGAGAGTTCAATGGAAAGAGCTCTGGAATGATCACAAGTTCGTGACAGGGTAACTTAGATAAAGTTGGGATCGCCAATGAGTGGGGAAAAAAGGTTTTCAACAAAAGTTTGGGGACATCTTGACAGCCATCTGGAAAACAATAAAGCAAGATCTCTACATAACTCCTTTTCCCAAAATCAGTGGGATCAAAATATGAATGTAAAAAAAAAAAACTATAAAAGGACTATACAAAAGTGTAAGTATTTTTATAATATTGGACTAGAAAGACTTATAAAATATAAAATAATATTCATCATTGAGTTGAATGCGCGCACCCACACACACACACAATGCCAAAAGACAAATGTTAAATTGGGGGAATATTGTGAATTTTTAAGACAAAGGGTTGAACTCTCATAAATCAATTAAAAGTATTAAGAGCCCATTTTTAATGAGAGGGTTGTCTTAGTTACCTAGTGCTGTGATAATAGACATACCACTAGTGGATGGCTTTAACAAACACAGAAATTTATTCTCTCACAGTCTAGGAGCCTAGAAGTCCAAATTCAGGGCACCAGCTCCTGGGGAATGCGTTCTGTCTCTATCAGTCCTGGGGAAAGGTCCTTGTCATCAATCTTACCCTGGTCTAGGAACTTCTCAGCACAGAAATCCCATGTCCAAAAGCACTCCCAGTGCTTCTTTCTTGGTTGCATGAGTTCCCTATCCTCTCTTCTTGATTCTGTCTTTTATATCTCAAAAAAGAGATTGACTCAAAATACAATCTAATCCTATAGATTGAGTCCTGCCTCATTAACATAACTGCCTCTAAACCTGCCTCTTTAACATCATACCCACCCAACCCATAGAGGTTAGGATTTACTACACATAGGATAATGCTATCAGATGACAAAATGGTGTACTACCACACAATACTGGGAATCATGGCCTAGCCAAGTTGACAGACTTTTTGGGAGGGCACCATTAAATCCATGACAAGAGTCAAGGGACATAGACAGCTCGGGATAAAAGAAATACACATGGTTAATAAACATGAAAAGATGCCCATGTTTACCATAATTTTTTTTAAATTAAAACAACAAAGTGGTATTATTTTTTATTTATCAAATTAATTCATCCAATCAACCCATTGCTTTTGCAGGGTTGGATTACCCAATGAGCAAGATATGGATGGGTTTACTCGTGCTTACTTATTAATCTGCAGTGTGCAATTTCACTTGTTTTTCACTGCATCAAAGAAGTGATGAAATTGTGTACTACCGCTTAGGAAGTAAACAAAAGTAAACCTGTGTGTACTTTGCTTTCTGCAAGCTGGTGCATACCGAGTTTACTGGTTAATCAGGCCATGCTTTTGTGCACATACTATGTGTTAAGGTCATATAAAATATTTTCTTTTGAGCATATTTTTCATAATATTTTCTGTAAGCACATTTTCCATAGTAAAGTATCAGTTTTTAAACCTATGATCACACGCTTGAACAAAAACAGACACCTCTATACAGCTTGATAATGCTTGAATGTTGGGTTTTTTTTTTTTTTTCTTTAGTCAAACATTCTCTCAAGATTCACTTTTATATTTAACGGGTCCTTTTTCATAGGGAAAACAATCTTCAATCTAATTTCTTTTCAAACACTCACAAAATTCTTAACTACTTCTTTCCAATTTAATTACATCTTTTTGATTGTCAATTTACCGAATTGGTAATATGTCTGAGGGTGTAAACTTAGCATTGCAGTGTTGAAGGAAAACAGAATTTGAATCAGCGGACTGACTCTTCTCTTCTACCAGCTGGAGGCAAGAAGAGCAGTTGCTGAGGCTGCTATTTATCTCTTCATCTAAAATTCTTTCATCCAATAAATATTTACTGACTACCTAAAACTGCCAAGCACAAAGGTGGGTACTGAGGATACCATAACGGGCAAGAGAGGATTCCTTCCCCCAGATTTGACCACGTAAGGAGGACTACAGAAAATTGGCAATGATAACATTGTTCTAAGAAAGAACTTGCATTCGTATGAAGTAACTTAAAGCTTGCCCTGACTCCACCTGTCAATTCTAGAACAGTGTAATGGGCTGCCCAGGGTAACATGTTACTCCGGGACTACACTAGATACTAACTTGGGGATGATTGAAGCATCTTATTTAAAGTATCTTTCTAAATTGTATGTGACACCTAAGTGCTGCAAGGTCATGGGCCTCCTCCAAATTAATAAAACTAAAACTTTTGGCAACATGGGAGACATGTTCCAGGTATAAATGAACCATTAGGAATGAGTAAGTCACAGACATAACAAACGTTATATAATTAAGAAGATAAAGACATACGTTAAGAAGCACCATGAATCTCAGAATAACCCCCAAATATATCCATTTCTCTTTGTCGACAAATACTGAAAGAAGCGAAAGGAAATAAATTGTCAAACATGTAATTCTTAGTCGTCCGTGCTTTTAAAAAGCCACTAAGTTTACAGTTTTGTAGTAAAAAACTTCAGAGTGTATGCTGAAGAACTGAGATAATTTCACAAGTTACTTTGTAAAAATTTTGTAGAGTTCCTAAATTATATTAAATGCAACCAAATGAAATTTCAGAAATTTGATTTTTTTTAACCTACAAAATTGGCAATTTCATGTAGCTCACCCTAATTCCTGGAAAAAAATTTTGAGCAATGAGTAACTTATAGAGCTCATACTATGAGCCAGACACTGTGCTAAACCCTGTATGCCATCAATCCAAGATTCTTACCTGGGGTCCATCAAAAGATGTAGGGGTAGAATTAGGAGGGCATTTGAACTTGGCTGAAAAAATTTACATATTTTTTTCGTTAACCGTTAACCGGAGTTTAGCATCTCTTTCAAATAAGAATGCAAGCAGCAAACCCTGGTAGCATTAGTGGTACCGTTGTCACCAACAGAAAAAGAGGAAGACTCTCAACAAGATGAATTGACACAGTGGCTGCAACAATGGGCTCCAGCATAACAACAATTGTGAGAATGGCACGGGACCAGGCAATGTTTCATTCTGTAGTACGTAGTGCCGCTCTGAGTCAGAACCGAACTGACAGCACCTAACAACAACGACAACAACATTATATACCTTATTTTATGTTAAATATTATTCTGCAGATGGGCTCAAAGAGCTTCCAAATGGGTCAATGCCAAAAAGTTAAGAACCTTTCACATCGTTTGATCTTTACAGTCACTCTTTATGTTAGCTAATATTATTATCATCCCCAATGTACAGAGAGGAAAAGATGAGCAACTTGCTGAATGTCACACAGCTAATAAACATTTCATAATGAGTTTAGCTGCAAAGCCCTTGCTCTTAGCCAGGACAGGCACCTCCTCTGGGAAATTTCCTGGTAATTAATGGTGATCATAATAGTCACACAAACATTATCTGGTGATATTGGTGATCAAGAAATAATGTTTGTGTGACCCTGAAAATGTTTTCCTTGAACTGCAGCAAGGATTATACAAACCCATTTAAAGAGTGTTGTCCATACTACCAAGAAGATATTAACTAAACAATAAGGAGAGTAGGCCTTGGGCGATAGCCAGTCCTGAGACAGGATGAAAGCCTCGGAGATACAGAGAAGGGACCAAAATAGAGGTAAGAAAAGACCAGGACAGATGACACAGCTGTATGACCAGGTTTTAGTCAATAAAATACATATATGTGCTTTAGATGAAGGTTTACAGAGCAAATTAGTTTCTCATTAAACAATTAATACACATATTGTTTTGTGAGATTGATTCCCAACCCCACAACATGTCATCACTCTCCCCTTCTCGACCTTGGGTTCCCCATTGCTAGCTTTTCTGTCCCCTCCTGCCTTCTCCTGCTTGCCCCTAGGCTGATGTGCCTCACTTTGTTTTACGGACCTATCTCATCTTCGGCTGAAGGGTGAACCTCAGGAGTGACTTCAGTATGGAGTTAAAAGGGTATCCAGAGGCCATACTCTTGGGGTTTCTCCAGTCTTTGTCAGAACAGTAAGTCTGTTTTTTTTTTTTTTTTGTAAGTTAGAATTTTGTTCTACATTTTTCTCCAGTTCTGTCCAGGACCCTCTATTGTGAGCCCTGTCAGAGCAGTCAGCGGTGGTAGCTGGGCACCATCTAGTTGTGCTGGACTCAGTCTGGTGGAGGCTGTGGCAATGGTAGTCCATTAGTCCTTTGGACTAATCTTTCCCTTTTTTTTTTTTTTATATTCTTTATTCTCCCTTGCTCTAGATGGGTTGGGACAAGTGGAGTATCTTAGATGGCCGCTTCCAAGGTTTTAAGACCCCAGATGTTATTCAGCAAAGTAGGATGTAGAACATTTTCTTTATAAACTATGCTATGCTGATTGAGCTAGATATTCCTAGAGACCATGGTCCCCAGCCCTCAGCCCAGTAATTTGATCCCTCAGGGAGTTTGGGTATGCCTTTGAAGCTTCCATGACCTTCTCTTAGTCAAATTGTGCTGATTTCTCTAGGACTGTGTATTGTCTCACCCTTCACCAAAGTTACCACTTTATTGTCTATATGGTGTTTTTCCCCTCTCTATTCCTCCCCCCCCATAACCATCAAAGATTGTTTCTTTCTGTATGTAAACCTTTTCATGAGTTTTTATAATAGTGGTTTCATACAGTATTTGTCCTTTTGTGATTGACTTATTTCACTCAGCATATTGCCCTTCAGATTCATCCATGTTGTCAGATGTTTCACAGATTCATCGTTGTTTTTTATTGTTGTGTAGTGTTCCATTGTGTGTACATACCACAGTTTATCCATTCATCTGTTGATGTGCACTTCGGTTGTTTCCATGTTTTTGCTATTGTGAATAATGCTGCAATGAACATGGGTGTGCATATGTCTATTTGTGTCATAGCTCTTATTTTTCTAGGATATATTCATAAGAGGAAGATTGCTGGATCATATGGTATTTCTATTTCTAGCTTTTTAAGGAAGCACCATATCATTTTTCAAAATGCATCATTTTGCATCCCTACCAGCAGTGCTTAAGAGTTCCAATCTCCCTGTGGCCTCTCCAACCTTGGTCATTTTCTGTCATTGATCCATGCCAGGAATGTCAGCGTGAGATGGTATCTCATTGTAGTTTTGATTTGCATTTCTGTAATTACTAGTGATCGGGAGCATTTCCTCATGTGTCTGTTAGAATGTCTTTGGTGAAGTGTCTGTTCATATCCTTTGCCTGTTTTTTAATTGGATTATTTGTCTTTTTGTTGTAGAGGTGTTGGATTTCCCTATAGATTTTAGAGATTAGACCTTTGTCAGATTTGTTATAGCCAAAAGTTTTTTCCCAGTCTTACTCTTTTGGTGAAGTCTTTTGATGAGCATAAATGTTTAATTTTTAGAAGATTCCAGTTAGTTATCTAGCTTATCTTCTGGTGTTTCTGTATTGTTAGTTATAGTTTGTATTCTGTTTATGGCATGTATTAGGACCTCTAGTGTTGACCCTATTTTTTCTTTTATGATCTTTACAGTTTTGGGTTTTATCTTTAGGTCTTTGGTACATTTTGAATTAGTTTTTGTGTATGATGTGCAGTATGGGTCCTGTTTCATTTTTTTGCAGGATGCCCAGTTTTGCCAGAACCATATCTTAAAAAGGCTGTCTTTTCCCCCATTTGATGGACTTTGGGACTTTGTCAAAGACCAGGTGACCATAGGTGGATGGATTTACAACTGGGTTCTCAATTCTGTTCCATTGGTCAATGTGCCTGTCATTGTGCCAGTACCAGGTTGTTTTGACTACAGTAGCTGCATAGTAGGTTCTGCGGTCAGGCAATGTGGCTCCTCCTACTTCTATTCCTCTTCTTCAATAGTGTTATTTAGCCAGGGCCTCTTTTCTTTCCATATAAACTTAATGACTACTTTTTCCATCTTGTTAAAGAATGCTGTTGGTATTTGGATTGGGATTGCATTGCATTTGTAGATTGCTTTGGGTAGAATCGACATTTTCACAATTTTGAGTCTACCTATACGTGAGTATGGCCTGTTTTTTCATTTGTGTAAGTAAGTCTCTTTGGGTAACTTGCAGTAGAGTTTTTTAGTTT
The DNA here is from genome assembly GCF_024166365.1 of Elephas maximus indicus. Lineage (NCBI taxonomy): Eukaryota > Metazoa > Chordata > Mammalia > Proboscidea > Elephantidae > Elephas > Elephas maximus. Next base: position 171,184,018 of record NC_064819.1, on the reverse strand, counting down.
TCTTTGTATGGTCTTTTTCGTCCCTGGTTAGATTTATTCCTAAGTATTTTATTTTTTTAGGGGCTTTTATAAACGGTATTGTTTTCCTGATTTCCTTTTCTTAGTTCTCTTTATTGGTATACAGGAGTCCAAATGACTTTTGTATGTTTTCTCGTATCCTACTACTCTGCTGAATCTATTAGATTCAGTAGTTTTCTTCTGTAGTCTTTTGGATTCTCTATAATACAGTCTCATTTGCAAACAGGGAGAGTTTTACTTCTTCCTCACCAATTTGGACGCCCTTTGTTTCTTTTCCTTGCTTTATTATCCTAGCTAGGACTTCCAGCACAATCTTAAATAGGAGTGGTGATAAAGGTCATCCTTGTCTTGTTCCTGTTGTCAAGGGGAATGTTTTCAGCTTCTCTCCCTTGAGAATGATGTTGGCTGTTGGTTTTGTATACCAAAACAAACAAACAAAAAAACCCAAACCCATTGCCATTGAGTCGATTCTGACTCCTAGTGACTCTATAGGACAGAGTAGAGCTGCCCCATAGTATTTCCAAGGAGTGCCTGGTAGATTCAAACTACCAAATTTTGGTTAGCAGCCATAGCACTTAACCACTACACCACCAGGGTTTCCTAGTTTTGTAAAGATTCCCTTTATTGTGTTGAGGCATTTCCCTTCTATACCTATTTTATTGGGAGTTTTTATCAGGAATGGGTGTTGGACTTCATTGAATGCCTTTTCTGCATTGAGATAACCTTGTGATTCTTTTGTTTTATTATGCAGCAGATAACGTTGATTGATTTTCTGATGATGAAACATCCTTGCATACCTGGTATGAATCCCGGGGTGTGTGTGTATGTGTGTGTGTGTGTGTATATATATATATATATTAATAAGATGCTGAATTCTTTTGGCTAGAATTTGGTTCAGAATTTTTGCATCTATTCATGAGAGATACTGGTCTGTAATTTGTGTGTGTGTGTGTGTGTGTGTCTGCCTGGTTTTTTGTGTCAGGGTTATGCTTGCCTCATAGAATAAATTCAGAAGTGCCCTTTCCTTTTCTATGTTCTGAAATAGTTTGAGCAGTAAGGGTGTAAGCTCTCCTCTGAATATTTGGTACGATTCTCCAATGAAGCCATACGGGCCAGGGCCTTTTTTTGTTGGGAATTTTTTATTACGTTTTCAATCTCTTCTTTTGTTATGGGTCTGTTCCTATTTTTCACCTGAGTTTGTGTCAGTTTGGGTAGGTAGTGTGTTTCTAGAAACTTGCCCATTTCCTCCAGTTTTTCAAATTTGTTGGAGTACAGTTTTTCCTAATACCCTGTTATGACCCTTTTTGTTTCAGTTGGGTCTGTTGTAATGTTCCCCATTTCATCTCTTATTTGGGTTCTTTGCATTCTCTCGTGTTTTTCTTTTGTCAATTTGGTTTGTCAATTTTGTTGATCCTTTCAAAGAATCAACTTTTGGTTTCGTCGATACTTTTTTTTTTTCTATTCTCTGCTTCATTTAGTTCTGCTCTGATCTTTATTATTTCCTTTCTTTGGGTGGCTGTGGCCTTCTTTTGCTGTTCTCTTTCTGTTTGTTCAAGCTGTGTAACTAATGTTTTGATTTTGTCCCTTTCTTCTTTTTCAATGTATGCATCTATTGCTATAAACTGACCTCTGAGGACTCCCTTTGCTGTGCCTCAAAGGTTTTGGTTTGATGTGTTTTCATTCTCACTTGATTCTAGGAATTTTTTGAGTCCATCTTTGATTTCTTCTATTACTCAGTGGTTTTTAAGAAAGATGTTACTCAGTTTCCATGTATTTGATATATTTTCCTTGCTCTTCCTGTTATTAATATCTACTTTTATAGTATTGTAATCAGAGAAGATGCTTTGTATTATCTCAGTGTTTTGGATTTTGTTGAAGTTTGCTTTGTGGCCTAAGATGTAGTCTATGCTGGAGAAAGTTCCCAGTGCATTGGAAAAGAATGTGTATTTTGCTGCTGTTGGCTAGAGTGTTCTACATATATCTATGAGGTCAAGTTTGTTGATTGTGGCCTTTAGATCTTCTGTATCTCTGTTGAATCTCTTTCTAGATGCCCTGCCCTTTACTGAGAGTGGTGTGTTCAAGTCTCCTACTATTACTGAGGAACTGTCAGTTTCTCTTATCAGTGCTGTTAGAGTTTGTTTTATGTATTTTGGAGCACTGTCATTGGGTGCATAGATTTTTACTATAGTTATGTCTTCAAGGTGGATTATCCCTTTAATCATTATATAAAGTCCTTCCTTGTCTTTTATGGTGGATTTTGTTTTAAAGTCTATTTTATTTGAGATTAGTATTGCCACTTTTGCTCTTTTTTGGCTACTGTTTGATATATTTTTCCATCCTTTGATTTTCAAAATATTTATGTCTTTGTTTCTAAGGCATGTCTCTTGTAGACAGTATATTGATGGGTCCTGTTTTTTAATCCATTCTGTCACTTTCTGTCTCTTTACGAATACATTTAAGACATTTACATTCAGTGTGATTATTAATAGGCGTGAACTTATTGCTGTCATTTTGTAGTGCCTTTTTTTTTGTAGTGCTGATGTTTTCTTTGTTCCTCTTACTCTCCTGTGCTGAATTCCTTTTGTTTGTGGTTTTTTGTTTGTTTCTTTTGATTTGTAGATTTTATGTTTACTAAGACTTTATGTTTTTCTTCTTTATTTTGATGAATAGGTTTGTTAACTTTCTTTGTGGTTACCTTGAAATTTACCCCTGTCTTCCTAAGTTTAAACCAGTCTTTTACTTGATATCACCTTGACTTTCTTTCCATTTGAAAGTTCTATATCTATGCTGTTTATTCCCTCTTCTATTATTTTGCCATCATTTTCATTTACAGGTTGATCTCTCTGGTTCCCTGTTGCAAATCTTTTAGTTTTATTTTACACTTGAGATTTTATTACCTAGGTTGGTATCTGGCTGATGTTGACCTGTGTCCTAGATTCGGATTGTTGTCTGATGTTGGTTCTCTAACAGAAGGACCTCTTTAATAAATCTTGTAAGTTTGATTTGGTTTTTACATATTCCCTTAATTTCTGTTTTTCTGGAAATGTCCTAATTTCACCATCATATTTGAGTGAGAGCTTTGCAGGATATATTATTCTTGATAGGCAATTTTTTTTCCCAAGGTTTTATATATGTCATCCCATTGGCTTCTTGCCTGCATGGTTTCTGCCTAGTAATCTGAGCTTAGTCTTATTGTTCCCCTTTTGTGTATGACTTTTTGTTTTTCTCAAGCTGCTCTCAGGATTCTTTCTTTGTCTTTGTTTTAGCCAATGTGCTAATGATATGTCTTGGTGATTTTCTTTTGAGGTCTACCCTATATGGTGTTCATCGAGCTTCTTGGTTGGTCAGCTTTTCGTCTTTCATGATATTAGGGAAGTTTTCTGTTAGCAAATCTTCAATGATCCTCTTTGTGTTTTTAGCTTTCTCCCCCTGTCGTGGAACTCTGTTCACAAGCAGATTTTTGCTTTTGATTGTATCCCACATCATCCTCAGGGTTTCTTCATTTTTCTTCATTCTTTTCTCTGATTTTTCCTCAAACAAAGTGGTATCCAGGGATATGTCTTCAATTTCACTGATTCCGTCTTTCCATTTTTTCAGATTTGCTCCTAAAACTTTCTATTGCACTGTCAATTTCTGAAGTCTTGTTTATCTTTTTGTTTTATAGTTGCTGTTTTTGTATTATTTCTAGTTGTTTATTTAAACATTCATTCCCATATTATTTTTCTGAATTCTTCTACTGCTTTGTCTGTATTTTTCCTGATTTTATCTGTATTTTCCATGATTTTTTTTTCTTATTTTTTTCTAATTTTTGTCTGTATTTTCTGTCATCTCTTGGAAAGGCCTGAATATTAGAGTTTTGAATTCCCTATCAGGTAGTTCCAGTACTTTTTTTCTAGTAGAAGGTTGTCTGGTGTTTTATTTTGTCACTTTCTGGAGCCATCCTGACCTATTTTTTTGTGTGTGTTTTGATATTATCTGCTGTTTTGGGACATTCAGGAATTATTTTCTTCGTTTATTGATTGTAGATTTGTTTGTTTCATCCTGCTTTTTCGTTTTATTTGGGCATGTTTGGTTACGTTTGGGCAGGCAAGCTGGGCATGCTTTGTTGCTTGCTTATTTTTGGGCACTATATTTCTCACCACCTTGTCCAGGTTGGCAGTTCCAGTCACTCAGCTGTGGTGCAACAGGGCAGGTCCAGTGGCGGGTGGAGGGAGCTGGGATGGGTCTTTTGTGGCACATACTGGGGCTGACAGGGTGGGGGCAGGGGGCAGTGCAGGGCAGGGTCTGGTGGTCTGTGCCAGTGCTGCTCAGGGGCGCAGCACTTGGCACGTGATGCAGATAGGCAGAAGGGAAGGGAGAAGATGTGATGTGTGGAGCAGGTGCTCTGTCTCCTGTTGGGAGCTCCGTTAAGTTACCTTTCCATACTCCCTGTCCTCCATTCTTGGTGGCAGAGGTCTCAGATAGTGAATCCTTCCAATGTTAGCTAGTAGGGGACCTCCACTACGTAGCTATCCTCATTCTCTGTTCTCTGTCAGTTTCTTATTCCATTTGGTGCTTGATCAAATTCTTTATCCCTTCATTAGATGCTTAGGGTTCCAGGATTGATGTTTGTATCTCTTTTATTTAGTTTTTCTGGTCTTTGCTATAGAGGGGAATCATGGTGCTTCTGTCTATAGCACCATGTTCGAAATCTATTCAATTGGTACCCTCTGCTTTCTTTTCCACTTCAATTTTTATTCTTCTTTCTCTCTTCTGTCTCCATTCAGTTTCTAATTTAGATTTATATCCCTTGTCTCCCTATCATGGCCATTTTTAGCTTGAAATAGAGGGAAATATTCCAGTTTATACCAGATGAAGTTCAGTCTTATATGCTTAACTATTTCAAGTTTCATTGTTTTTGATGTTCCACTCCAGGGACTGGTGTCCTTCAGTCTCACAAGGGTAGCTTCACATACGATCACAAAGTAACTTATACTTCCTATCACTAAATTTCACCAAACCACAAAATCATTATTGATTTTATCCTTATTAATACCATAATCTTTGCTAAAACTGCCAAGAATCCCTGGCCACATAACAAAATGCTATGATAAATGTTAAACAAAAATTAGAAAGTGAGTGATTTCACCAAAAAGAATATGCTGACTTTTAGATTTCCCTGGATAAGAGTAAACTAGTTCCAGTAGACTCAGAACTTGTCATTTTTCAAAGCCCACAGGAGCAAAGGCATTATCTATTTTTCTGCTGAACTCCAGGTCCACCCAACAAGGCATACTGCAGAAAAAGAAAGTCAAAAGGTTATCTCCAACAAACATTAAGATACTCTTGGTGTTTGGATGAAATTCTCAAAGATTTTTATCATAGGGCTAATGACTTTAAAAGTGAACTTTTTCCTTTTTCCTTCAGTTTGGCATTCATGAATCATACCATAATTGAAGGCCTAGGATTGCATTTAGCCTGTGTTAACTATTTCATAGCTCTGTATCTATGTCTACTCATGAATCTCTTCTCAGAAGCAAAGTTCCTGTATTTTATGTACTCCTTGCTGATTGTTTAAATAAAATTCTACTGAGACTTGAAAAGTGCCTTTGGCTCATTCAATAAAGCTAATTTCATAAATTCAGCTGCAGATGAAAATGCTTACCCCACTGTATTCATTTTTATTGCTGACATGCAACATTTTTTCAATCTCAATTCTATATTCAAAGATTCACTTTCATCCAATCTGATAGCCTGTTGCCTTCTGACAATGCCCATGCCATCAGTGGGGCCACCCCCAGACCAGCTCCCATGGGGACCACCATGCTAGCAAGTAGTCTGAAAGGAAATTTGACCAGTGAATGAAGTTGCCACTGAACTATTCAGCTGGTGCTTGTCTCTGGGCAGTGAGTGTGAGCAAAACCAAAAAACCAAACCCATTGCCATCTAGTCAATTCCGACTCATAGCAACCGTATAGGACAGAGTAGAACTGCCCCATAGAGTTTCCAAGGAGCACCTGGTAGATTCAAACTGCGGACCTTTCAGTTAGCAGCCATATCTCTTAACCACTATGCCACCATAAATCACCATTTCAATTCAATAATTACTGAATGTCCAAAACAAAAATCTTCCTAATGTAGGTAACCAAAGACAGGCCAAGTCCCTCATCTCTCTGGGGTTAGTTTGTCCTCTGTAAAATGTGTGACTACAGTAGAACATCTCTAAGAGACTCCACAGCACAAATGCTGATTCTACCAGGGCTTTGCAGAATAATCTACACCCAAAGCAGTTTGAAAACTTTAGAAATGGATAAAATGCAAAAAGGAAATTGTTAAAGATTTGAGAAGTTAGAATCTAGAGCTGCTTTGGGGGGCCCATTCATTCTTTGCCCTTGTAATCTAGGATCAGGTCTGGTCTACATCTAGGAGGAGGGGTGAGAATCAAGATCAGCATAAGGCTGGCTCCTATGAGGTGGAGATCAGACATACCTCTACTCTCCAACTCTTTCACCATTTCTGACACTAGCTGTCCTCCCCATGGCACTCTTTACTTCTCTGCTAGGTTCAATAATTCATTGTAATGGCCACACAGAACTCACAGACCATACTAATGGTTGTGTGGCTTATTAGGAAGGAAAATAGGCTACAATGAGGGATCAGGATCAACTTGAAAGTAACCGGATACAAGTCAGGAGACAGGATTCAGTTCATCAATCAGGACAGCTTCCAGCCAAGACAGTTTTGATTTTTTTTTTTTTTTTTTTGCCCATGTCCACCAGCTGGCCTTCCTCTCAGCTGTGCCAGTCAACAACCTCTGCTGCCGGGCCCTCTTGGCCTCTACCCTGCCCTGTCAAGTATTACAGCTCTTTAGTTCTGCCAACAAGTACCTGAAAGCACTCTGCTCCACCAGCAAATCTCCTGCCCAAAGGTGCTCATCTCTCTCTTCCTTTGCGGGCTGACAAACCCACAGTAGCCATCTGCCAGTCCCATGGTTCTTGCTGCTTGTACTGCTGCCACTGTTTCTCTGTCACTGGGCTCTGGTGTGCTTACTGCTGTTTCTTGCTGTCACATGCTATCTTCAGTGTTACAGCTCTCTCTTCTGGGTTAGGAAGTTCTCAGCACTGGGATCCCAGGTCCAAATGACATGCTCCACTCCAGACTCTTCTTGATGGTAGTAAGGTCCCCCTCAACCTCTGCAGGATTGGCCCTTCTATTCCATTTCAAGGCACGGCCCTCCCAGCTGGGCCACAAACCGACTAATCTTGCACGGTCACTTAATCCTAATGAGGTGGTTTTACACATTCTATTTGCGTAGTAAATTGACCAGTCCCTGCAAAATACATAAAATAGACCAATCACAAGACAGGGTGTGTCACAACCAATTATTTTTGGCAGGATTATAAACCCAAGGCCAAAAAGGCCATATATAAGAGAAACCCATTGCACTGCAGAGCTCCAGTTAAGATTTGGAATAGCACAAGCATCATTTCCTAAGTAGTAAAGAGCTGAGGAGAAAGGCCAAGTCAACAACTGGGGATAACTCAGTGGATAGATCTTCCTGGCTCCTACAAAAATCAACTCTATATATTCTTTCACTCAGTTAACATTTATCACTGCCTTGTATCTACTGGACTCTGTGCATAGAAATAAGGTTTATCAAATCATGGCTTTTTTAAAAAAAGAAAGCATGCCCAATATTATGTAATAAAAGACAAAAAAAAATCAGAGAATTTCCTTGATTTGTATAATCATCCTATTTTCTTTCCACTTTGAACATTACTGTTTGACATAGTGCAGATCAGAGAATGCAAACAAAAAAACACATCATTCCTCAAGGGAACTTTGAAGTAAGATGAGATCATAACCTGTGACTCAGTCATGTGATGATCAACATATTGACTAGCTTCTCAACCATTATTTCAAAGTCTTTACCCAGTTTTGAAATTCCAAAGGGCCACATCTGTCCTTGGCCCAAGCATGCCATTCTCATTAGTATGATTGGAATATAGTCTTATAGGCAAAGGGCAGTTTGTAGTCCCAATTCTACAAGAAAAAAACATGATTCACATCGGCATTATCTCAGGTCCTGGCTTCTCATAAGCTAAGTTATCTTATCGATCATGTACCTTGACAAGTTTTCTGTTTCTATCTGTCTGACTGACTATACAGTGCTTTGTCTAAAACTCTGGAATGATAAGAGCTTTCATTCTCATTAGCTTTTTTTTTTTTTTTTCCTTCTAAGACTTGTTCAATATCAGATAAATCCAGCTGGAACATTTTTATAAAAGGGTTGAGCAGAGACTGGGGATGTTTGTGGAGTGATGGTGGCCAGCAAAGAGAACTCATCTCGGGAATATAAACATCGGACCTCAAATTTTTCAAAAAGATGGATCCTCAGTTCTCCTCTCCATGGCTGTAGCAGTTTGCTTGTACTGATGATTCTCTAAATTTTTCATTCACAGGCACCCCACTCATTGAGTGAAATTGGTACTATGGAGGAAAGGAGTGGTAGATAATGCAGGGCAAGGGATGCTTTGAAAAGGTTATCCTTAATCATAATAAAGAGAGAGAAAGAAAAGAGAGAACCACAGAGCCTAGCAAATACGGCAACTCATCTGACTTAGGGGTGTCAAAGTTAAGAAGTATAGCTTTCAAAGTGATTTGAAGTCCGTTTCAGAGAGATGGAAGGCAGGCACAGGGTGGGTGGTGAGAAGCAGACAGGTGTCCTGGGAAGAGCTGCTCTGATGGCAGCTCCCATTGAGGAGGCATCAGAGTGAGAAAAACCTGTAGAAGTCTGACAGCCTTCCCAGCATGCTGGCAAGGGGCACATTGGCATCTATACTTTTGGAGAGTGGTAGTAGCAATACCCAGTAATTGTAAAACGCCTCTAGAGTTCATGGTGTCCCTGGGTGGTACAACAGGTTAATGTGCTTGGCTGCTAACCTCAAAAGGTTGGAAGTTCAAGCCCACTTGGAGGTGCCTCAAAAGAAAGGCCTAGTGATCTACTTCCAAAAAATCAGCCATTGAAACCCTATGAAAGAATTTCCACTCTGACACATGCGGGGTAGCTGTGAGTTAGAGTTGACTCAACAGCAACTTTTTTTTTTTTTTGGTTTTGCTAGCGTTCATAAGCACTTTCATAATATGATCCAATACAAAAACCCTATGAAAGAGTTGCTATTTCTTTCCATCTTATTGACGAAACTCCTGAGACAGAGGAAGAATTTTTAACTTGCTTATAGTCACATGGCTAGTGACAGAGCTGTACCTCAAACCCATCTCTTTTGATTCTGTCCCCTTTGTTATTTTCACGAGATCACAGTTGCTGCAGCAACCTATTTTGTGATCTGCTCATGGGTCTAGCACTGGCATGTAAAGAATTCAAGTACAATTGTGAACCTAGCATGTAAGACAAGTAAAGGGGAGGAAGTAGGTGTTCGATGAGATTTCCAGCCTTGGAAACAACAAATGTGATGCACTTATTCAAGCGTCCTTAGATAGGGTCTAGTGGAGGACAATGCACTACATACTACATACAGCTCAACACCACCCATCTGCTTATTTAGTTCCAAACAAAAATACTAACTAGATATTAACTCAGCATGAATGAAAATATGAAGGAAGCAGAGAGTGTGTGTGTGTGTGTGTGTGTGTGTGTGTGTGTGTGTGACTGAGGAGAAATGGAAGGGAAGAGGCAATTTACATATTTTCTGCTTGTACCATGCATTCAAAGAGTGGAGAGAGAGAAAGGAAGAAAGACACAGGAATGGATGATTCTTATATTGAGATCGCACTTCATGCCAGAGAAAAGTGTTCTGAGTTTTACTAAATCTGTGTCTCCTCTCTTTTACTTTCTTGTTATCAGAGCAGAGGCTAAAATTTGAGTGGTGAATCCTTACTGACCACATTCTGATTTCCTTCTTATTTCAGAGTATTTATTTTTTTGTCTGTGTGGAAAAAATTGCCCAGATAGATTAGTTGAGGTTGTACATTGGCAGCACACAGTCTGGGAAAGGGTAATCATTGTGGCACTGCAGCACGCATCAGCTGACTTGTAAAATCTCCTGACAGCACACTTACTGCATGTTGTAAAACCCTTGGACGTGTACTTGGGGAAAACTATTGTGGCCACAATAACACTCCATGTGCCCGGTGTTCTTTTCAGCCAAGTCAGTGGCATCAGTGGTAAAGTGAGTTTGCTTCTCAGGGAAACTTGAAGTAAATGCCAGTAAAATCAAATACACATCAACAAACCACATTACACTCCTTCCCCTCCCCCCCCCCAAAAATAATGATAAAATACCAGTAACTTTGCTTGCTGTAATCAAAATTATCTCCCCTGGGGCTCCCCCGTAAGTGATTTTTTCAAGTAACAGGGATTAGTTGGGGTTGGCCTTTACTACGAAACTTCTTAGAAGAGTGGTCTACATACTCTGCCTCCATTTTCTTACTTTTCACTTATGCTTCAAACCGACACACTCCTATTCTTGCCTCTTCTCCTGCGATGGTTACTTTTATGTGTCAATTGGGCTAGGCTATGATGCCCAGCCGTTTGGTTAAATATTAGTCTGGGTGTTGCTGTGAAAGTATTTTGTTGAGGTGATTAGCATTTTGTCAGTTGACTCTAAAATAAAGAAGATTACCCTCAGTTATATGGGTGGGCTTTCTCCAGTCAGTCAAAGGCCTTAAGAGCAAAAATTAAGGAATCCAGCCTCAATATTGTAACATAGATACCTGGAGATTCCAGCCTGCTGCCAGTCCTATAGATTCCAAACATGAGGCTGCTGAAGTTTCCAGACTGTCACTTGACCTACAGATAATGGATTTGCCAGTCCCCACAGTCCCATGAGTCAACTCCTTAAAATACTCATATTCTCTCTCTCTATATATATACTATTGGTTCTATTTCTCTGGAGGACCTTAACTAATACACCTCCTTTTCATGCCACTGAAATGATTTCTCAGAGATCACTAGGAATCTTCTCCTTGCTAAGCACAGTATCCTTTCCTTAATCCACTTACAGGCTTTCTCCTTCCATTGGCATTATAGACTCTACATCCTGCCACTCTTCTCCAGTCTTCTCAGGGTGCCATTCTGACTCCTCCTCATTCTCCAAGCCCTTAATTCCATGATGTTTGTCTTCTGGGTCATGGACCCTTGAAAATCTGTTGGAGTTATGGACACTTTCCCAGATACATGTGTTGTTGTTGTCAGGTGTCCTCGAGTTGGTTCCGACTCATAGCGACCCTATGCACAACAGAATGAAACACTGCCCACTCCTGCACCATCCTTACAGTTGTTGTTATGCTTGAGCTCATTGTCGCAGCCACTGTGTCAATCCACCTCGTTGAGGGTCTTCCTCTTTTCCAATGACCCTGTACTCTGCCAAGCATGATGTCCTTCTCCAGGGACTGATCCGTCCTGACAACATGTCCAAAGTATGTAAGATGCAGTCTCGCCATCCTTGCCTCTAAGGAGCATTCTGGCTGCACTTCTTCCAAGACAGATTTGTTCGTTCTTTTGGCAGACCATGGTATATTCAATATTCTTCGCCAACACCACAATTCAAAGGCATCAATTCTTCTTCAGTCTTCCTTATTCATTGTCCAGCTTTCACGTGCATACGACGCGATTGAAAATACCACGGCTTGGGTCAGGCACACTTTAGTCTTCAAGGTGACATCTTTGCTCTTCAACACTTTGAAGAGGTCCTTTGCAGATTTACCGAATGCAATCCATTTTTTGATTTCTTGACTGCCGCTCCCATGGCTGTTGATTGTGGATCCAAGTAAAATGAAATCCTTGACAACTTTAATCTTTTCTCCGTTTATCATGATGTTGCTCATTGGTCTAGTTGTGAGGATTTTTGTTTTCTTTATGTTGAGGTGCAATCCATACTGAAGGCTGCGGTCTTTGACCTTCATTAGTAAGTGCTTCAAGTCCTCTTCACTTTCAGCAAGCAAGGTTGTGTCATATGCATAACACAGATTGTTAATGAGTCTTCCTCCAATCCTGACACCCCATTCTTCTTCATATAGTCCAGCTTCTCATATTATTTGCTCAGCATACAGATTAAATAGGTAAGGTGAAAGAATACAACCCTGCCGCACACCTTTCCTGACTTTAAACCAATCGGAATCCACTTGTTCTGTCCAAACAACCACCTCTTGATACATAATCTAATACACAAAAAAATTTTACCTCAGTGAGATACTACCCACACATATTGGAATAACTAATTAATAATAATAAAAACAGTGGTACTAATAGTGCCATGTGCTGGCAAGAATGTGAAAAAACTAGAATTCTCATTTACTAAAAATGGGAAAGCAAAATGGTACAGTCACTTTGGAAACAGTTTGGCAGTTTCTCATGAATTTAAATATACACCTACCATATGACCCAACGTCTCCACCCCTTAGTATTTATTCAAAAGAAATGAAAACTTATGTTCACAAAAAACCCATACGCATATGTTTGTACTGGCTTTATTCACCGTCACCAAAAATTGGAAACAATCAAAATATCCATCAACTGGTGAATGGATAAACAAACTGCCGTATATCTGCACAATGGAATACTACTCACCAATAAAAAAGAATGAACTATTAATATCTGAAATAACTTGAGTGAGTCTTAAGTACATTATGGTTGGTAAAGCAAGCTTGACTTAAAAAGCTACATAGGCTGTATGATTTCATCTGTAAGAGTTTGTAAAGGCAAAGCTATAGGATCAGAAAACTGACTAGTAGTTGCCCAGGGGCTGGGGAATGGAGGATTGAATACAAAGGGACATGTGGGAATTTTTGAAGAGCAATGGAAATGTTGTAGACCTTGATCAAGAGGGCGGTTACAGGGACTTCCAGCAAACATGGCGCCATAGACAGAAGCACTGCACTGTCCCTCCACAGCAAAGACCTGAAAAACTAAAACAGAGACAAACACTCCTGGAACCCGAAGTCTCAAATGAAGAGATAAAGAACTCAACCAAACACCAAATGGAATAAGAAACTGACAGAGGACTGAGAGTGAGTAGAGATACCTGCTGAAGTTCCTTATCAGCTATCGTGGCACAGATTCACCATCTTAGACTCCTGTCAGAGATGGGCTGACAGGGACCACAGGAAAGTAGTTTCATGGAGCTCCCAGCAGGAGACCAAGCATCTGGTAGCCAGTGATACATGCTTTCCCACCCTCCATCCTCTCCCTGTTGCTCTACCCCCGAGCTTCCTGGCTGGCCGTGGTATCTCAGATGGCCAGGAAGTGCAGTGTCTGTGCCACTTGAAATCGTCCCACCCACATTGCAGATCAGCAGACAGGGAGTACAGGAAAACAGCTTCACGAAATTCCCAAGAGACAGAGCATGCAGTAAGGAGCAATACACGCTTTCCTAGCCCCAACCCTTCTTACCCTTCCCCTTTGGCCTCCTCTCCTTCCTGCCAGCCACAGTCTCTTGGCCAGGAAGCAACTACTTCTGCCCTGGGCCACTTGGATTCACTCCATTCACATTGGCCAGGCCCCTGAGCTGGTTTTGCTTCTCTCCATCTCTTGGTTTCTTCCGTGCCTCCCACCACCTCCCCCTCCTTTCCCTCAAGCACCTGGTTCCATGTTACATTTTTGCTTCTTCTTGAAAGGCTATAAAGCCCCACTAGATTGGGCAGTGACACTACACTGGTGGATTCCCAGGGATTTTTTTTTTTTTTTGCTTGTTTTGTTTTGCTTTGTTCTGTTTTGTTTTGTTTGTTTGTTTTCTTTCTTTTTTCACACTTGGGAGCCCCTTCTAGCCAGGCTACACTGCCGGGCCTAGGAGCCAGTCCCCCAACCTGCACAGCCACGTAGGCAGGATCCCTGGGGGCATTTCTTTCTTTCTTTTTTTGTTTTCCTTCCCTCTTTTTCCCTTTCTGTCTCTCTTCACTTCTCAGTTCTTGTCTGTCTCCTGAATACCTGGTGCAGTGTGATATCTATACTTCTTCTAGCCAGGGTATACTGCACAACCTGGGAGCCTTCCCTGGTCTTTGCAGCCATGCTGGTGGGACCCTTGGGGGCTTTCTTTTCCAAATTTTTATCATTTTTTTTTCTTTTTGCTTCTCTCCATTTCTCAGGTTCTCATCTCTCCACTCCAATGGGGAGCTCCCTTTGCACTCGTTTTTTTTTTTTCCCCCCCTTTCTTTGTTTGTTTTTGGCTCCTGATTCTCCTCTTTTCAGTATCCACACTAGCTCCATACATCACAATCTCCCCCCACTTTCCTGCCTAGCTGCACTGTGAGCTGAAAATCACACCTCCAAGCAGCACAGGCATGGCCTACTAGAACCTGCCCAGCACTGATTTCTGGCCTGCCCTGTCAGCCCTACTACCTGCCACAAACAACCTACCCTAACCCCTCCCCTTCAATTGGACCTGCCCTGCTACACCATAGCTGAGTGACTGGCTCTGCCCATTGGACAAGGAGGTGAAAAGTATCTTGACTACAAACAAGCACACAACGAAGAACGCACAGCCTGCCTGCTCAGACATAACCAAATAAAACAAAAAAGCAGGATGAAACAAACAAATCTACAGGCAAGAAACCAAGAAAATAACTACTGAATGTCCCGAAGATAGCAGACAATATCAAAACATAAAAAAAAAAAAAGACAAGACTGTTCCACTAGGCATCCAAAATAAAACACCAGATGACTCTCCAGTAGAATAAAGGCATGAGAACTACCTGACAGGGAATTCAAATCTCTAATATTCAGAACTACCCAAAAGTTGAAGCAAAAAGCAGGAAAAAATAGACAGATTTATGGAAAAGGCAGACAAATTCATGGAAAATACAGAAAAAAAAAAAGGAAAAATTCAGGAAAATAATACAGGGACAAAATGCCAAAATAAATTCACAACTAGAAATCACACAAAAACAACAATTAGAAATCAAAAAGATAAACAAGATTTCAGAAATAGACAGTGTCATAGAAGGGCTGAGGAACAGGTTTGAAACAAGGGAAGACAGAATCAGTGAAACTGAAGGCAAACATTTGGATACAACTCTGTTTGAGGAAAAATCAGAAAAAAAAGAATGAAGAAAAATGAGGAAACCCTGAGAATTACTTGGTATATAATCAAAAGCAAAAATTTGCAAGTGATCGGAGCTCCAGAACATGTAGAGAAAACGGAAAGCACGGAGAGGATCACTGAAGAATTGCTGACAGAAAACTTGCTTAATATCATGAATGATGAAAAGCTGACCATCCAAGAAGCTTAATGAACTCCATATAGGATAGACCCCAAAAGAAAAACAACAAGGCATATCATAATCACACTCACTAAAACCAAAGACAAAGACAAAATCCTGAGAGCAGCTTGAGAAAAACAAAAAGTCACATACAGGGGAGAAAATAAGACTAAGCTATGATTTTTCAACAGAAACCATGCAGGCAAGCAGACAATGGAATGATACATATAAAGCCTTGGAAGAAAAACATTGCCAACCACAAATAATATATCCTGCAAAACTTTCATTCAAACATAACAGTGAAATTAGGACATTTCCAGATAAACAGAAATTAAGGAAATATGTAAAAACCAAACCTACAAGAATTATTAAAGGGAGTCCTTTAGTCTGAGAATAAACAACATCAGACCACAGACTGAATCCAGGGTGCAAGATTGCACCAGCCAGATACCAACACAGGAAATGAACTCTCAAGGACTATTCAAAACCAAAACAATTGCAACAGGGAACCAGAGAGGTTACTTTGTAAATGACAATGTCAGAACAATAAAAGAGGGAATAAATGGTGTACGTATAGAACTTTCTAATGGAGAGGAAGGCAAGGTGATACCAAGTAATAATGGACTGGTTCAAATCTAGGAAGATAAGGGAAAATTTCAAGGTAACCACAAAGAAAGTTAACAAACCTACTCATCAAAATAAAGAAGAAAAACATAAAATCTCAATAACAACAAAATCTACAAAACAAATGAAAAAGAAATCCACAAACAAAAGGAACTCAGCACAAGAGAGTAAGAGGAACAAAGAAAACATTACCATCACAGAAAAAAGCACTACAAAATGGCAGCAATAAAATCACACTATCAATAATTACACTGAATGTAAATGGCTTAAATGCACCCATAAAGAGACACAGAGTGACAGAATGGGTAAAAAAACAGGCCCCATCAATATGCTGTCTACAAGAGACACACCTTAAAACAAAGACATAAATATATTGAAAAGCAAAGGATGGGAAAAATATATCAACCAAACAGTAGCCAAAAAAGAGCAGGAGTGGCAATATTAATCTCAAATAAAATAGAATTTAAAACAAAATCTAGGAAGAGACTGGACAATGGGTTGGAGAGAGATGCTGATGAAGAGTGAGCTACTTGTATCAGGTGGACAATTGAGACTTTGTTGGCATCTTCTGTCTGGAGGGGAGATGGGAGGGTAGAGAGGGTTAGAAACTGGCAAAACGGTCGTGAAAGGAGAGACTGGAAGGAGGGAGGGGGCTGACTCATGGGGGGGAGTAAATGGGAGTATGTAGTAAGGTGTATATAAGTTTATATGTGAGAGACTGACTTGATTTGTAAGCTTTCACTTAAAGCACAATAAAAATTATTTTAAAACAAAATCTACCATAAAAGACAAAGAAGGGCACTATATAATGATTAAATGGACAATCCATCATGAAAACTTAACTATAATAAACATCTAAGCACCCAGTGACAGGGCTCCAAAACGCATAAAACAAACTCTAACAGCATTGAAAACAGAAATTGACAGTTCCACAATAATAGTAGGAGACTTCAACACACCACTCTTGGTAAAGGACAGAACATCTAGAAAGAAACTCAACAAAGATACAGAAAAGCTAAACAGCACAATCAGCCAACTTGACCTCACAGACATATATAAAACACCCCACCCAATGGCTGCAAAGTACACATTCTTTTTCAACGCACATGGAATGTTCTCCGGAATAGACAACATCTTAGGCTACAAAGTAACCCTCAACAAAATCCAAAACACTGAGATAATACAAATTATCTTCTCTGGCCACAATGCCATCAAAATAGAAATTAACACCAGGAAAAGTAAGGAAAAAAAAATCAATTACATGGAAACTGAATAACACCCTGCTTGGAAAAAAAAAAAAAAGTTTTTTTTTTTTTTTGAAAACTACTGAGTAATAGAGGAAATCAGAGATGGAATAAAAAAATTCCTAGAATCAAATGAGAATGAAAACTCATCATACCAACACCTTTGGGACACAGCAAAGGCAGTGCTCAGAGGTCAATTCATAGCAATAGATGCACACATCAAAAAAAGAAGGGACAAAATCAAAACATTAGCTATACAGCTTGAACAAATAGGAAGAGAATGGCAAAAGAAGCCCACAGTGAGCTGAAGAAAGAAAATAATAAAGATCAGAGTGGAACTAAATGAAATAGAGAATAGAAAAAAAAATAGAATTGACAAAACCTAAAGTTGGTTCTTTGAAAGGATCAATGAAATCAACAAACCACTGGCCAAACTGACAAAAGAAAAACAGGAGAGGATGCAAATAACCCAAATAAGAAATGAAATGGGGAACATTACAATAGACCCAACCAAAATAAAAAGGAACTTAACAGAGTATTATGAAAAACTATACTCCAACAAATTTGAAAACCTAGAGGAAACGGACAAATTTCTAGAAACACACTACCTACCCAAACTGACACAAAATGATGTTAAAAATCTGAACACGCTCATAACAAGAGAAGCGATTGAAAAGGTAATAAGAAAAAAACTCCCAACCAAAAGAAGCCCTGGCCCAGATGGATTTACTGGAGAATTCTAGCAAACATTCAGAGAAGAGCTTACACCAGTAGTACTCAAACTATTTCAGAACATAGAAAAGGAAGCGATACTTCCAAATTCGTTCTATGAAGCCAGCATAACCCTGATACCAAGATGAGGCAAAGGCACCACAAAAAGAGAAAATTACAGACCAATATCTCTCATGAATATAGATGTAAAAATTCTCAACAAAATTCTAGCCAATAGAATTCAGCATCATATCAAAAAAAAAAAAATACATCAAGACCGTGTAGGATTCATACCAGGTATGCAAGGATGGTTCAACCTTAGAAAATTGATCAGTGTAACACACCATGTAAATAAAAGGAAAGAAAAGAATCACATGATCATCTCAATCAATGCAGAAAAGGTATTCAACAAAGTCCATCACCCATTCTGGATAAAAACTCTCAATAAAATAGGTATAGAAGGAAAATTTCTCAACTTAATAAAGGGCATCTATGAAAAACTAACAGCCAACATCATTCTTAATGGAGAGAGACAGAAAACATTCCCCTGAGAACAGGAACGGACAAAGATGCCCTTTCACACCACTCCTATTTAACACTGTGTTAGAAGTCCTAGCTAGAGCAATAAGGCAAGAAACAGAAATAAAGGGCATTCAAATTGGTAATGAAGAAGTTAAACCATCCTTATTTGCGGATGATATGATCCTATGCATAGAACACCCGAAAGGCTCCATGAGAAAACTACTGAAACTAATAGAAAGATTCAGCAGAATAGCAGGATACAAAATAAATGTACAAAAATCATTTGGATTCCTATACACCAATAAAGAGAATGATGAAAAGGAAATCAGGAAAACAATACCATTTACCAATAAAGAGGATGATGAAAAGGAAATCAGGAAAACAATACCATTTATAATAGCCCCTAAAAAATAAAATACTTGGGAATAAATCTAAGGAGGGATGTAAAAGATCTATACAAAGAAAACTACAAAAAACTACTGCAAGAAACCATGAGATCTACATAAATGGAAAAACATACTATGCTCATGGATAGGTAGACTCAACATTGAGGAAATGACAATTCTACCCAAAGCAATTTACAAATACAATGCAATCCTGATCCAAATACCAACAACATTCTTTAAAGAGATGGAAAAACTTATCGTTAACTTTATATGGACAGTGAAGAAGTCTCGGATAAGTAAAGCACTATTGAAGAAGAATAAAGTAGGAGGACTCACGCTACCTGACCTCAGAACCTACTATACAGCTACAGTAGTCAAAACAGCCTGATACTGGTACAACAACAGATACATTGACCAATGGAACAGAATTGAGAACCCAGATGTAAATCCATCCACCTATGGTCACCTGACCTTCGACAAGGGCCAAAGTGCATCAAATGGGGAAAAGACAGTCTTTTTGACAAATGGTGCTGGCAAAAGTAGTTGTCTATCTGCAATAAAAAAATGGAACAGGGCCCATACCTCACACCATATACAAAAACTAAGTCAAAATGGATCAGAGATCTAAATATAAAGCCCAAAACCATGAAATTCATAGAGGAAAAACAGGATCGGTGCTAGGCTAGAGGCCCTAATACACGGCATTAACAGGATACAAACCACAACTGACAACACACAATCTCCAGAGGATAAGCTAGATAACTGGGATCTTCTAAAAATTAAACACTTATGCTTATCAAAAGACTTCACCAAAAGAGTAAAAAGAGAATTCAGAGACTGGGAAAAAAAAAAAAAAAAAAAATGGCTATTACAAATCAGTCAAAGATCTAATCTCTAAAATCTACAAAAAAAAAATCCAACACCTCTACAACAAAATGACAAATAATCCAATACAAAAGATGGGCAAAGGAAATAAATAGACACTTCACCAAAGACACTCAAGCTGCCACAGAAACATGAGGAATTGCTCAGGATGTCTAGCCTTTTAAAAAAAAAGAGAGAAGTACAAATCAAAACCACAATGAGATACCATCTCACCCCAGCATTACTGGCACAAATCAATAAAACAGGAAATAACAAATGTTGGAGAGGCTGCAGGGAGATCGGAACTCTTATGCACTGCCGGTGGGAATGCAAAATGATACAACCATTTTGGAAAAGGATATGGCACTTCCTTAGAAAGCTAGAAATAGAAATACCATATAATCCAGCAATCCCACTCCTAGGACTATATCCTATAGTAATAAGAGTCATCACACGAATACACATATGCACACCCATGTTCATTGCAGCATTGTTCACAATAGCAAAAAGATGGAAACAATCTAGATGCCCACCAACAGATGAATGGATAAACGAAATGTGGTACATACACACAATGCAGTATTATGCAATGATAAAGAACAACGATGAATCTGCGAAGCATCTCATAACATGGATGAATCTGGAGGGCTGAGTGAAGTAAGTCAATCACAAAAGGATAAATATTGTTAGGAGACCACTGCTGTAAATGCTCATGAAAAGGTTTACATAGAAAAAGAAACAATCTTTGATAGTTACGAGGGAGTGGAGGTGTAAAAAATTAATGGAAAAACACTTAATAGACAACAGATAAGTGGAAACTTTGGTGAACGGTAAGACAGTACACAATAATGGGGAAGCCAGCACAAGCTGTACAAGGCAAGGTCTTGGTAGCTCCACAGACACAGCCAAACTCCCTGAGGAACCAAATAGCTGGGCTGAGGACTGTGGAGACTATGATTTCGGGGAATATATAGCTCAATTGGCATAACATAGTTTATGAAGAATATGCTCTACATTCTACTTTGGCGAGTAGCGTCTGGGGTCTTAAAAGCCTGTGAGCAGCCACCTACTCCACTGGTCTCATCCCTTAGGGAGCAAGGAAGAATGAAGAAAACTAAAAATGCAAGGGAAAGATTAGTCCAAAGGACTAATGAACCACACTAGCCTCCACCAGACTGAGTCCAGTACAAAAGGATGGTGCCCAGCTACCACCACTGACTGCTCTGACAGGGGTCACTATAGAGGGTCCCGGACAGAGTTGGAAAAAAATGTAGAACAAAATTCTAACTCAAGAAGAAAGACCAGACTTGCGGCCTAACAGGAACTGGAGAAACCCTGAGAGTATGGTCCCCGGACACCCTTTCGGCTCAGTAATGTGGTCACTCCTGAGGTTCACCCTTCAGCCAAAGACTGAACAGGCCCACAGAACAAAACAAGACTAAAGGGGTGCACCAGCCCTGGGGCAGGGACTGGAAGGCAGGAGGGAACAGGAAAGCTGGTAATAGGGAACCCAGGGTTGAGAAGGGAGAGTATTGACATGTTGTGGGGTTGTTAACCAATGTCATAGAACAATGTATGTACTGTTTGATGAGAAACTAGTTCTGTAAACATTCATCTAAAATAAAATTTAAAAAATTTAAAAAAAGATGGTGGTTACATGATTATATGTATTTATCAAAACTCATGGTATTTACAAAAAAGGGTGAATTTTACTGTGTAAAAATTATACCTCAAGAAACTTGACTAAAAATAATTTGCACGCAATTTCAGGGGTTTCATGGATCCCTAAATACCAAGTGGTTCACAGATCCTGTGTTAAGATTTCTGCCATAAAAACTTTCCCCCCCTTTACTCAAACTGGGCTACCTCATTTTTCTTGATAACTTCAAGCATGACCTTTCTACTGGTGACTTCAATATTTACATCTCTTAAGCTCCAATTCGAAATCTCCACTGACAAATAAAAATCACCATGCCTAAAATGTACACTCTTCTGGCTAGTTTCTTTCCAGAACTGCCCCTTCTCCATTCTTCCCACATACCTCATTTAAACCTCTCAGCTTGCTTTTACTGGAGTAATTTTTAACTCATCTCTCTACACTCATAGCTCATCAGTCACTAAATCTAGTTGATTCTACTTTTTAATTCTCTCATACATATCTCATATCTCTGTCTTCCCTAACAAGCTACTTCCCAAATCCATGCTGTCATAATCTCTTTCTTGTTGCTGTTGTTGAGTTATGTGCCCAGCTCAGTAATGAGGTCGCTTATTACTGACTCATAGCAACCCAGAGTGACATAGTAGAGCTGTCCCTTAGGGTTTTCTAGGCTACAGTCTTTGTGGAAACAGATTGCTGGGTCTTTCTTCCACAGAACCACTGGGAGTTCGAACTGCTAACCTGTCTGCTAGCAGGCCAGTGCATAACCACTGTGCCACAAGCACTTCTTATTTAGATCATAGTTACCTCCCACCTCTACACCTAAGGAAACCCTGGTGGCACAGTGGTTAAGAGCTACATCTGCTAACCAAAAGGTTGGCAGTTTGAATCTACCACGCACTGCTTGGAAACTCTGTGGGGCAGTTCTACTCTGTCCCATAGGGTTGCTATGAGTGGGAATCAACTCGACGGCAATGGGTTTGGTTTGGTTTTTGGTCTACACCTAAACCCTTTTTATACTTCATTAAAATGACATACAGATTGGGTTACATATTTCCTTTGCTCAAAAGACTGCAAAGCGGAGGCGGAGCCAAGATGGCGGACTAGGCAGACGCTACCTCGGATCCCTCTTACAACAAAGACACGGAAAAACAAGTGAATCGATCACATACATAACAATCTACGAACCCTGAACAACAAACACAGATTTAGAGACGGAGAACGAACTAATACGGGGAAGCAGCGATTGTTTCCAGAGCCTGGAGCCAGCGTACCAGTCAGGTACGGCACAAGCACAGAGACCTGCTCCACCCCCCTGAACTAACCCCGGGAGGGGGACCAGCCGGTTCCACGGGCGGCGTGGGACGCAGCCAGTAGGAGAAGTCCCCGGGAGGCAGTGACTGATCTTGGAGCAGAAAGAGCAGCGTCCGAGCCGGGGAACCGTCCCGCAGGGATTTGGACTGGACGCAGGTACGCCATAAACACGGAGAGTTGCTCAACCCCCCTGAACTAACCCCGGGAAGGGGACCAGCAGGGTCGCGCGGGCGACGTGGGATGCAGCCGATAGGAGAAGTCCCCGGGAGGCAGCAACTGGTATTGGAGCGGGGAGAACAGCGTCCCAGCCGGGACACTCGGTCATGGCACAAGCACGGGGAGCTACTCCACCCATCTGAACTAACCCCGGGAGGAGGCCCAACTGGTTCTCAGAGGCGGCACGGCCACTGGCTGGAGGGACGAGAAGTCCCCGGGAGGCAGCGACTGATTTTGGAGTCGAGAGTGCACCGTCCCAGTAGGGGAGCCTTGACGCTGGGCGTGGGGCTGGAAGCGGAGGATCTGACCGTGACTCTAGTGGGCCAGACCCCCCGGGGGCAACCTCCACACAGCCAGCACACATAGGCGACGCACCCGCGGGAATCTCAGATATAATAGTCATTCCAAGCAAGACAAGCAACTCTGGCTATATTCTGAGGTGCTACTCTCCTATCTCTCTGTTCCCTCCCCCAGCCTCCCCAGGCGGCTTCATTAACATCTGAATAGCCTGAGCCAGAGGGAGAACTCTGATAGGGATCTGACTGCATTTTTTTTTTAGCGGATTTTCTGGAAAAACTAGTTTCCCAGTGATGGCTCGGAGACAACAATCCATATCAAACCACTTAAAGAAGCAGACCGTGACAGCTTCTCCAACCCTCCAAACAAAAGAATCAAAATCTTTCCCAAATGAAGATGCAATCTTGGAATTATCAGATACAGAATATAAAAAACTAATTTACAGAATGCTTAATGATATCACAAATGAAATTAGGATATCTGCAGAAAAAGCCAAGGAACACACTGATAAAACTGTTGAAGAACTCAAAAAGATTATTCAAGAACATACTGGAAAAATTAATAAGTTGCAAGAATCCATAGAGAGACAACATGTAGAAATCCAAAAGATTAACAATAAAATAACAGAATTAGACAACACACTAGGAACTCAGAGAAGCAGACTCGAGCAATTAGAATGCAGACTGGGACATCTGGAGGACCAGGGAATCAACACCAACATAGCTGAAAAAAAATCAGATAAAAGAATTAAAAAAAATGAAGAAACCCTAAGAATTATGTGGGACTCTATCAAGAAGGATAACCTGCGGGTGATTGGAGTCCCAGAACAGGGAGGGGGGACAGAAAACACAGAGAAAATAGTTGAAGAACTCCTGACAGAAAACTTCCCTGACATCATGAAAGACGAAAGGATAGCTATCCAAGATGCTCATCGAACCCCATTTAAGATTGATCCAAAAAGAAAAACACCAAGATATATTATCATCAAACTCACCAAAACCAAAGATAAACAGAAAATTTTAAAAGCAGCCAGGGAGAAAAGAAAGGTTTCCTTCAAGGGAGAATCAATAAGAATATGTTCTGACTACTCAGCAGAAACCATGCAGGCAAGAAGGGAATGGGACGACATATACAGAGCACTGAAGGAGAAAAACTGCCAACCAAGGATCATATATCCAGCAAAACTCTCTCTGAAATATGAAGGCGAAATTAAGATATTTACAGACAAACACAAGTTTAGAGAATTTGCAAAAACCAAACCAAAGCTACAAGAAATACTAAAGGATATTGTTTGGTCAGAGAACCAATAATATCAGATATCAGCACAACACAAGGTCACAAAACAGATCGTCCTGATATCAACTCAAATAGGGAAATCACAAAAACAAACAAATTAAGATTAATTAAAAATATATATATATATATATATATATATATATATACATAACAGGGAATCATGGAAGTCAATAGGTAAAAGATCACAATAATCAAAAAGAGGGACTAAATACAGGAGGCATTGAACTGCCATATGGAGAGTGATACAAGGCGATACAGAACAATACAAGTTAGGTTTTTACTTAGAAAAATAGGGGTAAATAATAAGGTAACCACAAAAAGGTATAACAACTCTATAACTCAAGATAAAAACCAAGAAAAACGTAACGACTCAACTAACATAAAGTCAAGCACTATGAAAATGAGGATCTCACAATTTACTAAGAAAAACGCCTCAGCACAAAAAAGTATGTGGAAAAATGAAA
Organism: Elephas maximus indicus; assembly: GCF_024166365.1. NCBI lineage: Eukaryota > Metazoa > Chordata > Mammalia > Proboscidea > Elephantidae > Elephas > Elephas maximus. Next base: position 171,159,210 of record NC_064819.1, on the reverse strand, counting down.
TTGTCAACAACACACATAAAAAGGCATCAAAATGACAGCACTAAAAACTTATTTATCTATAATTACCCTGAATGTAAATGGACTAAATGCACCAATAAAGAGACAGAGAGTCACAGACTGGATAAAGAAACACGATCCATCTATATGCTGCCTACAAGAGACACACCTTAGACTTAGAGACACAAACAAACTAAAACTCAAAGGATGGAAAAAAGTATATCAAGCAAACAATAAGCAAAAAAGAAGAGGAGTAGCAATATTAATTTCTGACAAAATAGACTTTAGACTTAAATCCACCACAAAGGATAAAGAAGGACACTATATAATGATAAAAGGGACAATTGATCAGGAAGACATAACCATATTAAATATTTACGCACCCAATGACAGGGCTGCAAGATACATAAATCAAATTTTAACAGAATTGAAAAGCGAGATAGATACCTCCACAATTATAGTAGTAGACTTCAACACACCACTTTCGGAGAAGGACAGGACATCCAGTAAGAAGCTCAACAGAGACACGGAAGATCTAATTACAACAATCAACCAACTTGACCTCATTGACTTATACAGAACTCTCCACCCAACTGCTGCAAAATATACTTTTTTTTCTAGCGCACATGGAACATTCTCTAGAATAGACCACATATCAGGTCATAAAACAAACCTTTGCAGAGTCCAAAACATCGAAATATTACAAAGCATCTTCTCAGACCACAAGGCAATAAAACTAGAGATCAATAGCAGAAAAACTAGGGAAAAGAAATCAAACACTTGGAAAATGAACAATACCCTCCTGAAAAAAGACTGGGTTATAGAAGACATCAAGGAGGGAATGCGGAAATTCATAGAAAGCAACGAGAATGAAAATACTTCCTATCAAAACCTCTGGGACACAGCAAAAGCAGTGCTCAGAGGCCAATTTATATCAATAAATGCACACATTCAAAAAGAAGAAAGAGCCAAAATCAGAGAACTGTCCCTACAACTTGAACAAATAGAAAGTGAGCAACAAAAGAATCCATCAGGCACCAGAAGAAAACAAATAATAAAAATTAGAGCTGAACTAAATGAATTAGAGAACAGAAAAACAATGGAAAGAATTAACAAAGCCAAAAGCTGGTTCTTTGAAAAAATTAACAAAATTGATAAACCATTGGCTAGACTGACTAAAGAAATACAGGAAAGGAAACAAATAACCCGAATAAGAAATGAGAAGGACCACATCACAACAGAACCAAATGAAATTAAAAGAATCATTTCAGATTATTATGAAAAATTGTACTCTAACAAATTTGAAAACCTAGAAGAAATGGATGAATTCCTGGAAAAACACTACCTACCTAAACTAACAGAATCAGAAGTAGAACAACTAAATAGACCCATAACAAAAAAAGAGATTGAAACGGTAATCAAAAAACTCCCAACAAAAAAAAGCCCTGGCCCGGACGGCTTCACTGCAGAGTTCTACCAAACTTTCAGAGAAGAGTTAACACCACTACTACTAAAGGTATTCCAAAGCATAGAAAATGACGGAATACTACCCAACTCATTCTATGAAGCCACCATCTCCCTGATACCAAAACCAGGTAAAGACTTTACAAAAAAAGAAAATTATAGACCTATATCCCTCATGAACATTGATGCAAAAATCCTCAACAAAATTCTAGCCAATAGAATCCAACAACACATCAAAAAAATAATTCACCCTGATCAAGTGGGATTTATACCAGGTATGCAAGGCTGGTTTAATATCAGAAAAACCATTAATGTAATCCATCACATAAATAAAACAAAAGATAAAAACCACATGATCTTATCAATTGATGCAGAAAAGGCATTTGACAAAGTCCAACACCCATTCATGATAAAAACTCTTACCAAAATAGGAATTGAAGGAAAATTCCTCAACATAATAAAGGGCATCTATGCAAAGCCAACAGCCAATATCACTCTAAATGGAGAGAACCTGAAAGCATTTCCCTTGAGAACGGGCACCAGACAAGGATGCCCTTTATCACCGCTCTTATTCAACACCGTGTTGGAAGTCTTAGCCAGGGCAATTAGGCTAGACAAAGAAATAAAAGGTATCCGGATTGGCAAGGAAGAAGTAAAGTTATCACTATTTGCAGATGACATGATTATATACACAGAAAACCCTAAGGAATCCTCCAGAAAACTACTGAAACTAATAGAAGAGTTTGGCAGAGTCTCAGGTTATAAAATAAACATACAAAAATCACTTGGATTCCTCTACATCAACAAAAAGAACACCGAAGAGGAAATAACCAAATCAATACCATTCACAGTAGCCCCCAAGAAGATAACATACTTAGGAATAAATCTTACCAAGGATGTAAAAGACCTATACAAAGAAAACTACAAAGCTCTACTACAAGAAATTCAAAAGGACATACTTAAGTGGAAAAACATACCTTGCTCATGGATAGGAAGACTTAACATAGTAAAAATGTCTATTCTACCAAAAGCCATCTATACATTTAACGCACTTCCGATCCAAATTCCAATGTCATATTTTAAGAGGATAGACAAACAAATCACCAATTTCATATGGAAGGGAAAGAAGCCCCGGATAAGCAAAGCACTACTGAAAAAGAAGAAGAAAGTGGGAGGCCTCACCTTACCTGACTTCAGAACCTATTATACAGCCACAGTAGTCAAAACAGCCTGGTATTGGTACAACAACAGACACATACACCAATGGAACAGAATTGAGAACCCAGACATAGATCCATCCACGTATGAGCAGCTGATATTTGACAAAGGACCAGTGTCAATTAACTGGGGAAAAGATAGCCTTTTTAACAAATGGTGCTGGCATAACTGGATATCCCTTTGCAAAAAAATGAAACAGGACCCATACCTCACACCATGCACAAAAACTAACTCCAAGTGGATCAAAGACCTAAACATAAAGACTAAAACGATAAAGATCATGGAAGAAAAAATTGGGACAACCCTAGGAGCCCTAATACAAGGTATAAACAGAATACAAAACATTACCAAAAATGATGAAGAGAAACCCGATAACTGGGAGCTCCTAAAAATCAAACACCTTTGCTCATCTAAAGACTTCACCAAAAGAGTAAAAAGACCACCTACAGACTGGGAAAGAACTTTCAGCTATGACATCTCCGACCAGCGCCTGATCTCTAAAATCTACATGATTCTGTCAAAACTCAACCACAAAAAGACAAACAACCCAATCAAGAAGTGGGCAAAGGATATGAACACACATTTCTCTAAAGAAGATATTCAGGCAGCCAACAGATACATGAGAAAATGCTCTCGATCATTAGCCATTAGAGAAATGCAAATTAAAACTACGATGAGATTCCATCTCACACCAGCAAGGCTGGCATTAATCCAAAAAACACAAAATAATAAATGTTGGAGAGGCTGCGGAGAGATTGGAACTCTCATACACTGCTGGTGGGAATGTAAAAGGGTACAACCACTTTGGAAATCTATCTGGCGTTATCTTAAACAGTTAGAAATAGAACTACCATACAACCCAGAAATCCCACTCCTAGGAATATACCCTAGAGATACAAGAGCCTTCATACAAACAGATATATACACACCCATGTTTATTGCAGCTCTGTTTACAATAGCAAAAAGTTGGAAGCAACCAAGGTGTCCATCAACGGATGAATGGGTAAATAAATTGTGGTATATTCACACAATGGAATACTACGCATCGATAAAGAACAGTGACGAATCTGTGAAACATTTCATAACATGGAGGAACCTGGAAGGCATTATGCTGAGCGAAATTAGTCAGAGGCAAAAGGACAAATATTGTATAAGACCACTATTATAAGATCTTGAGAAATAGTAAACCTGAGAAGAACACGTACTTTTGTGGTTACGAGGCGGGGAGGGAGGGAGGGTGGGAGAGGGTTTTTTATTGATTAATCAGTAGATAAGAACTGCTTTAGGTGAAGGGAAAGACAACACTCAATACATGGAAGGTCAGCTCAATTGGACTGGACCAAAAGCAAAGAAGTTTCCGGGATAAAATGAATGCTTCAAAGCTCAGCGGAGCAAGCGCGGGGGTCTGGGGAACATGGTTTGCGGGGACTTCTAAGTCAATTGGCAAAATAATTCTATTATGAAATCATTCTGCATCCCACTTTGAAATGTGGCGTCTGGGGTCTTAAATGCTAACAAGCGGCCATCTAAGATGCAGCAATTGGTCTCAACCCACCTGGAGCAAAGGAAAATGAAGAACACCAAGCCCACACGGCAACTAAGAGCCCAAGAGACAGAAAGGGCCACATGAACCAGAGACCTACATCATCCTGAGACCAGAAGAACTAGTTGGTGCTAGTTCGATGACTGCCCTGACAGGGAGCACAGCAGAGGACCCCTGAGGGAGCAGGAGATCAGTGGGATGCAGACCTCAAATTCTCATAAAAAGACCAAACTTAATGGTCTGACTGAGACTGGAGAAATCCCGGCGGCCATGCTCTCCAGACCTTCTGTTGACACAGGACAGGAACCATCCCCGAAGACAACTCATCAGAAATGAAAGGGACTGGTCAGCGGGTGGGAGAGAGACGCTGATGAAGAGTGAGCTAATTATATCAGGTGGACACTTGAGATTGTGTTGGCAACTCTTGTCTGGAGGCGGGATGGGAGGATAGAGAGAGAGGGAAGCCGGCAAAATTGTCAAGAAAGGAGAGACTGAAAGGGCTGACTCAAGACGGGGAGAGTAAGTGGGAGTAGGGAGTGAGATGTATGTAAACTTATATGTGACAGACTGATTGGATTTGTAAACGTTCACTTGAAGCTTAATAAAAGTTATTAAAAAAAAAAAAAGACTGCAAAGCTTCTCATGTTTTAAAGTATGGTCTTCTTAGGCTGGTTTTTAAGGCTCTGCATGATTGAGCTCAAATATCTTTTCAAGTCATATCTCCTCTTCCTCTTTCCAGGCACGCCTTCCTCCGGAAATACTACCGATATTCTTGCAGAACCTTACAGAGACCAGGCGCTTTACATACTCCCGGCTTGTGCTCATCCTTTTCCTAGATTACTGTCTTAGTTTCCTAGGGCTGCAGTAACAAAACACCACAATGGAGGTGGCCTTAAAAAAGAGAAATTTATTGTCTCACAGTTCTGAATGCTAGAAGTTCAAATCAGGGTATTGGCTATGTTGATTCCTCCTCACAGTTCTGAAGAGGAACTGCTCCATGTCTCTCTCCTAGCTTCTAGTGATTGCCAGCAATTCTTGGGGTTCCTTGGCTGCTTGTAGATGTATCTTCACATGGTGCCTTCCCCCGCTCCCACACCCCGTGTGACTCTCTCTCCAGGTCCAGCCTCTTTTAGAAGACACTAGTCTTGGTTGGGTTAGTCATACAGGGGAGCCCTGGTGGTGCAGTAGTTAAGCCCTATAGCTGCTAACCAAAAGGTCTGCAGTTTGAATTCACCAACCACTCCTTCGAAACCCTGTGGGCAGTACAACTGCTCTGTCTTATAGGGCTGTTGCGAGTCAGAATCAACTCGATGGCGAGGGGTTTGGTTTGTCTGTCTGTTCTTTTGTTTTGGTTTAGTCACATAGCATTAGAACCCACCCTAATCTGGTATGACTTCATTAACTTCACTGGTAATATCTTTAAAGAAAGAATTCATTTCCCCAAACAAGTTCACATTCACAGGTACAGCAGATGGGACCTCAACATACCTTTTGTGGGGACACAATTCAAGTCATAACAAATAACCTTCCTCAAAAATTGTTTGTTTATTGATGAACTTTCTACTCGTGGAGATGTGGCCCAAATATCACAATCTGTAATGAACTTATCCACAATCACTCCTCTCAGAATTAATCACTCCCTTTGCACTCTCCTGGCATGCATGTGGTAGTTTGTGTATGTGTGTGTGTGTGTGTCTACCTTAACAAACTTAGTGCCAAAATTGAAGTTATTTATGTGACTGCTTGGCCCTACTAGACAGTCAGCTACTTCATGATCAGAACTGTATCTTTCTCATTTTTGTAAACCATCACATCTGACTAGTAAAAGATCTCTCCCAGAGAACATACTCAATAAGATTTGCTGAACTAAATTTAATTTAGATCATTGCCTAAAACTTTAAAAAGCTGAATTATATACAATTAAAATAAAGTTTAAATTAAGGTCCACATATCCTTTAAATAAGACTTGTATAGTTTGGCTACTGTGTAGACTGCATAATTTGTGGGGCTCAGTGCAAAACAAAAAAAAAGGGCCTCACATTAAATGTTAAAAAAAAAAAAACCTACCATTAAAAGGTACTAAAAATCCCACCTCCCTTTTGGTGTTCTTGTTTGCTATTTAATGTCATCCTTAGCAAAGAAAAATAAAATTTTTAATTATTAGCATGGATTTTACCATTCATCTTTACATTGTGCAAAGCCAGCTTTAAATGTAAATATTGTTATTGTTAGGTGCCATCAAGTCTGGTTCTGACTCATAGCGACCCTACATACAATAGAACAAAACACTGCCCAGTCCTGTGTCATCCTCACAATCGTAACTATGTTTGAGCCCATTGTTGCAGCCACTGTATCAATCCATCTTGTTGAGGGTCTTCCTCTTTTTCCCTGACCCTCTACTTTACCAAGCATGATATCCTTCTCCAGGGACTGGTTCCTCCTGATAACATGTCCAAAGTGAGACAGTCTCACCATCCTCTCTTCTAAGAAGCATTCTGGCTGTACTTCTTGCAAGACAGATTTGTTCGTTCTTCTGGCGGCCCATGGCATATTCAATATTCTTAGCCAACACCGTAATTCCAAGGCATTAATTCTTTTTCACACTTCCTTATTCATGTGCAGTTTTCACATGCATATGAGATGATTGAAAATACTACGGATTGCGTCAGGCGGTCCCTTAGTCCTGAAAGTGACATCTTTGCTTTTTAACATTTTAAAAGGTCTTTTGCTGTAGATTTGCCAATGCAATATGAAGTTTGGTTTCTTCTTTTTTTTTTTTAATTTTCTTGTGCTTTAGGTGAATGTTTACAGCACAAATTAGTTTTTCATTAAAAACGTACACACAAATTGTTTTATAACATTGATTGCAATCTCTGCATTGAGTCAACACTCTCCTTCTTTTCCTTTCCACCCCAGATTCTCCTTGTCCATTCGTCCAGGTTCCCTGTCCTTTCTTGCCTTCTTGTCTTTGCTTTTGGGCAGATGTTGCCCATTTGCTCCAGTATATTTGGTTGAACTAAGAAGCATGTGTTATACTTTGTTTTATAGGCCTGTCCAATCTTTGGCTGAAAGGTGGACTTTGAGAGTGGCTTCAGTTCCGAGTTAGAAGAGTGCCCGGGGGCCATAGTTTCAGAAGTTCTTCTAGTCCGTGTCAGACCAGTAAATCTGGTCTTTTTTCTTTGAGAATTTAAATTTTGTTCTACGTTTTTCTCTGGCTGTCTGTATTGTGATCTCTATCAGAGCAGTAGGTGGTGGTAGCCAGGCACCATCTAGTTCTTCTTGGCTCAGGCTGGTCTTTTGTTTTCTTCATTCTCCTTCGCTCCAAACGTGGTGGAACCAATAGATGTATCTTTGATGGTCGCTTGCAAGCTTTTAAGACCCCAGATGCTACTTACCAAAGTAGGATGTAGAACATTTTCTTTATTAACTACGTTATACCAATTGACCTAGATATCTTCCAAGACCATGGTCCCCAGCCCTCAGCCTCAGTAACTAGGTCCCTTAAGGTATTGAGATGTCTCTAGGAAGCTTCTATGGCTTTGCCTTGTTCAAGTTGTGCTGACTTCCCCTGGGTTGTTTGATTTCTTGACTGCTGCTTCTGTGGGCTTTGATTGTGGATTCAAGTAAAATGAAATCCTTGACAAGTTCAATATTTTCTCCACTTATCATGATGCTGTTTATTCGTCCAGTTGTGAGGATTTTTGTGTTCATTACTTTGAAGTGTAATCCACTGAAGGCTGTAGTCTTTGATCTTCATCATTAAGTGCTTCAAGTCTCCTTCACTTTCACAAGGTTGTATTGTCTGTGTATTGCAGGTTGTTAATGAGTCTTCCTCCAATCCTGATGCTATGTTCTTCTTCATATAGTCCAACTTCTCAGATTATTCATAAGATAAATAATAAAAGCATTTAACTCATTTGCAGAATCACCAAAACTACAAAATTAGTATATACATATGTATTTCAGTCTTACCAGAACAATAAAAGTGCTGCACAGATCTAACTCAACTGTTTTTATTTCACTCACTCCTTGTTACACATGCCTTCTACCAACACTCTCCACCTTGGGGTTACTGATGAGTAAGGAAGCACTGAAAGGAAAAGAAACTATGGGTTGCCTTATCTTTCCGTTTCCCTTGTATGTCATCATTTTCAGGGTAAGTGGTTGGTTAACAGAGGGAAGTAACATACGGAAGGAATGATATGATAAAGTTATTTGGTCATTTGTGTTTCTTAAATGCCACTGCCTTCTTTATCATTTGGAGCAAATTCTGTGACATCTCAAGGCTGTGAGCACACTTCACTTAGTCATAGAGGTAATACACTTACCTTTTACTCACATGGAATCTCACTAAACTCTCTCCCATCATGAATCCACCAGAATTCTTTGCTCATGGGACATCAGGAACACTATATGTGAGTGGGGTGCCAAGGAATGGCAAATACACATATTGTGTGTATCTCCTCTGCTTACGTGCATGCCCCTTTGCCCTATAGGACCTCATTTACAAAACACGAGTTCAGAGATAAAATTATTAAGAATTTCAAGATGACCACAGCAAAACATTAAACCAAGCATGGGCTACACAAATCACATAAGCCAGCCCTGCAATGAGGGCTCATATGATGTAGTGCAGTGTTTTTCAAAGTGTGGCTCATGCCCCATTTGGAAATTGTGATTCATTGGTGGTTATGACATCAATTTAGCTGTGGCTCATACCCACACTTTAATATGTGTGTATATATGTATATGCACAAACACACAGATAACTTAAAAATAGAAGTGATTTAAGTATAATAAGATAAGCATTATTTTATAAAATTTGCCATTCAAATATGAATATTTGTGTATCTACTTCTTACTGTGTCATTGAAACCACTATTGTAAGGGCCAGCCCATGAGTCAGAACACAGGGGTTTTAACCCCATTTCCATCGCTTACTATCAATGACCTTAAAGAGCAGCACTTAAATTTTTTGAGTCCAAGCTTCCTCATATGCATGAAGTTCAAACAGGACAATGTAAGTGAAAGTGCTAGACAGACATTAGTTATTAATTAAACTATTCATCCTAAGCTGATACTTTCTTCTAATACTTTCATACAAATGACTGAGTAAAATTCATACTTGACACTTGGATGAAGCATTCTCAGTTTTCAAATATAGAGTAAATTGTGTGTTTGATTATTTATTTTATTTTATTTTAATAAAGCAATATTTCCTGGTTTGGCCAGAACACTTTGAGAGATCATTCGTCTCTTAGAGTAAACGTAGTTTTACCTCTTATGGATGATTCATATATAAGTCTTTCAAAGGTAGCTTTTTAGCTTAATGTTTGTATATGATAATAGCAAGCACTACCTACAAATGCCAGCATATCCGCAATATTCATAGTATTTTACTGACAGAATGAATGCTACATAGTATTATGCAGAGTAGCTTCTTCCTTTAAGAACATATGTCTTTAAATAGGGCTCCCCAAATATTTAAAAAGTACTTTGTAATTTAAATTTTGTGTTCTGTTCACTTAGAAGCTCATTAAATTTGCAAATTTGCCTATTAGTCAGTGTGAATTGATGCACCGAGCTACTTTTATTAAATTCTTAGAGGACTATTTTCTAAATATTCTATATTTATTTTTAAAAAATGGAATGCACCATTTGAGAATGAAAGAAAGACTGAACCATTAATATTCCACCATAACCTGGAATGGAAATAAGAGAAATTGTCTCCACCAGAATTTATAAAACAAACTCTGGAAAACTTTAATCACTGTGGCTATGATCTTCCACATGATCCCCAACACTGCAAATGGTGTAATATTTTGAAAAATGCCATTTTGAGAAATCACCTTTGTTTGGAGAAGGAAAGCTGCTGATTGCGGTTTTTTTTTATTTTATTCACTTTTGGTACCGAATTTGAGTATGGGTCAAGAAAGGAAGAAGTATTTAGAGAGGGATATATTTTTGACTCTTCATACTCTTCTTAAAATGGCTGATTTGCTAAAATGGTTTTTTTTAATCTAAAAAGGCGTTATATGTTTGATGCCAGCAATAGTATAATAACTCCGAAGTATTTTTCAAACTTGAGTACTTTTGCTTTTAGAGGCTATATGGGTTTTCCTTTTTATGCTAACTGCATTTTGTATTCTATTCACAAAAGAACAGAGATCTGATAGCTACCTCATCCATCAGGCAAAGACGACACAGACATGATTTCACTGATCACCAGAGGGTTTGTGGTTTCAACTACAGACAGTTTGACAAAAGAAAACCCCAATCTCTGGGTAGGACGAGAACTGAAATGTGGGTGGATCTAAAGTGAACAGTTCAATCACCCTCCCCCAAAATGTATGGACTCAGGAAACATATTTCAAACATCTCTGCACCAGGTTGCAGATTTTATGAGTGGAGAGAAAGTGGGATTCCTGAAAGCACAAAGTAATTCAGACAACATCTTTGGCTGCCAGAACATACTTCAGACAAAAAGTTTAAAACCATCAAGAAAGCAGGCAATGGCGTTCCCAAAGAGCCAGATGCTGTGGTGAAAATGCATCTTGTGTGGATTTTACTCCAGACATAAGTGTACACACCGAGCCTTTGGGGAGGTGGGAAAAAAACTAGGAATTAATAATTTCCAGATTCAAGGCTTCAAGGCACACCCGAGTCCACTGGTGATTGGCCTTTATTTTCTCTTCCTGTTCTATGTCTGTGCTAAATTGTGTTTGTAAGATTTGTTTAAAGCAGCTGTTGTTCTATCCTATTATTCTTTTGAGATCGGCTCCTTCTCTGTGGTGGTTAATTGAGCATTCCTTCTGAATAGCAACTTGAAGAGTGTTGGACTGAATTTAGAGTGAACTCCGCAGAAAACAAACACCATATCTAATTGTACCTAGTAAATACACACAGAGAAAATTTGCCCACAAGAGCTCTCAAACCATTAATTCATAACAAAAATGAGTAATGCAATTGTAAGAGTTTATTGAATATCCTGGGAATTCAATATGCCATATGACCCTGATAGGTCAGTTTGGCAATGCGTATCAGTTGTTAGTTATTAGTGTTTTTATTATTTCAGTAAACAGGACTCTTGGTATCAGGAAAGATTTTAAGGTGCTTATTTTTAGCATAGTCAAGGGTAAGCTACAGACCATCAATCTTTGTATTTATGTTTTTTAAAAGGGGAAGTCTATATTGTCTTATTGCCCAAAATGTTAATAAAGAAAACCGAAATCCCCAAACAAACAAAAGATATTCACAGGTTTGTTCTGTCTGGCCAGTAAAATACTCTTAAATCAATTTGAGTGGCTTTAGGCAAAGTGTGTATGTTCAGTCTGTCAAAGGCCTACCATTCTCTATTATTTCTGTATTTCTCATTTTATATTACCCTCTTGGCCAGTAAATGCATTTGAGTTTACTACCCCTACCCAGACCCTCTGGAGACTTAATAAGAATGTGATTCTTATTTTTTACTATAAACTAGTGGGAACGCTGATGTGTCCATTGCTAAAAGCTGCCATGGCAACGTAAGCGGAAGGTCCATGCGACGAGACTGATGGAAGGAAGAGCTGTAGAATAATCACATAAAGCTACACAAAGGACACAAAGCACCTTTATAAAAATGAAGTGGGAAGTTATTCCAGAAGTCTAGGAGCTGGGTCTGAAGCTATGAATACAGGTTACACCCAGAGATGCACAGGAATATATTTTTCAAATCTTTCTCATTGGGCGTGCAACTGGCAGGGTGCCATTTACACAGTTAGTGCTCAATATGTGCTTGTTAAATGAATATTCCAAAGTGTGATCTTTTTTATAACCACAAAGCAGCCAGGTATTTAGTTTCAAATTTGAAGAAACTTCAAATGAATAATTTAGGATGAAAGATGATGGGTGTGTCTAGTTGGTATACTCCTGATTCTTAGTGACCATTCGCACCCACACACTTGCTTTACTCTGGGAAGTGAATGTCTGAAATTTTCTTATTCGCAATAGCAAATCATTTTCATTTTAACTAAAAATTACAATCAAAGATGGAAGGGAGGTATCAACATATTAATGAAAAGAGTAATTAACACTTTATTGACACCTCCCAAGAAGTTCCATTTTGATGCTGGGATGGCGAGAGTGTTTGGACCAGGTCCTAACATGATGGGGATAGTGGAAGCAGGAGTATAAGGAGTTTTTCAGAAAGCCTAAAACCGTTTATATTTTCCTTCAAGCTTTGTTTTTTGAAACCTCAAGTTTTCCAAAACAGTTTCCCCTTAACTGAGCCTTTGTTTTTCAAAGGAAATTTAATTTAAAAAACATGTTTTTCCTCACTAAGTTCAAACTTGTATTATACAAATAAGACAGATTTTTGTTTGAAATTAATTCTTCTTTGCTTCTGGGACTACTAGGGAAATCCAACTCAAAAGATGGAGATAATGCATTTTCAGACTTAAATACAACACAGGACGAAATATTTCAAATTCTGCTCTCGGTTCAGATTTGAACTAGTTATATTTTAATTATTATTTATTTGATTTCCAGGATATGAATAAAAGACATAACAAGGAATAAGGATCTGTAACAGATGTAATGAAAACTTAGTTCACAGTCACTTTGGAAGGTATGTTGTTGTTAGCTTCCGGGGAGTCGGCCCCTGACTCATGGTGATCCCATGCATGCCTGGTCCTGCACCATTCCCATTATCCATTGCAAATTAGACCATTGTGATCCACAGGGTTTTCATTGGCTGATTTTTGGAAGTAGATTGCCAGGCTTTTCCTCCTAGTTCATCTTAGTCCGGAAGCTCTGTTAAAGCCTGTTCAACATCATAGCAACACAGCAAGCCTCCACTGAAAGACAGATGGTGGCTGTGTTTGAAGACCATTGACCAGGAATCAAACCTGGGCTTCCTACATGGGAGGTGAGAATTCTGCCACCGAACTACCAATGCCTCTTAAAGAAAAAAAGCAAACCCACTGCTGTCGAGTCGATTTCAACTCACAGCGACTGTATAGGACAGAGTAGAACTGCCCTGTAGGGTTTCCAAGGAGCAGCTGGTGGATTTGAATTGCCAACCTTTTGGTTAGCAGCTGAGGTTTTTAACCACTGGGCCACCAGGGCTCCACCAATGCCTCACTAAGTCATCTGACATCTGCTGGGCATCAAAAGTGTGCCAGGTAATGTCTTAGGCACTGGAAATACTACAGTAAAAGAGACCTCCTCTGACCTCCAGAAAGTTGTAGCTTCATAAATGAGGTGGACCTATAAAGAGGCAAGTTATCACAAGGGAGAAGTGGGACCAAAACATTTTTAAATAAATCATAGCCTTAGTAGAATATAAGATTTAACCAGTCACTGGGTAGGCTTATCTGATACACAGGTGTCTTAGTGTTATTTCGAAAGCACATGGGTCAGTGTTAGATTCCTCAAGATGTTCTGTGAGGTTGCAAATGTGCAGATATCAAGACAACGCATGCTCTGCCACTCTTCTGTGGGCACCATCTGCAGAAGTCTTAACTTTTCGACATGGTTTGGCTAAGGCTTGCTCATGTGTCCTGCCCAGGATGAAAGAACCACTGAACATAGATTCCTTCTGTTCATAGATAAAACCTGTTGCTCTTGAGTCGATGCCGACTCATAGAGACTCTATAGATAGAAGATGACAAACTGAATCACCTCAAGGAAAAAATGCAGAACAGGAGAAGTTTGTCTTTAGCTTTCCAGCCTGCCATTTCTGCGGTCCTTTATTTTTATCAGAATCAGGTCCCCTTTCCCCTTTGAGATTCAGTATGCACCTATTTCCCAGCCCTCTGGCTATGAGTCAGAATCGACTAGATGGCAATGGGCTTTTTTATTTTTTTCCTCCTGTCTTAGTTATCTAGTGCTGCTATAACAGAAATACAATAAGTTGATGGCTTTAATGAAGAGGAGTTCAGTCACTCACAGTCTAAGAGGTTAGAAGTTCAAATTCAAAGTGCTAGCTCTAGGAGCAGGCTTTCTCTATCTGCTGGTTCTAGGGGAAGGTCCTTGTCTTCAATCTCAGCACAGAAACCCCAGGTCCAAAGGCCATGCTCTGATCCTGGCACTGTTTTCTCGGTGGTCTGAAGTCCCTTTATCTCTCTGCTCACTTCTCTTTTTTATATCTCAAAAGAGATTGACTTAAGACACAACCTAATCTTGTAGATTGAGTTCTGCCTCATTAACCTAACTGCCAATAATCCCACCTCATTAACACCATAAAGGCAGGATTTACCACACTTGGGGAAATCACATCAGATGACAAAATGGTGGACAATCACACAATACTGGGAATCATGGACTAGCCAAGTTGATACACATTTTTGAGGGACGCAATTCAATTCATAACACCTCCTTATACAAAAATAGGAAAGAACCCACCCTTTCCACATGATGATTTATTAGCTCCACCTGTAGTGGAAAGTTTTCATTTTTGGCTATCCAGCAACTGAAGACTTCTTGTGTTGGGAGAACAAGCCACTTTGTAAAGCTTGGGAAAGGGGAGGGGGAGACAGAAAAAGCCAGAAGCCCCCTTTTCCCACCCTCTGATGTTGAGGAACTGGCACAACGGACTGCTGTAGGGGCCTCAAGATTCAGCAGAGGCAGAATCAAACATCCATACCTGAGATGCCACAGGTGGTGCCTAACCATATGGTTCCTGTGACATGAGTTGATTCCTGCCCTTTTATCTAACCTGGCTGTTGCAAATGGTTAACAGAAGAAAGGACTGGTAATGTATTTCTGAAAAGTCAGCCACTGAAAAACCCTATGGAGCACAATTCTCTTCTGACATAGATGGGGTCACCATGAGTTGGAGTCGACTCGGCAACAACTGGTTGGTTTTCCAGCCTTTCTGACAATTTGACAAGCTACTCAATGTTCTAATATATTCCTTTCCCGAACTAGCATTGGTTTCTTGTTTGCATCTGAAGACCCCAACTGATATCTCTTTTCAGCATCCATTCTCACTTTCCTTTCCTAAACAACTTCAATTTCCACTCTAGGATCCATGTGCTTCTAGGGAAATTGGCATCACCCCTGGAAATTGGCATCACCCCATAACCTCTGCTAAGCCAATCAGCACAGTGACTGTTTCTGGAGTGGGCAAGTTATTGAAGGTGGTTCCATCAGAGTGAGGTGCCAGATATTTTCTAGGAGTGCTGAAGGAAAGATATTCTGTCTTTCCTGTTGTACATGAATTAAGATGCATGTAGGCTAGAAATATTGGCAAGCTCGCCTCACAGGGAAGCCAGCTTCAGAAGACAAGGAGGAATGAAAAAGAGAAACCCAGTCCTTGATGACATCATTGAGTCACCGGACCAGGTCTCTTCTAAAAATCAACCCTCCCTGTGGACTTCTCAGTCACATGAGTCAATCAGCCTTCCTAATTTTTTAAGCCAGTTTTAGACAGAGCTTCTGCTATCTCCAGCCAAAAGCATCCTAACTGGAACACTCCATTTATACTTCACAGACAGTTGATAAGCCTCAAGTTATATGTTGTTTAAAATACAGTGAAAACCCTTTAAAAACAATATCAATCAATTGTGAGCAATTGGATGACATTTTAAGTGAGTGGAGGGTTGTATTCTAAATCCTGAGATGATGATATTGACTCTAAAACAGTAACAATGATGGTGATGAAGGTGGTAGTGGTGGCGGTAGTAATCCCTCTCCCTTCTCAAGTGCTCACGTGCATGTGGAACTTGAGGAAAGCTCCATCCAAGCAGAGGCACTGCGTCTGGGACATCAGAGTTTGCCAGGTATTCCAGACTCTTGGTGGACTATGTTATTGTTACGTGCCATAGAGTCGGTTCTGACTCAGCAACCCTATAGGACAAAGTAGAACTGCCCCATGGGGTTTCCAGTAGCAGCTGGTGGATTCAAACTGCCGACCTTTTGGTTAGCAGCTGAGCTCTTAACCACTACGGTGGACTATAGTCTAGACCGAACTCCTTTCTTCGGTTTGTTATATTTGTCTGTTCTTGGGTCATGAAACACAGGTACAAATTGGTCCTGTAACTATAGAACCATAAACTGTAACAAGAGAAACAATAAATCAGAAACTGCATCTGCCCCAAAGGGCATGGGGCTAGCACTAACTTTGTCTTCTAAGTGGATTTTATGGTGTACCCTGGCTATTCACGTGTGCACAGCATCATAATTCCCTCCCTAGTCTTCTAGCATTTGTCCCTTATTTTGTGAGGCTGGACTTGTACTCTGGTTCCTAATTTTCACTCCAACGTTCTGTTGTACCTAAGATCTTCTCTGAGCCTTTAGCTAGCTGCTACTCTGGGGACCGCCTTCTTAGCACAGTAAGACCTTCTTGAATACAACTATATCACCTGCTGGAAAATAAACACAGACGCCACTCAGATCTCTGTAGCCTTGATTTTCCCACTTTCTAAACTTGAAGCTTAGCCACTGATTCTTTTGTGTGCATGTGTGTGGTAAATATATATAACAAAACTTTCCCAATTCAGTGACATTAATAAAGTTTTTCATGTTATGCTTATCACAGGTGGTTATCAGCAGGATCCATTTCCAAATTATTCCATCACCCTTAACAGAAGCTCAGTACCACCTAAACAATAACTCCCTCTTTTCCCATCTCTCCCACCTCTGGTTACGACTAATAAACTTTAGTCGCTATATACATTTGCCTATTCTAGATATTTCATGTAGGTGGAATCATACAGTATTTGTCCTTTAGTGACTGACTTATTTCACTAAGCAGTATGTTCCAGGGTTCGTCCATGTTGTAACATGTATCAGGACTTTATTTCTTTTTATGGTTGAGTAATACTCCATTGTTGATAAGCTTTTAGGTTCTTTCTTCCTTTTGACTATTGTGAATAGAGCTCCAGTGAGCACTGGTATACAAGTATCTGTTTGCATTCCTGCTTTCAATTTTTTTTTTGATGGCTCCTCAAAAAATTAAATGCAAAATTACCATGTAATCCAACAATTCCACTACTAGTTATATAGCCATTGATTTTTGCCTGCCTCAGTTCTGAGTTTACCACAGAGTTTACTTCTTGGCCACTGTTATCGAGAACTGCTGGCTACCCTTCTTAGGGGATGGTCCCACTGCTGGTAGGCTCTTTCTCCCAGAACCTGCTCCTCTAGCCATGGGTTAGTCCTTTCTCTAGTTAGAACTCCAATAAAGTTCACAGAAGAAGACGTATGGTTTTTGACACAACTTCCAACAACAACCCATTTAGCTCTTCTTAGACCAGGTCCCAGGTATCCAGTGCTCATTCCCTTGAATCTTCTCCATTTCCCTTGGCTTTCCTTATAACATCACCACTAACCTGCATCTCCTGTTTCAGACTGGTAATCAAACAGTCACCTCCATTTCCTCTACCATGTAAAGGCCACAACTTCCTTTGGTTTAAACTCCCCAGAACCCAAATATCCACCACGGAATTAAAGAGCAAGAATCCCTGGGTATTTGGAATCAGAGAATATACAAAATGAAAAGCAGGAATGTGAATGAGACAGAGAACCCGCTGCCTAAGGGCAAGACAGCAGAGGGATTAGATACAAGGGAACCCCAAATGTTGGAGAGTAAGATAATAGACCAATGTGAGAATGATTCTATCTAAAAATTGCCGTTATGTTTAAACAGCACATAGTAGCAGGAAAGAGTATCAATAAGAAATGCTTATTATAGATACTAAAAACCCAAAAACCAAACCCACTGCTGTCAAGTCAATTTTGACTCACAGCAACCTTATAGGACAGAGTAGAACTGCCCCGTAGAGTTTCTGAGGAGCACCTGGAGGATTCAAACTGCTGACCTTTTGGTTAGCAGCCATAGCACTTAACCACTACACCACCAGAGTTTCCATTATAGACACTAGGAACCAACAAAGTAAAAAGAAAAAGAAAGACAGCTAATTATGCCATTGTCATGCTAATTATTCTCATTTATTTAAGTTGCTTTATGTTCCACAACAACAACACTGAATATACCATGGACTGCCAGAAGAGCAAGCAAATCTGTCTTGGAAGAAGTACACTCGGTATGCTCCTTATTGACGAGGATGGCAAGACTTCATCTCACTTACTTTGGACATAATATCAGCAGGGACCAGTCCCTGCAGAAGGACGTCACTCTTGTTAAAGTAGAGGGTCAGCAGAAAGGAGGAAGACCCTGAATAAGATGAACTGACACACTTGCTGCAACAAAGGGCACAAGCATAGCAACAATTGCAAAGGATGGTGCAGGACTGGGCAACATTTCATTCTGTTATACACAGAGTTGTTATAGTCAGAACTGACTGAACGGCACCTAACAACAAATGTTTCACATTTCACAAGGATTAAATATATCATTAAATGTTTCTATATTAGCATAATTTTCACATCAAATGCTCACAACTTTAAAAAATCAAAATGATGATTACTCAAGAAAATTATGTTTCATTGATAAGGAACCATGATAGATACGGCAAAGATAAGTGAGGGTATCTGCATAGAGCTCAAAAGTATAAGTACACAATAAGAGTGGTGGGAAGCAGAATATAGCTATGTATCTGAGGTGTATGAAGAACTAGAGATCTCATATCACTGAGTCAGAGAGGAGTTGGCATTTAAGATTAGACAGAATTTAGACAGAGGCTTAGAAAAAAGAGACAACATCGCATAAGTTGCACAGTAAGTACACTGGTTTTTATGCTTCTTTAATTTGTGCTCATTTTTTCCTGTCTGCCTGATGTTGATCCATCTGGAAATAAAATAGAAAGACCTCAGTTAAAGAACATTCTCAACACAAAGGTCGAGGACTCTGAGGAAACATACTTACCAAGTTTGGCCAACTTTCAATATGTTCTCTTCTCATATTAAACACACAGAATAAAATAAATGTTTATCATTGACAGAGCTCTCTTTCCACTGAATTCAGTTTTATAAACAATGATCTAATGTTTTCTCCCTACATTTGGAAAGTTGGAAAGCCCATGCTCTTCTTCACTGACAGTATCTCGGCTGGGAAGTCACCCCAACTTTATTACAAAATGGGTGCTACTTCCCAGAAAGATGGAATATATTTTGACCATTCCAAGCATTGCCACCTTAGCTGGATATCACAGTCTGTTTTTGGAACACCCGTGTCTGGTCAGGTCTTAGACTCTAGGACCTCACATCAGGGAAAATTCAGGGCTTGCAGCTTCTGGCTTTCCTTGCACTGAATCAGGAAACAAAAACGTCAATTTTTGTAACTTTGGGTTTACCCTATTCTCTTTATCCAGATGCAGAGACTTTGAAAAGACTCTCTTCTTTTTTAACAACCACAAATTCAAACACAATGGCTTGCTTAAATGTTATTAAATGGAGAATATTGAGTCTATTAAGGGCATCCCTTGATGTGGCAAGACTTCCTGATGAATGGTCACTAATGAAGAAACTGCAGAAGGAAAACTTGTTTTATAATACTGGGAAAGTTTATTGTTAAATAATCTGTTCAAGTTAATGGGTAACTTCTTCTGAGCCTAACGTCCATACTGTTACAGGTGGAGTAATTCTTGAAAAGTTTTTCTTTGCTTTTCTGACTTAGACTTAAATAGAAATGCATTTTGTTGTCTCTCCTTTCCCGTAGAGAGACGGCAAAGCCAAGTCTAATCAGTAGATTCGTTTAGTGGATTGACTGTGGCTGACCAAATCGTTACTTTGAATTTCAAAATTTTCAGCAAGTTATGTATAAGAGTCAAGCTCAGGCTGGCACATGAAATTGATAAAAACAAACGAAAAAATCTCTTTGGTATCTCATGATAGAGTTGGCCCAGTACATTTTTTATGACCTTGTAGGACATTTTCTCTTGTCTTTGGCAAATTAACATTGATTTTTGTGTGTGTGAATATACGGCTTTTTATAAGAAAATGCGTAAAACAAAAACAATATATTTTAACATTCATTAAATAGATATTTATTAAGGAAGAGCCTACTATGTGTAAGGCTTGGTGCTGGGGACTCAGTGCTGAAAAGATAGGTGTAATCCCTGGCCTTGTGGAACTCACAGGAGAGATGGGCTACTTAATGAGCAAGAAAAATGTAGTGTGGTAAACATTGTTCTTTTTCCATAAAATAAATTGAGGAACTATGTTAAATATTAATTCTCTTAGAAGAAAATCTGTACGTGTAATTTATCTTTACCTAATTCGATCACTAGGTAAAGATAAATTACATATAAGAGTCCATGTGCAGATCTGAGGTTGTCAAGTATTTCATTTTGCTTGGATCCAAAATCAACAGCCATGGAAGCAGCAGTCGAAAAATCAAAAGACGCATTGCATTGGGTAAATCTGATGCAAAGGACCTCTTCAAAGTGTTAAAGAGCAAAGATGTCACCCTGAAGACTAAGGTGCACCTGACCCAAGCCATGGTATTTTCATTCGTATCATATGCATGGGAAAGCTGGACAATGAATAAGGAAGACCGAAGAAGAATTGACACCTTTGAATTGTGGTGTTGGTGAAGGATATTGAATATACCATGGACTGCCAAAAGAACGAACAAATCTGTCTTAGAAGAAGTACAGCCAGGGTGCTTCTTAGAGGCAAAGAAGTTGAGGTCACATCTTACATACTTTGGGCACGTTGTCTGGAGGGATCAGTCCCTGGAGAAGGACTTCATGCTTGGCAGACTACAGGGTCAGTGGAAAAGAGGAAGACCCTCAGTGAAGTGGATTGACACAGTGGCTGCAACAATGAGCTCAAGCATAACAACGATTGTGAGGATGGCTCAGGACCGGGCAGTGTTTCATTCTGTTGTGCATAGGGTCGCTATGAGTCGGAACCGACCGGACGGCACCTAAAAGCAACAACAATTCGATAGCAAGCAACTAAGTTTTTATACTACAACCAGAATAGCAAAGAAAAATTTCCAGACAATTCATGATTACTGGTTGGGATCTTCTAAAGGAACTTGTGGATAACCATTGAAGGAGAGGATTTAAGTATGTCTGTTAAGAATTTGACATGGGAGTAGAGCAAAATTTCAATTTGTTCTGTAAGGGGGAAAGAAGCTCTGAGTATATAATAAAACTCAGAACAGAAGTGGAAACAAAGCATGCTCCTGTCATGTAGCGATTTTGAAATTGCTGCTAAAGGCCAGTTGGAACTTAAAAACCAGTTTTCAGCTCATGTATTGAGTTTCGCTTTTTGCAGAATTGCTGGAGCACCAGAGCTGGAGGTGTAAGACCCAGGCATCACTGTCTGGAGCTCATTGTCAGGGTTTAGTTGCTGTCAAGTGTCCCAAGTCATGATGACACTGTATACAACATAACAAAACATTGCCCAGTCTTTAGTCATCTTCACGATCATTGGCATATTTCAGTTCATTGTTGTGGCCGTCGTGTAGTACCTTCCAGCCTAGGGTGCTCATCTTCTAGCACTGTATCAGACCACATTCTGTTGTGATCCGTAAGATTTTCATTTGCTAATTTTTGGAAGTAGATTGCCAGACTTTTCTTTCTTCCTGTTCTGTCTTAGTCTGGAAGATCCACTGAAATCTGTCCACCACAGACGACTCTGCTGGTATTTGAAATACTGATAGTGTAGCTTCCAGCGTCATAGCAACACACAAGCTGCTGCGGTACGACAAACTGACAGACAGTGGTGGAGAAGGTAAGCAGGCAATCCCAATACATCACACCAAGCTGGGGGATAACGGACACTCCACAGTAATTAAACAAAATTTGTAAAACACAAGTTGTTGAGATAGGAGGGCTGCTTTCATGAGACTATGATTAATACAGGTTGGCAGAGCAGAGGGCGTGCGCTAGAAAACAAACTGGAAGGACTGGCAGGAGCAAGGTGATGAGCTACTTAAAAATCAGGATAAAGAGTTTTGATTTTAACTCAAAAGAGAACCTCAAAGGGTTTTTAAGCATTAGAAGTGGGGTGGGGGGCGGGGGTGGAATGACGTGGTTAGGTGATTTGTTTTTAGAAAAATCTGCCTGGTTTCATGGTGGAGAATTGATCACAAAAAGAGAAGACTGCAATCACACATACAAACAGGAGGAATTCAAGTGAGAAATGGCCAAGCCTTGCACCATGGCAATGGAAACAGAGAGGAGAGGGTGGGCTAGGTAATTGATCAGAGGTGAACCGTGAGGGAGTGAGGAGTCCAGGATGATTCCAGACTGAGTTGGGTGATGGGATGGATGGTGGGGCCATTTACTGAAACAGGAATTCCAAGAGAAGTAGGTTTGTTGGAAGATAAAGAGTTGAATTTTGAAGACTCATGTGTAAGATGCCTGTGGGTGGAGAATTCCGGGAGGCATTTGGAAACACTGCCTGGGGCTTCAGAGCAGAGATCTAGACTTGAGATAAACTGTGTGAGGGAAAACAACAGTGAGAGGGTGAGAAAAAAAGAGGGTCAAGGACACGGGCCTAGTAAACACAGACATGCAAGGGCTGGGCAGACAAAAAGGAACTCTAACATATGACCAAGAATTAGAAAAAAAAAAAAAAAAACAGGGAAGATTGGTGTCATGGGATCTTAGGGTGGAAAGAATTTCTGGAAGGAAAATATGATTGATAGTGTTAATTGCTGAAGAGAGTGACTGAGATGGGGCCACTGGGTAACCCTGGCAAGAGCAGTTTCAGTGGTAGGGTAGGATCTGAAGTCAGCTTGCAGATAGGGTGAAGAATTAATTAGAGGGGAGGATGCAGAAACAAGTATAGTAGACTTTCATGAAGCTCTGTCTTTAGAAGAGGAGGGAGGGTTTACTGAATGTACAGGCCTCTGTGATTATGTTTCTGAGTAAAGTAACATCTACGTAGTCCCTCCACCACCAAACAAAAAACCAAACCCATTGCTGTTAAGTGGATTCTGACTCATAGTAACCCTATAGGAGAGAGTAGAATTGCCCCATAGGGTTTCCAAAGAGCGCCTGGTGGATTCGAACTGTTGACCTTTTGGTTAGCAGCCACAGCCCTTAACCACTAGGCCACCAGGGTTTCCCCCTCCATCACCACCACCCCCCCCCAAAAAGAAAACAACCCACTGTCATTTGTTTTATTGCTCTAGTTTAAGAGTGACAGAATGAGATTGGTACCTAAAATTGTGATACTAGACATCCTAAAATTTTCAGTAGTTCCTTCCTCTTCCTCCCTCCAACCCTGTCCTCCCGTTCCTCCTTCCTCCCTCCCTCCCTCCCTTTCTTCCTCACTCCCTCACTTCTTTCTTTCCTTCCTTCCTCCCTTTTGTTATTCAAGAAGAGATAGCAAATTATTTTTAGTGAGCAGGAAGAAATATAGTAATGTAAAGAAATTAAGTGTAAGTACAAATTTTAGAAATAAATAAATAAACCTTCAGATAACAGCAATAATATCAATTTGTAATCCCAAATACTTCTGTCTATTTCATTTTGAGAAGTTCTTGTCTTTTGAATGGAGGCCCGCTTTTTCAAAAACAGAAATCTCTTACCGTTATCTTCTGAAGGAAAGGTACAGCAAGTCAGAAGAATGCGTGAACATTCATTTGCGTTTGAACAAAAGCCACAAATGCTCTTGAAAAATTGTATTTTCAAGTTGATTATCTCAGCAATGAAAGTAACTTTAGAGTCCATTCGCTCTACTTTCTCATTTTACAGATGGGACAACTGAGGTCCAGAGAGGTCAGGTGATTCATGTAATGATAGAACCAGGACAAAACTTTTATCTCTTGATATCCATCCAACACATTACCACCCCCAAAAGATTTCCTTTTCCTAAGCAATGCAAGTTGCTATTGGTTATACAAGGAATGTAAAAATTCTGCCCATTTAAATCTTAGGGGTTTCTTATTAATACCTGAAAGGGCATACAAAGTACATTGAACCCTAGGTAAGTAAACTGCACAAATTGAAGACATTTGTCTTCTATTAAATGTACACTTTTGTATTTATCTTGACACCTTTATGATTTCTTGATTCCCCTCTGTACTATTATTCTACATCTAGCATCCAGTTTCTAATAATTTTGGCCCCTAATATTCCATATGGCCCTTGTCTCATAAGCTTACTTTTCTATTCCAAAAGCTGTCTTCACCTCTACCAATGAAGTGTTGGTGTTCTACCTGGTCACCATGTGATGCATGTGTATACACATGCAGATGGTCTGAGCTTCCTTACTCAGTGACAGTCCTTGTCCCCAAGCCTCGTTTTCAAAATCTGTACAAAGGCCAACCCCAAAGGACCACCACATAAGGGTCCTTTGTGCCATTAGAAACAGGAAGTTTTACAACTTGCTTTCTGTACTGGTTGCGTTTCTGATAGCCTGTTTCACATGGTGTTAGAATTGGAGGTAGTTAAGAAAAAGAAAAAAGAAAGAGAGAACGAAAGAACACCCTTAAAGTTAGTCCTGCTGTTGACAGAAAGTAGAGTTACACTTTGGAAAGAGCCCATGTCTTAATATTTCATATTGCTCTCATTTGTAGTGTAACATGATGCAACTCACATTGTACTTTGTCCAGTAGTGCACTTAATCCCCATGAAGGAAAGAAATGAATCACTGCAGAAAGACTCTTGCCTCCCAAATGACTCTTTCTTAAATTACAAATGAGTAATTATTATAGGGATAAATAACTATGAGTTTCTCAGAATAGATACATTTCCTCAAGCCATGAGACAGTGTTCACAGGATTCCCCCATCCCAAATCCTGGAAACGCAAGGCCTCTGACACCCCCATTCTTGCATTCAGGAACTGAGACATTTAAATGGGCATGAGTGGAAAACTCCACATTTGCTCACAGGATATGAATACGGTTTCCTTGCTTCAAGTGGCATCTTAATGGGAATTGTGTTTCGCACTCCAGTTAAAGAAGTTGACCCGGAGAAAGCCTCTAACTTTCAATAGCTGTGTATAAATAGAGTGGGGGAGTGAAACACTGAGTCCCTGCTTTCCCAGGCCAGCTCTCGAGGGCATCAGACCACAGAACCCATCGCATGCGAAATACCACTCTGTATCGCCATGGTGGTTTCCATCCTAAAAGCTGGTATTTACCCTTCAGGCATGAGTGCGCTGTAACCAAAAAAAAAGTAATTGCTTTTTTATCATGACAAAGTTAGTCCAAGGCAAATGTCAACTTATTTTAGAAAACAAATTTAAAAAACAAACAAGTCAGTTGCTGTGGAGTTGGTTCAAATCCATGGCGATCACATGCGTGTCCATGTGTGTCAGAGCAGAGCTGAGCTCTATAGGATTTTTCAGAAGTTGGTCACCAGACTTTTCTTCTGAGGCACCTCTGGGTAGACTTGAACCTCCAAGATTTTGATTAACTGCGAGTGGGTAAATTGTTTGCACCACCCAGGGATTCCAGAAACAAATACTCTGAGGCAATTTAGCTGTTTTCAAGAGAAAAGTGATTTATCTTTGTTCTTACAGCTCCATTGTTTCTCTTTTGAGCTTCAGGTGTCTCTAGTGACTAGGAAATGTCTTAAAAATTAGGCAAAAATCAGTAAATTCACAAGCTAGTGTCAAACAAATTGTTTCCTCAAGCTACGGTAATGATCCAAGAGGCTGCATGAAGAATTATTTCTCTGTCTTGCATTGTTCTCTTTAGTCCTAGCTTGATGAGTAAGAAGCTGAGTTACAGTTTCTTGACTGAGATCAGCTGTCTCCAGACTCCTGAGTAACTGCCCTTAACCCATTGTGTGTACGGGGAGAGCAGAGGAGCCTTAGGTAGCCCAGAATTCAGCAAAACATAACGTTGGTCTCCTTGTAACCGGCTCATTTTGTACAGCAGCAAAACTATGATTGAAAACAAACTGAAGACTTGCTTCCAAGTGAGAATACTAAAAATTTTTAAATAAAAATAATACCATGCTTAGCTGGGGCTGTTTTGTGGGATATTTTGTCCCCTATCATTTATCATAGTGACCTAAAAATTTTGCATTCTGATTTTTCTCAAAAGTCTATTATGGGTCCATCATCCATGAATTTAGCTAATTTGGGGGCAAAACTTTATTTCAGTCTAAATAATATTTTGAGAATACATGTACTGCTCACTGTGTGAAACAGTTAATTCCTATTTGAGCTAAATTTCTGTCTCTTGAATTTTACTGTTTATTTTCTCCAACCTATTAAGTCAGATTTTTAAAACAAATTTGTATCCTTTTGCCCCACTCTGAGTGACTTTATAGACTGTATAGATCTCTTTTCAACCTCTGCTTTTTCAGATTGGAGAGTGTTTTTTGCTTTGTTTTATTTTTCAGCATTTTCACCGCGAATATCAAGTAAATTTAAAACATCAGAATCTCAGAAGTAAGGTAAAATCCTTTTTGCTTACTTCCTGATACCTATTCCTTTTAGTGAATGTGGGGATAAGGTCTAGAAAGAAAGAAAACATATTGTATTGTTCTGAAGAGCATTTTCCGGAAGCAGAGCTTATTTGACTCTTTCCCATACAGGGCAACAAAGAGTTTCTCAAATGATCAGCCTCTGCCAAATCCTACCCCCATTACTGTTGCAGTGAAGTGAGTATTTATTGAGTGGCTAGAAATGCCAGAACATTTACATTTTAAATACATGATCTTATTTCATCCTCACCACACCTTTGAGAAATAGGCATGATTAACTCCATTTTATAGATAAACAAACTGAGGCTTAAAGAAAGGTTAAGAAATCCACCTACAGCCACACAGCCAGTAGGTGGTAAGACTGGGATTTAAAGCAGGTCTGTGTGAGTGCCCACTTGAGAAGCTGAACTTGCTTTCAAGCCCTGGCACTGGGTGGGTCCTTATCCCTTTAAGTTGATTCTCATCTTTTAGGATGTGGGTGTATCCTTATATTCACAGTTCCTTTACACCAGCTATGCAATTCGATCATCTGAGATAAAAACCATAAGCACGGGAGCCTTATCTATTGCATCTGTCTCTGCGGCCTTGTCTCTGGCAGTCCTGCTTGGAGTGAGATTATAACACATTCACTTGCATTAACCCCTTTGAATTGATGTGAACGGCAGCAATGTTATTAATTAGAAATGTGGGATGCTACCAATTTTCAATTTGGATGGTTGAAATTGTATGTACGGCTACTTTCCACTTGTAAATTCAACCTTTTATCCCCCATGAAACATCTGAAGTGAGAGAAATAAAAGTACTGTTGCTAAATATTTGGGGGATTATTTTGTAAGCCAGTGAAAACAGAACCTTTCATTTGTTTCACCAATAGTGGGAAGGTTTTATTTTTTATTTTTCTGTGTAGGTCTCTGGGGAATAAGTGCATATAACACAAAATAATATTCCTTTATTTTTTTTTTCCCCCCAAAAACACTGTTAGTTCCACATGGCGACATCCATCTCCCTTTTCAGAAGTGCTCTGAGAGCCCCAGACTGATACAACACAACTCAAAAACGTACAGAATGGCTTGTTTTAACATCTATACTAAAGTCTAAGACAAGACCTGATATGTTTTATAATACATATAGTCAAAAATGAAGGTTATTTTCTCCGAATCTGAATATTTAAAAAATTGAAATGTATTTCTCCACAGTTTTGGACTTTTTACTGTGAAAGTGTTAACTCATCAAAGAAGCTGGACAAAAAGGCCAATTCCCCTCATTCCTCTCCACCACCAGGGGGATTGTGGGTACAATATGGCAGCCAGCTGGTGAGGAGGGAGCCAGGGGCTAAAGCAGAACTTTGAAGTATTAAATGTCTACTAAAACATCTACATCCTTTAATAAACATGATATAGGGCAGTTTTTCCCTAAATGTATTCATCTGTATCTGACTCCTTGTAGATGATGCTGATCAAGTAAGTTTGGAGAATACGGTGCATTTTCTTTTCTGTTCATGACAAGCCCTGGCATATTAAGACCCTGCTGTAGAGAAAATCACTGAACTTTCTTAACTACAGTATTATCTACTTTCTTAAACAATGAAACTCTTTATCATATAGCATTACATGAAGCTAATACTTGATGATACACACTTTGGAAAATATTGATCATCAGGGAATAGGGCTCAAAATTTAACTCAAAAGACGTTCAAGCTAAATTTCTGTCTCTTGAATTTTACAGGTGATCTGTCACTTGGACAAAGCATAAGGCTTCTCACCTAGAAAATTGAGGGGTGGAAATCATCCTTATTCTCTTTGTCTCAGGGAGAGATGGAGAAAGGAAATGAAATAAAATGTGTGAAAGCATTTCTTAATCTGTCAAGTTGCATATAAAGTAATTACTATATTTATCGGCTCTTCTTTTAAGAGGAAAAATTAGATGACTTTCTTGTTGTGGTGTGACAGGCTCACAAGTCAGTGCTTGTGATTGAACCCAGGAAAGAAGCTACTCTGACATCAGATTTTACAATCCTGAGTAGCCCTGGTGGTGCAGTGGTTAAGAGCTCGGCTGTTAACCAAAAGCCCGGCAGGTCAAATCCACCAGCTGCTCATTGGTAAACCCTGTAGGGCTGTTTAACTCTACGTTATAGTGTCCCTGTGAGTTGGAATGGACTCTACAGCAGCAAGTTTGGTTTTGTTGTTGTTGTTGTAGGTAAGGATCTCAAAGGACCCCTAGTGGTGCAGTGCCTGGACCCCTAGTGGTGCAGTGCCTAAGCGCTTAGTTGCAAAGCGCTTAGTTGCTATTCAAGTCAGCGGTTTGAATCCACCAGCCATTTCCGTGGGAGAAAGATGTGGCAGTTTGGTTCCCACAAAGATTAAAATGTTGGAAACTCTATAGGCAGCTCTACTCTATCCTATAGGGTCGCTGTGAGTAGAAATTGTCTCAACAGCAATGGGTTTAAGGATCTCGGCACGACTTTGGAACATGGTCTCTTTATTTCTCATAATGTGCCTGATACAGAATGCCAAAGTTTTCATTTTATTATACCTTAGAAAATTTGCGAGCCAAAGCTCAGAACCACCAAAAAACACAATGCCACTATCCATTAGCTAAAGAAAGAAAGAAAGAAAAATCCCAGGATTATTGGCTAAAGCAACATAGGCAAAGTTCCCAGTAGGGTAGACAAGATAACTAGTTACTGAATAGAAACTTTGATGTCTAGAGACTTACTGATATATATATATTATTTTGGTTATGTGGTGTGCAAACTAAAGTCTGCCTTTTGAATTATTTTGAAAAGCACTGTTAAATGTGGCTTTCCTCTAATTTGTAATCATAAGTTATCCATGTTGCCAGAAAACGAATGCATAATAAATAAACACATAATAACAACTCACTATAATCCCCTTCCCCAGACCTCTGTCATTGCCAATTTTTATCCTCTGTTCTGTAAGAATGAACAATATGTTTCCATGTTTACATCTAATAACACTTTATACCTTTGCCTTTATACTGATATGATGCCTTATTAGCTTTAACTCTTATAACAAGTCCTTGTAATGGAGATGTGTGTGATATTAACTACATTTCTAAAACTGAGATCCAAAAGAGATCTTAATTCTT
Source organism: Elephas maximus indicus (assembly GCF_024166365.1). Lineage (NCBI taxonomy): Eukaryota > Metazoa > Chordata > Mammalia > Proboscidea > Elephantidae > Elephas > Elephas maximus. Next base: position 171,129,593 of record NC_064819.1, on the reverse strand, counting down.
CGTGATAATTGACATGACAGCTGAGATGAAGTAGACTAGTAAAAACTAGTATTTGTTAAAGACCCACTATGTGTCAACTGTTATACATGCATTTTTTTTGCTCTGCAAAGTAGGTACTATTTGTCCCACTTTACAGATGAAGAAATTAGGAATTAAAAAATAATGTAATAGCTTTTATAAATTCAGTCAGTTAAAGGGCTGGAGCTGGGACTTGGACCCAGAACTGTTTGCCCCTAAGACTAAGCCTATTTCACTGAATAGTACTGCCTCTCAAAATCACCAGTATACCTTCTCCTCACTTATCGACTATCTCATTATTGGACATTTGGATTTACAACAATAGTAAAAAAATCTATCTATTTTGCACATCAACGACATATATCTGGCAGTAATGAACGCCAGGTTGAGGCGAGAGTAACCCTGGCTTTGATGGTTAAGGTTATGTGTCAACTTGACTGGGCCATGATCCTTAGTGGCTTGGCAGTTATATAAGGATGCAACTTGGCAGTTATATAATGATGTAATTTGACAGTTATGTAATGATGTAGTCATCCTCTGTTTTATGATCTGATGTGATCATCCTCCATTTTCACAGAACACCGATTTCACATAATAACCTGGTCTTTGCAACCTAATCATGTCAATAAGTGAGGAAAGGGTGCAGTTTAATCATGAGTTACTTCATAGTATTTTTCTCTTTTAACATTATGTTTCACAACCTCTGCTTGTGAGAAAATGCAATAGTATATTGAAAAATATACTATGAAAAGTATTCAGATTTAAACCTACTCCTAGAGAATATTTTGCCAAGAACTAGTACCATCTAGGAAACCCTGGTGGGGTAGTGGTTAAGAGTTTGGTGGCTAACCAAAAGGTCGGCAGTTCAAATCCATAAGGCGCTCCTTGAAAACCCTATGGGGCAGTTCTACTCTGTCCTATAGGGTCTGTATGAGTCAGAATCAACTCAATGGCAACAGATTTGGGTTTGTTTGTTTGTTTGGATTAGTATCATCTAAATAGGCACTCATTCTTCATGACAAAGTCCTTGGCACTTCATGGATTAAAACAAGCATTCAAAGAGCACACTCACTTTCAGTATCCATCGCAAGCCTATTCTTTCTAAGTATATACGTAGACGAGTCTTTGCTTCCCTTGCTGATATTCTAAGCTGTTTTAAAATGGCATTGTACTAGGTTTTGTTGTTGTTATTCTAACTTTTTTGTATTAGAAATAATTTTTAAAGTTATTAATCTTAAAAATAGCCATAATGCAAACGAATAACACTTGTCTTTATAATTTTCATAAATCATACCTCCATATGCTTTGAGTATCTTCCAACCATCAAGCATGATCCTAGATGCTAAAGAGAGTAATTAGTAGGGGAGGTTCCTGCCCTTAGGGAGCTACAGTCCAGAGGGAGAGCAGACTAGTAAATTGAAACCACAATTCAGAGAGAATAAGAGTGTTATGTTAGGGTAAGTAGAAGGGGCAGCTAACCAAATCAGAAGTATTAGCAAAGAATTACCCAAGGGACTGGTATCTAAGTTGAATCTTAAAGGATTGCTATCTGTGGGTTAAGCAGGTAGACAGATAAGAAGGAAGCAAGCCCAGGTAACCATTAATACTTATGATACATGAGATAAATGGAAAAGCTCTGCAATACTTGGAATGTATCTCCATAAAAGCTAAATAATTTTCCCAGTTTCAGGTTTGGGGGCAAAATTTTAATATTCCAATGAGCCTCATCATTCTTTTAGAGGCTTTTCTAAGTTAAAAATGGAGAAAATGAGGGATTTAATGGGGACAGAATGGGGTGTGGAAGTAGCTAAGCAACTGACATAATAAGATATTCTCCTGGAATTAAATTCCAGTATCATCTCTGTCACATAAACACACATACAACTTCAACAAGTGACAGCCCCATTTATGGGTTCTGTCTGATAGCCCTATTGTATTGCAAGATTTTGTTCTTCCATTACAGTTTCCTCTCTTGTGTGTTTCGTTTCTATGACACTTAATTGTCCCACCTACTTTTCTATTGAGAACGTGCCCTTGCATCAATTATTTTTAGGGAGAATATAACTCTTTTTTTTCCTACAGAGAAGTTTATACCAATTAAATAAAGCATTCAACTGTGATGACTTATCAATTCAATCTTCACCTTTCTATAATCATGTATGTTCTTCTCTATCCTCATTACTTCTTCCGGTTTGCTCAAATTAGTTCAGAATATCATCAAATTGTCAGTGAGCAATAGCGTAATATCACTTCTGCTGCCATTAACATTACCAAATTTGGAGAAATAGGGCCTCTTTACAATTACTTAAGAGAAAATATAACTTGAAGGCAGAAACTTTTGAGTGGTTTTTTGTTTTTAATTCCACAAGTATGTTGCCACTATTCTCATTATAAAATATTGAAGAGTGTTAGTGTGAAGCTCTTTAGAGAAACAATTCAGTTAATCCACTGTAAGTCTCAGTCTCATCCAGTTGTCTGAAAGCCAAGTATTTCTTACCTGGAAACTCTGATGACAGTCTGTGCAAGTCAGGACATGGTTCATTTCCTTTCATTTCAACCTCAAGTGGCTTTCCCAGGAAGAACTGCCTTGTGATCCATCTCTTGCACCACTCCCTCTCCTTTGTGCAAGGAGTGGATTCGGTCATTGCAGTTCTTCAGAACAGCCCTTTGGGGTTGAATATTCTGGAGGAGCTGGAATGATCTTTTCCTTTCTTTACTGTAGTCTAAACTAATAGCTTGATAATTACCTACATCATTCTGGAAAGAACATATTGTTATACATGCTACCTTGAAGTGTTATCTGAAGGGCCTTGGGATATGGCCACATTTTGCTGGATGTTAAGTCCTGGGATAACCCTTCAAATCATTCTCAATCAATGCCTGGCCCAATGTAAGGAGCCCTGGTGGTGCAGTGGTTAAGCACTTGGCTGCTAACTGGCAAGTTCAAACACCAGCTGCTCCCCAGGAGAAAAATGTGCTAAGTACACTATGCTTTTTTTCAGCAACAAGTAAAATGATTAGCATAGTGGTGCTTATGAAAATACCCTGAGGGGAGGGAGAGCAAACAAAAGCGCATGTTATTTACATAAAAATACTGTAATTGATTTATCATCCAAGATATTTTGAGTCCAATGACCTATAAGGATAAATGTCATAAAAGATCAAGATTTGTTACTAATTAGGGTTCTGATGTAGTTATGGAGAATAATAATTTTTTTAGCTTTAAGGTAGATCCTTTGCTGTGATTACAGTAATTAAGCATGAACATACTGAGTGAGTTCCTATCAGAAGCTGCCAAAGAATAAAATTCACTCACACTTGTGAAATTTAAGCACATCATTAATGATGGTAATGGATTTAAAATTTCAGTTCAAATCAACAGATGATTGCAATGAACTAAGAGGGAAAAGCATTAAAAAAAAAAAAAAAAAAAAGTTGCCATCTAGTCAATTCCAACTCATGGCAACCCCATGTGTTTCAGAGTAGAATTATGCTCCATAATGTTTTTGAAGCATATTGCCAGGCCTTTCTTTAGCAGTCCTTTGGGTGGGTTCAAACCGCCAATCTTTTGCTTACTAGTCTACCACTTAAGCATCATCCTAATAAGTGAATTTGTTATCTTCTCTTCTGTAGAATGTGTCAGCTAGAACTTGGTCTTCAGATATAAAAATATAATAATGATGATAAAAACAATTACAATACTAAATCATTATAATGCTGGTTTTATTGTTCTATCAAATATTTTATATCATGTAATCCTCAAAGTAATTTTAAGAGGCCATTATGAAGAAAGTATATTTTATATATGTAAAATTAGGAACTATTTTATAAACACAAAATGGTTACGTTTGAGTCCAAGCAAATATTTAATCGGTGCTTGGTTCAGGTTGCATTTTGAATTCTGTTTTCTCTTCCTAATACAAAGGAGCCCGGGTGGCACAGTGGTTAAATCGACTGACTGCTAACCTAAAGGTCGGCAGTTTAAAAGCACTAGTGGTTCCGCTGAAGAAAGATGTGGCATCTGATTCCTCAGAGATTTACAGCCTTGGAAACCCTATGGGGTCACTATGAGTCGGAATCGACTTGATGGCAGTAGGTTTGGTTAATATAATACAGGAAAATTCACAAAGTTGTGTCATATTAATCCCAAAACAAGTAACTAAAGCTTTTTTTTTTTTTTTTAATGACAAACTGGTTGTGGTAAAAAATGAGCAAAACTAGTTGTGATTCAGAATGAACATTTCAAATTAATCTTATTTGTAGCAGAAAAGCTAAATTCATGACATACATGGTTCTCCAGATCATAAATATTTGCAAAATTCTTTAGCAATTCAGAGGAAAGGCACTGTCTACAAGGAAAGGTAACCATCTTAACCATCCTAATGAATACTATTTCCCATGATAATACTTCCCATCTAAACTTCTGTCACTAACGAGTAAGGGACAAAGGAAATTGTCACACTGTTCAATAAAGACTGTAGCAAATACTAAAATTTTAATACTTTTTATTTGAAAGGAAATGTTTTATTTTATCCAATATATTTCCATAAAATAATGACCCAGATAACTTTTATTTGAGGGAACCCAAATAAACCCAGTGTAATCAAAATAATTTAGTCAAAATAATTATCCTGTCATGTTTAAAAACAAGACAAAACAAAAAAAGTGTATTATTTGCATACAAATCTTGTAGAAATCAAGCTCAATGATTCATACACAGAAATGTGAAATTATCACACATTTCCTGAAATTTCACCTCTTCCATGGAATTTTTGAAGTTGAATTATTGGAAGAGGTGACAGTTTCCATAACCAAGAAAGCCCTGTAACTTCCTCGAAATTCACTTTTCTCCTTCGCTTGTGCTATGACACACTTTCTTCATACCTGGTTACACAATGTTAAGCCTGCTAACTACAAAGAGGCAGGACGATCTAAGTAACGTTTTAACCTTTGAGGCTATATGTTTGTAAGGAGCAAAATCATGTCTGTTTTTCTCCTGCTTGTGATCTAGTTTTACTTCACCCCATGTGCATTCATATTTTGAGAATGAAGAGATTAATGGTGAGAAAGAGGCTAAAAGTATCGGTATAATAATAAGGCTCATGTTCAGAATTCTTTTTGTCTGAAAAGAATAAGATATGAGCAAAAACAGGTAGGTCTTTTTCAATAAAGTTGTGAGGTGCTTACTTTAATTTGCCCATTCAGCATTTCCGCCTCTGAAGGGCATTGAATGGAAATGGATAGTCGGTTCTTTAGATTCCATTTATTAGCTCTATGACTTTGGACACGTTTTTTAAATTTCTTGAGAATCAGAGTCCTTGTGATTAACAATAGTAACCTATATGGATTGCTATGAGGCCAAGAACTATCAAGCACTAGGCAGATAAATAAAATAATGTTTGTGACCTTCTTGGTACTGAGCCTGGCACATGGGTAGTCCTCAGTAAATGATACCTAGTGTTTTTTTTTTTTTTTTTTTTTTAGTGTTACTGGCAATCAAGAGATCTGTATTTAATACAAGACATTGAATACATATGATTCAGAGTTAGGTTCTAATGATATCTACCCTCAATTTGATGTTTACTTTGTCCCAATGTTTTATTATAAGTATTAGCTCAGTCTTTACACTAATATCCTATTACATACTTACTAAGTGGATCGAGTGGTTAATGAAGAGTTGAGCCAAAGCACAAACACTGGCCCTGTATCACCACTCAGACTAACTTGACCCCAAAGAGTTTACACATCTGACTGAAAATGAAAACTTTTATGTCTTTTTCTGACAAATTAACCTTATTCTTCTAACATTTTCTTGCTCTTCAATACCCTACAAATAATTACTGATAGGTAAGCATCCACTTTGAATTCTGACTAGACGCATTTCTCAAACATAATTAAAGAAGTCTTTGTAAATTTTTCAGAAGTAGAGCTGTTCTTGAAGTAAAGGAGCTATTCCTTTCAACCTAGGAAATTTAGCTCCATGAAGGCATGCAAGATTTTTTACAACTCTGATGGTAGCATGAATAGTGCCTGGCACATAATAGGTATTCAATAAATGTTTGTTCCAGGTAATCCTCAGTGTTCTGTGTAGTATTCTAGCTTCTCTTCTTTTCTACATAATCTTCCTAATTCATCTACCCTTGCAGCTTCCGTGCTAATTACATAAGCTCTTTGAATCTCAGTCTCTTCCTCCATAAAATTAGGAAAATAATGTCCTTCATAAAAAAATTTTTTTTGGTCTTTTTTTATTTTATTTTTACTGTCCTTTAAGTGAAAGTTTACAAGTCAGTCTCTCGTACAAAAATTTATATACACCTTTCTATATACTCCTAGTTGCTCTCCCCCTAATGAGACTGCACACTCCTTCTCTCCACCCTGTATTCCAGTGTCCATTCAGCCAACTTCTGTCCCCCTCTGCCTTCTCATCTCTCCTCCAGACAGGACGTGCCCACATAGTCTCATGTGTCTACTTGAGCCAAGAAATTCACACCTCACCAATATCCTTTTCTATCTTATAGTCCAGTCCAATCCTGTCTGAAGAGTTGGCTTTCAGAATGATTCCTGTCTCGGGCTAACAGAAGGTCTGGGGACCATAACCTCTGGGGTCCTTCTAGTCTCACTCAGATCATTAAGTCTGGTCTTTTTATGAGAATTTGAGATCTGCATCCCATTGCTCTCCCGCTGCATCAAGGATTCTCAGTTGTGTTCCCTGTCATGGCAGTTATTGATTGTAGCTGGGCACCATCTAGTTCTTCTGGTCCCAGGCTGATGTAGTCTCTGATTTATGGGGCCCTTTCTGTCTCTTGGTCTCATACTTACCTTGTGTCTTTGGTGTTCTTCATTCTCCTTTGCTCCAGGTGGGTTGAGACCAATTGATGCACCTTAGATGACAGGTTGTTAGTGTTTAAGAACCCAGACGCCACTCTCCAAAGTGGGATGCAGAATGTTTTCTTAATAGATTTTATTATGCCGTTTGACCTAGATGTCCCCTGAAACCGTGGTCCCCAAACCCCCACCCTTGCTACGTTGGCCTTCGAAGCATTTGGTTTATTCTGAAACTTCTTCACTTTTGGTTTAGTGCAGTTGTGCTGACCTCGCCTGTATTGTGTGTTGTCTTTCCCTTCACCTAAAACAGGTCTTGTCTACTATCTAATTAGTGAATATCCCTCTCCCTTCCTCCCTCCCCACTCTCATAACCATCATGGAATATTTTCTTTTCTGTTTAAACTATTTCTTGAATTCTTACAGTAGTGGTCTCATAAAATATTTGTCCTTTTGCAACTAATTACAATCAGCATGAAAGCATCCAGATTTCTCCATGTTATGAAATGCTTCACAGATTCATCATTGTTCTTTATCAATGCATAGTATTCCATTGTGTGAATATACCATAATTTATTTATCCATTCACCCACTGATGGGCACCTTGGTTGTTTCCACCTTTTTTGCAATTGTAAACAGTGCTTCAATGAACATGGGTATGTATATATCTGTTCTTGTGAAGGCTCTTATTTCTCTAGGCTATATTCCAAAGAGTGGGACTGCTGGATCGTATGGTACTTCTATTTCTAGCTTTTTAAGGAAGCGCCAAATCCATTTCTAAAGTGGTTGTACCACTTTACATTCCCACCAGCAGTGTAGAAGTGTTCCTGTCTCTCCACACCTCTCCAATATTTATTATTTTGAGTTATTGGATTAATTCCAGCCTTGTTGGAGTGAGATGGAATCTCACAGCCGTTTTGATTTTCACTTCTCTAATGGCTGATGATTATGAGCATTTCCTCATATCTCTTAGCTACCTGAATGCCTTCTTTAGTGAAGTGCCTGTTAATATCCTTTGCCCATTTTTTAATTGGGTTATCTTTTTGTTGTTGAGTTTTTGCAGTATCATATTGGATTTCAGAGAACAGACGCTGATCAGAAATGTCCTAGCTAAAAACTTTTTCCCAGTCTGTAGGTAATCTTTTTAGTTTTCTGATGAAGTCTTTGGATGAGCATAGGTGTTTGGTTTTTTAGGAGCTCCCAGTTATCTAGTTTCTATTCTGGTGTTTGTGAATTGTTAGTAATGTTTTGTATAATGTTTATGCCATATATTAGGGCATGATCTTTATCAGTTTAGATTTTATGTTTAGGTCTTTGATCCATTTGAGTTAGTTTTTGTGCACGGTGTGAGGTATGGGTCTTCTTTCATTTTTTTGCAGATGGATATCCAGTTATGCCAGCACCATTTGTTAAAGAGACTGTCTTTTCCCCATTTAACAGATTTTGGGCCTTTGTCAAATGTCAGCTGCTCATCTTTGGATAGATTTATGTCTGGATTCTCAATTCTGTTCCATTGGTCTATGTGCCTGTTGTTGTACCAATACCAGGCTGTTTTGACTACTGTGGCAGTATAATAGGTTCTAAAATCAGGTAGAGTGAGGCCTCCCACTTTGTTCTTCTTTTTCAGTAATGCTTTACTTATCCAGGTCCCCTTTCCCTTCCATATGAAGTTGGCAATTTGTTTCTCCATCTCATTAAAAAATATTGTTGGAATTTGGATCAGAATTGCATTGTATCTATAGATGGCTCTTGGTAGAATAGACATTTTTACAATGTTGAGTTCTCCTATCCACAAGCAAGGTATATTTTTTCACTTACATAGGTCTCTTTTGGTTTCCTGCAGTAGTGTCTTATAGTTTTCTTTGTATAGGTCTTTTACATCTCTGGTAAGATTTATTCCTAAGTATTTTATCTTCTTGGAGCTACTAAATGGTATTGATTTGGTGATTTCCTCTTCGATGTTCACCTTGTTGGTGTAGAGGAATCCAACTGATTTTTGTATGTTTGTCTTGTATCCTGCTACTCTGCCAAACTCTTCTGAGTTTCAGTAGTTTTCTTGAGGATTCTTTAGGGTTTTCTGTGTAAAGATCACATCATCTGCAAATAGAGATACTTTTACTTCTTCATTACCAATCTGAATGCCCTTTATTTCTTTATCTAGCCTAATTGCTCTGGGTAGGACCTCCAGCACAATGTTGAATGAGAGTGACGATGAAGGACAACCTTGTTGGGTTCCCATTCTCAAGGGGAATGCCTTCAGACTCTCTCCATGTTGGCTTTGTATAAATGCCCTTTATTATGTTGAGGAATTTTCCTTCTATTCTTATTTTACTGAGAGTTTTATCATGAATGGGTGTTGGACTTTGTCAAATGCCTTTTCTGCATCAATTGATAAGATCATGTGGTTCTTGTCTTCTGTTTTATTTATATGATTGATTACATTACTTGTTTTTCTAATGTGGAGCCATCCCCACATACCTGGTATGAATCCCACTTGGTCATGGTGAATTATTTTTTTGATATGTTGTTGAATTCTATTGGCTAGAATTTTATTGAGGTTTTTTGCCTCTAAGTTAATGAGGGATATAGGTCTGTAATTTTATTTTGTTGGGTCTTTACCTGGTTTTGGTATCAGGGATATGCTGGCTTTGTAGAATAAGTTTGGGAGTATTCCATCCTTTTCTATACTCTGAAATACTTTTAGTAATGGTGGTGTTGACTCTTCTCTGAAAGTTTTGTAGAACTCTCCAGTGAAGCTGTCAGGGCCAGGGCTTTTGTTTTTGTTGGGATTTTTTTAGTTACCTTTTCAATTTCTTCTTTTGTTATGGGTTTATTTAGTTGTTCTACCTCTGTTTGTGTTAGTTCAGGTAAATAGTGTGTTTCTAGAAATTCATCCATTTCTTCTAGGTTTTCTAATTTGTTAGAGTACAATTTTTCTTAGTAATCTGATATAATTCTTTTAATTTCAGTTGCGTCTGTTGTGATATCACCCATCTCATTTCTTATTTGGGTTATTTACTTCCTCTCTTGTCTTTCATCAGTTTGGCCAATGGTTTATCGATTTTGTTAATTTTTTCAATGAACCAGCTTTTGGTCTTGTTATCTCTTTAAATTGTTTTTCTGTTCTCTATTTCATTTAATTCTACTCTAATTTTTTATTATTTGCTTTCTTCTGGTGCCCGAGGGTTTCTTTTATTGCTCTCTTTCTATTTGTTCAAGTTGTAGAGGTAATTCTTTGATTTTGGCCCTTTCTTCTTTTTGTATGTGTGCATTTATTGATATAAATTGACCTTTGAGCACTGCTTTAGCTATGTCCTAAAGGTTCTGATAGGAAGTGTTTTCATTCTCATTGGATTCTATGAATTTCTTTCTTCCATCCTTAATTTCTTCTGTTTTTAAGCAGAGTATTTTTGTTCAGTTTCCAAGTGTTTGATTTCTTTTCATTGCTTTTTCTGTCATTGATTTCCACTTTTATGGTCCTATGGTCAGAGAAGATGCTCTGTAATATTTCTGTATTTTGGATTCTGTTAAGATTTGATTTATGATCTAATATGTGGTTTATTCTAGACAATATTCCACGTGCCCTGGAAAAGAAAGTATACCTGGCTGCTGTTGGGCAGAGTGTTCTGTATATGTCCCTGAAGTCAAGTTGGTTGATGGTGGCATTTAGATCTTCCATGTCTTTGTTGAGCTTCTTTCTAGATGTTCTGTCCTTCACTGAAAGTGGTGTGCTGAAGTATCTTAAAATTATTGTTAGCTGTCTTTCTCACTTTTCAATGCTTTTAAAGTTCATTTTATGTATCTTGAAGCCCTGTCATTGTGTGCATAAATATTTAATATGGTTATATCCTCATGGTATATTGTCCCTTTAATCATTATATAGTGTCCTTCCTTATCCTTTGTGGTAGATTTAACTTTATAATCTATCTTGTCAGAAATTAATATTGTCACTCCTGCTCTTGTTTGCTCGATATATATTTTTTCCATCCTTTAAGTTTTAGTTTGTTTAAGTCTACAGTTTGTCTCTGGTAGGCAGCAAATAGATGGATCATGTTTTTTTATCCATTCTGCCACTCTCTGTCTCTTTATCGGTGTATTTAGTCCATTTACATTCAGCATAATTATGGCTAGGTATGAGTTTAGTGCTGTCATTTTGATGTCTTTTTTTGTGTGTTTTTGACAGTTTCTTTTCCCACTAAATATTTGTGCTAAGTAGTTCATATATCATCTTTCCTTCTTAACCGTTGCTGTTGATTTTGTTTCTGCTGAGTCTATTTTTTTCTTGTAATTTATTTTGATGAGTAGGATTGTTAGTCTTCTTTATGGTTACCTTAAATTTTTTAATTTACCCCTATTTTTCTAAGTTTAAACCTAACTTTTATTTCTTTATATGCCTTTACTTCCTCTCCACATGAAAGATCTATGGCTACATTTTTTAGTCCCTCTTTATTGTTTTAATGTTGTCATCTTTTACACAACAACATCGCTGTTTCCCTGTTTTTAGTGTTTTTTATCTTGATTTATTTTCACGATTTCTTTATCTGGGTTGACATCTGGTTGCTCTGTCCTGTGTTCTAGTCTTGAGCTGATATCTGATATTATTGATTTTCTAACCAGAAAACTCCCTTTAGTATTTCTTGTAGTTTGGTTGTTACAAATTCCCTAAACTTCTGTTTATCTGGAAATGTCCAAATTTTGCATTCATATTTGAGAGACAGTTTTGCTGGATATTTGATTCTTGGCAGGCAATATTTTTCCTTCAGTGCTTTATATAAGTCATCCCATTGCCTTCTTGCCTGCATGGTTTCCGCCAAGTAGTCCGAGTTTGTTCTTATTGACTCCCCTTGGTAGATGACTTTTTGTTTATCCCTAGCTGCTCTTAAAATTCTCTCTTTATCTTTGGTTTTGTTTATAATATGTCTTGGTGACTTTCTTGTAAGAGCTAACTTATATGGAGTTTGATGAGCATCTTGAACAGATATCTTCACCTCTTTCATGATATCAGGGAAATTTTCTGCCAACAAATCTTCAACAATTGTTTCTGTATTTTCTGTCATCCTTCCCAGTTCTGGTACTCCAATCACTCATAGGTTATTTCTCTTGGTAGAGTCCCACATGATTCTTAGGGTTTGTTCATTTTTTTTTAATTCTTTTATCTGATTTTACTTTGAATATATTGGTGCCAAGTGTTTCATCTTCAATCTTACTAATTCTGCCTTCCATTTGCTGAATTCTGCTCCTCCAACTTTCTACTGAGTCATCTAATTCTGTAATTTTATTGTTAATCTTCTGAATTTCTGATTGCTGTCTCTTTACAGATTCTTGCAGCTTATTAATTTTCATTATGTTCTTGAATAACCTTTTTAATTTCTTCAACTGTTTATCTGTGTGTTTCTTCCTTGGCTTGCTCTGCATGTTGCCTAATCTCATACCTGATGTCTTGAAGAGTTCTGTATACTAACCTTTTGTATTGTACATCTGGTAATTCCAGGAATACACTTTCATACAGAAGACTCCTTGATTCTTTGTTTTGAGAGCTTTTTGAAGCAATCATGGTCTGCTTCGTTATGTGATTTGATATTGACTGCTGTCTCCGAGCCTTCTATAAATTATTGTACTAATTTTTTTATGTTTGCTTACTGTATCTTAGCTTCTTGCTTTGTTTTGTTTTGATATGCCCAAATAGGCTGATTGAGTGAGCTAGCTTGATTATTTTCACCTTTGAAGCTCTAACGTGCTGTCACCAGATGGCTAGAGCTGTTACCAGGTATATAAGTCTAGGAGTCCATTCACTTCTCTTGTATGGATTCAGCTCAGGTGTCCAGGTAGTTGGTCATCATGTGTGTGGTACAGGCTGTGTCCTAGAATCTTAGAGGGGCAGGGATGATTGATGTAGGCACAGGTATCTGGTTGCAGCAGGGAGTTATGCTCTGAACAAGGCAGGGGGCTAACAACCATTCCCCTAGTGTCAGTGAGAAAAGTGTGTCCCTGTTCTCTGCAGTGCACAGGTACGCAGGTTCTGCAGCTGGACCATGGGCAGTCAATGCTTTTGGTTGTAAGGACTGGGAGGTATCACTTATCCTTGGACACCTGTCACAAAGGGCTAGGTGATGTGGGTGGAGTCACCAGTCCTTAGGCCCCTGATGTGGGTAGGTGAGGACCCTGCTTAATAGGCAAAGTGGTGTCAAACATCAAAAACCCACCTCTCCACTGCACAGCTCAAACAGTTGCAGTCTGCCAACAAGAGCCTATTCTCCTGAAATGGGCCTACACAGGTCCATGCAGGGGTGAAAGGTGTTCAAAGTCTGTGGACCATTTGTGAATGGACAGGAGCTGCTTCTCTCTTGAGCTCCCCAGCTTACTGGAGCTGGTAGATTATCTTTTCCCCCAATTGTTAATTTATTCCTCCTCCAAGGCCAGGAGAATGGCTCAGAGCATGCAGCAGAGCCTATTTCAGGCCCAGGGAAATCAACAGCCAGTGAAGCAGGCTTGGGGACTGGGGACATGATAAAATAAACACAAGTACTTAGCTTTTGCCAGAGCACCATTCTTCTCTGGTTCCGGAGGTGTGAGTAGGCTGTGTGGCTCACTGTCTCTTCCTGAGGAAACCGCATCCAGAACACTACCACCAGCCCTGCTGCAGTCACTCCAGGGGATTGTGCCTGAGAGTTCCCACCAAGTCAGGTCCAGCAACTCCTTGCCTCTTCTGAACTGTCTCTCCCTCACCCTGCAACTCAGTCCATTTTCTAACTTTGCCTTTGATGTTCAGGGCTCCTAGCTTGTCATATATATAATCATTACACTTGTTTTGGGGGGTCTTTTTGGTAAGAGGGACCACTAGAAGCATCCAACTACTCTGTCACCACCAGAAGCATCCAACTACTCTGTCACCTTGGCCCCACCTCCATGAAAATTTTCTTGTGATGATTAAATGAAATACTAAAACATTTAGTGTGCTCAGAGAAATGAATGCCTAATATTTATAAACCAATATTTAGAACTGTTATTATTGTTAAGCATCAATTAAGTATTGATGGTTTCCATTATGGATGGAATCATATCTCCCCAAAATATGTGCCAACTTTGCTAGGTCATGATTCCCAGTATTCTGTAGTTATCGTTCATTTTATGATCTGATGTAATCATCCTATATCTTGTAAATCCTAACCTCTATGATGTTAATGAGACAGGGTTAGAGGCAGTTATGTTAATGAGGCAGGACACAATCTACAGGATTAGGTTGTATCTTGAGTCAGTCTCTTTTATGATATAAAAGATAGAAACAAGCAGAGAGGAGAAGGACCTCATTGCTACCAAGAAGGAAAAGCCAGGAGTGAAACGTGTCCTTTGAACTTGTGGTCCCTGTGCTGAGAAACTCCTAGACCAGGGGAAGATTATGAGAAGATTTCCCCCAAACCTGACAAAGAGAAAGTCTTCCCCTGGAGCTGTTGCCCTAAATTTAGACTTCTAGCCTCCTAAACTGCAAGAGAATAAATTTCTGTGTGTAAAAACCATCCACTTGTGGTATTTCTACTATACAGCACTAGATAACTAAGACAGCTACTAAATCTTTATCATCAGCCTAGACTTTTTTCTGCCTTCAAACACACCTGCCTAACTTCCTATAACACATCTCTACTTGGATTTTCAACAGGTATCTCAAGCTCAGAGTGTACAGAACCAAACTCGATATTCCCACATGACCCCTTCCCAGACCCATTTTGTACTTTCAATAAAATTCCAGTTGCCCAAGTCAGAAATCTTAGAGTCATTTTAGACATCTTTCTCCCTCCCTTCCTCTAGGATCTAAAGAGTCACAAAGTTCTGATGATTCTACCTCCTACTTACTTTCGACTCAATATATCCTTCTATTACTACCTGTATATTTTCTATACGATATATCCTTCTATTACCGCTTGTATATTACTACCTACTGCTGTGACTGCAGCAGTATACTGTCAGGGAACTGCCAGAAATTCAGGCTGGATTCAGAAGAGGACATGAAACCAGTGATATCATTGCTGATGTCAGATGGATCCTGGCTGAAAGTAGAGAATACCAGAAATATGTTTACTTGGGTTTTATTGACTATGCAAAGACATTCGACTGTGTGAATCATAACAAAGTATGGATAACATTGCAAAGAACGAGAATTCTAGAACACTTAATTGTGCTCATGAGGAATCTGTACTTAGGTCAAGAAGCAGTTGTTCGATCAGAACGAGAGGATACTGAGTGGTTTAAAGTCAGGAAAGGTGTGCATCAGGTTTGTATCTTTTTGTCATACCTGTTCAATCTGTATGCTGAGCAGATAATCCTAGAGGCTGGACTGTATGAAGAAGAATGGGGCATCAGGATTGGAGGAAGACTCATTAAAAACTTGTGTTATGCAGAGGCTACAACCTTGCTTGCTGAAAGTGAAGAGGACTTGAAGCACTTACTGGTGAAGATCAAAGACTAGAGACTTCAGTATGGATTACACCTTAACATAAAACCGAAACCCATTGCCATCAGGTTGATTTTGACTCACAGCAACTCTATAGGACAGAGTAGAATTGCCCCATAGAGTTTCCAAGGAGAATCTTGGGGATTTGAACTGCTGACTTTTTGGTTAGCAGCTGTAGCTCTTAATCACTACACCAGCAGGGTTTCCACCTTAACATAAAGAAAACAAAAATTCTCACAACTGGACCAATAAGCAACATCATGATAAACAAAGAAAAGATCGAAGTTGCCAAGGATTTCATTTTACTTGGATCCACAATCAACACCAGTGGAAGCAGCAGTCTAGAAATCAAAAGGTGTGTTGCATTGGGCAAATCTGCTGCAAAAGACCTCTTTAAAGTATTGAGAAGCAAAGATGTCACCTTGGAGACTAAGGTATACCTGACACAAGCCGTGGTATTTTTAATTGCAGCTTATGCATGCGAAATCTGGACAATAAATAAGAGAGATGGAAGAATTGATGCCTTTGAACTATGGCATTGGCAAAAAATATTGAATATACCATGGACTGCCAAAAGAACAAACAAATCTGTCTTGGAAGAAGTAAAGGCAGAATGCTCTCTGGAAGAAAGGATGGCGAGATATTGTCTCACTTTGGTAATGTTATCAGGAGGGACTAGTCCTTGGAGAAGGACATTATCCTTGGTGAAGCAGTGGGTCCGGGAGAAAGAGAAAGACCCTCAATGAGATGGATTGATACAGTGACTACAACAATGGGCTCAAACATAGCTATGATTGTGAGGATAGTGCCAGACTGGGCAGTATTTTGTTCTGTTTCTCATAGGGTTGCTACGAGTCTGAACCAACTCCAAGGCACCTAACAACAACAACAGCAACAGCAACATTGTGCCCAAATTTATCACCTCAATCACTTCCAAATCAGCTTCTGGGTCCCCTTCAAAGTAAGGCTGATGAGATGCAAATGTGAGCATGTCACTCCTCTACTTCAGGCTGAAGTCTCCATTCTTTACTCTGGCCCATGAAACCCTGACTTTTCTCTTCAGCCTCATCTCTTTTTCTCTGTGCTTCAGCCAAATCAGGCTTCATGAAGCGTCCCAATGTCATGTATCCCCAAGCTTCCAAATCTTTTCACATGCTTTTCCTTTTTGCCACATCTACACTTACAGTCTTCAAACTTCAACTGGTATGTCACTTCTCTCATAATTCTTTCTTTCCGTACCATCCACAAACCCACAAAATTCCTACTTCCCCTTACCCCAGGCTGAGCAGGTCCTTTCCTAAGTGCTCACATGTCATCTGTTAAGATGTTCTTATATCAATTTCCTCTGAAGTTCCCTCCTATTCTTCATCTATCTATTTGTTTGTCATCCCTCTAAAGTGATGAGAATCTTAAGGGCAGAGATTATTTTTCCTTCATATTTCTCATAAGCCAGGATCTCATCAAAGACATAACCTGTGCTTCATAAAAGATTAATACATAAATGAATAGATGTCTCCACAGGTTTTTTGCTCTTTAGCATATCATTTTTAGCACAGTGGAAAAAATATGGAATTTGCAGTTTGAAGGCCTGCACTCAGGTGCCAACTCTGTTACCTACTAGTTGGAGACCTTAAACAAATTAGGCAACAATTTTTCGCTCATTTCATTGTTGTGAGGATCAGATATGATCATGGATATAAATAGTCAAATAGTAAAGGACTTTGAAAGTATAAAAATTGATAAGTAAGAAACAAAGATGAAATATAATATAGCTCAAGGCAAAACAATGTCATTGAGATGATAATTTAGTAATTGAAGCTATACAATCTGTGGGTGTCTTTCTTGAGAAACATGCAACATAGTCCCCTGTGTGCAAACCCACGATATATGGTTAATTTTTATTAGTTGAGTATATTGTGTAAGTTAACCTTGGGCCTTAATTTTCTTATCTGTTTCATGGGAACGGTAATACAATTTCCTCATAGGATTGTTCTGGAGATTAGATGCATTAAGGCCTGCAAAACACAGAACATTTTAAGTCCTCAAAAAATATTATGTTTTTATCTTTAAAAGCCCTTCATTCGCCTATAAACCGAAGAATAACTACTCTGTTTAAAATTCTTAAATCATGAAAAGGTAATGGTCAATTGTGCTGAGAATAGAATCACTCAGTGCAGAAGCAGATTGAAAATTTAATGGATGCAATATCCAAAACCCAGAAAATACAAAAATATCAGTAATTTTTAAGAGGATAAATAGATAAGTGCACTCACAGTAACCAATAAACATTAATGGTTTTACTTATACTAATTTTCTAAAACATAATTATATTGTTTTTCAAAGAATTTTGTAATTCACTATTACAACTTGACTAGTCCCTCTGTAAGAAGCCCTTGTGACACAGAAGTCAAGCTCTCGCCTGCTAACCAAAGGTCAGTGGTTCGAACCCACCAGCCACTCCCCAGGAGAAAGATGTAGCAGTCTGCTTTCATAAAGATTTACAGCCTTGGAAACTCTATGGGTCAGTTCTACTCTGTCCTATATGGTCATTATGAGTCAAAATTTGACTCGGCAGCAGTGGGTTTGGTTTTGGTTTAGTCCCTCTAAGTTCATCCTAAATTCTGCCATAATATAAATCTTTCTAAAAAATACTATCTTACCTTTAAAATGTTTCTCATAATGTGCAAGATAAAACTCAAATTTTTGACTCGACATTCAAGGGCCTCGATCACTGGGCCATTCCTTCCTACATTTTATCACTCCTTGGAAACTCTATGGGGCAGTTCTACTCTGTCCTATAGGGTCGCTATGAGTCGGCATCGACTCGACGGCACTGGGAATCTAAATCTACAGCTCCTCACACTACCCCATGAACATGCTTTGTGAATTCTTGCTTAATAATCTTTGCTCCCCCTACCAGTTTGTTACCTGATATATTCTGGTGGCTTGCATGTTGCTCTGATGCTACAATCCATGCCACCAATATTTCAAATATCAGTAGCGTCAACCATGGAGGACAGGTTTTAGCAGAGCTTTCAGACTAAGACAGGCTAGGAAGAAAAACCATAATCTGGTTTGGACACATAATGAGGAGGGACCAATCGCTAGAAGAGGACATCATGTTTGGTGAAGTAGTGGACCAATGAGGAAGAGGAAGATCCTCAGTGAGACGGATTGGCACAATAGCTGCAATGATGGGCTTGAATGTGCTGGTAATTGTGAGGATGACCCAGGATCAGGTAACGTTTTCTTCTGTTGTATGTAAGGTCATCATGAGTCAGAGGTGACTCAACAGCAACTAATAAAAACTATCTTTGTTCACGCCATCTCTCCCTACTAAACCTCTCCAGGATTTCCTCCTGTCTCTTTCTATCTTTTCAAATTCCTTCTACTGAACTACTCTATGGATAAAGCTGATGATGAGGACAATAATAATGATGATGATGACAGTAATTAACATCGATTGGTTATTATCTGTCAGGTACCAAACCAAAAGCTTTAAATATGCTATCTCCTTTAACTCTTCATAGCAATCTATAGGACAAGCACTATTATTTTCACCTGAATGAAGCTGAGGCACAGAGATTTAATAGCTTGACAAAGTCTCACATATAGGACTGAGTAGTAAGGCCTGGATTTGAGGGAATATCTGTTGACTTCCAAAGTCCTTTCTCTGAACCACTGGACTGTGCTCTCCCCTACTATTCATTCTATAGATTTGATGTTTGCCAATTACTGCCTTGTTTCATTAGTTAGGAGCCCTCGTGGTTTTTGTATCTATTTCCTCTTCCATTGTGGGGGTTATTCTCTATTTACCTCCCCATATCTATTCTCTGCCTTTTTCTGAACCTTAAGAGCCTAACCTTATGGAGTACGTCATCCACTCCCTTGCCCTCTGGCTTCCTGATGAGTTGCGTCAATAAGGATATCAGCAAAATCATATGGTTGGGAAGAAGAGTCAGGGTAACTCTTCCACACCCATCACAACTCCTTCCCACATCTTCATCTACAACCACAGCTGCTATGGGAGGGCCTTGACCTCAGGCTCCAGGGACCGCAGGTTCTGGGAACGCTGCCCCTCCTGTTCTTTCAGGGTGGTAATATCTTCCTGATTCTAGTCCCTAAGTGTTTCACCATTCCTTGATGCTTTCCTTAATCTTGACCACACCATTGAAAATAGCCCCTTCTTCAATTTAGTTTCTTTTAAAACTTTTCAATATGCCATCTGATTCTTTACTGGAACTCTGACTGATTCAAATCCACCTCAAATTTTGAAGGACAGTCTTACATAGTAGCTATTCAATAATATTGATCAACCTTCTTATTGTGAAGGAGTGTGCATATGAATGTGTGTATAATGTAACAAATTCATGAATATGAATCTACAAAGATGACTATCTTTTTTCTTCTGAATTTGTCTTATGGGTCATTATCAACTATGCCCAGAAATCTCAATCTCTTCCAAGCATCAAGTCACCATAAAGGAGGAATGTGTAGTAAGATGCTTGAGAAGTTTATTTTGGCATTTTACAAGTATTTCCTGAAAATTGCCTTCTCATTTCAAGTTACTTAATGATACAAGATACTTCCTGTCTAAAAGAAATGTAGGTTTTAGATATAGACTAGTCTATCATAGAACAAGGCTACATTTGGCCATGTGTATCTCAAATATGCATCATGGTGTGTATACGATTCTGTAGCTGTCTGTCTGCTGAGTTCTCAGAAGTGCTCTCCCTTGGGGCTATGAACCACCTTTCTCTGGAAAGTTGTTCTTGTGGCTAGTATTTCCTGAGCCTGTCCTTCCTGTCAAGCAGAACTTCATGCTTCTCACAATGATCTAAAGCGCTTCTCCCCTTCCATTCTCAATTCCAGTGACTTTTATGAACAGCCTGCTCAAACTAAGCCCAAATTTTTCCTTTAAAAAGATAACCTAAATTTGGAAAAATCAACAATGGCAGAAAATGAATGCAACATTTATCTTTGGAATTAAGGAAGGATTTCCAGTTGGCTGGTTTTCTAGTATAAAAAGCATTCTGACTGAATCCGTGTATCTGGACAGGGCTATTAGCATACAAAGAAAGCAAACCTATGACAGGAAAAAAATTTCTGATATTTATGACAGCAAACCTTTTTTTTTTTTTTTCCTCTAAGCCAAATCTATGTGTATTAATCAGTTGGAAAGTAAAAGTGAAAATGTTCAAGAGAGAAAGAGCTTTACTCATTATGTGCCTCAAACTAGTCTCTCAGCCATTTGAGAAATCACTTGCAAGTCAAAGGTGTGGGCAACATTGACTATTTTAGGTGGTTGTTAACATGAGCCAATGAAGTTTCTTCTGCTTCTGCCTTCTTTATCAAAATTTCCAAGATAGTAATACCATGTTTTAATTGGAGCAGATAGACCAAAAAGGAGTGAGTGGCAACAGAAAGTCTACTTCTGCAGACACAACCTTGTCTAGCTCAGGAGTCCCTGTCCGTCCTGTCTCACTGACAATGATAGCACTGGGTTTACAGGGGAGGGGCAGTATACTATATAACACTTAGGACAGGTGAAGGGCTGGCGTGCTGGTATTTTCAAGGTATTTTCTCTTCCTATAGGAGTCCCTGTGTGGCACAAATGAATATTCGCTTGACTAGTAACCAAAAAGTTGGAGATTTGAGCCCACCCAGAGGCACCTTGGAAGAGAGGTCTGCTGATCTGCTTCTGAAAGGCCACCACCTTGAAAACTCTATGGAGCAAAGTTCTATTCTGATACACATGGGCTCGACATGAGTTGGAATTGACTCAATGCCAACTGGTTTGGTTTGGGTTTTCTTTTCCTATAAGAATGAAAATAAAACCTAAATATTGAGGAGGATCATCATGGACATTAGAATACATTCAAGTTATTTTCCCGTTTACAAACAATTATTAGGTGTTTATTGCTTTATATGAAATGTATTAAGTCACTTTATTATGAGAACATCATAGTTGCAGAGGAGCTGGACATCTATTTGTTTTAGGTAGAAAACAACATCAGTAACAACACCAGAGCCCTTTCCAGAATAGCGTTGCTAAGGAGGAATAGTTAGTTAAGCTTGGTGCAATCAGTAACCATTCATACAAAATAATTAGTCAAGAAATAATCCAGGTTTCTTCTCCCATCTCCTTGGTAGCTTGGGGTTATGTATTGCAAGGTGCAGACAATCATGACTCTGCCACAGTCAGACAGCAAGACTAGGCAAGTTGACTAGGGGAACTTTATGGGATCCTTGTGTGTTAGTGAGGATACTCGAGGTTCATGATCTGATTTCTCAATTCTACAGGCCTGAGACTTCACTAATTAATGTATCCAGGAGCTATCAGATGTGAGGACTAGCAATTCCCAAGCCAGGTGTGCAACAGAATTAATCATCACCAAAGATTTAAAAATGTATACATGCCCTGATGTCATTCCCTAAAATTCTGAATCAGTAGTCTGCGGTGGAGGCTTGTTGAATCGCTCTCTATTTTTAAAACTTTTCAAGCGATTCAGACATAGCCAAAGTTAAGAAACACCACCCTAGAACATAACGCTTATACTGCTTAAAGTCTGAGAGCAAATGTGTACAAGAAAACTGATTTAACTAACGTTTCCTTTCTTCTCCTTCCCACGCTTTTTCCATCCTTTCTTTCCTCCCTCAAATATTTATTGAGCCCTTTCTATGTGCCAAATGCATAAGAGGAATATCCTCAGCAGTTATACACTCGAATTCAATCGTAAACATTTTCTTTCCAAAAGCGAAATTGACTTGGAAGGGCAAATTGAGGTTAGAAGTTGCTTGGTAAATAATAAGTCACTGATGCATTGAACAAGCATCTGTTAAGTCTGCTTAGGGGCTCATCAGAATAAATGTCATTGATCTAGGGATATCTAGCTCAACTGGCATAGCAAAATTTGTAAAGAAAATGTTCTACATCCTGCTTTGGCAAGCAGCATCTGGGTTCTTAAAAGCATGTGAGTGGCCACCTAAGATACTTCACTGGTGCCAGCCTATCTGGAGCAAGGGATAATAAAGAAACCCAAAGACACAAGATTAAGATTAGTCCAAACAACTAATGGACCACAACTACCACAACCTCCACCAGACTGAGTCCAGCACAACTAGACGGTGCCCAGCTACCACCACTGACTGCTCTGATAAAGAGTTCAGGACAGAGCTGGAGAAAAATGTAGAACAAAATTCAAACTCACAAAAAGAGACCAGACTTACTGGTCTGACAGAAACTGGAGAAACCCCAAGAGTATGGCTCCTAGACACTGTAACTCGGTATTGAAGTCTCTCCTGAGGTTTACTCTTCAGCCAAAGATTAGACAGGCCTATAAGACAAACAATAATAAATGTAGCTCAACCACGTACATGAGACTAAATAGGCACATCAGCCCAAGGGCAAGGATGAAAAGGCAGGAGGAGACAGAAAAGCTGGACGAATGGAAATGAGGAACCCAGGGTCAAGAAGGTAGAGTGTTGACATGTTACAGGGTTGACAACCAATGTCACAAAACAATATATGTATTGTTTAATGAGAAACTAATCTGTTCTATAAACCTTCATCTAAAGCGCACACACACACACACACACACACACACAAAAGAATAAATGTCATTGAGTAACCTAAAGAAAGATTTTGACTACTACATTTGCTGGATGTGTCTTTACTATTCTAAGCTATTCTCTACCTGCCAACTCCATCAATGCTTTGTGTTGGCAAATCAGTATAGCCATATCGTACTAGAGAAATACCAAAATTCTTCTGTGCCTCTTTTATCAGACTTGGACAACTATATATTATTCTTTTGTTTGTATTTGTATTTTACCATGTCTGGTTTTAATTTCAAAATAATTTCATAATTTATCTTTCCTAAGTTTATAAGTCTTACTGTAATTACCTACAAAGAAAAGCACCTTAATCATTAAATTATTTGCAAATCAGATTCTCAGATAGGCAGATCCATGAAGGTTTCTTTTACCTAGAAAATTGTATTTGCAGGATGGTAAATACTTAAGGGCCTCAGTTTGAGAAGGTGGAACATCGCTTTACTGGATGGGTCATTCATACTCACCTCAGGTTGGAGAACATAGAAAGGACCTATTTTATTTCGGGACTAGTAGCATTCTGTCCAGTTGGGCTACTCTGAAAAAATATTCTGCGATAACAGTAATCCCTGTGAATCCTTCCCCTTAGAAGTTAACCATGCCCATCAGTCACCTCAGCTACGAACCATGAGTTCTACCAATATTTTCTTAATTTTTTAAGTGAACTCCTTTAACTTTAACTGCGTCATGATTATGTCTCCCAACATAATATAATCCCTACCCAAGACCACTTTCCAGAGTCCTAGACTCAAATCTACCTACTTACTGTCATATCTACCCAAGTGACACTTATGTCCAAGATGTAATTAATCTTTCCCCCAAATATGCTTTTTGTCCTATATCCCTACCTTGATTGGAGGTAATGCCAACCACCCAATATCTCAAGTCAGGAACATAGGGTCATCATAGGTTCCTCTCACTTCATCTTACCTGTTCTTCTCACTATTCATCCCACTCAATAAATCATCAGGTACTTTTGAGCAGATCTTTCTAACAACTCTCATATCCAGTCTTCCCTCTCCTTTCCACTACAATTGTCTTAGTAACTTATTAACTCTTGCAGTAGTATTGTAGTTGATTTTTCTAGCTAGAGTATTCTTCAAGTCAGCCTCAATGGACCCACCAAAAAAAAAATTTTTTTTTCTAAAACAGAAGTTTGACCATGTTTCCTCTTTGCTCAAAGTCTTCCCTGGCATGAAGGCATGAAACCACATGGAATGTATGGGAAGATGTATGGGAGAACCATAAACATTTGATATTGCCCAATCCCACGAGGGTGAGGTAGAGGATGGGAAAGGTAGGCAGGGGCCAGATCATCCACAGCAGGTTAGGTATCTGCTATTCCTCTTTCATGGAATATCTTGCTGATAGTTCAGAAGTAACTTCTAGAAAGCATTTTCTAATATCCCTAAAAAAAAAAAAAATCCCTAGAAGGGAATTAATCACTCCTTCCTCAATTTTTCTTTTTTCCTCAATGCTAATGCTGTCTCATTCTGTTGCTATTGCTGTACTAATCACATTATAAGGTAATTATTTGTTTGTGTGTCTGTCTCCCTTTTGGACTATGTCTTATTCATTCCTATATCCCCATATAACAAGTTGCCCCACACATAGCCTCTGAAAGTTTATCTTTTCCCTCTTATTTTATTCTTTTCCATTTCATAAGAATGCAGGCAACAGATGTGAGACCTTAACTAAGAGTGACAGTAGGGATGTAAAGGTAGAAATAAATTTTGAGAATTATTTAAGAAATTGAATAGGCTTGGCAAATGAATGAAATAAGGTAATAGTGATCATCAGGCCCCTTTCTTTAAGAAGGAACTCTTCTCTCCTGTCTTTAGTTGTATCGTATTTCAGTTATTTAGAATTTTGTTTATTTTGTTCATTTACTCTCTATAATTTATGGTGAATCTAACATTAATTTTGCATTGAATCATATCAAATCTAATTATAAATACTTTGAGCACATTTCCATGTTTTAGTGTCATTTTTGTTGTTGTTGTTATTGTTAGGTGCCATCAAGTCAGTTCTGACTCATAGCTACCCTATGTACAATAGAACAAAACACTAGGATCTTCCTCATAATTGTTGTTATGCGTAAGGCCGTTGTTGCAGCCACTGTGCCAGTCCATCTCATTGGGGGTCTTCTTCTTTTTCCCTGGCCCTCTACTTTACCAAGTATGATTTCCTTCTCCAGGGACTGATCCCTCCTGACAATATGTCCAAAGTATGTGAGACGTAGTCTCTCTGCTCTTGCTCCTAAAGAGCATTCTGATTGTACTTCTTCCAAAACAGATTTGTTCGTTCCTTTGGCACTCTGTGCTACATTCAATATTCTTCTCCAACACCACAATTCAAAGGCATCAATTCATCTTCAGTCTTCTTTATTCATTGTCCAGCTTTCACATGCATAGGAGGTGACTGAAAACACCATGGCTTGGATCAGGCGCACCTTATTCTTCAAGGTGTCATTTTTAGGGGTAGTTAAAAAAAAAGAGAGATTTAAGATAGAATTTAAGAGAGTACAGATTAAATTTTAAAGCAGCAAAATTAA
Organism: Elephas maximus indicus; assembly: GCF_024166365.1. Classification (NCBI taxonomy): domain Eukaryota; kingdom Metazoa; phylum Chordata; class Mammalia; order Proboscidea; family Elephantidae; genus Elephas; species Elephas maximus. The sequence continues at coordinate 171,104,139 of NC_064819.1, read as the reverse complement.
AAGTCAGAAAATGCAAATTGTACTAGAGTGGTGGCATAATTTGGACAAATTACAATAAAAGTTGACAGAGGTAACACTGAACATGGAGAAGAGATATAAATGAAAACAAGAGTGATCTAGATGGGGAAAAACTTTCTCTGGGCTACCCCAGAAATCAAACTTATACAAACCACAAAAACAGAGCTCTTTGTCTACCAAAGAACATGTTTCTTCCTGAGGCAGTAAACGCCCAGCCATGATTTGGCTGGTGAAGTGAAAGTCCTATATGAGGCAGAGGGCATGGAGCCATGAGTGGTTTTCTGCTACAGAAGAAAGGCTGGATTTGGCAACATCTACCATCCCTCTCAGTTTGATTCTGTGAGATTCTGACCTGCTAGTCCTGAGTGTTTCTGTAAAGTATACTTTCTAACTCAAGAACGAAAGAGATATAAAATGATATACACTAAAATGATACATTCTTACCAAGCCTCTCCTTCCTACTCAAATACAACCATTGAGTCTATGCCAGAGAGAATATTTTTTCGTCTTATCATATCACTCTGCTACTGAGAATAATTTTAGAAACCCTTTCACAGCAAGTCAGCTCTCAACCATTAGGCCAGTCATGCGTGCTGGACCAGTAGCCTCAGTGAGTCAGCAAAATAGTTAATGACATCATACTTACCGGGTCAGGACCCTGCACTTCCATGTCAGCATCTGTCTTTAGATATTTGCTGGCCTTCCAACACCTACCATGGCTCCAGGTTTGGGTTGGGAAGACCTCTCTTGCCAACTTATTACAATGAGACAGTGGATGCAGTGACTGCCAGGGCAATCTTGGGGTGGCCTTAGTGTTTCAGTTCTTACTGCAGATCCTCCCCAAATGCCCTCTCCTCTCTGACATCTAAACCAAAAAAAAAAAAAAGAGTCAAACCCACTGCTGTCAAATGGATTCTGACCCATAGCGACACTAGAGACCTTAGAGGACTGAGTAGAATTGCCCCATAGGGTTTCCAAGGAGCGGCTGGTGGATTTGAACTGCCAATTTTTTGGTTAGCAGCTATATCACTTAACCCTCTGATATCTAGGTGCCAAAAAATTTACATAGAGGGCAGAATCATCAGCTTGGAAGGAAAAAGAAAGTATAAATATTTGCTCCAGAAAATAGAAGAGTAAATAGATTACAAAATGGGGCTAAATCACTAGGAAGTGTTGAAAGACTAAGATCTATAGACAAAACCTGAATCTATGAAAATTGGAAATCATCAAAAATGAAATGGAATGCATAAAGATTGATATCCTAGGTATTCATGAGTTGAAATGGACTGGTATTGGTCGTTTTGAATCAGACAATCATGTAGTCTACTATGTCAGGAATAATAACTTAAAGAGGAATGGCATTCTATCCAACATCAAAAAAACATTTCAAGATCTATCCTGAACTACAATGCTGTCAGTGATAGGATAATATCGATACACCTACAAAGAAGGCCAGTTAATAGGACTATGATTCAAATTTACGTACCAACCACTAAGGCCACAGATAAGGAAATTGAAGATTTTTATTAGCTTCTGCAATCTGAAATTGATCGAACATGCAATCAGTATGCATTGATAATTACTGGTGATTGGAATGCGAAAGCTGGAAACAAAGAAGGATCAGTAGCAGGAAACTATGGCCTTGGTGATAGAAATGATGCTGGAGATATTATGATAGAATTTTCCAAGACCAATAACTTCTTCATTGCAAATATATTTTTCACCAACATAAATGGCAACTATACATAAGGACCTCACCGGATGGAATACACAGGAATCAAGCTGACATCAGTGGAAAGAGATGACGGAAAAGCTTAATATGATCAGTCAGAACAAGGCCAGGAACTGACTGTAAAACAGACCATCAGTTGCTCATATACAAGTTCAAGTTGAAACTGAAGAAAGTTAGAACAAGTCCACGAGAGCCAAAGTACGACCTTGAATATATCCCACCTGAATTTAGAGACCATCTCAAGAATAGATTTGACACGCTGAACACTAATGATCACAGACAGACAAGTTGTGGAATGTCATCAAGGACATCATACATGAAGAAAGCAAGAGGTCATTAAAAAGACAGGAAAGAAAGAAAAGACCAAAATGGATGTCAGAAGAGACTCTGAAACTTGTTCTTGAACATTGAGTAGCTAAGGCAAAAGGAAGAAATGATGAAGTAAAAGAACTAAACAGAAGATTTCAAAGGATGGCTTAAAAAGACAAAGTATTATGGTGACATGTGCAAAGAGCTGGAGATGGAACACCAAAAAGAAGAACACACTTGGCGTTTCGTAAGCTGCAAGAACTAAAGAAAAAACTCAAGCCTTGAGTTCCAATTGTGAAGGATTCTATGGGGAAAAATATTAAACAACACAGAAAGCATCAAAAGAAGATGGAAAGAATACACAGAGCCATTATACCAAGAAGAACTGGTTGACATTCAACCATTTCAAGAGGTAACATATGATCAGGAACCGATGGTACTGAAGGAGAAAGTCCAGGCTGCACTGAAGGCATTGGTGAAAAACAAGGCTCCAGGAACTGACAGAATATCAGTTAGTATGTTTCAACAAATGGATGCAGTGCTGGAAGTGCTCACTCGTCTATGCCAAGAAATTTGGAAGACAGCTACCTGGCCAACCAACTGGAAGATCCATATTTATGCCTATTTCCAAGAAAGGTGATCCTACCGAATGTGGAAATTATCGAACCATATCATTAATATTACACAGCAAGTAAAATTTTGCTGACGATCATTCAGAAGTGGCTACAGCACTATATCGACAAAAAACTGCCAGAAATTCAGGCTGGAATCAGAAGAGGACGTGGAACTAGGGATGTCACCGCTGATGTCAGATGGATCCTGGCCGAAAGCAGAGAATACTAGAAAGATGTTTACCTGTGTTTTATTGACTGTGCAAAGGCATTCAACTGTGTGGATCATAACAAATTATGGATAACACTGTGAAGAATGGGAATTCCAGAACACTTAATAGTGCTTGTGAGGAACCCGTACATAGATCAAGAGGCAGTTGTTGGAACAGAACAAGGGGATACAGCATGGTTTAAAGTCAGGAAAGGTGTGCATAAGACTTGTATCCTTTCACCAAGCCTCTTCAATCTGTACGCTGAATAATCTGAGAAGCTGAGCTATATGAAGAACAGGGCATCAGAATTGGAGGATGACTCATTAACAGCCTGTATTACACAGATAACACAACCTTGTTTCCTGAAGGTTAAGAGGACTTGAAGCACTTACTGATGAAGATCAAAGACCACAGCCTTCAGTATGGATTACGCCTCAACATAAAGAAGACAAAATCCTCACAACTGAACCAATAAGCAACATCATGATAAATGAAGAAAAGACTGTAGTTGTCAAGGATTTCATTTTACTCAGATCCACAATCAACACCAATGGAAGCAGCAGTCAAGAAATCAAAAGACCCATTGTGTTGGGCAAATCTGCTGCAAAAGACCCATTTAAAGTATTGTAAAGCAAAGATGTCACCTTGAAGGCTAAGGTGTGCCTGACCCAAGCAATGGTATTTTCAATCACATTATATGCATGCAAAAGTTGGACAATAAATAAGAAAACCAAAGAAGAATTGATGCCTTTGACTTATGGTGTTGGCAAAGAATATGGAATATATAATGGACTGCCCGAAGAACAAACAAATCTGTCTTGGCAGAATTACAGCCAGAATGTTCATTAGAAGTAAAGATAAGGAGACTTCGTTTCACATATTTTGGACACGTTATCAGGATTGATCAGTTCCTGCAGAAGGGCATCATGCTTGGTAAAGTAGAGGGTCAGCGAAAAAGAGGAAGACCCTCAGTGGGATGGATTGACAAGTGGCTGCAACAGTGGGCTTAAGCATATTAACAATTGTGGGCATGGTGCAGAACCAGGCAGTGTTTTGTTCTGTGGTACGTAATGTCGCTCTGAGTTAGAACCAACTCAACAGCACCTAACAACAACAACAACAACAGTCAAAATCTAGGAACCCTAGTAGTGCAGTGGTGAAAGCACTTGGATGCTAACTGAAAAGTTGGTGGTTTGAACCCACCAGCCACTGCATGGGAAAAAGATCTGGTAGTCTGCTTCCATAAAGATTACAGCCTTGGAAACCCTATGGGGCAGTTCTACTCTTCTCTACGGTCACTAGGAGCTGGAATTTGACTCAATGGCAATGGCAGGTCATTAAAAATCTTAAAGTGAGATCAGTTAGAACATTTTCTTTCCTTCACCTAAAATCTACCACGTGGGTACAGGTACAGAGAAAGTGGAGAGTTGGTTTTAATCAGCACTGGTTTTTTTCTACACGAGTATAATGGGGGGCAGGGAAGGGGTAGAGGGCAGTATGCAAAGATGTGATTATAGCAATGGACCATACAGTCTAGTAGGGAAAGAAGAGAATTTGAGGCATACAGTGGGGGTAGATAACGGTCACTGAAAAATGGTAGGATCAATGGATTGGCAGACCCTGCATGGTCAAATAACTGGAGTAAGGGTACTAGAGAAAATGAGTTGGAAAAGTAGCAGATGGTTGTCAGACAGTGGGAAGATTAAAATTTTGGAGGCAGTGCATTAATCAGACATGCCAAATTCTAGAGCATAACCATGGAAGAGGTTGGCAGAGACGTTATGAAGGAAAAGAACGTCAGAACTGAGGAGGCCAAGATACGACAAGGATAGCACATTAGGTGAATCATTTATAAGGATGTTAAAATCCCCAAAAACGATGCTGGGGAGGAGGTCTATAGATGAATAAACAGTGAGCCATGCAGTAAAATCCTTAGTGATGAGAAACAATGGCCAGGTTGTCAGTTAATTGCCTCAAAAAGAGGGAATAGCAGCTAGTTTCTATATCATGTGAGCATCAACAGAACTGCCACGAAAGCTGGGTTGTGAGAAAACAATGGCCTCTTCCTAAGAGTGCCCAGGGAGCTGTACCTCCTCAGGGTATGTTCTGGCTTCAGTTAGAACAAAGATGTTCGGAGCATTAATTGAAGATACAGGAGATTCTGTTGACCACAGCATGGTGGAGAGGGTTTGAGATGTGGTCAGAAAAGTGGAAGACTGGGTCAGGCTAGAGAACATTTGGGAAGGAGGTTTGAGCAGGGACACTTAGACTTCTAGTAATGACCAAAGTAAACGGTGCAGCACAGCCCTTCATTGCAGGGACAGACTGTCTTACTAACCTAGGGCTTAAATGAAATGCCACAAATGATTGGCTTTAAAGAACAGAAATTTATTTCCTCACAACCCTGGAGGCTAAAAGTCCAAATCAAGGTCTCAGCCTTGTCAATTCCTTCTGTGAACATCTCTCTTAGTTTCTGGTGTCTGCTAGTGATCCTTGACATTCCTTAGCATTTATCTTACCCTGTGTCTCTCTGTGTCTATTCTGATCTTTTTATAAATCAGGAGTGATTAGGTTTAGGACCCACCCTACTCCAGTATGTCTTCACTAACCTAATAAAAGAAAAAGCATATTTCCAAACAGGATTACATCCAGAAGTACAAGGTCCAGGAATTCAACACGTATTTTTAGGAAATACAATTCCATCCATAACAGACTGTAATTTAGTTAATTTTTCTCTTAGTTTGGGGTACTTAACATTCTCTAAATTTTTAGCATTATAAATAATTTTAAGGATCCCTGGTGGCACAGTGGTTAAGTGCTTGGCTGCTAACCAAAAGGTCAGCAGTTGAACCCACCAGTCACTCCACAATAGAAAGATGTGACAATCTACTTCTGTAAAGATTAAAAAACAGACAAAAAAAAAAAAACAGTTGCCGTCGAGTCGATTCTGACTCATAGCAGCCCTAAAGGACAGAACAGAATTGCTTCATAGAGTTTCCAAGAAGTGGATTTGAATTCCAGGCCTTTTGGTTAGCAGCTGAGCTCTTTACCACTGTGCCACTTTTGTTTTCTATAAAGATTACAGTTCTACTCTGTCCTGTAGGGTCTCTATGAGTCAGAATCAACTCAATGACACACAACAACAACAGTACAGGTAACTCTAGAATGAATATTTTATACTCCCTCACCCCAAGTTTTAGAGGAACCGCACCTTCAGGTTGTATGCTGTCCACTGTTTACTAATGTCTGCCTCCTGCTAGAATGTGTACTTGAGAGCCTTGAAAGTTGGGCTCATGAATTATTCAACTTCTTTACTCATATCATCTTGCACATAGTAGGAGCTCAAAAATGGCTACATTTGTTATGGCTGCTTTGAAAATCTAAAAACAGAAGTTTTCAGTTCTCTTCCTGTTTTCTTTTGTCTGTTTTTGGAAGTGGGTGGCGGGGGGAGTGCAGTGTTATGTTAAAAGATGTTTCTACCCTTATAATAGTCTTCCAGCCTGTTTACTTGTTCAGGGCACATCATCGCCATGTGACAGGACGTGTGTGCTCTAAAATGACAAAGTGTGTGGAGCCTAGCCAGCAGGGTCAAGAAAATACTTCATAAACAAGGCTGTAAATAACATCTGGGCTGTCCAAACACAGGAGGACCTGCTAGTTTTTCCTTTTCGTGGTTGTTTTGTTTGGTCGTGGCCATCTCCCTGTAGACCCAAACAAGTCAGGGAGCCACAGTTACAGCCCCAAGTTACTTCGGGCTAATTTTTGTTGTTGAGAATATATGGCAGGCTGTCAACTGGAATACCAGACCCCGCAGAGTGAAATGACAGGAAACTAGTGAATCACAGCATTGAAAAAGAAAGCCAAGAGGTCCGAATAATCAAGATAAAGGCTTTGAATCATGAAGGGGAAATAAGGCTTATAAACATTTTTCATCTTATAAGACAGAATATATGTAATGAGAATAATAATAATAATTTAAATTGATGGAAGAGTTTTCATCTAAATAGCTCAAACCACAAATTTACGTGTAGATATTCATCAAATTTAGCTCTGCAATATTCAATTAATTTTCTTTCCGTCATAGTTGATTTGTAGGCTGTTATAAGAAAACACCCCTTAACTAATGGAAATTATTTCAAATAAAGATAAAAAGTGATATTTAATATCTTGGAAGAAAACTAGGAGCCCTGGTGGTGCAGTGGTAAAAGCCCTCAGCTGCTAACCAAAAGGGGGGTGCTACCATTGGCTGCACACTTCATCTAGCTGTGGCTGTGCAGTAATCATCTGTGCACCTCAGTGCAGAGCTCTGGGCACCCTGCCCCAGAAAAAGGTGCCAGAAATGCAGCTTTTTTCGTCAGCATTCTGGAAGTACTACTTTGTCTCTGATTTAATTCCACTCAGCAAATACTGATCGAGTGCCTACTATGTGCATTGTGACACAATATGAGAAGTCTCTGCATGGTGCAATCAAGTAACACCCTTGAGTGTTAAATGAAAATTTGGAGGTTCAAGTTCACCCAGAGGCACCTTGGAAGAAAAGCCTGGTGATCTACTTCTGAAAAATCAACCTTTGAAAACCCTTTGGAGCACAGTTCTCTGACACACATAGGCTCCCCATAAGTTGGAACACTTAGTTAGTGTTATGGATTGAATCGTGTCCCCCCAAAATATGCATTGTAAGTCCTAGCCTCTGTGCCTGTGGTTATAATTCCATTTGGGAATGGGTTGTCTTTGTTACATTAATGAGGCAGGATTAGTGTAGGGTGTGTCTTGAGTCAATCTCTTTTGCGATGTGAAAGGGATTAAACAAGCTAGCAAAAGAAATAGAGATGAGAGAGGGTAGGCTCTATACTACATGAAGATAGCCAAGGAGCCAAAGAATAGAGACTTCCCTAAGAACCAACAGAGAGGAAGTCTTCCCCTAGAGCTGGCATCCTGAATTAGGACTTCTAGCCTCCTAAACTGTAAGAAAATAAATTTATGTTCATTAAAGCCACCCATTTGTGGTATTTCTGTTACAGCACCACTAGATAACTAAGACAGGCAGGTAGATAAGTAGATAAGACAACTAGACTTGGAGTTAGGAGACCTGAGTCCGTACCCATTTTCCGCTACTTACCACCTACAACCTTAGGTCAATCACTTGATCTTTTTCTCAGCGTATCTTCACACCTGTGGAATGAGTGACATTGAGAATTAAATGCCACGGAGTATGTCCTTATGCTTAAGAGGGTCTCAAAAGTTAAATTTTCTACTATCTTCTGTGGATTAGGTATGGTAGAAAACAGAATAAGTTTAAGTCATGGTTCTGGCCCTTAAAGAGTTGAGTCTCTCAGTGGGGACACTGGCCTAACTCTTGGGAGAACTTTGAATATGTAGCTGAAGACAATAAGAAGACCCCTTGTTAATCTGGATCTAATGCAAGCAGGAATCTTCATTTTCAAAGAGCTCCCGGGGTGATTCTGAAGTGCTCTACTGCAAAGCTAGCCTCAATCCTCTTCACCATAGTGAATGTCGGTATTTTAAAAGACTCCTGAGACACAAGGCATTAAAAGACATTTCAGGAGTTATAACACGTTCTATAGAACTTAGGTACTGGAGATAGGGAGGGAGAGAAATCACAACTTTCATATAGCAATTTTTGTGTTCTTTCATTATACTAATCACTTCATACTTTGCATTAGAAATTGTGTATAATTTATTCTCTCCGTGATTCAACTTGTATCCTCCAAAGCAACCTAACACATCATGACAAAGCGGCAAAGCACATAGCAATGAGAAATAAATGTTGAGGTGAATTAATCAATGAATAAATATAATAATGTATACATTCTTCCCAATTTCCATAATTGCTGAAACACAGAAGGACAGGAGGGATTAGAAAAGGAAGAGGAAAGGTCATGTCTCTGGAGCTGCTCTGGCCAAGACCAAAGCATTTTTTGACTCATGAGAGACCATTTCCCCAGGGATGAGAACGAGTTCACATTTCCCTGTCTCTCCAGGAAAGGAATGAATGCTGACATCTTAAAAACGCCTTGCTCTCTTCTGCCAGACTCATATACACACCACGGGAGGTACTGATGGAAGTTGCTTGAACAAAAGACATCTAAAGAAAAGAAAATTCAATAACGGAAGTTGGTTGTCCATCCAACTTGTAGTGTCCTGAAATACTCAAACATAATCTCAGAACTTTTCAGCAGGCTTCTTGGTGCCCATGTCTCCTGTGTGTAATATCTCTGGTGGAGAGCTCTAATAGACTGTTAAACTAAGTTTGATAGTGGAGGAATTTCTAAACCCAAAGGACTATGTGAGCATAGAAAACTAAAAGAGGTAGAACCAACGAAACGAAGAGCTTATTCTTAGCCTCTCATGTGGCATCTGGGAGGTTGTCTAGGTTTGAATTGCTTATTTGTAATCCATGTTGGCATCTTTCTGAGGGCAGATATTAAGGCATAGTTCCTTGAATCCACTTGAGGGCGTCAGTACCATCAGTCAGGCAATTTGAAGGCCAGGTTGGCCAAGATATTTTAGGATTCCACAGTAGAACATATTCTTTGAAAGGCAGGAATGCAAAGCAGAGTCTCATATGGCAAGTATGGAGAGGCCAAGCCATTAGAGTTAAAGCCTTCACAGGATCTACCCAGATTTGCTGTTCTTGATGGGATAATCTCAATAGGAATAGGTAGGAGTCACTTAACCTATGCCAGTTGAGCTGTTCAAATGGGTAAGTCATAAGATTCACTGCCAATCTGAAGTAAATATAACTATCTCTAAATTGGTGTCTGTATCACCTGCACAAATATATATATATACCATCCCCCCCGGACAGCCTGATTCAGTAGGGCTGTGGTGTGGTAGAACCTAAGAGTATACGCTTTTAAAGATCGCCATATGATTCTGAAGCCCAGCTAGGTTTGGGAACCACTGGTGGCTATAATTGACAAGCATAGCCCAAGTATGCAAAGAGGCAGCTTTTTAATAGTTATCACATAGGAAAGGCATTCCCATTCTCCAATGGATATTGACTTTGAGAAATACTTCAGGAATTTCTACTATTCAGGTAGTGAGTTAAGTATTGTTGAAATATAAATGTGCTTAACACACACACATATGTGCACACCAGTGATAGAAAAACTCTAGATTTGATTCACCTATTTGCTGACCAAATTCTTTCCATCCACAGAACTCCCTTGGAGCTCTTTGAAGTCAACAATTACTTTGTTCTCCGTGGAGTCACTCTGTGGTGAGGAAAATGTTGAAAGTTTGGAAGTGTATTAGGACTTTCTGAATCTGAGTTCGTTCAAAATATTTATCTGTGTGTTGTTTTTTCCTTCTCAGTATTTAGACTTCATTCATTCCAATAACCAGAGGACAATCTACTAATGTTAGTCACTTGAAATGCATAATAAAGATTGTAAATTTGCCAGTGGTGGTAGCAAAAAGAGGCTACTGATAACTGGTTATTAATCCATCCTGTCCTCTTTTGGAAGCATATAGTTAGTAAATGAATTTTAAAAAGAAGAAAGAAAGAATACCATTGCTGTTGTTCAATTCCGACTCATGGCAACCCCGTGTGTTACAAAGTAGAACTGAGCTCCACAGGATTTTCTTGGCTGTAATCATTACAAAAGCAGATCAGTAGGTCTTTTTCCCATGACACTGCTGAGTAGGTTTGAACTGCCAACTGTAAGATCAGTAGTGGAGTGCAAATCGCTTGCACCACCTAGGGATCTATAGTAAATGAATAGAACCTGAAAAGGGGCTCTATTTCAGCACAGTGCCTGAAAATAAAAGAATAATTCCTCAACAAATATGAGCTATGATTTCCATTATTCTTTTTTCATTAACTCATTACCCAGCTCCATTCTTCCTAACCAGTCACCATCACTGTTCTGAGGTACTGTTAAATAAAAAAAAGCGAACCAAACCCATCGTCAAGTCAATTCTGACTTATAGTAACCCTATAGGACAGAGTAGAACTGTTCCGTCGTAGGGTTTCCAAGGAGTGCCTGGTGGATTTGAACTGCTGACCTTTTGGTTAGCAGCCATAGCTCTTAACCACTATGCCACTAGGATTTCCAAGGAACTATTAAATACATGCCCTTATTCCTATCTTCTAGCAGTACTCTTCTCTGACCTCCTGTTTTATCCCACATATGTTTTTCCCTGACACTTATAGAGTGAGAAATCTTTGGGTAACATCTCTATCCGTAGCTGAAACATGTGTTTTGGTTTTTTTCTCTTAAATTCCCCGTTTGCAGGAAACCACAGATCCTAATGTAGATTTCCTGTAGTGCTGTAGAATCTCATAATACAGGATTTCACTTTTTAATCATCCCTCCTCTCTTTGCGTAAGCCTATCCACACAGTGATGTTCACGGCTGTGTCTGAGTGTTCACTGACTCATAGCTCCAGGCACAGCTGGTCCCACTCGTCTCTACTCGCCAGCTCCACTCTGTGTCACTCTCTCAACCTGAACCTCCTGCTCCAAAGGGTATTGAGTCATTGAATTATGCCCAGTTTGGGTTCCACTTAGTATCTTCTGTGCTTTTTTTACTAAGTAATGGATTAAGTGTTGATATTTATAGTAGCTTAGTTATTGATAACTGTTGATGCGATAGCTTTGGTGTCTCCCAAACCATTTATTTTCCTTCAGTGAATGCTTCCACTGGATTCCCTCATCACAGCACATCATCCATCAGCCGCTGTCTGTCAAGGAAAATGCACAAAACCAGAGCATGTGTGTGTCTGAGCTTTTGGAAGAGATTACAAAAAATGGAATATTTTTAATCTGTTTTCATTTTACTGTTTTTCCGTCTACCCAATACACATACACACACACACTTATTCACAGACACACATGCACACAGCTTCTGTTTTTCCAGTGTTTTTGAAATTTTGCTTGGTTTATACCCCTGAGGCCAATGGACAGGAAATGAGAATTGGCTAGGAAAGGAGATGAAAACACTTCTTGCAAATTTTTGGTTCTGTGTGGGGTATGCTAATTTTCCATTTAAAATGTTTTTAAAATAGATTTACCAGGAAATATTGCTTTATATAGAAAGACACTATTCTTTAATATTTGTATATGGCTATTTTTATCACTACCACTTCTAATCAGCATATTAATAGCCTTCTTGAATAATAACCTTCATTTGGTCACCTGAAAGTTTAGAAAATACTAAGATTAATTTCCCTTCAATGTAATTCCAAGGACGATGTCCTAAAGAAGATTTCATCCTATTGAAGAAACGTGCCCCATAGAATTCCACTGTTTGAGGGAAAGATTTAAGAAAAAACAAACACCATAAATCATTCCCTCTTTTAACACACTTACTATAAAGAAATAGTTTCAGATGATTTTGTCTAAACACAGAAAGCAACCTTCTACTGCTATTTAAGTTTTTAAGAGTTCATAAATTCCTCAATCTTCTTTATTATTTATGCATTTGTTTCCCAATCCGTAGTAAAATGGAAAAAATAAAATAAAAGCAATGTAGTGAGTTTTTCATCAAGATTGTTCTCTAGTTTGAGATTATTTCCTACTTACTATTTTGGTGTTAAAATGTTCTTCCTTTTTTTGACGTTATGAACATAATAGATGGAAGTTTTTTGTTTATTGTCTTCCCTTGACAAAATAAAGTGTCATTTCCACATTGTTCCTCTAATTTAAGTTTGAAGTTTCAAAATGCCTGAAATCAGTGTGCTGACTTCAGAATTCCATGATCATGGAGCAGTTTGGTAAATGCCACAGTAGTGGTAGCCAAAAGCCAGACTGTGTAGGGATGCCTGCAAGGGGCTTTGCAGCTGTAACTTAAGAAATAGCTTAGGTGATTGCTGCTGGTGTCCCAGAGGTCATAATTCTTGTTGAGATATTTCAAAAGGATGAGGTAATTAAGTTAATAATCCCTGTTGTTATAAATACTAGATGTAGCATTGTTCATTTATTACCTTCTAACATCCATGATGCCGATTTACACGAGAATAACTTGGGGGAAGCTCTGGTATTGAAGACTCTAGAAAGGAACTAGGATCAAAGACTCCTAGATTAAAGGGTTGATTTAGGATAAACATTAAAAGGCATAATGTGAACAACACACTTATTACAAACAAGAGATCCTGGGCTTACCTACTGTTCTATCTGGTGACAGGGATTTCACTTCCTGTAAAAACAAAACAAAAATCGAAACATAATTGAGTGAAGTAAATTGTTACTTGTGCAATTAACATAAAAGCATTCATTTTTGAATACCTCTAATTTACATTTAAAATGTAGTTTAATAGTTAACGTAGGTAGGGCCACACAGGATGAAAAAGTTGGCCTATAAATATGAACACATTTGAATAGCATGTATAATGTTCACATATGGTTTACAATTCTAACAAGTTCACTCGTCTGTCGTATTTTGAGATTTTTTAACATCTAGAGTCTATATCTGACCTCTTTTGAGAAACTCAGAGTATACAATTTAAACTGCTAGATGGTCCCATTTCAAACCACAGGCATCCAAATTAACATAGTTTCACAGGCTCAAAGACAGAGATAAATCCATATGTGGTCGAAGAAGAATTTTACTAAAAAGTGAAAAACACAACTTGTAGCAGGCTACTGGTTCTCAGTGTCATCTCATACATGAAAACTGCTACATAATGACAAAAAACAAAAACCAAACCCATTGCCGTGGAGTCTATTCCGACTCATAGCAACCTAACAGGACAAAGTAGAACTGCCCCATGGGGCTTCCAATGAGCAGATGGTGGATTCAAACTGCCGGCCTTTTGGTTAGCATAATGGCAAAGGGCTGGTGAAAAACTTTCCCCCACAAAAGACTTAAATACAGAATCACAGAGTTTGAGATATATCTGCCAGGTTGACATAGAAGGACGATTTTACAGTACATTTGCCTTAGCTAAGTCTTAATTTTCCCACTTACATCCTACTGGTTGCCATCAAGTTGACGCCAACTCATGGCGAACTTGTGAGTGTCAGACTAGAACTGAGCTTCCTAGGGTTTACAATGGTTGATTTTTTGGAGGTAGACACCAGGCCTTCCTTCCAAGGTGCCTCTGTGTGGATTCAAACCTCCAGTCTTTCATGTGCATCACCCAGGGACACTTCCATCCCACTGGTGGGCAGTTTGCCACATCTACTACTACTTCCTGGAGGCCCTGCGTGGGTGTTTGTATTCAGCGTCTGGTGCTGGGAAAAGTATCTGTGTTCATACCTCTATTGCTGTCCTTCTTGTCCTGTTGATAGATATGCTCTGTTCTTTTCCACATTAAATTTCAATTTTAGGTTAAAAAAGGAAGAAAAAAAAAAAACCCTTTGCTGTCCAGTTGATTCTGAGTCATAGTGACCCTATAGGACAGGGTAGAACTGCCCCATAGGGCTTCTAAGGAGAGGTTGATGGATTCGAACTGCTGACCTTTTGGTTAGCAGCCAAGCTCTTAAACAGTGTGCTGCCAGGGCTCCAATTTTAGGTTAATAAACGTATAAGGTTTTGTCTAAAACGGGTCAGAGATTACAGCCACGGGCCAAATCCAGCCTGCCACCTGTTTCTATAAATAAAGTTTTATTGGACTACATCTGTACCCATTTTTTTATGTACTGTCTGTGGATGCTACAACAATTGAGTAGCTGCTACAGAGATTGTGCGAACCACAAAGCTTAAAATATTTACCATCTGCTGCTTTCCAGAAAAAGTTTGCTGACTCCTAGTCTATAAGGAAGAAAACACATGTTGTGGGAGGGATTATTCATTTACATAGGTTTGAGTGCTAATTTCTTATAGAAACATTTTTTTTTTAATTCTTTGTGTAAAATCGTTGCCTTTCAGCTCACTGAGGAAAATATTCTATGTGAAGACAGATGCTGCCCATATTCCTTACTATTTTACTTTTTAATACTTGGTCGCCAGGTAGATGCATAACATATTTTGAGGGAAAGGGAAATATTTGGGGCAAGCAGGATTGATACTGAAACAGTGTGGCCTCTGACAAAATCTGAAGAAGGGAAACCCACCTTTAGTGCCTTTCCATCGTCCCTTACTCCTGCCCTCCTCTCTGCCCCTCACCTTTTCCTAGTCATGCTCTGGGTCCTATCCATTTTTCTCCTTTATCTGGGTTTAGCACTCAACTGACTCCTACTGAATATTTAGCTGAAAGTGACTTTGGAATTGCTCTTTCCACGCCTTTATATTTTAAAGATTAATTTCTGCAACTGAGGAACGTTAGCAAACAACAGAGCTTGCCAGTCAGAGGGCTGAGTGTATAGGTTGCTGTCGTGCGAAGATTTCGATCTCTATTGGGCACCAGCTGCTTTCCGGCGGCCAGCAGCCTCCCCCCAGCGCAACAAACAAACACGATATTTTTCTATCATGCCATGAAATTAAATGAAGAAGGTAGGGAAGTATTCACTCTAGAAATCACCATGTGTTTCAGCTACCCCAAAGCGAACTAATTTTGGGAAATCGGAGTTAATGATAACCATTATTTCCTAGAAACTTAGAAAAGTGCTTATTAGTATATCAAAAACCTATAGATAAATGAAAAAAAAAAACAAACAAGGCGCCCTGGTGGCACAATGATTAAGTGCTCGGCTGTAATCAAAATGTTGGCAGCTCAAATCCACCCAGGAGCTTCAAGGGAGAAAGAGCTGGCTATTTACTCTCGTAAATCTTTCTAGATTACAGCCTAGAAAACCTTATGGGGCCATTCTACTCTGTCACACGGGGCCACCATGAGTCAAAATTGACTCAATAGCACCTAACAACAATAACTTAGATAAAATTATACGAAGGAGCCCAACTTTAGGTCACTTACAATTCTCAGTCAAGAATAAAATTAGGTTTTCCTAATTGTCAAGTTGGAATTGTACACTTGTTATAAGAATGTCCTATTCCCCCTGTATCCTCAGCAGTTAGCCTAATAACTGGCACATAGAAGGAGCTCAGTATTCCATAGCCTTTCTACCCCCGATGTGATCCGTGGGCCTGGGCCATCGTCGTTGCCTGAGAATCTCTGAAAAATGCAGAATCTCTGGTCCACCCTAAACTCAGGTTAGAAATGCTGAATTGGAAGTTGCTATTTATCAAAATCTCCAGGGGATTCATATACACTAAAGTTTGAGAAGCACTGGGTGGGGCACCAAGTGAGGCCAGAACCTCAAATGAAATTTGGATATTCCATTTGAGATTTGAAGGCAGTGAAGTTAAAAAAAAAATTTTTTTGAAAGATGAAAAAAAAATCAATAAAATTAATGTAAAAGATAAAATGTGTTTTGTTTTTTTTTTTTTTAAGTAAATATCCATGGGAGGAGAGTGCCATTTTGTAAACTCAGGCAGCCCTGGGACAGGCATCATTTACCAAACTGTGGACAGTTTGGCCTACGGAAAGTTAAGCAAAAGTCCTGACTTGGTCCCTAACATGTACCATCGTCTCTAAAATGCTGGAGTGGTGAAACCCTCACGTATCAAGCTTAGCATAGGCTCTGTTTTTCCCAGCAGGGAATTCCATCAGCTTCATGCCCATGGGGAGGGCTCTGGCTTATAGCGGGAAAGCTCGGCAGGACACAGAGATGGTCTAATGGACTGTGCAAACCTCTAAACGGGAGCGTGCTCCTAGAATAGAGACAAAACTCCTGGGATTCTTGGAGTTCACTGCCATGGGGACAAAAGGAAGAATGATCATTCCTATGATTTAGTGAATTTTTCGATGCTTTATCTGGGGTCACTCTGACGTTTAAAGAAATAATTTTAAAAACCACTGGCAAGCGAAAACTAAAAGTGAGATTGCCCACAATTTTGGAAAAAAGAAGCACGTTCGCAACTCTACAGACTATGGAGTATAACTTACATGCTTGGCTTTGAGCCTTTGCTATCTTTAAAAATAAATGTTTGTGGAGCCAAGGAACCAGAAATAAACACTGTGTTGGGGAGTACCATATTCCATCCTGTCCCTTATACGTGGTAAAATGCTTTAAACCTTTCCGGACATCATTAGTAATGTCCAAAGACAATTATTCTGACTCTGTGAGAGGATCATGAGGGTATCCTTCTTCTAGATTTTTCCTCTAGGAAAACAAAGACAGAATCCAACTAACGGGAAGGAGTCCTGGAGATTGTCTGAGGTTGCAGGCATCCTTGCGGAGAGCCGACAAGGAGTGCTGCCCTACATTTGGGCTTTGCTAGAGCTGGTCTCTGCACCTGAATGAGTCAAGACAGTAAAAGCTGAGCAGAGACAGCGCAAGTCTAGATGCTAAGGTGGAAGGAAAAAGAAAAATGAAGAGAAAAAGCCTCTAGAATCAATAAAACCGGCTGCCATCGAGTTGACCCTGACTCGTGACAACTCCATACGTGACAAAATAGAACTGTTCTCTATCAGGTTGTCAACAGCCGATATTTTTTGGAAGCAGATCACCAGGCCTTTCTTTTGAGGCACCTGTGGATTGACCCGAACCCCCAAACTTTTGGTTAGCAGTGGGGTGTGTTAACCGTTTCACCACCCAGGTACTCCCTAGTATCAATAGCCTGAAAGCGTAAATTAGCGTAAAGCTTTAGAAGTCTGTCTGTAGAAGACCTTTGGCAAGACACTAAAGGCACTTCTCAGCCTGTTCCTAATCTTCCTCTCCAGCCTCAACATATGCCATATTCTTTCTAACACAAGTCAGCGCCTCTACAGTTTTCTCTCTGCCTGTCTTTCTCTCTCCCCTGTACAGCGAACTGAAAAGTCATCTTTCAAGACTTGGCTCCTACAATGTTTTCTCACAGATACCTTCTCACCTCTGCCATGGCCAGAAAGTCAGATTATATATATATATATATCAGTCATTCACTGGGCTCCTATATCACTCGTTACATAATTCTCTTTTAAAACTTCCTGCAGGTGGTTCAGCAGTCCCTGGGTGGTGCAAACAGTTAAGTGCTCAGCTACTAACACAAAGATTGGTGGTTTGAACCCACTCAGAGGCACCTTGGAAGAAAGGCCTAGCACTCTGCTTCCAAAAGGTCACAGCCATGAAAACCCTCTGGAGGGCAGTTCTACTCTGAGAGACACAGGGTTGCTGTGACTTGGCAGCAAATGGCACAGGTGGATCAGTGGTAGAATTCTTGCCTTCCATGTGGGAAACCTGGATTCAATTCCCCACCAATGCACTCACGCACAGCCACCACTCATCCAGCAGTGGAGGCTTGAGCATTGCTAAGATGCGGAACAGGTTTTAGAGGTGCTTCCAGGCTAAAACAGACTAGGAAAAAAGGCCTGGAAATCTACTTCCAAAAATCAGCCAATTAAACCATATGGATAACACTGTTGTGTGTAGGGTCACCACCAGTCAGGGACAACTCTATAGCAGCTAGCAATAACAACAATGTCCTCAATTTCTTATTTATACAATAAGAATGTAGTATCCAAAGAGGACACCATGTCTCTCTTGTTCATTTTACATGCTTAATTCTTGGCCAATTTTTTTCTAACACGGTACGTAATAGATATAATATGTGCCAAATTTGAACAAAATTATCACTTCATTTCTGAACAACCTTGAACCTCTAACTTTTTTTATAGGATGAGAGTGATAGATCTACTATAGGATCATTTGGAATATTGGAAAAACATGAAATGCATTAATGGTCCAAAGTCCATTTCAAGTCTTTCATGGTCTATAAGTTTTTTGCTGACAACTCTGATTCCTAGGGCTGTCTCCTTTATCCAAAGGACCCACCCACCCACTGCTGTTGAGTCAATTCTGACTCATAGTGACGCTGTAGGACAAAGTAGAACTTCCCGCATATGGTTTCCAAGACTGTAAATCATTACAGAAGCAGACTGCCACATCTTTCTCCTGCAGAATGGCTGGTGGGTTCAAACCGCCAACCTTTCTGTTAGCAGCTGAGCGCTTGACCACTGTGCCGTCAGGGCTCCGGATCCATAGAACAAGCGGTATCAAACGGAAATGCCAAGGTGTGCTGTCTTTTATTGTTCTTTAATTGTTTCATATCTATAAATCTTATCTCCCCAGATAGATTATAGTTTAATTCAAATAAATTCAAATCAGCAAATGGTGACTGATGTGTGAGGATCCGTGCTACTCAGCTGGAACCAGTTTCTGGATTTTATTTTAATGAATTCAGCAAATATTTATTGATCCTTTACTTGAACACATGATCACTATTCTCAGGGACATTACATTTTCTTTTAGACCTCTGTTTCTCCATTTTCTATGTTTCTAAGAAAATTGGCACTACTGAACAAGGTCAAGGGAAAATCAACCAAGCTATAGTGAATGGAGCAGTTTGGTGGTTCCAACTCAATGTAGATTCACATGCAACAAATTCACATGAGATTTCAGGTAACGCTTGGCAGCAGATGGTCCCATCCAGAAAGCAAAACAAGGCAGAAAGTTATTGTGGACAAATCCAAGTCAGAAGTCTAGTGGTCCATAGGCTATAGGATACTTGTCGAAAACTAAATCTCACCCTGGGATAAAGAAATACTGTGGCCTCGATCCCAGGGAACACCTAGAAAATGTTGATGAGGGTAACTTAGGAAGAAACATCTGGGCTACTAACTGAACCTTCATAGACCTTATGAACTTCTCCTGGAAATACTGGCAATGAGACAGCTCCTACCTAAAACCCCAGAATCCACACCTTCCAGGTTGCAAAGGAGGCTAGAGAGAGCAAGTAGGAGCGAGCCCAGGAGTAATGGCTGAGCCACTGAGTTCCAGATCAGGGGAGCAGAACTCAATTCAAAGTTCCTTCACATGGTGACCCTAAGGCTGCTGACCTTCCATCCCCCTCAGTACAGGTTGGCAGTGAACCTACTGATGGGGGACTCAGAGGACCCAAATGTCAGTTAAGTAAGGAAGAGAAAGAAGGGCCAAATGGGACCAGGGGAAGGGAAGACCAGAAGGGCTCAGGATGAAGAATTTAGGCACCAGCCATTTGTAGTAGCTCCTTGTATCACTGCACTTGCTGCAATACATTGAAATTGCTTTTTTACTTGTCTGTCTCCACCACAAGGTGCTAAGCCAGTGGATCTTATATGGCTCACCATTGTATTCTTAGCAAAAAACACAGTGCTTGCCACAGAGTACTCTCAAGATATCTTGTCCAGTAAGTGAGAGAACATCAGGTATAGGCCAAGCAAAGTCAGTGAAGTACAAAAAAAAATCAAAGTGCCAAAGGTAGACATGTACTGTGGGCCAGGTAAATAAGGAATCAAGTCTAGAAGACAAACTAATGCAGTACTGAATAGTGGTTACATGTATGGGCTTTAGAGTCTGTCTTGAATTTTAATTCTAGCTCTGCCTCAGCTACTTTCTACCTCCTGAACTTGAATAAGTTGTTAAATTGCTCAAAACCTCGGGTTTCTCTTCTGAGAAATAGCAGTTTATAATGCCAACCTCATGTGAGAGTTAGATAAGATAGTATATAAAGAGGTCAGCTCAGTGCTGGATTCTGTACTCAACAAATGGTTGTTATTAAGGCAGGAAAGAAAAAGCAAACCCTGTAATTCCAGCAGCTAATAAGCATCATCCAAGGTTGGAGGATTGGAGCCTAGAGATAAAGAATCAAGTCTCAGAGACTAACAAATAAATGACAAGGGACTCAAATGGAAACTCTAAAAACACAGGCCAAAGAGCGAGGTGTTGAGAAGCAAGATCCTGGCAAGGATGTTGTGTACCAAGATCTTGTATACTCCCACCAAGGCATGGAGGAGTAACAGGGAGGATTGTAGCTTGATCTTGTTTCAGCAACTTTCTAAAGCAGAGAGTCCTTCTATGCCTTAGAGCAGAGCTATTCGCCATCAGTAGGCAGGTATGAACTCATTGGAGCAGATAATTAGCACACTTGGCAGGAACACAGATGAGAAGGGGCCTGAAGTCGGGGGAATGCATGACAGCTAGGCACATAAATGGTGGTCAATAAGTAAGTAGTTGTCAATAATTTACTTTCATCATCATTACAATTGTTCCAAGGTGGAGAAGTGCATAAGCTCTCATTTTGATTGTGAAACTCTTTTTCAAAACAGACAAAGTCGAGCATCTTATTTGAAACAATTCTGGAGGATATGATGTATTCTAAACTCTCCCCACTGTGTCATTTGTAGAATCACCGGTATATTTTAAGGAATCTCTCACCATTTGCCATTAACCTATATCTGACAGTATAGAAAGTGCCACCTTTGCCAGCCTGAAAACAATATGTCTTGGCTTAAGTGTGAGTGAGCCAAATATAAAGGCTGTTAAAATGGATCTAAGGAGCCCTAGTGGTGCAATGGTCAAGAGCTCAACTGCTAATCAAAAGATTGATGATTTGAACCCACCAGCTGCTCCGTGGGAGAAAAGACCTGGAAATCCACTTGCGTAAAGATATCAGCCTTGGAAATCCCAGGTGGCAGCTCTACTCTGCCTATAGGGTCGCTATGAGTCAGAATCAACTTGACAGCACACAACAATAACAACAAGAATGATCTGGCACTTTTACCACTAAGAGGCCACCTTCTCTCTCCAGTCAACCCCTCTTACTAAAATTGTGTCATGCTTTTGCCCACAAAGTCAGTGGTGATTCCGAAATTCTCCAGCTTCTTCAAACTCTTGCTCAAGCATGTGGCCTTTGGGGGTCGATTTTGGCTGTTCTTTTTTCTGGGTAATGACTCTGTTTCTATGCATGAGAGCAACAGGCATCACATAGAATGCAAAGTTTTCTTGTAAAAATGTCAGTTGCAATAAAATGAATCTGGAGCCAGCCTGGCAGCCTGGGGGCTGTTACAGGCTGAAGTCAGAGCCTCAGCTTATGTCTACATGACACCAAACATCCAGTTAAAAAGTGAAAAACTCAAGCAGTCATCCAGATGTTTTGTCTGCTTGATGCCAAATATCCTCATGTTTCCCACTATGCAGATGTTTGGCATCAGGCAGACCAATATCCAAAATCTGGAAACATCTAGGTATTTGGTATCTCGCAGACACAGCCTTGGACCACTGGGCAGTGAAGGACAGGAGCTTGGGCATCATTTTTCCTGACTGTTAGTAGGAACTGTGAATCTGATAAGACCTTCATGAGAGTAAGGCTAGCCTATGTAAAAAAATGAAAAGGGCTTGGAATCAAACACAAAGGCTAGTAGCGCTTTGCCGGAGGAACGGATTCAAAGAAAAGAAAAACACAACAAAGTCCACTGTCGTTCAAATGACACTGCAGTCTCTCATGCAACCATCAGACTCCTGGGATTGGGAAGTGGGGAGCTTAGCTCCAAAGCAAGTCAAAGTTTGAGTCTAATCTTGTATTGATGTCAGACACTGCTTATTCAACTGGGCCCTCTGCTTCCCAAAAGTGAGCCTAAACTTCAGGACTGGTATCAAACCTTGTCCATCTTCTCCTGACTGGCCTGGTCATAACCTATTCCTGGATATGACCCCTTAGTATGAACATGAACACAGACTGAAGTGACCTCTAAGGAGACACAGAGTGTAAACTGGGTTTTGCCAGGGCATATTTCATTCTCTTTTCTGGGCAGATACTCTTTACTTCATCCGATTCCCGTTGATTCTGGCTCTTGATTGATGCCTAACTCTCCTCTCCCTCTTCTCTCAATAATTCTGAGAAATGAGAAAGACAGTGGAAGGCAGACATGTATTAAGACAGACAGACACAAAAAGAAAGAGACAGAAACAAAGAAGGACAGACAGACAGAACAAAAGAAAATAAAAGAACAAAAGAAAGAAGAAAGGAAGGAAAGAAAAGCTTCTGAGGACAGCTTGTGCAGGAGAGTTTTTGAAACAACACCACCACAACATAAAAGGAACAGTAAGAGTGACCTAATAAACGCAGGATGAAACATGGTCATGCGACGGAGAGGAGGATCTGAACGCCTGCACTTTTTCTTATTTATAACCATGTCAGGAAAACAGGAAAAACAGTGTGCAAAACCTCAGGTGGAATTTTCTTTCTGTCCCAGTTTTGCTAGTGGATTCTACTAGGAAGAAACTGACCATTTTGCTTGTCTTCTGTAGGCCTGTGATATACAATCATCATTGTCTCATGCATCCTATGATTGTGAGTTAGTCGTTATTACTCATTGTTATGTAGGGGAATTCTCCTCTCCTACTCACATCTGGATTTTGGCCATTACAGCAAAGGGGAGAAGCAGAGTCTGCCTGACCCTTTAACATTTGGGGTTTGCTACATTCTTTTCCTTGTTAGGATGGCTCCCTTGCGTTTTTTTTTTTTTTTTTTATTGTCGATATTGTTTACTAGTTGGTTGATTCAATCATTTTTAAATTTTATTGTGACCATGGTAATGGCAATGATTGCACTCAGCCTAAATTAGCTCATCAATAGCATAACTGTTAAATCTATCAGGAGATTAGCAATAGCTAATATACACATAATTTGGTCTCCTTTGTGGAGGCAGACATCTGTTTTCGTTGGCAGCAGTCTGTTTCTAGGCCCTTGCTTGATACCATGTGCGTGTCTAACTCCTGTTCACAACAATAGCTTTTATCCTTGGGGTTTGGTAGTGTAGTTAATTGATGCCTTTATCTTTTCATGAGAGATGCCAGCTCACATCAAAAAAACAAAAAAGGGAAAAAAAAATTCCAAAACACACTACAAAGGCTTGGCTTTTTATCTGGTGGAAATAGAGAACCTCAAAGCCGGACTCAGTATTAGAGAAAAATAAAGAGTGCTTTCATCCACATTGCTGGAAATTTTGCCTGTATCCTCTAATTTTCCCTGCCATCATTGAGAATTCAATGACTATTCGAATCTGAAAATTAAAAATACGGTTTTTTTTTTTTTTTTGCCTTTGAGAAATGTAAGTGCCAATCAAAATATACTAGAGGAAGGGCAAGATGTGTGTTTACTGGACGGGAACAAACGATGCCAGGCAGCAGGGTAGGAGCCATTTCACACTGAGCTGCGAGAGGTACTGGGAGGCCAGCTGTCATCTCCCGAAAAAGCTGACGAGTGCGTTTTTATAAACTGCGGAATAAGCAATTGGGTTTGTGCATTTGTCTGTTACAGTGCTCTGCAAACTGAGATACCTGCATACTAGGGAAAAAAATAACTGTCACGGCCTGATAGCTAGAGAAAAATCAAAGCCTTGAGGAGGTAAATCGTTCTGTGATGTTCACAGGAGTGTCTACGTTTCTTGTACAAGAGAAACTGATGCCTTAAAATTATGATTATTTATTCATTGCCTCAAAAAGCATTTATAGACTAGGAAAGCAGCAGGCTGTTGACCGGAAAAACTCCAGACTAAAAATGGAAAGATCAGAGTTTTGGTCCAGTCCAGTTGCTAAGATAAGATAAGCCGTAAAACATTTCAATGAAAGCAAAAGACAAGCCACAATTAAATACCTAAATGGGCGTTTGTTAAGATAAAATCTGTTTAAAGGAAAAATAAAGCTTTGTGCTTCCAGGATTGAAGGGTAAGAAATAGTGTTCAAAACACATCATCTTAACTACTTTTATTACTAATCACCACCATTATTACGGCTTAGTCTAGAAAGCCAAATCCAGATATTTTTCCTATGTAAAAATGAAAGCAAGTATCGTGACTTAGTTTTTTGATAGTCACTTCACTACTAACTTATCTGTTTTCTGTCAGAACCAAGTATTTATGAATATATTTTAACAGATATGTTTTCTTTGTATTATAAATTATGATAGATACAGAGAAAGAATAGACTCATAATAAGCCCTGGTATATGCACCCAGGGGTCCCAAGGTGGTGTAAATGGTTAATATGCTTGGTTGCTAACAGAAAGGTTCCAAGTTTAAGCCTACCTAGAGGTGCCTTGGAAACCCTGGTGGCATAGTGGTTAAGAGCTACAGCTGCGAACCAAAGGGTTAGCAGTTTGAATCCTCCAGGCACTCCTTGGAAACTCTATGGGGCAGTTCTACTTTGTCCTATAGGGTCGCTATGAGTCAGAATTGACTCGATGGCACTGGGTTTGGTTTTTTTGTTTTTGTTTTTGGTTTAGAGGTGCCTTGAACGAAAGGCCTTGCAGTCTACTTCTGAAAAATCAGCATTAAAAACCCTATGGAGCACAGTTCTACTTTGACAAATATCGGGACATAACGAGTCTGTCTGAGTCAACCCAATGACAAGTGGTTGGTTTCTTATAAGCACCCAGCTCTGTCAAATCCTAATATTTTTTCCCTATTTCTTTCTAATCTTTAAGGGAGGAAAAAAAAGAAACATTCCAGATTTTGTTGAAGCCCCTTATATACCCTTCACCTAATTCAGTCCCCTCTAGAGTTAACCACTATCCTGAATTTGGTGTTTCCCATACATGTCCTCACACTTTTAGATTATACGTTTGCATCCATAACTATATATTGCATGTTTTAACTTTATTAAAGTGTATCCTACTAGAAATTTACTTTTTCACTGAACATTATATTTTTGAGATTTTAAGGTTTATATATGATTTATATATGATTATACCACAACTGGACCAATAAGCAAAATCATGATAATCAGAGAAAGATTGAAGTTGACAAGGATTTCATTTACTTGGATCCAAAATCAACACCCGTGGAAGCAGCAGTCAAGGGATGAAAAGATGCATTGCATCGGGTAAATTTGCTGCAAAGGACCTCTCTAAAGTGTTAAAAAGCGAAGATGTCACTTTGAGGACTAAGGTGTGCCCGACCCAAGCCATGGTATTTTCAATCTCCTCATGTGCATGTGAAAGCTGGACATTAAACAAAGAAGACTTGATACTTTTCAATTATGGTGTTGGCAAGGAATATTGAATATACCATGGACTGCCAGAAGAGTGAGCAAATCTGTCTCGGAAGAAGTATACCCAGAATGCTCCTTAGAAATGACGATGGCAGGACTTTGTCTCACGTACTTTGGCCATGTAATCAGGAGAGACCAGTCCCTGGAGAAGGACATCATGCTTGGTAAAGTAGAGAGTCAGGGCAAAAAAGGAAGACCCTCCACAAGATGGACTGATGCAATGGCTGCAACGACGGGCTCAAATATAGTAATGATTGCGAGGATGGTCAGGACCAGGCAGTGTTTCGTTCTGTTTCACATAGGGTCACTATGAGTCGGAACCAACTCAACAGCACCTAACAACAACAACAACAACATATGAATGTATTACAATTAGTTTACCCATTCTTTTATTCATAGACCCTTGGGTTACTTCAAAGTTTATTAGAACAAGCAAAGCTCCCATAAACAAATCTTTTTGTGCATATGGTGCTATAGTTTCTCTAGCATATCTACAGGCAAAATTGCTGGGTCATGTGATATGTGTATCTTTAACTTTCCTAGATATTGTCAATTAGCATATTAGAATTTCTGTTTTTCCATGTCCTTGACAACACTTATCATTGCATGTGCATATTTGAAAAAAGGACTATCACTTTATCTACACTCAAAATGCCTGAAATATCGCTAAGTATAAATGCACAACTATTTCATTATTGAAAATAACATATTGTATATTATCACTGATGCCAAAAAAGGAATTTCTGATGCCTACAAGCCTTCTCATAGGAAAAAGTTATCCAGCAGCCACAGACCGTCTCTTCATGAGATTATTAAGGGTATTCATCCACATTATGATTGATTTTTACAGCTGGAAAAAAATGTTAGAAATCATTCTATCCAGCAGCATCATTTAAATATGAAAAATTAGAAGAGTTATGCCCAAAGTCACAGAACTGTAATAATAATATTATTAAATATCATTATATAGTGTCTGCTATGTGCCAGGTTTTTGAGTTTTTTTTTTTTTATGTGCCAGGTACCATTCTAGGTGCTGCACAAATATTCTCAATCCTCAGAACAATAGACAGATAAATCAAAAAAATCCATTGCTGTCGAGTCAATTCTGACTCATAGCAACCCTATAGGACAGAGTAGAACTGCCCCCATAGAGTTTCCAAACAGTGCCTGGTGGATTTGAACTGCCATCCTTTTGCTTAGCAGCCACAGCTCTTAACCATTACACCACCAGGGTTTCCAAGCACCACAAATAGTTTATTCTCCAAAACATATTTACATGGCCACTGAGAGCAAGACATCATGCTATTTATTCTGAGTGGAACAACATTATACCAGACACAGTCCCTACTTTTAAAGGTGCATAGTCTGGAAAGGAAGGTGGCACTGCAGTATAAACTAGTGCGTGAGGAATGCTGTATGATGGCTCAGACCAAGGCAGGCTGCTGAGAAAGGATCGTTTTCAAATCTTCCCTAAACATCCTATCTGAACCTGCCTCTGCCCTCCCCTTCTTCTATCTCAGAAGCCCATTTTATTTTCCTCATAGCCTTCCTCACACTCTGAAATTATCTTCTTTATTTAACCAATTGCCCCAGTGAGAGAGTGAGCACCATGAGAACAGGGAATTGTCGTTTTTGTGTTGTGTGGTCAGCCTCTGGCACACAAGAAGGCTTCAACAAATATTTATTGATTGCTGAATGTATGAACCACAGTATTTCAGTTTCCAAGGAGACAAGTGGGATATCAGACCATAAAAGTCTTTGAAGAAGTTGGAGTCTCAGTCATGGAGATGGAATTTAAGGGCAAGACTATATCAAAAGGACACTGAGTAAGATATACCAAGAGGGACTCAGAAAACAAAAGTGTAGTATAAGTTTAAGTACCAGGACTGGGACTAAAGTGGGACCTTAGAATCAAAGCAGAAACCAAAGAGAGCAAACAGGCTAAATTATGGAACAGGGACTGCCTACCATGACTGGAATGTTGAGCCACGAGTTCTTTAAATCCCTTCTCTATCACAGCAGGGAAACCCTGGTGGTGTAGTGGTTAAGTGCTACGGCTGCTAACCAAAAGGCTGGTGGTCCAAATCCACCAGGCGCTCCTTGGAAACGCTATGGGGCAGTTCTACTCTGTCCTATAGGGTTGCTAAGAGTCGGAATCAACTCGACAGCAGTGGGTTTGGTTTTTGTTTTTTTTTTATCACAGCAGAGTAGGATCTGGCCATGACTGTGGAGCTGGGAAGGGAGATTTATATCCTGTAACCTTGCCCGTTGGCAAGAGCAAGGCAGTGAGGTGGGGAAAACATCTTATGTTGGGGAATATCATGAATAGTGTATATTGGGTACGAGATGGGGCACGTGCTGATGAGGAATGAGAGCAAAGGGAAGGTAAGGACAAACCGTGGAGGATCTTGATTTCTAACCCAAGATTTTGAAATTCATTTGCTAGAAAGTAGGGAATGGTTGGTTATTACTTTGCTGCTTTGGTTTGCTTAGGTAGGGAAGTAATATAATGATTTTGGAAACTTGAGTGAGCTTCCTTAGGGCAAGATTCTTGTCCATTTATCAGTGATGTGTCTCCAGCTTAATACAGTGCCTGGCATATAATAAAAAATATAATAGAGCACAAAAAATATTTGTTGAAGGAATAGACTGCCAACTTTAAGCTGGTGGAGAGCCTGAAGGTGGGCAAAAGAGTTGGAAATTTATTCTAAAACCTAGTTTTATAAATTTGGTTTATTGCATTAGGAATAAATAGAGGTATATATAGCAAAGAAAGCATTGGCAGGACTTAAAGACTGACATTGCTTATTTTAGAAGGAGGTTGAGGCAGGGGACAATACAGGAATGAGGGAAATGGAGATGTTCTATGAGCCTTAGAGCATTGGTAACAGAGTACAAGCATAGAGAAGTCAGAACCAAGAGTTAGTTTGGGGATGGGGCTGGAAAGTTTGGTGCAGATATTTGACAAACAAGAAGGCCCGAACTCAACAGCCATTGTGTAAGAGAGGGATAATATGTGCCTGAAGCTCTATAGAAGCCTGGAAGAAAGATATATACTTGCCTGTAGGCTACTTCAATCATATTTAGAAAGAGGCAGAAAGGAACAAAACTAAATAGATTTGGGAATATCAACTGTGTAGCAAGAATGTTGTAGGAACATTTGATTTAGCAACCGAACAATATCCAGGGTTCGTCTCTAAAACTAAACATGTCTGAGGAGAATGCCAGGTGTTTTTGGACCACAAATTAATTCCTACTAGGTCCTCAGTACCTAACATTCTTGAATCTAGGCAGTTTACTTTTCTTAGGAAGCAATATTGCTGAGTAGTTAACCGCATGTCAATGGACTGAGACTGCCAGGGTTCAAATCCCACCTCTGTCATTTACTAGCAGGTTATTTAACCTCAATTTCTTCATCTGTAAAACAAGGATAATAAAAGTACTTACCTGTGGTGTTTAATTTTACCCCCAAAATGTGACCTTTGTCCTAGGTTCCTGGAAGATAACCTCTGAAACCTTGGTATTTCCCCAGTGATAGAAGTGTCCTTGATGAGGTCTCCAGACCACACCTGAGGGGTTATGCTAAATAAGGTGACTTAGGTGGGCACTGGCCTGGCTAAAAAGATCACCTGCTGATATCAGCTGACCTAAGGGTAGGGAGGGGTATGATTCAATCATTCGTGCCTATACAGTGAGGCCCCAATAAAGGACTTGGACGCAGAAGGTTCACAGACTTTCTGGTTGGTGAAAGACAGAAGGGTAGTGTGTACCTTTTTGGAACATGAAAGCTTCGTGTTGGGAGCCCTTCCAGACCTTGCCCTATCTGTTTCTTCCTTATACTGGTCCTGAGTTGTATCCTTTCTGCTGTAATAAAACTGTAATTGTTAAGTATAATGCTTTCCTGAGCTCTGCGAATCGTTCTAGCAAATTATTGAACCTGAAAGACTAGTGGATGTCAGCAGGCCAGAAGTAACTGGGCTGGGGACCCTTGACCTTACAGTTGGTGTCCTGAGAAGGAAGAGAGAACCCCCAAATTTGTAGCCAGTGGGTGAGAAGTGTGGGTGTCGTGGGGACTCCCAAGCTTACAGTTGGTGTCTGAGGCCTTGGGCAGATTTGGCAATCTGGAGAACTGTGCCATTTAACTTGTGAAGTCTGACAAGTGGTTAGGGTCTGGGTGGGTAGGGTCAGAGAAGAAGTGCTGCATATGCGGCTGGTGTCAGAACAGAGGGGAACAGAATTAATAAATTGATTCGGTTGATCAACACATTTGTTATCGGAGGAGGCGTGGGATTTAGTTTTTTCCACTCACTACCCCATGAGATTGTTCTGAAGATCAAATGAATAAGCACTTGTAAAGCAGTTCGCATAGTATGTGGCACTTAGTGAACACTCAGTAAGGGTCCTTGAAGCTTTGTACTGAGGACTGGAACATGTGCCTTTATTCTCATGTATGAACAGGGCTTGCTCACCTGGTGTTTCCTAAGCCCTGGGAAACTGTAGAACATTTTCAACAAATAGAAAAAACCCATATCAATGTTCATTCCTCCAAAGAAGGCCACCTCCTTATATTTAGATTCAAAAACACACCACTTAGGCAAGTTGCCACTGTATTAAGTCTTAGGCCTTGCCACATGTTAGCAACTCAGGTGCATTCAACTCTCACAATTGAAAAAGCCCTGGGAGAATTTCAAAGCTATTGTTTTGGATACTTCCTTTCACCCTGCTTTGAATTTGTCCCAGCTCCAATTTTAGACAATAGATTATAAGCCTTTAAAAAGGGAGTTCCTCCATTGAATATTGAGAAAAGGGAAAACGAATCCCTGAACTGGATGTCAATGATCACTCCCTGACTTAGGCAATGTCTGAACTCTTCAGCTTGGTAAAGTCAACCATGGGGTGTTTTTTGTGTTTGTTGGTTAACATATTTTTAAAAACTAGAGGGTTTGTTTAAAACAAGCCCATCTTTCTGTTTTGTTCATACTTGTCAGACCATCACAAGTGGTGAGGTAGTGGAATTTATCTGAATTGCCATTCTTCATTACCTTTAAAAAAAAAAAAAATGAACCCTAACAATAGTCAGCTTTACGAGGATAAACTACCAGCAAGCATCAGTAGGCCAGACGTACTGGCAGTCCCCAGTCAATCTGTAACTGAAAACTAAAAGTATAGCAGGAAGTCCTAATAATGAAACTTGCAGGAGTATAGAGCTGATGAAGCAGAAAGCAAAAAGTAGGTGATAACTGCTGAGAAATGCAACCTCGGCAGTCGTTATACCTTTAAGGATTTTCTTAACACATGGGTGAATCTTCATCTATTTTTGAATTCACTTTAGCCATCCAAAACAACTCTTGGCTCTGGGTTATTTTCCATCCTCTTCCAAGATAACCCTGCATAACTTTAATCAACAGAGCTATTCCAACAAGTATTTTTTGCTCAGTAGTCTTTCCCAAAGTAATAGACAGTTCAGGTTATCATATCTTTGTGTCATGTGGTACTAAATCACACTCCAGGGAGAGATAAGGAGACTGCCCAAGTGGGGTGAGCATGGTGGGTGTGGACTTTGTCCCCCAGTCAAGGTCCCTTTCACTCCAGGGGTCTAAATGTTTCAAGCTTAAGTGGTAAGAAGAAGAATCAGAACTGGGTGGGGTGGGATAAAGGAAATAAAGAGTACAGCTCTGCCATTGGCTGAAAAATGCCTAGGTCCATCTGGGTCCCACAGTCGGAAATTGGCTGATTTCATCTTGTTTTGTCCATGAATCACAGTGGCCTTGAGCAATCACATGCTCCCCGTGTGTCCCAGCTCTCTCTCCTCTGAAATAGAAGCCTTTACTTTCATCTACCAAGTGTGGAATGTGGGGGGTTGTCAGAAAATCTTCATGCTGGCCAGGCCAGCACTGCTTCTACAGTGGGTCTTAGAACTCCACTACCCTGTCTCGCATTGTCACTGACCCCAGACATTGCATTCGGCCCCACAAGGCTTTGGCATCAGAATCCAGAAGTAAAATGCAGGCTGAACTGACCTGAAGGACACAGTTCCTAGATTTCCTAACTTACTATGTGTCAGCCTTCACTCACTTCACACTGACCTCTGCCCATGAGCCCAGGGAAGGAGGTCAAGGACTCTACTAGTCTCTTGCTGACCAAAACCATATAAAAACTATTGCTTTGGGAATCTCAGAATGCAGTGAGGTATTGGCGGTTCAGTGGTAGAATTCTTACCCCCCATGTGGGAGACACAGGTTTGATTCCTGGGTAATATACCTCATGTGCAGCTACCACCCCTCTGTCGGTAGAAGCTTGCATGTTGCTATGATGCTGAACAGCTTTCAGGCTAAGATGTTCTAGGAAGAAATGCCTGGAAACCTACTATGAGCCAAGAAAAACCCTATGAATCACAAAAGTCCAGTTCCCAACAGGTCATGGGGATGGCCCAGGATGAGGGCCAAACTGACAGCAGCTAACAACAACAACTACGGCCAGTGAAGACTCTCAGGCACAGCAGGTATTAAGAAAAAAGAAAAAATCATTTTAAAAGAATTTAAAGCCATTTATGTACAGTTCGCATCTGCTCCTCACCTACTCACCCACCAAACTCCCATGCACATAATTGAAGTCATGAAAATAGAGCAATTATTAAAGGAAAATATTTGTTTCTAGGATTGGAAACTGGTATATATTCTCATTTTATTCAATATAAAATAGCTTTGTGCCTATTGAATTGATATGGAAGAAGACAGTAATCAGGGCCTAGAAAATATGTAACTTTTCAGCCTCTGAACATTGCCAGCTCCCAGGCTCCCAGAGAAAGGCATGTGTGCCTTATGCAGGTGAGAACAAGTTTTTCAGGAGCAGGCTACAAAGGTGATGCTGTCTCCAGAACTCAGACTACTCTCAAGTGCCCAGTTGGCCTGTTCACATTCCTGGCCAGCACAGGGCAAAACCAGTACTTGCACTTGCTACATGGAGTTCATTCCATCCACAGTAGCCCAGCCCTGTGACGCTGGGGCTGTTCATGGAACCGTGTAGGACACTGTTTCTTCTCCGCAGGAGGCTGGGTTAACCAGAGATTGATTCCTACCCATGACTACCCCATGTGTGGGGGCTGGGTGAGTGCCGGTAAAAACCCCAGAAGAGCTGTTGGGTCTGCTTTGGAGCACCCCAGACAGGACTCCTAAGGGTGCCTTCAGGGAGGTGAGCCAGTTGGCCTTGTTTATTAGAACTAGAATAATCTGACAGTTCTGCCGAACAATTGTTGTGCTCATATATGTAAGGAAAAATCCTTTTTAGCAAATGGATTATGTCTGATTTTCTCCTGAAATGAAGGCCTGGAGATGAAAACATTCAACATTTTATGAAATATATTGCGTTGTTGTTGTTGGGTGCCATGGAATCGATTCCGACTTACAGTAACCCTATGGGACAGAGCAGAACTGCCCCCATAAGGTTTTCTGGGCTGTAATCTTTAAGGGAGCAGATCACAAGGTCTTTCTCCCACCCAGCCATCAGGTATGTTCAAACTGCCAATCTTTTGGTTAGCAGCCAAGCGCTTAACCATTGCACCACCAGGCCTTCTTATGAAACATATTAGTAAATACTGATATCTGAAATACACACACAATATAAACTATGTCGTATTCTACCCTCTAGTTTACATCTTTAACCATATGATTTAAACCATTTTTAGGTCTTCTGTGAATATTAAATCTAATTTTTTTCCTTCCTATCACATATGCTTGTGTGTTCACGCCTTTTGTTTCCTACAGAAGGCACATTTCACATTGGACCTCATTTCATTACTCATTTTACATCTTCCTCTAAACCCTGGTGAAGATTTTCGGTAATTTCGGAAAAATGCTTCACTTTCACTTGTTAGCTGATCATCTTTGCCTGGACAGCAAAGATGAAGCATTTGTGTTTCAAGTTCGGGCCTGTCTGATGTTGCACCACCCGCATGACAAGTCTTAGCAGCAGGGTTTATGTGAATGGAGTTGATTTCAATTTCTCCTTTTAAAGTATTAGTACCCCTTAGCTTTTTGGCAAAGTGACCTGATGTATTACACCCTGGCCAGGCAGAATCCACTCCAGGCATTTGTGAGAGACAAAACTAAAGATGTGAGGAGTCGTAAAGGTCAGGTGGTACCATTAAGCTCTTGACTACTGAAAGGTTGGAGGCTCTAACCTATGCAGAGGCACCTCAGAAGTCAGGCCTCGTGACCTGCTTGCTTCTGAAAGGTCACAGCCTTGAAAACCCTGTGAAGCCGTAAACCCTGTGAAGCCGTCCTACTCTGCACACACGGGGCCGCCATGAGTTGGAATCCACAGCAACTAACAACAACAACAACAAAGGTCTGGCAAACTGTGCTGTTTCCAGGAAAACCTGCCTACGGTGGGCTTATTGTTGTCATTACGACTATTATTCTTCAGCACCAACATCTTTCATTGCCTCACAGTGTTTTTGTGAGACAAAAGAAGCCAGCTGAGACTTCAACAAAGAAGAATGCAGGGAAAGGGAGAGAATACCTTGAGCAAGAATAGCCTGGAAGGAGCCAAAAGTGGAAAAGGAAGTCTAATTCTGTCCAAGTCCGGGGGAAAAAAGTTTTTTGAGAAATGTAAACAAATCAGGAAATCCTGGCACTTACTCCAGTTCCGATCTGGGGAAACGCACAGGTCCTTTCCCTTGGAGCGAGGGAGCTGCTGTTTGTGAATGAAATCCAGATTAAATTATTCATTGAGCCCTGCCAGCCCCACAGTTTCCAGCTTTCCTTTTGCCTATGGCATAGCTTAAACCTTAAAATAATAATAATAAAAAAACATATGCATGTTATTAACTCTCCATATTCAAATGGAAATACAATGCTATCATAAATCTCTCTTTTCTAATGTAAATTCCTTTCTCCAGCATGAAGCTGCAGGAAAGCCATTGTATCTGAGTAATCTAAACTTGAAAGAGAATTTTTGTTAAACCAGTTATGATAGGGGAAACATGTTTTTCACTGAGTCGAAAGATTAAAGTTGGTTGTAAAAAGGGGTGGGGGACTGAGGGAGAATTATTGGTTGCTCAGCTAATGATTAGATACAGAACTTCAAGGACAAATTAAGAGGCACAAAAGACAGAGTCATGCAGATAAGTGAAAACAGTCCCAATGATATTAAATAAAAGATGCTTTGTTTATTTTAGGTTGTAATCGCCATTCCCATATTCATCTCCATCTAAGTAATCCACTGCCCCCCCCACCACTACCCCCAAGTGGATTCCAAATTCCATCACACAGCCCATCTGCAGATCAGAGGGTCTACAGTTCCTTCCTAGTTTACCAGAAGCACCTTCTCTCTTTCTCTAGTTTTGCCATGTCTATAAATGTGCCTGCCTCTTCTAACAAGACTTTGACCAAGAAGAATGTGGGCGTGAGGTGAAGAGGAGATACAGCTCCCCCCACTTTTTTTTTAAATATATATTTTTTAATTGTGAATCCTTTGGTTTATTTCAAAGAATGTTCACCTCATCTCAAGTTACTCCATTAGTTGTGCTTTTTTTTTTTTTCCATTTTTCTCCCACCCTTACCAGTTGCCATGGAGTTGATTCCAACTCGTCAAGGCCCCACGTGTCGGAGTAGAACTGTGCTCCGTAAGGTTTTCAATGGCCGATTTTTCAGAAGTAGATCACTAGATCTTTCTTCCCAGGCATCTCTGGGTAGATTTGAACCTCCAACCTTCTAGTTAGCAGCCGAGTACATTAACCATTTGCACCACCCAGGGACTCCTCATACCCACAAGCCTGCGCCAAATTCCTCATTTCAAAAATTATTCTTTCAAGTGTGGACTTGACTTGGCCATGCTGAAAAAAAACATGTCTATGTGTATTACAGAGCTGTTGTTGTTAGTCGCCATTGAGTTGATTTCAACTCCTGACAACCCCGTGTGTGCAGAGTAGAACTGCTCCATACGGTTTTCAAGGCTGTGACCTTCCAGAAGCAGATCGCCAGGCTTGTCTTCCAAGGTACAATGTGTGGATTGAACCACTAAACTTCTGTTTAGTAGTCCTGTCCTTAAGCTCTGAAGCCACTAGGAGCTCACAGACAAGAGACAAGTTTCTCTTGGAGGGAGGAGTTAGTTGAGGTGCTGAGCTGTGCAAAGGCCCTGTTCATGCCCCTCTTCCAGGCAGGCAGCCCTAGCCCCCTTCACTGCATAGAAATTCAAGGCAAAACCTCTTCCATTTAAGTTTTAAGGATGCAAGTGCAAGGATATACGGAGAAAAAATATACACTTTTGTCTGATTGTGAAGTACTAACTCTGTCCAAGAAAGGCATTTGTGACCCCCCCCAAAAATATTGTAATTACAAATAGAGATTTTAACAGCAGGACAGAGCTTAACTCTTAAGTATTCCTACAGATATTCAGGCATTCTATTAATGGTTCAAATATACATGGCTGCAGTCATTTTATTACTAATATTTAGAACAGAAATAATATAACTTAGAGTCATCTTAATAAAAATGCCAGAACCAAACTCTCTAGCAGCCAATGCTTATAGCATACATCTCCCTCAGGGGACAAATTTCTGCCTGATCTCTTATTTAATGTTCGGCATTCAAGATAGAAGATTTTATGTTGTTTCTCAATTGTTCAGAGGCTTATAGCACCTATAGAAATACAAAATCTGAGGCTATGCAAGGCTCTTTGGCGTCTGTCTCATTGAGTCATAAAAATGATCACCCTCTTGTCCATGGCCAATTTTGTCTTTCTAGATAATACAATCCAGAGGAAAATAAAGTTGCCTCTGAGTATCTGCTTCTAGTGGGTTATATTGTCAGGTGTGTGTGTGTGTGTGTGTGTGTATTCATGTGTGTGTGTTGAGACAATGGTGGTGTCGGTAACAGGGGAGAGAGAAACAGAGAACAGCACGTCAAACGTGTTTGTCTGAGGACATGAAGGGGAACTTTGTGAAACTGTTTTTCAGTCCACAAGTGTTATCTGTCAGAAGGATGCTGGTGTGGCATCGTTCATTTCAGCTTGGTTCTTGGGCCTAGCCTACCCAAGAGTGGTAGTCTCTGGAGTGTAGACAGAGAAGGGAAGCAGGTGCTTCAACACTCCAGCATCTGGTTTGGATGACCACAATGCACAGAACACCTGCAGCCTGCATTTCAGCCAAGTCTGGCCTCCCATTGTATTCAATCGGACTTTCTGCCTTGAGCAAGAAAAAGGCATTGTTTATCAGATTTGCCAAAGGATCTCTGGGGAGGTGGAGAGAGACAGGATAAACAAACCCACAACAAAACAAGTGTAAGCAATGCACTGGGAGACCTTGATTATTTGTGAATACCCAAGGTAATCTTTCAACCCTGACACAAAGTAAGTAAAGCTGAAAGAGAGAGCCAAATGTCAGCATGGACCAAGACACAGTTTCGCAACTGTATTTCGAGAACTGATATTGGATAATCACATCCAGACTCTGATCCTTGGGCTGAAGTAGAAACAAAATTCTCAAGACTGGAAAGATGAGTCTGCTTCGTGTAGGACTTTGTGCTCTGCAGTTTAAAAACCAGAATGGCACTGCCTTGCCCCAGAAAAATCTTACTAAGAAGACAGTCTTGCTGCTTGTGTGCTGGATGTTCCATTTATGTACTTTATGACTTCAAGTTTTATAATAATTATGCATTGGGTGAAATGGATCTCTGAAAATCATACTAAAAGCAATAATCTTGACTTAGACTTCTCTAGACAAAGTAAACAAAGCAATCTTGACTGATATTACAATATAATACAACCTCATGATTGTGCTATTGGGGTCAAGATAAAATTAACAAGCTTACTTCCAGGACTCAGAATATAGTGTAGAGATACTATATATAGTCCATTTTGTTAGTAAATAATTCCACAGGCGCCCCTTAGTTTCTTTCCTTTGTATAGAGCCCCAACTAGTGGAAAACTGAAAAACTGCACTTAAAGAGAAACCATATAAATGGGATAAGACCACCTGGTTTTCCCTCACGTAAGAAGCCATAAGATATTATGGAGGCTGCCCATTCTTAGCGTGGAGATGAGGACGAGGAGCTAAAAGGGGGCAGGGAGACTGGTTTATGATTAGCTTTTTACAGGGTAAAGGGCAAAATGCTACTGACTAATGAAAAACTGTACAACCTCACAAGTTAGAAATGAGTCAAAGCACTTTATCTATAGCTAATTTGAGAAAGGAAAATGTTTCTTGAGTTTAGAACTTATTCTTTTTGAGGACATCTTTTCAAAAGAAACAGGAAGATACGCTGTGACATAAAATTGCATATCCTGGAGGAAAGAAATATGGTTTCACAGATTAAGTGAGAATGTAGCTAGCAATGTTGCCTACCCAAATGTGGAACAGAACAGGCAAGAATGTTTCCATGTTGGGGCTGGCGAAGGGGAAGGTAAAAGAGCAGAAGTTAGAAGAGGAGCAGAGAGAAAGAAAGGATGCAAAGCTTCCCAATCAAGAATAAAATATACACACCTGGAAAAGTGACTTATAAATTTTCCTGGTGGAATTGGATCTTTGGAGTTGTTGGGTTTTTAATCCCGTTTGTTTGTTCTATTAACCTTTTCACCTCTGCATTTTAAAGAATTTCAGTTATGTGGATTTTTTTGAGGAGTCTTGGCTCCATTACTAAAAAATACCAATAAAATGCAGGTGACCCAGAAGAGTTATAAAAGTGGAAGAGGAATTCACCAAAGTGTAATCTGTCTGTGCAACAGGGGTTCATGGACAGCTTCAGAGACTTCACAAAACTCTGACAAGATAGGCAACTTCTGTGTCTGTGTGCATTTTTCTGGGTTGTATAGCTTTTATTGGATTCTAAAGGGGTCTATGACCCAAAAGAAGAACAAAGAGCACAATTATACCAGGGATCTGCGCATAGACAAAAATAACAGTCACATTTTAGTGGGTGTCCCTCAGAATAATGTCAAATTTCTCAGAGAAGCCAAGCAGAGATGTCAAAATGTTTCTGTATTCCACGAAGCTGACTATAGCCTTCTTATTTTTCCTTGCAGTGACTTTTGGGACAGAGCTTTACAGAAAGTTTCCTGTTGCATTTTGCACTGGTGTGATGGCACAGGGGTACCCCCTGCCAAACCTCAACATGAGGTACATGCCGTCCCCGAGTGCTTTCTGAGATGATTAACTTTCACTAACCAGCTTTCTTCGGTATGCATTAGACAAATAAGATGATTTATGCTTGAAAATCCTAAAACAATAGCAATTTTTTTTTCAATGGATTAAGTAGTGGAGAACTGGGGAAAAAAATGTTTAACTTTAGGGCTTGGAGGCTTACCCAGCACAGTTGGTTATCAAAATTAAGTCACGAAAGCAACATTTTTATACCACTTACTTAATGTTTGCAGTGGCTGTTAAATAAAGTCTCTAGTCCTTCTCTTCTTTTGAAAAGGGGTTTGTTTAAATACTACTTATTTGAAGATCATTAAGTCTCTAGAGTTCAAGGGTAACAAGGGTGATAATGCCATGGGGATGCTGTCTAACTTCTTTTATGGCATCAGCCTTCACATAGATTTTATTTAACAAATGACTTAGTTGTGAAGAAAAACTGTTATATTAATCTGTCTGTCCTAGCCTTCACCTCCCAACCAGACAGTTAATCTTACAAGGCAAATTTGTGGGATAACTAGAGAACACACCCAATCTATAAGTAATCCCCTTGTCAGTTGGCATGTGGTACTATGTCGCTAAGTAAGATTTTCCTTCCAAGCTGTTAAATCGCACGCCCCTGTTCTTTCCACCTCAGATAGGCTTAACTGTGCTTCTAAAATTCACAAGAAACAAGAGGTGAGGCTAACCAAGAAATAATGTAAAACTCGCCTGCATTTTTTTCTGGCTTTTTGTTGCTTCTGAGACTACTAGGAATTTTCATAACCGATGTTAGTTCCTGGGAACTTATTGCTTATTGGAACAATTAGACAGGCAGAGGTCTTCAGGAAAAAGGTTTCGTAAATTGAGGTTTGGGTTGTTGGGGTGGTTTTTTTTTTTTTTTTTTACTCCCCTTACCAAGACCATTTTGAAAGGTTACTTCAAATATTATAACCACAAACTGTTCAACCAGACGAAAATGAAAGTAGGCCACTTAGAGGGTTTTTTTTTTTTTTTTTGTCTAAAGTAAAGCAAAATGTCTTAATAGTTTTAACCATTGGGAGTTCACTGGCTACTAAAAGCAGTTACTTTGAAGTTAAGAAGGAAGCATTTAAAATTTTACATCTGAATTTGTAATTTTTTTCTTTTTCAGGATATACAGACTACAGTTTGGGTTTTTTTTTTTTTTTTTTTTTTTTTCTTCCCGTTAGGATTAAACTGACCTTCCTGCTTGAGCAGTGAAACCCCAGACTTGGACCTGGGCCAGCTGCCTTTCAGCACCACATCATTAAGAACTCTTGGAGGTGCTGTTTAAATGTAAAATTTCCAGCACTCCTTCACCAGGCAGATAGGCAAAGCCAACGCAGTCGGGGCATGTTCGACACATCCAATTTAAAAAGGAAGAAAAGGGGAAAAGCTTTCAAAAATATGTATATCAAAGTGAAAGTTAGTGAAAAATACAGCCATTCATCTGACTTAGGTGAGTCAAAGAATCTGATACAAGTGCACCTTACAAGGCTTCCTAGATAAGAGTAAGCCAGTGAGTTTAAACTGAAGGAGAAGCAAGACTTCAATGAGGAAAATATTTATGCTTTCACAAGAAGACAAGCAGTCCCCAAACAGAAGGATGCCACTTAGGCTTCCTATGTTCTAATAATTTGGGATTTCCTCACACATGGTAGATGTTCAGTGTGGCCTGGTTAATCCAATGAGAACTATAATTCACGTGCATACAAAAAAACAAAATCATGGGGGGGAAGAAGGAAGAAGGAAAAAATAAAAGCTATAATTCCATTAGGTTGGTAATCACATTTTAAGCCCAGTATAGGTTGAGACATGCAGGTGAGAATAATACGGTCAACACATGAGAGGTGTTTTGGAGGCGAGCCCATACCACCCCTGAAGTGAATGCTAAGCTGCATGTTAGCTAGCAGGTCTGTGTTAAATAACATCAGCTCACCTCCACTGTAAGCTGTGGTATCAGTTGAACGGCCAACTATAAAATAAAGCAGAAGCAGCTAGATAATTTGAGGACTTTCTTTTCCTTTTTCACACGACAGGATTTATACCAACATATATAAAACACAAGTGTATGAACACATGTACGCAGTCAATTCTCAATTACCTGTAATTATGTTCCCACCTCCACTGACAACCTAAAAGCAATTTCTAATTGATTTTGGAATGCATTTCAAATTACCATAACTTCTGGTATGCGTTTAGCTTTATCCCTTATTACTATCTTAAAACACTTTGGTCGATTAGAGGGCTATATGATATTGAATGATAACATCTGAATAAGTGACCTGAGATGTTTAAAATAACTATGAAAATTTACAAAATATATGATCCATACGAAGATAATGAGATTATGCAAACACTTTCTTTTTACTGTCTTCTTTACTCTCAATTAACTCTCCTCTATTTAATGGCTATTTGGAGCCCTGGTCGCGCAGTGGTTAAAAGCTAAGGTTGCTAACCAAAAGTTTGGCAGTTTGAATCCACCAGCCACTCCTTGGAAACCCAGTGGGGCAGTTCTACTCTGTCCTATAGGGTCGCTATGAGTCGGAATTGACTCAACAGCAATGGGTTTGGTTTTTTTGTTTGTTTGGTTTTGGTTTTAATGACTATTTAATATTACATACATTTTCAAATAACTTTGTGATTTTTCTCATTGATTTCCACAGTGACTAAATGTGTTAAGCAAAATATTAATTCCTAATTTCTTTGTGGCAGAAGTATACGCTTGGGGTATTACATTTTTTTATAATGGATAACTTTTTTTACCTATAGACCAGTGTTGAGTTGATGACAATTTTTAAAGAAATTGTCTTTTCACATATTACACATTTTCTTAATAACTTGCCATATAAATATACCTGGCATTTGGGGTTTCAGAGTATTTCACCTTATAAATATACTTGGGCCTTTGCAACTGCCTTTCAAAGAAAAAGAATAGTCAGAACAAACACACAAAAAGAATATGCAGACAATACTAGTAACACTTTTTATCCTTATATTTAAAAATATACCTCCATATTTCCTTAGAATTGATAATTTCGTTTCCTCTCTTG
The DNA here is from genome assembly GCF_024166365.1 of Elephas maximus indicus. NCBI lineage: Eukaryota > Metazoa > Chordata > Mammalia > Proboscidea > Elephantidae > Elephas > Elephas maximus. The sequence continues at coordinate 171,062,317 of NC_064819.1, read as the reverse complement.
CAAGCTGTACAAAAACTAAATCTGAATAAATCCACACACTTGAGAATTCTGAGTTTTAGTTGTAACTTTTTGTGAGTAGGTAACTTTTAGCAAATCGATTCAAACAAAAGGATTAACTTAAAGGAATTGTCAACAAATGTACAAGGATGGAAAAGCAAGTTATTTATCTTGGCCTTGGTAGTGTCTTTGTGTCAAGACATTATCTCTGTGTCAAGAAATTATCATAAATTTATCTTGGCCTTGGTAATGCCTTTGTGTCAAGCCCACAGCAGATAAAAATACATGTTTTGCTAAGGGCAGGATTCCAGTCTTAGAACTCTGCTTTCCAGTCTTGTGCTCTTTATACCTATTTTTAAAGGAGTATGCCATTATTATCTGGCCCCCAGACTACACATTTTTTTAATTTAAGTTTTTATTGGTGTATTTTTGCAATATACTCGGGAAGGATGCCAAGATGTTAACATTGACATCAATAAAAAAATAATGTGCTTTAAAGGAAAGAGAGAGAGAAAAGGAGGAAGACAAACTATTTCATGTCCCTAGCCATATTACTGTCAACATTAAAGAGCTACAGTAAAAGTAAGAAGAGAGAAAAAATGGCACACACGTGTATCCAATAATATTTATCACCAAAATATGCCAAATTTTCATGGTATTTATTGTTTTGACCCCATCTAAAAATTATTTCTTACCAAAGTTTGTAGACAGGGCATGTGTAATTTGAATAGTTGTAGTCACTTATTTGTCTGATATAAAATTTTCAACCATTAGAATAGGTATTATGTAATTTGTCTTAATTTTCACTAAAACACAAACTTTCATACTTTTCTGAAATCATAAAACTACACTCTATCTATTGTGATATAAAGGATTCTTTAATATTATTTTTTTAGTACACGATTTCCTATAAATTGAGAAATATGTTTGTGGCTAAAATTGGCTTTATGAAACCAGTTTTATGTATTTTATTGTTGTTGTTAGGTGTCGTGGAGCCGGTTCCGAATCATAACGACGTTATGCACAACAGAACGAAACACTGCCTGGTCTAGTGCCTTCATTACAATCGTAGTTATGCTTGAGCTTATTTTGCAGCCACTGTGTTAATCCACCTCGTTGAGGGTCTTCCTCTTTTCCGTTGACCCTGTACTTTGCCAAACGTGATGTCCTTCTCCAGAGACTGATCCCTCCTGACAACATGTCCAAAGAATATAAGATGCAGTCTCGCCATCCTTGCTTCTAAGGAGCATTCTGGTTGTACTTCTTCCAAGATAGATTTGTTCATTCTTTTGGCAGTCCATGGTATATTCATTACTCTTCGCCTACACTACAATTCAGAGGTGTCAATCCTTCTCCGGTCTTCCTTATTCATTGTCCAGCTTTCACGTGCATGTGATGCAATTGAAAATACCATGGCTCGGGTCAGGAGCACCTTATTCTTCAAGGTGACATCTTTGCTTTTCAACATTTTGAAGAGGTCCTTTGCAGCAGATTTACCTAATGCAATGTGTCTTTTGATTTCTTTACTGCTGTTTCCATGGCTGTTGATTGTGGATCCAAAGAAAATGAAATCCTTGATAATTTCAGTCATTTCTACGTTTATCCTGATGTTGCTCATTGGTCCAGTTGTGAGGATTTTTGTTTTCTTTATGTTGAGATGCAATCCATACCAAAGGCTGTGGTTTTTGATCCTCATTAGTGCTTCAAGTCCTCTTCACTTTCAGCAAGCAAGGTTGTGTCATCTGCATAATGCAGGTTGTTAACAAGTCTTCCTTCAATTCTGATACCCCATTCTTCTTTATATAGTCCAGCTTCTCGGATTATTTGCTCAGCATACAGATTGAATAGGTATGGTGAAAGGATACAACCCTGGCGCACACCTTTCCTGACTTTAAACCAATCAGTATCCCATTGTTCTCTCCAAACAACTACCTCTTGATCTATGTAAAGGTTCCTCATGAGAATTAAGTGTTCTGGAATTCTCATTCTTCTCAATGTTTTCCATAATTTGTTATGATCCACATAGTTGAATGCATTTACATAGTCAATAAAACACAGGTAAACATCCTTCTGGTATTCTCTGCTTTCAGCCAGGATCCATCTGACATCAGCCTTGATATCCCTGGTTCCACGTTCTTGTCTGAAAGCGGCCTGAATTTCTGGCAGTTCCCTTTTGATATACTGCTGCAACCATTTTAGAGGACATATAAATGTGAATAGAGTTTCCAAAAAGAGTAATAGTTATTAGAACTCTACTTTCCTTCAAATAATGTTGCAAAGAAATTTTCTTGTGAAGACCAAGCAAAATGGACTTTTCTAGTCATCTATTTCTCCTTTTCCAAGTTTCAGAGAGAGGAAAAAAAAAGCATAACTTAATCATATCAATCTTTCATTTGAGAGCTGGTGAACCATTGAAAAGTCTATGTGCCAATAGTTGGTATATTTTAGGCCAGACAAGTAACTTGTTGGTTATTTCTTCTATCCTGGAAAAGAGAGAGTCCCATTACAATAGAGAAAAAATAGAACCCATTTATAAAGATTGTGGTAAGAAGAAGAATCTGGAAGTTGAAATTTAAAACTGTAAAATTCTCTTTAAGAATATATAGTGTTAGGTTGAACTGTATGAACTTACCAAAGAATATAATCATTATAACCCATAAAAATGGTAGGTTCATATGGTACAAACTAATAAATTAGTGAAATATTCCAAGAAGTTAGGGAAAAGAGAATAGATAGGTGTGAATAGGAGCTAGACATGAATTAAAAAAAAAAAAAACCTGTTGCCATCAAGTTGATTCCAACTCATACCAACCCTATAGGACAGAGTAGAACTGCCCCATACAGTTTCCAAGAAGCACCTGGTAGAATCAAACTGCTGGCCTTTTTGTTAGTAGCCACAGCACTTAACCACTATGCCACCAGGGTTTCCAGACATGAATAGAGGAAATAAAATTTTAAAACCATTTCCTTATTAACACGAATTATTATTTTAATCTTTAGCATTTGCTAACAAAATACGTATATCAACCAAAGCCTAAAAGCATTTTTTATCACAGCACAGTCAGGCTATCACTTGTTCCTATTTGTTTAAGTCACCCTATTTATATATACCCTATATACTAGAATTTTTCTGATCTAAGAAATCACATCTGCTTCAAAAAAACAAAGAATATTACAACAACATGGATTTGTTTGAAAGGGTCACTGTTGTCTACTTTTGGAAGACAGGCAAAATTACGAATTTCTCAATGAAAGATAAATGTTCAAAGTGTTGCCTGATTAGGGTCTGTGGCCTGGAGCAGTCAAGCCAGTGAAATGTACTCCAAGTCAAGAAAGAGAGAGAAAGTTTATTAGGAGGTGACACCAATGGAAAGTCCAACAGCAACATTGGCGGTCTTCATGTAGTCTCGAAAGGCAATCTCTACATCATTTTTGCAAGGGTTACATAGTATCTTCAGACATGTAGTCCACAGAAGGTTGGATGAGTATACATCAAAGACAATTACAAGAAACTCTTTATTAGGCTAAAGATATGCTTGCTGGACATCTGGACTCTAATCTTTATGTTTGTAACAGGCAAAAAAACTTACATAAAAGTCTCTCAGCTAGTGGAACTGGCCTGCCAAGTTTACTCTGACAGAGATAAAGAGTAAGAAAGAAAGTTGCAGACCAAAAGTGCCAGGCAGCCTTCCTAGCTGCTGTCTTGCAGGCTGAAGTCCATCCCCCAAGAGAACAAAGAAAAGGAAGGAGACCAAGGCCACAAGAGCCAAGAAGCTCCACACCCCTTTGGAAAGAGACCAGTGCAGCTGGTGTAATAAAAAAAGGACATTGAAAGTGAGAGTGCACAAGATACCAAGCCAGAAAAAAAAAATTTATAGGTTACTTAGAGTATCATCATGGTGTTGGTTATGTCAAGCTCTCATTCGCCCATTTTGAAAAGGAGAAAACGATCTACGAGATATTAGGGTCATGAAAGTTCTAAATTCCAGATGCTTTCAAGAGAAATAAACTTTCATGTTGTAACTCAACTGCTGAAATCTAAAGTAAATCTAATGTTCAATAGGGAAATAGTTAAGAAAACACTAAAATTACACATAATTCAATTCTAAAAGCTCACTATTTGTTGCAATATTATAATCTTAATCTGATAGAAGTGCCCATGCATAGGTGTAAGTGTATTTTTACTTTTTCCTAACTTGAATTTTGCCGCAGGAATATGTCAAATACTTTCATATCCAAAACAACTGATGACGAAATGGGACCTCCTTAATAAAACAGAATCAAAGGTTTCAATCATATTCTCTATTTATATACAAATAAAGAAAAGATTTTCAGGAACAAATAGATGGTTTTTGCAATTTTAGGTATATTGACAATAGGAAGAGTCTCACTTCCCTGATTGTGAATGTCCTAAAACTGAAAAAATAAACCAGCAGCTATAGAGTCAATTCTGACTCATGGCAACCTCGTGTGTTGCAGAGCAGAATGCACACCAGGAACCAGTTTTGTGTTCTCAGTTCCAGCCTCCTGTCATAAAGCTATGGCTCAGTACAAGGCAAATGTGTTGTGAGTTTTCAAGGTTGTGACCTTTCCAAAGTAGATTGCCAGGTCTTTCTTCAGAGGTGCCTCTGGGTAGATCCACTAGCCCATAAGAAAACCCATTGCCATCTAGTCTGTTCTGACTCATAGTGACCCTATAGGACAATGTAGAAATGCCGCATATGGTTTCCAAGGATCAGCTGGTGGATTCGAACTGCCAGCCTTTTGATTAGCAGCTGTAGCTCTTAATCACTGTGCCACCAGTCCTAGAAAGTGCTTAAATCCAAGGACTTGGCACTCACTAAGTACCATACTTTTGTAGACATTATTAAACTGCTGGATTTAAACAATATTCAGACTTCCAGTATCATTATAATGTTATCACTGTAAGAATTAATTTTTCTCACTTGCAAGTAACAGAAACCCAGCTCAAAAGCACTAAAGCGAAAGAAACGCAACGAAACAGTCAAGTTAAGACTTTATTCAAGCTTCAAACAATTTTGGAACCAGTTTTTCGCTCTCTAGTTCAGGCATCCACTCCTCAGTGGTGGCTCCATTCTAAGACAACACATGGCTGCAAGATGACTGACAGCAAATCTGTGGGCCACATTTTTCTAGGTTTCAGTCCATCCAAAAGATCAAACATCTTTGTCCTTGCATTCCCAGTGAAAGTCCAGAACTCACTCTGGTTGATCCATCTTAGATCCTAAGTTCATACCTGATTCAATCACTGTGACCAAAAGAATAAAAATTATTCCTGGGGTCATGCGCTCTACCCTTAGGACCCTACCACAAAATTGGGGGCGGGGGGGATGGGTTCTAAACAATAATGCAGTTGTCAGAAGGAATGCAGTGTGACAGAGCAAACTACAAACCGATTAATTTGAAACATGAACCAAGCAGGTAGAAATGTTAGGAAGCTGGGTCAGAAAGAGAAACCGTACTCAAATCAGTTTGGTCCTTTTCAGCCTAGATAATACTTTTGTTTTTGATTGTGAGGATGGCAAATTCAGTCGAAATTGAAATAGGCTATTTAGAGAATCCTAAAAGTTTTTTTCTCAAACTGTTGTGGAGCTGTTGCCTGAACACAGTCTTATCATATCTCAGAATATAATTTGGGGCTACACTCTGCACAGCTGGACTCAAGAACCTTCAGATTACATGGGAAGAGATTTCTAGCATAAACAGGGCCTGAGAAGAGCCCACAAATGGGGCTATTGATGCAAAGCTCTGTGGATTAAGTTCAACACCTTGAATTACATGGGAAATGAACAGGAGCTAAGGGGACACAGGTGTGGCATGTCCAGAGGAGCCTACATTCTTAAATCGACAGGCAGCCATATTCTATTCAAGCTGCTTTCCCCGGGTGGTCTGACTAACAAAGCTTCCTGTCATAAAGCTATCGTTCAGTACAAGGCGAGAGTATTGTGAATGCCAGGTTCAAAACAGTTCATTGAAAACTTCTTGGTTAAGTAATTAAAGCAGGCTGAGCTTTGGGAAATCCTCCAGGAGGGAACTCATTTTGAGAACAGCTTTCCAATTCACATGTTTCCCAAGCCAAGGGTAAGCTTAGTTCAGATGAATAACACACTTGCACACACACATACATACACACCACAGAAACTGTGGTATTAAAAAGTAGAATTGAGATCAGGGTTCAACCACAGCCGAAGTGAGTAGGTTTAACGAAAACTAGAAATTTTGTCTCCAAAAGCCTTCTGTTTATTGGACTGTTTTGCTTGATTGCTACTTTTTGTGTCTCTAGATTCAAATCTACGTTAGAAATATTCCAGGCGAAATTGCCTGCCTCAGCTGCACAGCATTGCTTTTTTTCAGTTAGGCAAATAAATAAAGTATATGTGTTTCAAATGAATGAAAGACACGCAGAATTTTATTTTTCACCAATCTGAAAATAAAATAAAGTGGAGTCTTTGTTCTTAGACATTAAAAAAAAAAAAGAAAGAAAAAATGGATCTTATAGAAGATAGTTTGCCTCAGGGCAAGTGACCAGAATGATTTTTCAAAGTCCTTTCCAATTCTATTTTTCAATGTTTCCAGAATATAGGCGGTTATATTTTTTACATTTTGCAATTTGTGGAAATTGTGTTCATGGTACTTATATTAGTTTCCTAATTGCTACTGTAATGAAGTACCACAAATTTACTGGCTTAAAGCAACACAAATGTATTCTCTTACAGTCCTGGAAATCAGAAGTCCTGAACCAGTTTCACTGGGCGAAAAAGTCAAAGTGCCAACAGGGCTGGTTCCTCCTGAAGGCTCTGAGGGAAAAATTCATCTTCCTGCCTTTTTCAGCTTTTAGTGGCCACTTGATATTCCTTGGTTTGTGGCCCCTTCTTCCATCTTCAAAGCACATCACTCCAATCTCTGCTTCCTTCATCACATTGCCCTCTCTAACTCTGACCTTCTTGCATTCCTCTTTACAAAGACACTTGTGATTCCATTGGTGCTCCCAGAATAATCCAAGATAATCTCCCTATCTCAAAATCCTTAATTTAATCACATCTGCAATGTCCCTTTTGCCCTATAAAACAATATTCACAGGTTCTAGAAACTGGGGCATGGATGTGTTTAGAAGGCTATTACTTCTTTAGAAAATTGGATTGCTGTCATTGAGTAGGCTATACTCAAGTTTCAGGAACAGACATATTCACGAGCCAGAGAAGTATTAAATAGGAAATGGAAGGATGGAAGCTGTTACTGAGTAGCCACTATGCATCAGGCACTATGTGAGATACCAGGTATAACAAACGAATAGTTGAAATACAAGTCCAGAAAGTTGAGAGATAAGTGCAGGGAGAAAGTCTGTGTTTATCGAGAAAGACTGCAATTGCACACCCACAAGTTTGTTAGAGTTTGGATTCGTGTGATGGAAAAAGCAGTAGATTGTCATAGTCCAGAGGTCTGAGGTTTCTGATGGCTTGGCAAAAATTATGTATCATTGGAAAGATCGTGTCATTTCTGTGATTGCTCCGAGTTTTAGCAACTTCCTGGTTTTAATATCCTGTCAGTTTTCTGAATACCTTGTATAATTTTAATGAGGAACTTCTGTCAGTACTGAAACTGATGGAAGACACACCCTAGGAATTGAGACTATAGAGAAAAGGATTCAAGATTGCTCAAAAATGGAAGGCGACAGGGGTCGTTATAGATACTGAGGTAATAAAGGACAGAATGAATTTATAAAGATTGAGGTACTATGGAAAGCAGTGCTTGACCACCCATAATAGAACTTATTTCTTTGGAATCTGGAATGACCAGCACGTGCCCAGTTTGACTTTTCTTGATCACTGCCATAACCCACAGTGTGAGATTTAGCTTTGTTAAACTTCACAAAAACCGGTTGCCATCAAATCAATTCCAATTCATAGCAACCCTATAGTACAGAGTAGAATTGCCCCATAGGGTTTCCGAGGAACTGCTGGTAGATTCAAACTGCCGACCTTTTGGTTAGCAACCTGAGCTCTTAGCCACTGCGCCACCACGGCTCCTTATTAAGCTTAGCACTCTTGATTGTTAAGATGTCTAAAGAACTTAAGAGATCAGTTGGTTCCAGAGGTAAAATTAACTACAGCCTGAAAGGTAGGATTTTCTGGCACTTCTGGCTAAAGCCAGAATACTTCAGAACATTCACAAGAAACAAACAAAAAAATCAGGAATTGGTTTCCCGATCAAATAGGCTGTGAGAAAATATACCTTGATCTAGTTTGATATGAAAAACTTTTAACTCACAGAATCCAATGCTTGTTCTAATATTTAAAGCTTTTAACTTTTTAGTAGCCCACCTTCAAAGTGTCTCTGAGTCCTTTTCTAGCTCCCTAAAATAGAGTTAGGGGTGAATATCACTAAATAGGAAAAGAGTTCCTAAAAGAAAATTCTTTATCACAAACAGCCCGAGGTGAAAAGCCATTTGTTGTTGCTACTAGAGAGTTGTGGCTGGCTCTTCCTAGGCTTGCATTCTGAGTTTGAAAGGATGCTCTTGTTGGTCGGTAGTATTAATGAGCTCAGAAGAAAAATAAACAGCTCTTCGTTGACCTGCCGATTTTTAGGTAAAAGGTAGAGTGGCTTTCTTTTTTAGCCCCTTGAGTTAAAAAAAAAAAAAAAGGTACATTTGAGGGCAATGAAATAACTTGTAATGACGTTTTCAGGAAGTTTCTAAAGTGGCCAACAGAAATTGTGTCCACTTACAGATTTTCTTTTTTCCACAGTTGTATAAATTAAGAAAGTACAGATTTTACTGGAAAAATAAAAAAAAAATTAAATTGAGATGCCTGACCTGGGAAAAACTTATTTTTCCATGAATCTCTTAGGGACAAGCTATTCGGCACTAGGTGAGATAAGAAACATAAAGAAACACAGATTTTAGTGTGACGAGAGGTGGAATAAAGACATGTACAGTTTACTGGTTTCTTACAATGTCTGTTGCAAACCTAGAGTTGACAGTCCTCAAACACAAGGCCATTTTTTGTTCTAGTACAGTTAAAAAAAAAAAAAAAACAGTTAAGGTCTGTGTAAATGCACAGCCTTAAGAGTACAATAAATCCCTCTACTTTCCCTAATGGATTTATTCGTCTTAAGTTCTTTATGTAAGAAATGTTACACCATTTGAACCAATAACATAAAACTGTTGAAGAGAAGATTTATTCATTTAACAGGTTAATTCTTGAAAGTGTGGTTCTAATTGTTGCATTTGGCAAGTGGAAGTATAACATTTGAACAGCGTTACTCATTTCCTTTCTTAGCAGCAGGTTAAAATAGACTGAGATTTTGCAGTCCCACATTCATTTCATGGGATTTACACCCCATGACTAGAGAAGTCAACAGTCTTTGATTGATGGTGATGCCAATTAATTTGAATGATCTTTTCCCATTAGTACATGTAATTTATCATTACTGCTCATAAAGTTTACCTTTATATTCTAGACTTTTCTTAGTCTTTTCCTTTATAGACTTGTCTTAAGGTATTTCTGGGACCAGGCACCTAATTAACTAATTGGAGGTCACCTTGTTAATGTTCGATAGTTAGTAAGATCGACATTGTCCCACTTATATATATGAAAAATATGTTCTATTTTACAACTCTTATGTGTATTCTACTTCAATACTGCTAGAGCCACAAAAAGTTTTTAAATGGGGTCGTCATTAATTATTTTATCAATGGGAAAAGACAAAGGCTAAATATCTTGCTTAAGGTTGCACAACTAATTACTGGCAGAGCAGATTTCCAACACAAGTCTCTGGCTTCCAGCACATGGAGTCTTCCCGCTTCACTAGGGGTTTTCAAGTTATATCCAGGGGAATCTCCTCTGGAGATACCTATAGGGGAAAACTGCGGAAAAGGAAGACAGGGCACTGGTCTGTATTCTGAATTCACTCAGAAAAAAAAAAAAAAGCCTTGTTTTTTTATCTGTTTTACATATTGGAATATTGGATAAATTCTTGTTTGAACAAATAGATTCATGGCAAGAAAAAATTGGAAAACTATGGCAATTGCCGTACTTACTACACTTCCTTAAAACGCCTAGAACATGATGGGACAGTGTTAATTCAGTCATTTTTATCTGGAATTAATAACTGATTTGATCAGTTTGCGAGGAAAGAGGCCAATTATAACAAACAAAAACATCATCAGTATATTGTCTTAAAACATTAAGAAACTGGTTGTCAACACCAAAATAGACAATTTTTTAAAAAATTATATGTGCACCTTCTAGAAACCTATCAATCAATAATAGCAAAACGGCTATTTGAGTGAACACAGAGATCTGGCAATAGATGTGTGTTGTGTTGGATTAAGGCAAGGAGAACGTGACAGACCTTTGCCTTTGTCTTCTTGTAGGGTATAATGTTAGCCATTGATCACCCAGGCTAGTACTGTGCTTTTTCAGGATTCTGTATTGTAAAACCATGTGAATAACTCACTTTTCTTTCTCAAGAGAGATTTATTGTGATATACATTTAAATCAGTTGACAAGTGATATTTTAAGACATTGAATGTACACGAGGGGGCACAAAAAGGACAATTTCATCACCTTTTTTTTCCTACATTTGTGCAAGTAAAATGAGACTCTGGGTTTCTTGGTTTATTTAATGTTTGCATCACATCTAGTCAATGCACTTGATTTGGATATAAGGAGCAATACAGAACTAGACCAGGGCGGTGGTGGTTCAGTGGTAGAATTCACACCTTCCATGCAGGAGACCCAGGTTCAATTCCTGGCCAAGGCATCACATAGACAGCCAGCATTTGTCTGTCAGCGGAGGCTTGTGTGTTGCTATAATGCTGACCAGGTTTCAGCACACCTTCCAGACTAAGACTGGCTAGAAAGGCCTGGCAATCTGCTGCTGAAAATCAGCCAATGAAAACCTTATCAATCACAATGGTCTGGCCAATCTTGGGGATGGCCCAGAAGGTCCAGAAACAGGCAGCATTTCATTTCACTGTGCATGAGGTTGCCATGAGTCAGGGGCTGATTCTATGAAAGCTAACGACAACATAGAACTAGACAGCATTGAGGAGTTTATAACCAGGGTGTTTTTCATTCTGGTTTTGACTGAACTTGTAGAGTTGTTTTCGTTTGTGTAATCCAAAGAAAATTCTATACAGTGTCTGAATTACCTTTTGGCTGTCTTTATCACTTGGACTCTGCTTTGCAAGGCAAGAAAATCTCTCTGAGCAAAAAAGTATAACATGTACCAAAAAAAAAAAATACAAAAGAAAAAATTTCTATGCTAATGAAAATACAATGCACAAATGATTACAAATATCCAGATATCTGGTGCAGTGTAAAAACATCCTAAACTATTCCCTAGGTAATTTGATGTCACAGACATATTTTTGACCTGTGCACTTTAGTTTCTCTGCCTATACAATGGATATTCTTCCTACTTGTTCTATCCCAGAGTGGTGTAAGCTTAGTGACACCAGTACATAATTCTGAGTACTGAGTAATTTAGTGAACAGAACTGTTTTCCAGAGGAGCAGTCGCCTAGGTTATTATAACCAAAAAAACCCAAACCCACTGCCGTCGAGTTGATTCTGACTCATAGCAACCCTATAGGACAGAGTAGAACTGCCCCATAGATTTTCCAAGGAGCACCTGGCGGACTTGAACTGCTGACCTCTTGGCTAGCATCCGTAGCACTTAACCACTATGCCGCCAGGGTTTCCTAGGTTTTTATAGGTTATAGAAATTATTCCCCCTTAAATAAGTAAGATGGAGGTTTAACTCATTAAGAACATAGCAGAAAGTTTTTACCATTAAACTTAAACACGTGCCTAATCACTACTGAGGTTGGTAAGTAGATCATACCACCAAGAACCATGTATTGTAGATCATGCATGCTGTGTCTCTGATCCACAAAGTTACTGCTATTCTACTACATAAGACTACAACCTGAAAATCTTCCGTCAGTGGCCCCAGTACCAATCTTTAGTAACTAGAAAATGAAATAAAGGGGCTGATTGCCTTCGTTAAAGTATTATCTTTAACACTGATAGGAGACACAGGTAACTGAAATTGCTCTTACTCTTTTTGTGATGGTATTGATCAAGGTAAAACAACTATTTGGGCCTATGTCACTAATCTTGTTAAAGTATTTTGAAAGAAATATGCCAACTACCATGGGTTGACACGCTCGCCTAATAAACTTTCTGGTTTTTAGTTGAGAATCTTAATAACTATTTGTTAATGATGATGTTAACCTAGTTCCCTTAGCAAACTCATGGCTTTCAATATTCTTAATAAAGGTGTAATTTGTGCTTTGTATATATTAAAGAATAAGTTAAGAATATAGTAAACATTTTTATGTAGAATATTTAATAATAATAAAACCACCTAACTTCATGTAGCACTTCATGTTTTGCAAAGCATTTTAACAGTCATAGCATCATGTATCAATTCACAATAACCACATAAAGAAGGTCAGCAGTCCTTATTATCCCTACTGTACAAATGAAGAAATGTAAGTTCAGAGAAATTGAGCAATTTGCTCTAGATCACATAGTTAATGAATAGTAGACCTGAATTTGCACTCTCATCTTGTTTCTTTGTAGCCAGTAGAATTCCACTATGACATTTGTATAAGCTTTGGCCATGACAATAAGCTTTATTAAAATAATTATGACCAACACTTTCATAGTGCCTACTATGCCCCAAACACTTGGGACGGGTTAAGTTACTGAACCTTCACAACACCTCTATGAGGCAGGCATTATTTTCTCTCCATCTTACAGATGGAGCTATGAGCCACAAATAGTTAAGTATCTAGATCACACAGCAAGTGACAGAATCAAGATTTGAACCTAGGATTCTGGCTCCAGAGTCTAAGCTCCTAATACAACACTACACTACCTCTCAGTATAGTTAACAAAGTCAACAAAGGTTGAAATAAAACCAATTATTAATGGTTTATCCAATTGGTATTTGGATTCTCATTTTGGTACAGGTTTTTTGGTCTGCCTTTTCCACGCTTTCTTTTGGGACAACCTATTCCACTCTTCACTGGGTAGACTGACCCAGGTTGGTTCATTCATCATATATCCCTCTCCTTACATGGTGTTGATCCAAGTAAGGGGCAAATGATCCAGACCAGGCTAATCAGTCCCCTCCACTGGGGTTCTTTGTACGGAAATTTAAAACAAAAACTCTGGCTTCTCAAATCACAAAGGAGGGGAATTTGAGCCTGGGGCTTCTGATGACTTTCATGCTCCCCTTGCTCCCAGGACACATGCAGAAGAGACCCCTTCAAGAGGAGGGAGTAGAGCAGGGCAGAGATGGGTCTGGCCTGACAGATGGTCACAGGATAACCCTGGGTTTCTGCAGACTTTCCAATTATTCTGTGAACTCTGGATTCTTCAATAAATATCTTCTTTTAGCCCAAGCTAGCTTGAGTTGGAGTTCCATCACCTGTGCTAGAAGAAGCCCTGGCTTAATAATGTAGCACAGTATATAGAGTGGTGAAGAAAGCAAAAACTTTAGCAATAAATGGCTCTGGATTTGAATCATGGCTTTCCAGCCAACCAATCTTGAGTAAGATATTTAATTTCTCAAAGCTCCAGTTTCCTAGGTTACATGGTAACATTAATAATAACTCTGTCATAGAATTATCGTGATGATTAAATAAAATTATGTGCATGAAAGTGACACATTCTTTCCTAATGATATCTTCGATGGTTAGGAATATTTCCCAGACCTCGACACTTTAGTTATTCATTCATTCATTCAACATTTGTTTGCTAATCAAGTGCCCTCAAGGAGTTTGTGGCTCAGTTGGTGAAACATATAAATTATGGTATGAACTGGTATCATGAAAAATTGGGGGTATAAATATAATCAGCAAAACATGATGGAGTGACCAGAGTTGGGTACCGAGTGTCAGGAAAGTTACTTAGAGGAAGTAGTATTTGAGCCAAAAGTTAATAGTAAATGCTATTGCCAGCATGACCCTTTTAAAATGAATATCCTTCCTTCTCTGTCAAACTTCTAGATTCTCAGTCCTTCTGATTGAAAATTTTAGTATCAAAAGGCAGTCCTGAATTGTGATTTGACACCAAGTGGCCACAGGTCTTGGGAAGTTCACTATTTGGCTACCCAGGTCAGATTTAATACTTTCCCAGACACCTTCCCTGCTTTTGTTTTCCTGTGCTACATTTCTCTCCAGTTCCTTACTTCCTAAAATGACTTGCATAAAAAACGTAGATCACTCTAAATACAAACACTTGTTATTAGGAAATCCAAACAAAGGAGTGTTGTTTAAAAGACTCCAAGGAGCAATTCCATTTTCATGTGATATTGGTTTACTTTTAGTAAAAGGTAGATGTGTCCTGAGTAAGAAATATTTTTTGAGATGTCGACTAACAGCATATGGGCACCATTTTATGTATGTACATGGGGCGTGCAGAGCAGTGGCAGCAAGTGTGGGCCCAGGGTCACGCAGTGTGGCAGAGATAGTGAAATAGGAATAAAAGGGAAATTCTTCAACTTAATAAAGAGCATCTAAACAAAAACCTACAGCTAACATTTTACTTAATGATGACACGCTCAATGCTTTCCTCCAAGACCTGTAACATTCACTCTCGCCGCTATTATTCAACTCAGGGCTGGAAGTTCTAGTCAGTTCAGTAAGGAAAGAAATTGAAATAAAAGGCATAAGATGAGAAAAGAAGACATAAAGCTGTCCCCATTTCCAGATGACATAATTGTCTATGTAGAAAATCCCAAGGAATACACATGCACGTACACAAATCTCTGAGATCTAATAACTGAGTTCAGCAAGGGCGCAAGTAAAAACACCAAAGTCAATTGTGCAATGAACACATGTGCACCAAATTTAAAAACAGAACATCATTTACAATCACTCAAAAATAATGAAACAATTAGGTATAAATACAGCTAAACATATACAGGACTTGTGTGTTAACTATAAAATGCTGATGAAAATAATCAAAAGAGTTCAAATAAATGCAGAGAGATACCACTCATGGATCAGAACACTCAAAATAGAAAAGATGTCAATATTCCCCAAACTGATACACAAGTTTCACACAATTTCGATCAAGATCCCAGCAAGAATTTTTTGCAGATACAGACAAGAGTATTCTGAAATGTGTATGGAAAGGCAAAGGAACTAGAATAAAACAATTTTAAAAAAAGAAGAATTAAGTGAGAAATTAATCTACCTCATTTCGAGCCTTATTATGTAAGACTTATTATATAGCTATGGTAATTATACGGTATTGATGGAGGGATAGATGCAGAAATCAATGAAATAGAACACAGAAGCTAGAAATAAACACACAAACATGCCCAAGTGATTATGGAAGAAAGCCTTTTCAAAAAATGGTGCTGGAGTAATCAGATATCTATAAGCCAAAAAAAAAAAAAAAAAATTAACCACAACCTAACTCTTGCACCTTATCCAAAAAATTAATTCAAAATCGATCACAATGGCTACAACCGATGACTCCCCTGAGAGGGAACACAACAGAGAACCCCTGAGGGAGCAGGAGAGCAGTGGGATGAAGACCCCAAATTCTCATAAGACCAGACTTAATGGTCTGACTGAGACTAGAAGGACCCCGGTGGTCATGGCCCCCAGACCTTCTGTTGGCCCAGGACAGGAACCATTCCAAAACCAACTCTTCAGACATGGATTGGACTGGACAATGGGTTGGAGAGGGATGCTGGTGAGGAGTGAGCTTCTTGGATCAGGTGGACACTTGAGACTATGTTGTCATCTCCTGCCTGGAGGGGAGAAGAGAGGGTGGAAGGGGTTAGAAGCTGGCGAAACGGACACGAAAAGAGAGAGTGGAGGGAGAGAGCGGGCTGTCTCATTAGGGGGAGAGCAATTGGGAGTGTGTAGCAAGGTGTATATGGGTTTTTGTGTGAGAGACTGACTTGATTTGTAAACTTTCACTTAAAGCACAATAAAAATTATTTTAAAAAATCTATAATAAATGTAAAAGTGAAACTATAAAACTTTCAGGGGAAAAAAAAGACATAAGAGCATATATTTGGGACCTAGGTCTAGGCAAAGATTTCTTAGACTTGACACCAAAATCATAACCCATAAAAGGAGAAATTGGTAAGTTGAACTTCATCAAAATTAAAAACTTTCCTCTGCAAAAGACCCTGTTAAGAGGATGAAAAGACAGACCACAGACCAAGCGAAAATATTTGCGAACCACATATCCAACAAAAGACTAGTACCTAATATATAAAGAACTCTCAAACTCAGCAGTAAAAAAGAAACAATCCAATTATAAAATGGGTAAAAGAGAGACATTTCGCTGAAGAGGACATACAGATACCAAATATACACATGAAAAGATGCTGGACATCATTAGCCATTAGGGAAATGCAGATTTAAAACACAATAAAATAATACTACATAATTATCAGAATAGCTAATAAAAAAATTCCACTCTGGGAAACAGTTTGGCAGTTCCTTAAAAAACTAACTATGCAACTACCATCCAAACAAAAAAACGAAACCCTTGAGTCAATTTTGACTCATAGTGACCCTATAGGACAGCATTGACCCTATAGGACAGCATTGAACTGACCCATAGGGTTTCCAAGCCTGTGATCATTACAGGAGCAGCCTGCCACATCCTTCTCCCACTGAGCAGCTAGTGGGTTCAGATTGCAGACCTTTCTGTTAGCAGCCAAGGGCTTAACCATTACACTACTGGGGCTTCTGCAAGTATCATATGACCTAGCAATTGCACTCTTCATTTACCTCCAAGAAATGAAAACTTTCGTTCACACAAAAACCTGTATGTAAAAGTTTATAGCAGCTTTATTTGTAATAGTCAAAAACTGAAGACATCCCAAATATCCTTCTATAAATCAATGGTTAAACAAACTGGTACATCTATACCATGAATACTACCCAGCAATAAAAAGGAAGGAACTATTGATACATGCAACAGCCTGGCTGACTGTCTTGATAATGATGCAAAATGAAACCAATGATACATACTGTATGATTCCATTTATATAACATTCTTGAAATTACAAAATTATAAAAATGGAAAACAGATTAGTGGTAGCATGAGGTTAAGGAAGGAATGGGGGTAGGAGGGAAGTCACTGTAGCCAGGGGTGGATTACCAGTAAATATGGTAAGCACAAGCTTACTTGTGTTTACTTACTAATCTGTAGTGACCAATTTCACATCAGTTTCATTAATATGTGAAATTGGCCACTACAGAGTAGTAAGTAAGCACAAGTAAACCTGTGCTTACCTTGCTGTCAGAGGCTGTAAAATCGAAGAGGCTTTGATTCTGTAGGAAGGTGCCGTGGGATTGGGAGACAGAGAGATGCTAGCCATAGCCAGAAGTAGAATCTTTGATGCAGTGAAAAAATGTAAAATTATTCACTACAGGTGATCTGGTAAACACTGTGCTTACCTTGCCTATTGGATAATCTTCCCCTGTGTGCGGCTATTAAAGGGCAACGTAAGCTATCCCCGTGGTGATGGAAATGTTTTGTGTCCTGAGACTGTATCAGATATCATATGGTTATGATATTGTTCTGTAGCTTTGCAAGATGTCACCATTGGGGGAGACTGAGTAAAGGGTACAGGGGTCTCTCTGTATTATTTGTTACAACTGCATGTGAATGTACAAAATAAAAAGTTCAGTTTTAAAATGTGAATCAATTACTTTACCATTTGAGAAAAAAATGAAGTTATACTTCTGTTTCATACTTGACATTATAACTAATTCCAGGAGATTGAAGTGTTAAATGTAAAAACAGCTAACAGCTACCGTTTATTGAGCAATTACTAAAAAAATGTACCACATTCTCACCTTACGCTTTCATAAACCTTCTAAGAAAGGTATTATTATCCACATTTTATCGAAGAGGAAAATTAGGTGTTTTCCCAAATTTATACATGTTAAGATCTATCCAAAGAAAAAGAACAATACACAACAATGCGTTAATCTTGCTTTGGAAGAATGCCATTCTAAGTGCTTTAATGATTTTCTTCTGTAATTATTTATATACACTCGGTTATCTGTAATGAACATGTTTTATTTTTTTTTTTTTTTTAAGTTGGGCAAAAATAAAACAAGGATTTTTTGTTAGAGACTAGGAATGAATCAGCAGGGAATATGGCTCACACAGCGCAAAACAAAAACTCCAGGTTAATATAAATTATGTTCTAATAATTGCATCTAATTACAAGGGAGAGTTGAGCATTAATAACGTTTAAAGACGGCTTAAAAAATAACAATTAGAAACTACAAAACAGTTTGGCAACATTCGAGAAATGACTAAATAAAGTAGACAGAACATTTTCTGAGGGGAGGATATCATAATGACTAATTATTTTGTTCTAATTTCCACCCAGTTGAAGGGCAAGAGACCGGAGGTCCTGAGGGCAGTCAGAGATGGCTGTAGTCTTCTAGGCAAAGGTTACCAGGGCCTGGATGTGGGTGATGGCAGTAGAGGTAGGAAGGAAGGAACAGAGATGAGAAAAGGTAGAAAGGAAGCGGATAAGACTTGATGATTAATTAGCAGTAAAGAACAATGGAAAGAGAAAAGCCAGAGTGTGATGTCACAGAACAAGAAAACACTGGCTATATTCCTGGTTTGCCATGATCCAGATGTGGCTCCTCACCACAGCCATTTAATATTCTGTTGGCTTCATTTTCCTCTTCCCTGCAACCTGTGACCTCTTCCCTGTAAACTCTAAGCCAAAAACAAAAACCAACTCATTGCCATTGAGTCGATTCTGACTCACAGCGACCCTATAGGACAGAGTAGAACCGCCCCACAGGGTTTCCAGAGAGTCCCTGGTGGGTTCAGACTGCCGACCTTTTGGTTAGCAGCCATGGCAGTTAACCACTATGCCACCAGGGTTTCCATCAAAAAAACCCCAGCGCCCTCAAGTCGATTCAGACTCATAGCGAACCTGTAGGGCAGAGTAGAACTGCCCCACAGAGTTTCCAAGGAGCACCTGCCAGATTTGAACTGCTGACCCTTTGGTTAGCAGCCATAGCACTTAGCCACTACGCCACCAAGGTTTCCATAACCACTAAAAAGGAAGAAAAATCCATTGCCATCTTGTCAATTACCGAGAAACCAAACCCATTGCCATTGAGTCAATTCCAACTCATGACAACCCCATGTGTCACAGAGTAGAACTGCTCCATAGGGTTTACGTGGCTGTAATCTTTACAGAAGCAGATCACCAGGCTTTCCTTTTGTGGTGTCACCATGTGGGTTCAAACCGCCAATCTTAGCTTCGCAATTGGGCACAAACCATTTGCACCACCCACAGAATGCCCCCCTTAAATCCAACAATTTGAGGCTGGATGACTAGAATTATAATAGTAACATTAACGGAGATTCCAGAAAGGAATCTGATCCCAGTTGCTGAGATTTAGAGTGTGACAATACCACACCAATGTGACTTGAACAAATGACTTAAGCCCTCTGTGTCGGTTTCCACGGAATAATGGTAATAATAGTAATACTGTCTGTCTCACAGGGTTATCCTACAAAAGCATATAGGGCAGCAGTTGGCATTTAACAAGTCTCAAGAGATGTGAGCAATTAACACCAGTGAATCTATTCTTACAGTTGATCACAACTATTCCCTGGGGCCCCAGCAGAGGGACTCACCAGACACCAAAATCTTAGTTGTAATATTCAAATTTTACTACCTCTCCTTCTATATGCAATTGGAGGAAATGCTGGGGTTTATAGGAATAGGATATACATAGGTAGCTAGGATTTTGCATGGCCGAGTCACCAGACTTTATGGGTTAAAGCTTTCAAATACTATTTCCTAAAGTGAGTGCTGGTTGTCACGTCCACCCTTTCTAGTCAGCACCATCACTTCCTAATATTTGTCATAGGTATTACCCCAAAGTAACAAAACACAAAGATCTGAGTCATCATGAAAAAAATAAGTGTTGATCCCAGCAGCCCTAATCGTCAGAAACAAACCACTCTGAGAGCAATGGATGCCTGTGCACCGGATTGAGGGTGCATGGCCAGCCTTCCATTCTCTGCCCTTGCTTTATAGTATAGGAGGCAAGAAGAGAGTCGAGGGGCAAATTTACACACGCACCTTGCTTCCGTCTTGCCCAAGCCTGTCCTCATCTGATGCTCACGATAAAATAATAACATCTGGTGGATACTCGCAAAGCTGTCAACTAAAAAAAAGTAGGAATTCTTTGCCTAGTACTGCAGGAGGAAAACTATGCTCAAAAGGATCGAGCTTTGGGGGAGAAAGTGCCAGGGATGAAATATTACCAGTACCTGTCGCTTGGTAGTAAAATAACAGAAGACAGCCGTCTCTATAGAAAATGTGTAGAGAATTTTGTTATCATTTAGGTTTCAATTGATTGTATTTTGTAAAATATGTTATTTCAGGGTCAACTTTTAATTTCATATGATACAAGCCTGCACACATCTGGTACTCTCTAAGCACCCGTTCAGACCAGTGCAAAAGGTACTTTCCAGTCCAAAGTCAGAGTAATTATCTTCTGTCCAGAGCGGGGAAAAAAAAAACCCGTTGCCATCGAGTAGATTCCAACTCATAGCAACCCCATAGAACAGAGTAGAACCGCCCCATAGAGTTTCCAAGGAGCACCTGGTGGATTCGAACTGCCGAGCTTTTCATTAGCAGCCAGAGCACTTAACCACTATGCCACCTTCACTGTAATGGCTACCAAAAATTAATGACTTGAAAATTTCTATAATATAAAGGAGCAATGCCGCTTGGTAAAAAAGCTCATAAATAAATGATTCAGCATTTGCGACTTCCTGACCGCCTCAAACACGAAATACGATCACCTTGTAGTTGGTTCAATTTGATCCCCTGCTGCGAATTTGCTTTCCCATCCCAGATACATGAAATCTGAATCTACATTTTAACAAGATCCCCAGGTGATTCTTGTCAAAATGTAGATTCTGATTCAGTATATCTGGGGTGGAAATGCAAATTCTCAGCAACGGGGCCAAACCAGTTCCAAGCCCTGGTTGAAACTGAACCATCATGAGCATGCCCTCTTATACCTCAAACAGAAAACTTCTTATTGCCTGTCTTTTTCTCTGTGGACATTAGTAGAAATGATGTGTAGTTTTCTCTTTTTTTTAAGCCTATTTTTCTTATTCTGAATCCTTAAGTATCCACTGGGGTCAGGGTAGAACTGAAGATAAAATCCATAAATGGACTTCCCTGTTTTGATCGCCAAATTTTTGCCAAATTGATTAGATGTGGTAGATACAAAGATTAATAATAATACTAGTAGTAGTAATAAAGAGACTATCAAAAGGAGATAGTCTGGATAAGAGAGTAGGGATAAAGACTCAAAACAAATGATGACATATTAATGAAAATTGTGCCTGTAGTAACACTTCCACGGCATTCTCATAGGGAAAATTAGGGGATCGATTTCCGTGACCTTAATATTTTCTTAAATTGTCTGATGTGTCTCTGATATATGTGAGAAGCTTGTGCTTACATTTGCCAGTGCACCTTGATGTGACCATGATTAGCAAGTCACCTGTGGCTCTTCTACCTGAAGGTAAAAAGAAAACAAGAAAGCACCAACCACGTGACACCAATTCTCCCTGAAGCAAATAAATCTGAGGGGATAACTACTCGGCTCTCACTTTTTGCGGTCTTGGGATGGTTTCCATGTCGTTGTTGTTGTCGTTAGGTGCCGTCGAGTCAGTTTCGACTCATAGCGACTCTATGCACAACAGAACAAAACACTGCCCGGTCCTGAGCCATTCTTACAACTGTTGTTATGCTTGAACTCATTGTTGCAGCCACTGTGTCAATCCACCTCATTGAGGGTCTTCCTCTTTTCCACTGACCCTGTACTCTGCCAAGCATGATGTCCTTCTCCAGAGACTGATTCCTCCTGACAACATGTCCAAAGTATGTAAGACACAGTCTCACCATCCTTGCTTCTAAGGAGCATTCTGGTTGTACTTCTTCCAAGACAGATTTATTAGTTCCTTTGGCAGTCCATGGTATATTCAATATTCTTCGCCAACACCACAATTCAAAGGCGTCAATTCTTCTTCGGTCTTCCTTATTCATTGTCCAGCTTTCACATGCATAAGATGCAATTGAAAATACCATGGCTTGGGTCAGGCACACCTTAGTCTTCAGGGTGACTTCTTTGTTCTTCAATGCTTTAAAGAGTTCCTTTGCAGCAGATTTGCCCAATGCAACGGGTCTTTTGATTTCTTGACTGCTGCTTCCATGGCTGTTGATTGTGGAGCCAAGTAAAATGAAATCCTTGACAACTTCAACCTTTTCTCCATTTATCATGATGTTGCTCATTGGTCCATTTGTGAGGATTTTTGTTTTATTTATGTTGAGGTGCAATCTATACTGAAGGCTGTGATCTTTGATCTTCATTAGTAAGTGCTTCAAGTCCTCTTTACTTTCAGCAAGCAAGGTTGTGTCATCTGCATGACGCAGGTTGTTAATGAGTCTTCCTCCAATCCTGATGCCCCGTTCTTCTTCATATAGTCCAGCTTCTCAGATTATTTGCTCAGCATACAGATCGAATAGGTACGGTGAAAGAATACAACCCTGATACACACCTTTCCTGACTTTAAACCAATCAGTATCCCCTTGTTCTGTCCGAACAACTGCCTCTTAATCTATGTAAAGGTTCATCATGAGCACAATTAAGTGTTCTGGAATTCCCATTCTTCTCAATGCTATCCATAATTTGTTATGATCCACACAGTCGAATCCATTTACATAGTCAATAAAACACAAGTAAACATCCTTCTGGTATTCTCTGCTTTCAGCCAGGATCCATCTGACATCAGCCTTGATATCCCTGGTTCCACGTCCTCTTCTGAAACCGGCCTGAATTTCTGGCAGTTCCCTGTGGATATACTGCTGCAGCCGTTTTTGGATGATCTCCAGCAAAATTTGCATATTAACCTCATAATCTCCCTCAGACCTGTAAAGCAAAAGGTTGAAGGATGGCATTTCCCTCTCCTCCAAATCTCTAAGGTATTACTTTGTCCTTTGGTATTTCTTTTCTTTTTTTTTTTTTTTAACTTTTATTGAGCTTCAAGTGAACGCTAACAAATCAAGTCAGACTGTCACATATAAGTTTATATACACCTTACTCCGTACTCCCGCTTGCTCTCCCCCTAATGAGTCAGCCCTTCCAGTCTCTCCTTTCCTGACAATTTTGCCAGCTTCCAACTCTCTCTATCCTCCCATTCCCCCCTCCAGACAGGAGATGCCAACACAGTCTCAAGTGTCCACCTGATATAATTAGCTCACTCTTCATCAGCATCTCTCTCCTTCCCACTGTCCAGTCCCTTTCATGTCTGATGAGTTGTCTTCGGGAATGGTTCCTGTCCTGTGCCAACAGAAGGTTTGGGGACCATGACCACCGGGATTCCTCTAGTCTCAGTCAGACCATTAAGTATGGTATTTTTATGAGAATTTGGGGTCTGCATCCCACTGATCTCCTGCTCCCTCAGGGGTTCTCTGTTGTGCTCCCTGTCAGGGCAGTCATCGATTGTGGCCAGGCACCAACTAGTTCTTCTGGTCTCAGGATGATGTAGGTCTCTGGTTCATGTGGCCCTTTCTGTCTCTTGGGCTCTTAGTTATCGTGTGACCTTGGTGTTCTTCATTCTCCTTTGCTCCAGGTGGGTTGAGACCAATTGATGCATCGTAGATGGCCGTTTGTTATCATTTAAGACCCCAGACGCCACATTTCAAAGTGGAATGCAGAATGTTTTCATAATAAAATTATTTTGCCAATTGACTTAGAAGTCCCCTTAAACCATGGTCCCCAACCCCCCGCCCTTGCTCCACTGATCTTTGAAGCATTCAGTTTATTCCAGAAACTTCTTTGCTTTTGGTCCAGTCCAGTTGAGCTGACCTTCCATGTATTGAGTATTGTTCTTCCCTTCACCTAAAGCAGTTCTTATCTACTAATTAGTCAGTAAAAAACCCTCTCCCACCCTCCCTCCCTCCCCGCCTCCTAACCACAAAAGTATGTGTTCTTCTCAGTTTATACTATTTCTCAAGATCTTATAATAGTGGTCTTATACAATATTTGTCCTTTTGCCTCTGACTAATTTCGCTCAGCATAATGCCTTCCAGGTTCCTCCATGTTATGAAATGTTTCACAGATTCGTCACTGTTCTCTATCGATGCGTAGTATTCCATTGTGTGAATATACCACAATTTATTTAAACATTCTTCCGATAATGGACACCTTGGTTGCTTCCAGCTTTTTGCTATTGTAAACAGAGCTGCAATAAACATGGGTGTGCATATATCTGTTTGTGTGAAGGCTCTTATTTCTCTAGGGTATATTCCGAGGAGTGGGATTTCTGGGTTGTATGGTAGTTCTATTTCTAACTGTTTAAGATAACGCCAGATAGATTTCCAAAGTGGTTGTACCATTTTACATTCCCACCAGCAGTGTATAAGAGTTCCAATCTCTCCACAGCCTCTCCAACATTTATTATTTTGTGTTTTTTGGATTAATGCCAGCCTTGTTGGAGTGAGATGGAATCTCATCGTAGTTTTAATTTGTATTTCTCTACTGGCTAATGATCGAGAGCATTTTCTCATGTATCTGTTAGCTGCCTGAATATCTTCTTTAGTGAAGTGTGTGTACCTATCCTTTGCCCACTTCTTGATTGGGTTGTTTGTCTTTTTGTGGTTGAGTTTTGACAGAATCATATAGATTTTAGAGATCAGGCGCTGGTCTGAGATGTCATAGCTGAAAATTCTTTCCCAGTCTGTAGGTGGTCTTTTTATTCTTTTGGTGAAGTCTTTAGATGAGCATAGGTGTTTGATTTTAGGAGCTCCCAGTTATCTGGTTTCTCTTCGTCATTTTTGGTAATGTTTTGTATTCTGTTTATGCCTTGTATTAGGGCTGCTAAGGTTGTCCCTATTTTTTCTTCCATGATCTTTATCGTTTTAGTCTTTATGCTCAGGTCTTTGATCCACTTGGAGTTAGTTTTTGTGCATGGTGTGAGGTATGGGTCCTGTTTCATTTTTTTGCAAATGGATATCCAGTTACGCCAACACCATTTGTTAAAAAGACTATCTTTTCCCCAATTAACTGACACTGGGCCTTTGTCAAATATCAGCTGCTCATATGTGGATGGATTTATATTTGGGTTCTCAATTCTGTTCCACTGGTCTATGTGTCTGTTGTTGTACCAGTACCAGGCTGTTTTGACTACTGTGGCTGCATAATAGGTTCTGAAATCAGGTAGAGTGAGGCCTCCCACTTTCTTCTTCTTTTTCAGTAATGCTTTGCTTATCCCAGGCTTCTTTCCCTTCCATGTGAAGTTGGTGATTTGCTTCTCTATCACCTTAAAAAATGACATTGGAATTTGGATCGGAAGTGCATTGTATGTATAGATGGCTTTTGGTAGAATAGACATTTTTACTATGTTAAGTCTTCCTATCCATGAGCAAGGTATGTTTTTCCACTTAAGTATGTCCTTTTGAATTTCTTGTAGTAGAGCTTTGTAGTTTTCTTTGTATAGGTCTTTTACACCCTTGGTAAGATTTATTCCTAAGTATTTTATCTTCTTGGGGGTTACTGTGAACGGTATTGATTTGGTTATTTCCTCTTCAATGTTCTTTTTGTTGATGTAGAGGAATCCAAGTGATTTTTGTATGTTTATCTTATAATCTGAGACTCTGCCAAACTCTTCTATTAGTTTCAGTAGTTTTCTGGAGGATTCCTTGGGGTTTTCTGTGTATAAGATCATGTCATCTGCAAATAGAGATAATTTTACTTCCTCTTTGCCAATCGGGATGCCCTTTATTTCTTTGTCTAGCCTAATTGCTCTGGCTAGGACTTCTAGCACAATGTTGAATAAGAGCGGTGATAAAGGGCATCCTTGTCTGGTTCCCGTTCTCAAGGGAAATGCTTTCAGGCTCTCTCCATTTAGAGTGATGTTGGCTGTTGGCTTTGCATAAAATTTTTTGCATAGATGCCCTTTATTATGTTGAGGAATTTTCCTTCAATTCCTATTTTGGTGAGAGTTTTTATCATAAATGGGTGTTGGACTTTGTCAAATGCCTTTTCTGCATCAATTGATAAGATCGTGTGGTTTTTGTCTTTTGTTTTGTTTATATGGTGGATTACATTAATGGTTTTTCTAATATTAAACCAGCCTTGCATACCTGGTATAAATCCCACTTGGTTGTGGCAGATTATTTTTTTGATATGTTGTTGAATTCTATTGGCTAGAATTTTGTTGAGGATTTTTGCATCTATGTTCATGAGGGATATAGGTCTATAATTTTCTTTTTTTGTGATGTCTTTACCTGGTTTTGGTATCAGGGATGTGGTGGCTTCATAGAATGAGGTGGGTAGTATTCTGTCATTTTCTATGCTTTGAAATACCTTTAGTAGTAGTGGTGTTATCTCCTCTCTGAAAGTTTGGTAGAACTCTGCAGTGAAGCCATCCGGGCCAGGGCTTTTTTTTGTTGGGAGTTTTTTGATTACCGTTTCAATCTCTTTTTTTGTTATGGGTCTATTTAGTTGTTCTACTTCTGATTCTGTTAGTTTAGGTAGGTAGTGTTTTTCCAGGAATTCATCCATTTCTTCTAGGTTTGCAAATTTGTTAGAGTACAATTTTTTGTAATAATCTGATATGATTCTTTTAATTTCAGTTGGGTCTGTTGTGACGTGGCCCTTCTCATTTCTTATTCGGGTTATTTGTTTCCTTTCCTGTATTTCTTTAGTCAGTCTAGCCAATGGTTTATCAATTTTGTTAATTTTTTGAAAGAACCAGCTTTTGGCTTTGTTAATTCTTTCCATTGTTTTTCTGTTCTCTAATTCATTTAGTTCAGCTCTAATTTTTATTATTTGTTTTCTTCTGGTGCCTGATGGATTCTTTTGTTGCTCACTTTCGATTTGTTCAAGTTGTAGGGACAGTTCTCTGATTTTGGCTCTTTCTTCTTTTTGTATGTGTGCATTTATCAATATAAATTGACCTCTGAGCACTGCTTTTGCTGTGTCCCAGAGGTTTTGATAGGAAGTATTTTCATTCTCGTTGCATTCTATGAATTTCCTTATTCCCTCCTTAATGTCTTCTATAACCCAGTCTTTTTTCAGGAGGGTATTGTTCAGTTTCCAAGTATTTGATTTCTTTTCCCTAGTTTTTCTGTTATTGATTTCTACTTTTATTGCCTTGTGGTCTGAGAAGATGCTTTGTAATATTTCGATGTTTTGGATTCTGCAAAGGTTTGTTTTATGACCTAATATGTGGTCTATTGTAGAGAATGTTCCATGTGCACTAGAAAAAAAAGTATATTTTGCAGCAGTTGGGTGGAGAGTTCTGTATAAGTCAATGAGGTCAAGTTGCTTGATTGTTGTAATTAGGTCTTCCGTGTCTCTATTGAGCTTCTTACTGGATGTCCTGTCCTTCTCCGAAAGTGGTGTGTTGAAGTCTCCTACTATAATTGCGGAGGTGTCTATCTCACTTTTCAGTTCTGTTAAAATTTGATTTACGTATCTTGCAGCCCTGTCATTGGGTGCATAAATATTTAATATGGTTATATCTCCCTGATCAATTGTCCCTTTTATCATTATATAGTGTCTTTCTTTATCCTTTGTGATGGATTTAAGTTTAAAGTCTATTTTGTCAGAAATTAATTTTGCTACTCCTCTTCTTTTTTGCTTATTGTTTGCTTGATATATTTTTTTCCATCCTTTGAGTTTTAGTTTGTTTGTGTCTCTAAGTCTAAGGTGTGTCTCTTGTAGGCAGCATATAGACGGATCGTGTTTCTTTATCCAGTCCGAGACTCTCTGTCTCTTTATTGGTGCATTTAGTCCATTTACATTCAGCGTAATTATAGATAAGTAAGTGTTTAGTGTTGTCATTTTGATGCCTTTTTATGTGTGTTGTTGACAATTTCATTTTTCCACTTACTTTTTTGTGCTGAGACGTTTTTCTTTGTAAATTGTGAGATCCTCATTTTCATAGTATTTGACTTTATGTTTGTTGAGTTGTTACATTTTTATTGGCTTTTATTTTGAGTTATGGAGTTGTTATACCTCTTTGTGGTTACCTTAATATTTACCCTTATTTTTCTAAGTAAAAACCTAACTTGTATTGTCCTATATCGCCTTGTATCCCTCTCCATATGGCAGTTCTGTGCCACCTGTATTTAGTCCCTCTTTTTGATTATTGTGATCTTTCACATATTGACTTCAATGATTCCCTGTTTTGAGCATTTTTTTTTTTTTTTTAATCTTAATTTGTTTTTGTGATTTCCCTATTTGAGTTGCTATCAGGATGTTCTGTTCTGTGACCTTGGGTTGTGCTGGTATCTGATATTATTGGTTTTCTGACCAAACAATTTCCTTTAGTATTTCTTGTAGCTTTGGTTTGGTTTTTGCAAATTCTCTAAGCTTGTGTTTATCTGTAAATATCTTAATTTCGCCTTCATATTTCAGAGAGAGTTTTGCTGGATATATGATCCTCGGCTGACAGTTTTTCTCCTTCAGTGCTCTGTATATGTCATCCCATTGCCTTCTTGCCTGCATGGTTTCTGCTGAGTAGTCTGAACTTATTGATTCTCCCTTGAAGGAGAGCTTTCTTTTATCCCTGGCTGCTTTTAAAATTTTCTCTTTATCTTTGGTTTTGGCAAGTTTGATGATAATATGTCTTGGTGTTTTTCTTTTTGGATCAATCTTAAATGGGGTTCGATGAGCATCTTGGATAGATATCCTTTCTTCTTTCATGATGTCAGGGAAGTTTTCTGTCAGCAGATCTTCAACTATTTTCTCTGTGTTTTCTGTCCTCCCTCCCTATTCTGGGACTCCAATCAGATGCAAGTTATCCTTCTTGATAGAGTCCCACATGATTCTTAGGGTTTCTTCATTTTTTTTTAATTCTTTTATCTGATTTTTTTTCCACCTATGTTGGTGTTAATTCCCTGGTCCTCCAGATTTCCCAGTCTGCATTCTAATTGCTCGAGTCTGCTCCTCTGACTTCCTATTGCATTGTCTAATTCTGTAATTTTATTGTTAATCTTTTGGATTCCTGCATGCTGTCTCTCTATGGATTCTTGCAACTTATTAATTTTTCCACTCTGTTCTTGAATAATCTTTTTGAGTTCTTCAACTGTTTTATCAGTGTGTTCCTTGGTTTTTTTGCAGTTTGCCTTATTTCATTTCTGAGGTCATCCCTGATGTCTTGAAGCATTCTGTAAATTAGTTTTTTATATTCTGTATCTGATAATTCCAGGATTGTATCTTCATTTGGGAAAGATTTTGATTCTTTTGTTTGGGGGGTTGGAGAAGCTGTCATGGTCTGCTTCTTTATGTGGTTTGATATTGACTGCTGTCTCCGAGCCATCACTAAGACATAGTAGTGATTTATTCTATAATTGCTCACTGAGTCTTATCTTGTTTTGTTTCCTTTCAGTATACGTGGATGGGCTACTAGATTGTGCTGTCTTGTTTTTGTAGCCCTTGACATACTTATGACCTATTACCAGCTGGTTTGGGCTGTTGCCAGGTATATATGCCTGAGTCTACTCACTATTCTTGAGTAGAATCTGATTTTGGGTCATCAAGTGTGTGCTGCACCCTAACACCTATCCACCTCGAGAAGTAGTGGTGATAGTTGTGTGTACTAGATTTTATTAGCAGTTGGGGTTCACACTCCGGGGGGGTAGGATGCTGACAGGCTTCCCCCAAGTGTCAGTGAGGTAGGTGTTTCTCTATTCCTATAGCACCTTGGTGGGAGGGCTCTGCAGCTGTGCCTTAGGCCTCCAATGCAAGTACCTCTACTGATTGGTAGGTGTCACCCTCCTTAGACCCCTAAGGCAAGAGGCTAGGTGGTCTGGGGCGAGCTTCAGCCCTCAGTTCCCTTTTGTGGGTCAGTGAGGGCTCTGTTGAATAAGCAGAGATATCAGACCTGGGAAACTTGTTTTTCCAGTAAATCCGCTAAAAAAAAAATGCAGTCAGATCCCTATCAGAACTGCCTTTGCATTATAACAGCCACCTTGTTCCCTGGAAGGATGAAAGCCCGAGATTTGGATCATATATGCTTGGCTGGAGCTGGTTCTGTGTTTTTAGTCCAATTAGGGAAGGATTTTTGGTCCCTGGGTTTTTTGTGGTTGCTTCTCTCAGGCGGGAAGAATGGGTTAGGAAAAGACCCCCCCCCCCCGCCAAAAAAAAGGGAAAAGCAAAGGTGCAGAGCCAGAGCCGTTCTCCCTCTGGCTCAGGAAATTCCAATGTTAATGAAGCCGCCTGAGAAGGGGAGGGGAGGGTTCAGAAAAACAGGAGAGAGTAGCACCCCGGAATATAGTCAAAGTTGCTTATCTTGCTTGGGATGACTATTTTATCTGAGATTCCCGTGGGGTGTGTCACCTATGTGTGCTGGCTGTGTGGAGATTGTCCCCCAGGGTCTGGCCCGCTGAAGCCGTGGTCAGATCCTCCGCTGCCAGTCCAAAGCCCAGCGTCAAGGTTCCCCTGCTGGGACGGTGTGCTCCTGGCTCCAAAATCAGTCGCTGCCTCCTGGGGACTTCTCGTCCCGCCAGCCGCATTGCTGCGCCGCCCCTGTGGACCAGCTGGGCCCTCTCCCAGGGTTAGTTCAGGGGAGTAGGGCTGCGCCCCGTGTTTGTACCGTGACCGGATGCTGAGTTCAGCTCCCCGGTGCCCAGTCCAAAGCCCAGAGCCAAGGTTCCCTGGCTGGGACACTGCACTCCTGGCTCCAAAACCAGTCACTGCCTCCCGAGGACTTTTCCTCCCACCAGCCGTGTCGCCTCGCTGCCCACGTGGACTGGCCAGGCCCCCTCCCAGGGTCAGTTCAGGGGGGTAGGGCTGCACCCTGTGTTTGCGCCGTCACAAGATGTTGTGTTCAGCTCCCCTGGGCCCAGTCCTAAGCCCGGTGCCAAGGGTACCTGACTGGGCCGCTGGCTCCAGGCTCCGGAAGCAGTCGCTGCTTCCCCGTAGTTGTTCGTTCTCCATCTCTGTCACTCAGGTCTACTATTTAAATCTGTGTTTGTTGTTCAGGGTTCGTAGATTGTCATGTATGTGTTCGATTCACTTGTTTTTCTGAGTCTTTGTTGCAAGAGGGATCCGAGGTAGCGTCTACCTAGTCAGCCGTCTTGCCCCCCGCCCCGTATTTCTTTTTATATTCAAAACTTCCCTTGTTTATTTTATTAACCAAAATTCAAAAACATTGGCAGCCTTTGTGGATATAGTCAGTCTTAATATCTATTCCCCTTCTTCCCAGGTTCTGGAGGGGCTGAGAAGCCAAAATCTACATTATCTAGACACCCATACAGGAGTCTATCTCTGGATGTGAATTGTTGTTGTGTGCCGTTGAGTCAGTTCTGATTCCTAGCGACTCTATAGGACAGAGTAGAACTGCCCCATATGTTCCCATGGCTGAAATCTTAATAGAAGCAGACTGCCAGATCTTTTCTCCTGCCATTTCTGACAAACGGAAGCGCTCATGTGAGATTCAGCAGGCAGAAATTCAAGACGTCCACCTTCCGGCTGCCTTTGGATGTTTCTGCCGACAAGCAAAGTTTCCATGAGAAGGGTGGGTGAGAGTGGGAGTTTGTTCTTGAACTCAATAATTTCAAGAATGGTCCCCAAGTCACTCCTCCAACCTTTCCAGTAATTTTAAGAGTGCCTAATTCCCTTTAATCAATCTCTTTCTTAAAAAAAAAACCTTTGAGTTGTTTCAATTCCCAGTTGAAATTGGACTGATAGTTCATGAAGTTTGTCTAGGACAGATGTCCCCTAGGAATACTCCCCACATAGCATTAAACAGTGAATTACTTTTTCTGATGTGTAGGGTCACAATGAGTTGGATTCGACTTGATGGAAATGGGCTTGGTTTTTCTGGTTTTATAAAAATACATATATTGGAACTGGTTTTCTGACTACCTTACTTTTTCTAAGTTATTTTTATTGCTGTTTCCATTATTCTTTTTCTCCTAATTATTGAAAAATCAATGGAATAAACATAAATAGTACAGCTAGGAAATTTTGTCTCAAGAAATGGAACTTCTTCTTATGCTCGTTTTCTTTTCTACTACATTGTTGTTGTTAGGTGCCATCCAGTCGGTTCTGACTCATAGCGACCCTGTGTACAACAGGATGAAAACACTGCCCGGTTTTGCACCATCCTCATGATTGTTGTTATGCATAAGCCCATTGTTGCAGCCACTGTGTCAGTTCATTCTCATTGAGGATCTTCCTCTTTTTCGATGACCCTTTACCTTACCAAGCATAAAGTCTTTCTCTAAGGACTAGTTCCTCCTGATAACATGTCCAAAGTACATGAGTCGAAGCCTTGCCATCCTCACTTCCAAGGAGCACTCTGGTTGTGCTTCTTTCAAGACAGATTTGTCCATTCTTTTGACAGCCCGTGGTATATTCAGTATTCTATGCCAACACCATAATTCAAAGGCATCAATTCTTCTTCAGTCTTTCTTATTCATTGTCCAGCTTTTGCATGCATACAAGGATATTGAAAACACCATTACTTAGGTCAGGCGCACCTTAGTCCTCAGAGAGGTATCTTTGCTTTTCAACACTTTAAAGAGGTCTTTTGCAGCAGATTTGCCCAGTGCAATACTTCATTTGACACACTGGCTGCTGCTTCCATAGGCATTGACTGTGAATCTAAGTAATATGAAATCCTTGACAACTTCAGTCTTTTCTCCATTTATCATGATGTTGCTTATTGGTCTAGTTGTGAGGATTTTTGTTTTTGTTATGTTGAGGCGTAATCCGTACTAAAGGCTGGAGTCTTTGATCTTCATCAGTAAAAAGACCTCATTGCTTTCAGCAGACAAGGTTGTGTCATCTGCATAATGCAGGTTGTTAACGAGTCTTCCATCAACGTTGATACTGCAATCTTCTTCATATAGTCTAGCTTCTGGGTTTAAATTTTTTTTTTTTCTGGGTTTATTTGCTCAGAATACAGATTGAATAAGTATGGTGAAAGGATACAGCCCTGATGCACACCTTTCCTGACTTTAAACCATGCAGTCTCCCCTCGTTCTGTTCAAATGACTGCCTCTTGATCCATATACAGGTTCCTCATGAACACAACTAAGTGTCCTGGAATTCCCATTCCTCACAATGTTATACATAATTTGTTATGATCTACACAGTCAAATGCCTTTGCACAGTCAATAAAACACAGGTAAACATCTTTCTGGTATTCTCTCCTTTCAGCCAAGATCCATCTGACATCAGCAATGATATCCCTGGTTCCAAGTCTTCTTCTGAATCTGGCAGAATTTCCAGCAGTTCCCTGCAGATGTTCTGCTACAATTATTTTTGAATTATCTTCAGCAAAAATTTTACTTGGGTGTGATATTAATGATATTGTTTGATAAGTCCACATTCAGATAGATAGATAGATGGGTGGATGGATGGGTGGGTGGGTGGGTGGGTGGGCGTGTGGGCGGATGGGCGGATGGGTGGATGGATGGATACCTCCTTTCCCGGTAAGTTTCCACTTCCTTGTGCATTCCCTCACAAAGAAATTCATGTATCCTTCTAATAAATTTCTCTTTTTGGCTTTAGCACTGATTTCTATTTCTCACAACAAAACAATCCCTAACAAATCTGTGCCTCAGTCGGAATGTATTTCAATTCCATGTAATTCAATTCAAACAATGCCTATTATGCACCTAACAACAACAACAATTATGCCTCTTATGCCAGATGATTTGAGTTCAGCTATGTATGTGCCTGGCCTTGGCCGAGTCTGTAGATGATCCTAATGGAAGAGCAGACATAGATTATAATGAGACATAAACAAATGAAATGAGACAGAATGTAATGTAGAGTCTTTTGTTCTCTCCACAGACCAGGCCATTTTTTCCGTGTTCTCTTTAACATTCTATTAAATAGGGGATAGTGGGGAAGAGATGTGGGTGGCAGTGGCTGAGACACATCTCCTCCAATTGTCTCGTGTGAAAACCTGAGAGGATGAGGAAGTTTGACAGGAAATAACAGCAGCAGGTCTCTGACAATGAAGATCACAATCTAGTGAGGGCCTTTAATTAAGCAAGATCATTTTTTAAAATTTGTTCGGAAACTACTGCCTTAATTCCTGAAGATCATTTGAAGTCCTGAACTGTGACTCATTGTCCATAATGACTGAGATACAAGTAGAGCTTTTATCCCACAAAAACCACTACCAGGACACAGACAATTAAAAATTAACCTAATCACCTATCCCAAGTTGGAGTCCTTACCTCTTGGAAGAGCCTGGAGGGGATGATAACACAGAAGTAGTTTTCTGTTTGTGTTCTGATTGCAAGGCCCAAAGCAAAAGAAACCCAAACAAAGTCCAAAATTGGGAAGGAAACTCATTTAATTGGCATGAGCAATGAAACTTCTTTTTCTGGGTTATCTGGACTTAAACAATCTAACTAGATTGACCTCATCTTAGCAGACAGAGACAAACGGAGAACCCAAGTACATATCTTTTGAAGTCGTTGTTTTCGGGTATCTTGGAAATTGCAGTATCAGTGCTAACTAAGAACATCTAAATGGTATTTACTTCTTCACTCTCACCAGTATAAAGACAATACTGATGCCATAAGCTACAATTGTGAGGATGGCACAGAACCAGGTATAGTAAAGGCAATACCTGTCATAGTAAAGACAATACCTAACACACTTGAGGTTGGAATTAACTTGATGGCAACTGACTGCAGACAAGGTTTCGTACTGTTAGAGCCAACTCAACAGCACCTAACAACAAATACATACATATATGTATATATATATATATACACTTTTGTGGTACATTATGGAGTTCCAAAAAAGTGTGTGGTTCAGAGTAACCATTTCACATTGTAGATAATATCAAATGTCTCTCAGTAGCAAAGAGATAGCAAGAACAGGTGTCATATACGAGCCTGTGCTGCTGGTGAAGCCTCTCACTTTTCCATATATGGAATGCATCCCAGCCAGGAGTCTAGCCTGGAGATGGCAAAGTAATAGATGACTCTTACTTATGGGGATGGTCTTGGCCATATACAGCTGAAGGGATGTGATAATGACAACAGCTGCCCTCTTTTGGAACAGGGTGTAGTGATGGATCCAATTACTGGCTACTTTAGTGAAAAAACCCAAACACCAAATCCACTGCCGTCGAGTCAATTCCGACTCATAGCAACCCTATAAGACAGAGTAGAACTCCCCTATAGGGTTTCTAAGGCTATAAATCTTTCTGGATGCAGACTGCCACATCTTTCTCCTGCAAAGCTGCAGGTGGGTTTGAACTGCCGACCTTTTGGTTAGCAGCGAGCTCTTAAACCATTGCACCACCAGGGCTCCTTACTTTAGTGAAAAGGCATGATAAATTAAAGACAACGCTGTAATTTAACCTCACCAGTGTCTCTTCCATCTTTTCATCAGGTTAATAATGTTCCAAAATCTCTAGTGTTTTTCCTTAAGCATTGGAATCAAGGGTGACTAAAAGCATAACTGAGTAAATAAGCCCCCCTGCAGAATTACTCTTCTCTTTCTTAGAAAGGCTGGGCCTCTGAACACATGGTTTCTTCGCTCTCCGCATCTATAGCCTAGGATGGGGCCACTGACTTCATTCTTACTGCCAGGCTTGCCCCCAACATTTGCAGAGCTCAAACCAAATGTACAAATGGAGACCCTCACTCCACATGTCTAAATATTTAACAGTTAAAAATCAAGCCAACAAACTGTTCAGGAAAACAGAGTCTATCCTTCCATCTTGACAGGTTTGCCTTCAAAACGACCTAGTTTAAATTTAGAATGTTTGGACTCCTTGGAATTTTGCGCCAGAAAGTTCTACCTAAACCCTGCCATCTCTGTTCTTCCCACCTTCCAGTCTATACCACAGAGAGAAGGGTCATACGCTTATGCATGTGGACACTCCTGCTCTCCTGTCCACATCCTATTCAAAGCCCCTCAAAGAGCCCTCTGGTTTAGAAGCCAGCACACCTGTGTTACAATCCACCTTCGGTAGAATGGCCCTGGGCAAGAGTCATGTGCAGGCCCTGAAAAAAGGCTTGGGGCCATTCAGTTGGGGATATGGAATTCCAAGATGATGAGGACCTGGAGCAGGCTCCCTAGGAAGAAAGACAAAAGGTTTGCACTATCCAACAAGTTACCACTTCAGCAATTTACCCAGGGGTACTATTAATGAAGTACAAGGAATTATCTCCTGATAGCACAACAGAGCAGGTGTCGTCTTTACAAGGACCATTGGTTTTGGTATTTCTATCTAGATAACAAGGAACTTAACTGAAACTTGTTAGAAAAGGTTCCACTACATATTGTTAAGTGAAAAAAAAAATCAACTTACAAAATAAATTATATGGCATAATCCTATATTTTAAATATTTATTTGTGTGTGTCTAACCCTTATATATATGCAACACAGTTTAACAATTATTATTTTTCATGTGTTAGATCATTAGAGATTTTCAGTTTCCACTTGGGTATTACTATCACTTTGTAAGTTATGCCTTTCCGTGCTGTCTGATTTGTTACTTTACTGTGACTAATATCTCTAAAATATCAGCTTTCAGAAGACTGTGTTTACTTGTCTTTATGTTCCCAGTAACTTACCCATTATCTTGCTAAACCCCCAAATCCTTGTTTCTTCACAATATATATATTGAATAAAGGTTTCAGAAATTGGAAATTTCTCTCGCTCTCCATTCGAGCACTATTTTTTCAAAGAAGGGTTTGGAGTCTGTGGTAGGCAGAATACCAAACCAAAACCAAACCCAGTGCCGTAGAGTCGATTCCTACTCATAGTGACCCTATAGGACAGAGTAGAACTTCCCCATAGAGTTTCCAAGGAGAGCCTGGCGGGTTCGAACTGCCAAGCCTTTGGTTAACAGCCATAGCACTTAACCACTACGCCACCAGGGTTTCCCATAGGCAGAGTAGTAGCCCCTTAATAGCCCCAATAATGTGTTATGATCCACACAGTTAAATGCCTTTGCATACTCAATAAGACACAGCTCTTCACATGGCAAAAGCAAATTTGCAGGTATAGTTAAGGGTAAGTATATTGAGATGGGAATATTATCCAGAAAGGTTCAATCCAATTACATGAGTCCTTTAAAAGCAAAGAACCTTTCCCAGCTGCGGAGAATCAGAGAGATGGCAGCATGTGAAGAACTCAACTCACTGTAGCTGGCTCTGAAGTTGGAGAAAGGGAGCCATGAGCCAAGAAGTGTGGGTGGCTGGAAAAGGCAAGTAAACCTGCAGAAAGCAATGTACCCTGCCAATACCTTGTTCTTAACCTCATGAGACCCATGTCAGACTTCTAGCTACAGAACTGTAAGATAATACATTTATCTTATTTTAAGTCACTAAGTTTGTGGTAAGTTATTACAGCAGTAATAGAAAACTAATACAGACTCTTTCAATAGGTCCCTGCATGGATGAAGCATGACAGAGAGTTTTGGGGACTGTGTATACAGCTGAAAAAGTAAAGGACTAAAAACAAGTAAAAGATGTGTATACTTACTAAGTGATACAAAGAATCTACTTAGGCTAATCTGTAGATGTGGGAAATGGTGGTAAGCAGAACACTGAAGTGTCCAGAACTCGATCTCTGTCTTAGAATACTGGGTGGAGAAGCCAACCTGACAGTAATTGAGGCCTTCGGTCAAGGGGCAAAGGCCCTAATTCAATTTAAAAAAAAAAAAAAATCATTAAAGAATATTAGGTGAGAATCTTAGGTAGAGTAAGAAAGTTAGGTTTAGAAACTACAAGCCAGGAACGATGCCTGATCCTCACTGTCGTAGTTGCCTAGTGATGCCATAACAAAAGATACCACAAGTGGGTGACTTTAAAGAATAGAAATGTATTTTCTCATAGCTCTGGAGGCTTAAAGTCCAAATCAGGGTCTTGGCCATGTCGATTCCTTCAGTGAACCTCTCTCCTAGTTTCTGGTATCTGTTGGTGATCCTTGGTATTTCTTGGCATCCCTTGGTGTTCCTTCCTTGATGTTTGCCTTTTCCCTTGTGTGTGTCTCTACGTCTATTTTGCTCTTTTTATAACTCAGAAGTGATTGTGTTTGGGGCTCACTCTACCTTGGTATGATTGATTAACATAATAAAGTAAACCCCTATTTCCAACCATAGTCATATTTACAGGCACAGGGGTTAGGATTTCAACATAATTTAATTTGGGGAGGGGGGAATAATTTAATCCATGACACATGCTATGAGACTCTCCCGCAGAGACCTTAAACATTCACTGCCACTAGATAGAGCTGCCAGGGCTTATATAACTGATGGAGCTCTGGTGGCACAGTGGTTAAGAGCTCGGCAGCTAACCAAAAGTTGGTAGTTTGAATCTACCAGCTGCTCCTTGGAAACGCTGTGAGGTGGTTCTACTCTGTCCTGCTGGGTCACTATGAGTCAGAATTGCCTCGTCAGAAATGAGTTTGGTTTCTCCTTTGTATATAACTGATACCAGAGCCTGTGCCACTGCTCTCCCCAAACCAAAAACCTCTGCTGCCACCCCCACCAGAAATCGGATTCTGCAAAGTTCCTTATGCTGCTTGCTTCTAAATTGAAGTCTTGTACAGTGTATCAGATCAGCAGAGCCTGGGTCACTTGCTTGGGCCCTGCTTGTCAAAGATGCTAGGGAAATGAGTTATTTCCTTTCCTCAGGAGGCAGGGAGGCAGGAATCATGAAGTGGGAAATTCTCCAAACTCAGGAAAGTTTTTTGAAAAATTTTAGCCCATCAAAAACGTACGAAACATGCAAGTGTCCATTACATCACCCAAAGGGTTTACAAAAGGTCCAACCCATTGAAAACACAGTGTGGCAAAAGACTGCCAACTGTGTCCCATCTTCTGTCCTTTAATGGTCCCTTTCCTTCTCCCTCTCCTTAACCCTGAAACTCTCCACTGGCCCCATTCATTCAGTATCATCTGCTCCCCGTGATGTTGTAGAACCTTCCTCTGCCACTAGCCTTATCAAAGCAAGATTTTTTTCCCCTTGTGAATGGAAAACTCAGATAGTACAGGCAGGTTATATAGAGTAAAGGACCCAGGTTTAATATTCTAAGAGAAGAGCCTTCCCTGACCACTGAGCTTAGGGTTTGGGTCTCACTAACCCCAAGTCCCCTGCAGTGCCTGGCACAGTGCTTTAACGCTGTAGATACTCTACAAACGTTTAGTGGAATAAACTGTAAACAAGCAAATTAGGTACACCCAGCCATGAAAAATACCTGTATAGTATTTACTTCAAGATTTTGGCAATTCTCTGTTAAAACAAAAAGAAAAAAAAAGCTTGTCTTTGGCAATCAACTAATTCCATCTGCTACCATAAAAGATTGCTAAATTTTTATTTCCATGTAACTTCTGATCTTGGAACTTAGAACCCAAATACTCTAGATAGTAAGTGGCTGAAATGTCACAAGCCTTGGAGTGGTGGCAGCACAAGTCTATTTTGGTAATGATTTTGGCAGATTCAATAGAAGCATTTGTTAAACAATCTGCATTTTAGGAAAATTGGGTCAGGGGTAGATGACCCAGGAAATGCAAAGGAAAGCTGCCTGCGTGAAATATAGCACATACGGGTAGAAACATTTTTCACTCCCAGGTTCTCCAAGGCAAATTATGAAACTGCATTACTTAGTCTAGAAATTTTCTTCAATGCATATTAATTTAACACTGTAGATACTCTACAAACGTTTAGTGGAATAAACTGTAAACAAGCACATTAGTTTTTATTTTAAAACTGCACACCCTCTTTTTTAAAGGAAGATGTTTAAATTATGGGATTTCTTTTTTTTTTTTTTTTTCCTGAGGCACCAGTGGCCTTTGACTCAAGGTTAGATGAAGATATTCTATAAAGGACATTGAGGGCTTTGTGATGGCAACAGGAAAAGCCCAAGAAAAGAGAGAACCTTGCTGAAGGATATATGCCAGAGAGGGAAGGGTAGGCTCTGGTGGGGGTCAGGGAGGAAGGCAAAGAGTGAAGAAGATGAAGGAGACCTGGAAGTGGCTATTATTTCAAGAGATGGCCCTGATAAGCTTATTGTAGAGCATGGAGCATGGTCATTGACCTTTAACTGACTCAGGTTACACTGGCTGTCAGTATTCAGTCGTCACAAGGATGGTCCCATCCTTTTGAAAGAAACGTACAAAGTATAGCTGCACTGAAACTATGGCTGTTATAACATTAGGGCTTTTCATTCTGTTTTGTGTACAATCCATATAGATATTTAGGGCAAACCTGCCTTCTAGATACCTACCCCTTGCTTCTTCATGTAGGATGTTGTGGTTTCCAATTTTAGCTTAAAAGTGGTGGATGCTCAAATACAGAGATAGAGTGATTGTTGCAAGGGATGGGAGAGGCAATATCTGGTGAAGGAGGAAATGGAGTGTTTTTAATTTCATTGAGACAATTTCTCAGAGATTTTATTATAGGTTTTTGTAGTAGTCCACAAATATATATTTTTGAATAGTTGCATTTTTAATAGTTTCTTCTTTTTTGTTTTCTGTTCTTCCCAAGAGGAGATGCCATCTCTTATTTATTTAACTCCCTTTTAAAGAATTTAATTTTATAGTGCCATCAAGACCAAAAATATGTCAATTTAGTGAGGGAAGATGTTTATTTGCTTCAGAACATTCACATTTTGAAAAATAAACATGTTTCTTTTTCTCCTTGGTCAATTTGGCTGCATAAAGTCACTTATTTGTGGCTAGTATTTGTCTCCACAATTTCCCTTAATAGTAGGTTTCGCAGTCTTTATATTCACGAAACATTTCCTTATGTCTGGACCAAATCCCTTTTTGCTCTAATTTGAGGCCAAGGACTTTGTGGAGTTGCTCGCAGTTGTCTATTGAATAGACAAACACTTGAAGTTTGTTTTGAAAACTCATTTCGGACTTCTCTTTACCAGGGTAAACAATCCTGATCTTTTTAGCCTTCCTCAATGGCATTGTAATGCATTAATGATAATATGCTCATGTATAAAATTGAACGTAGTTCAACAATTTCAGGACTAGTTTAAGAAATCCAATGTAAAACATATATGACTTAATCAATTATCCCTTATATTTGAATGAGACTTTTAATTTACAAAGTATTTTATAAACAATATCTCATTTTATCCTCATAACAAACCTGTGGGATGAATATTACTTTTCTTTTTTTTTTTTTACTGAAGACACTGAATCCCAGGCCACACTACCAGTAAGTGGGAAGGCAGAGATTCAAGCCTCCCTCTTCTGAGACAAGGACCCGGGGTATTTCTTCTACCCAACAGCTGCCTACTATATGCATATTCCTGTGCTAGGTGCTGCAAAGGATATGAAGATATGAGTACTCAATCCCCTATAGACCTGCTTGCAGAGGTGAGGAGAAGGGTCTTGGGAAGAAAATGGGAATGAGTTGGACTCTGAGTGTTAAGTGGGGTTTGGGTAGATGAGAGGAAATCAGGCACATTCCCGGTATGAGGGAACCTGCCTAAGTGACCTTGATTCAACTCCCAGCCAATGCACTTCATTCATGTGCACCCACCACCCATCTGTCAGTGGAGGTTTGTGTATTAGTAAAAAAAGGTGCTGAATAAGTTTCGACAGAGTTTCCAGACTGATAGACTAAAAAGAAGGAATTGATGATTTACTTCCAAAAATCAGCCAGTGAAAATTCTATGAATCACAATGATCCAATCTGCAACCAATCGTGGAGATTGTGCAGGACTGGGCAGATTTTCATTCCATTGTGTATGGGGTCCCCATAAGTCAGGGGACAGCTCGACGGCAGCTAACAACAACAACAAGCCTGAGCAAAGTCATGTTGTGCAAGGCTATTGTATGTTATCTCTTCTCATGGTAGAGGGGCATCGCTTGACAGGTGATAAAATTTCATGGTAAAGAACTTGGGCTGTAGGGTCTCAGAGGCCTGGATTTGAATTCTGGTTTTAACAATTACTAGCTTTGTGGTCCAGGACAATTTCCTTAATCTCTTTTGGTACATTTTCTCATCTGTAAAATGGAAGAATGAAATGAAATAATCCATATAAACACTAAATAAATATTAGCTTTTATAGCACTAAAAATGCTAAAGAGACTACTAATGTGCAGCATTTAGTAAGAATAAAGGGTAGTTTGGAATATTCCTAGCTCACAACTCAGAGCACCTTATCTCCCCAGGACAAACATGATTCCAAAGTATACTTATCCTCCCCACTCACTTCCTTGGTCTGAAGAATAAGATCATCCTAATTTTCACTCTCATTTTACAAGAAAGGAAACCAAAGAATGATTTGGTAGATAAGCTACTTTTTCCTGCCACAAAGCTAACTCTTATTTTTTACTGTTGAAAATTGGTGAGTTAAATGAATCTAAGCTACATACAAAAATAAATAAATCTAGTAGGATAGGGAAATAAATCAACTTCTTAACTGGCCTAAACTGCCCTTACACTTCTATCTTAAAAATGCAGGTTTGGGTATTTTTTTGTGCATGCTTCTTTGTTTTTGGTTATAAATTAGTATGGCTATTTCCATAAAAACTCCCTTGTCAATTGTGTCTCCAATCCTGTGTTAGAACCTACTCCTGAATATTCCCAACGAAATGTGTCAGGTTTGTGAAAGCCTTACATCATTCATGTTCTGAACAAAAATAAAAATGAAATCACCGATGGAGGGCTCAGTGAGCGTGGCTTTTGCTGGAGAAGTGAGAGAAGATAGTATGTCTTGCTGTGAGGTTGATCAGTGTCTTTTGGGGTGGAAGAATGGAGTATCACAAATAGTCTTTATTTCCATAGATGAAAGGTGCATGAGCACAGGCTAATAATTAACCATGGTCCTAGTTTTCTTTCTCCTAATGCGCTGGTTAGTGTGGGGAGAGGACCATCAAGTGGAATTGTAGGATAGGTGTGTAAGTTAACTATGGTGGCAGCGAGAAATTACCACAAACTTAGTGACTTAGAACAATACAAATTTATTATCTGAGAATCCAGAGGTACCTCAGAAGACAGGCCTGGTGAGCTGCTTCCAAAGGTCATAGCCTTGAAAGCCCTATAGAGCAGTTCTACTCTGCATACATGGGGTTGCCATGAGTCAGAATTGATTCAACAGCAACTAACAATAACAACAAACATTGAAAATATACCATAATTATTTATAACCCTGTTATAAAATTGGGATATATTTTAGGGAGTCTCTCACAGCCTTGGCAACCCTATAGAGTAGTTCCACTCTGTCCTATAGGGCTGCTGTGAGCCAAAATTGACTCAATGAGAGTGGGTTGGGTTGGGTTTTTTTCCTCAACCTCTGAAAGACTCTATACACGTAAAATCATGTCTTGACATTTGAGCCTTTCAGTAAGAACCCACAGGCTCCCATGTGTGGTACTGTGCCAGTGTCCTAAAAAACCAGTCTGCCTTTATTAGCCTGATGCTTTGATGGCCTTTGATCAAGCCATTGTACCAAAGCAGCCAAGATATAGGGTAAGATGTGGCCTTTCAGTAACCTTCCTTTTTTGTGTGTGTGAGAGTAAGACAAGTTAATTGGGCTTGGCAGTACAGATGACCCTTTCATGTCAGGTAAATTGAGACTGTTGTGCTTATCACAGGTAGATAACCATTAATATTGCTTGTACTGTCTATGGGAAGAGAAAGGGGGCTTGTTTGTTTTAAATGTTTTTCAAGGAAGGCAACAAAGATTCCCGGGGTTTGCCTGGCCAGGTCCGTCTAAAGAGACAATGGTGCCATTTAAAGAGTTCGAGACACATTGAAAGGTGGAGGACACACTCCTGTTGAAGTATTATTACTGTTGATAACCCCTTCTTTGTCCTTTATTTCACATAATTAATTGCCAAAGTTCAGATTGAGAGACCTAGTGGACTCACTTTGGACCTCTCTTTAGAAAGCTATACCTAAAAAGGGAAACCCTTTGTATTTTGGTAGTGATGGAATGTCCTGGACAATCTGCAGTTGACATCATTTGTACTTTATTAAGCAATTTGCTTTGCTCACAATTTATTCTGGGACAGTTTTTCCCTGTGCATTAGTTAGATTCTCTTTATGATTGGCAACAGTGACCATGCATGTGTTCAATGAGGGAGAGTGAGATCATGTGGGATTCACTCTTCTTATTAGGCAAGGTTTCCAGGGTTAGAAGATGGCACCATCCTCTTCGCTCCTCCAGAGAAAACCTAAAAGTTACAGGCTACTCTCAGAGAGTCAAAGACCCTTTGAGGGTAATCTGACTTTAGTGCCCACTATTCTGTTTTCACCAGTGCTGCTCCTGTTCCAGTTTTGAAAGTTCAGAATCTAGTTTAAAAAGAAGGGAAGGAAAGAAGGAAGACGGGAAGGAGGAAAACTGTGCTCTGGTCCCAGGAGGGTGGTTTGGTGGCCTGCGGTGGGTTCCTGCTCCCTCCTGAACTTGGGCATGGTGTTAGGGGCATGATCTGTAGATTTATGGTATATGTCTTATATTATTAAAATGAGATTTCCAAATAACTCCAAGATTTATCAGGAAATAAGAAATGAATCTGTGTTTTGTTGCCAGCACTAATGGAATTCATGGTTACAGTATTGGCAGGACTTCAGAAGAAAAGGTCCATCCGTTTATTATTTTAGGCTTTTTGAACTTGTAGCATTCCTTCTGGAGAGCTACTTCACAATGCATATGAAATGCAGGACAATAATCCTATTCCTACGAATGAGTCTTAAGGAAATA
This sequence comes from Elephas maximus indicus, assembly GCF_024166365.1. Classification (NCBI taxonomy): domain Eukaryota; kingdom Metazoa; phylum Chordata; class Mammalia; order Proboscidea; family Elephantidae; genus Elephas; species Elephas maximus. The sequence goes on along the minus strand of NC_064819.1, from coordinate 171,017,565 downwards.
ATTTAAGAGGAGAAAAACATATTATTGGGAAAGAGATATGCTTAGAGCAGCATTACATCAACTATACAAAACTGGAAAGAATCTAAATTTCCAGTAATAGATGACAATTGAATAATGATTTATCAATGCTGCGGGATATTGGATTACCATAAAAATAATAAGTGTGAGTTGGGTGAACATGGAAAAATATTTGTGAGACAAAGTGAAAAAGTAACATCAAATTCTATACAAAGGACAAAATCATGAAATAACTTTTATGTATATTGGAAGGTTTGTAAATAAATAGCAATAAATTCTGTGGAATTCTTTTTTTGTCATTTAAAATTTATTGATACAGTATTTCAAAACTTATTTAATTGTAAATAGTTTTCAATAAAATTAATTCATGTTAAATAAATCAGGGGACATTTTCTTATATCATTGTTAGGGAACGGATGCTAGGAGATAAATTTAATCTAGGAACCAAATTATCACTCCATGGAAACTCTTCTGTCATCAGAGGTGTTAAGGGTGATGTAGCTGATGTGTTTGAAAAGGTTAAGATATTAGAATTAGTGTCCACCCTTTAGGGTATAATCAGTGGATAAAATAAAGAATTACCCTGTGCATTTCAGAATAATAGTGAAAGTGTCATATAATTCAACAGAAACAGTTCTCACTCACTTTTTAAAATTAGCTCAAGAGCTTTTAATATTGTTCTACATTTAATAAATAAACTAAATAAACCAGTAAATACACTGTAAGTAGACATAATCTCATTTGCAAAGCAAAAATTCATTTTTCAAAGTTCTGTTTGTGACAAATGTACTTAGATGAAGACATTTATTTACTCCATTGTTGTTTATGGAAGTTAATCTCTCTCTCTTTATCATAAGTTCATTTAGTGACAGGTGATTTCTTTTTGGATCATTTATACCCCTAAGTGTCTTACGTACCTAGTGCATAATTGGCGGTCAATAAATATTGGCTTAATAAGTAATAAATAAGCAGGTCAAGCCAAATTTTAAACAAATCATTTTCCTTATCTAATTTCTACATATTATAAAAAAAAATACATACATAAAAAAATTTAGAATACACATATTCTAAATGTTATATTTAAATGGGGAAAAGATTGAAGTTGCCAAAGATTTCATTTTATTTGGATCCACAATCAACACCCATGGAAGCAGCAGTCAAGAAATCAAAAGGCACATTGCATTGGGCAAATCTGCTGCAAAAGACCTCTTTAAAGTGTTGAAAAGCAAGGATGTCACCTTGACAACTAAGGTGTGCCTGACTCAAGCCGTGGTATTTTCAATCGCCTCCTGTGCATGTGAAAGCTGGACAATGAATAAGGAAGACCAAAGAAGAATTGATGTCTTTGAATTGTGGTATTGGAGAAGAATATTGAATATACCATGGACTGCCAAAAGAAAGAACAAATGCACGTTGGAAGAAGTACAACCAGAATGCTCCTTAGAAGCAAGGATGCTTTGGACATGTTGTCAGGAGGGATCGGTCCCTGGAGAAGGACATCATGCTTGGTAAAGTAGAGAGTCAGCAAAAAAGAGCAAGACCCTCAACGAGATGGATTGACACAGTGGCTGCAATAACAGGCTTAAGCATAACAACGATCATGAGGATGGTGCAGGACCAGGGAGTGTTTCGTTCTGTTGTACATAGAGTCGCTATGAGTTGGAACCGACTGGATGGCACCTAATAACAACAACATGTTAAATTAGAATTCATTTAATAAAATTACACTATTGTCATTGATAAAAAGCCAAAAGGAATTCAGTAATAATACAGTAAATTCTACCATTTGCACACAGTCAAGAAGAATTTCTGCTTTTTTCAGTCTGTATTTCTGGATTGTTTTAATTTTTTATTACATAAAATATATATTACTTTTGTAATTCAAAAAATAAGATGAAATAAAAGGCTGAAAAATGTTTTGTTTTGGCATGAATATTCATACTTTAGGAATTTGCCATTCCTAAAGGGGTTGGGGACAAAAGGAAGTTTCAAGGGTGCTGATGCAGAGAAATGGTTTAATGTAATTTTTAAAATCAATGTAAATTTTTTAAGTTAAAAAAGAATTCCATTGATCCAGATTTCCCCAGTCTTTTGCTAAAGTAATTGAAAAAAAGTATGTTTTCTTCTTTAAAAAGATAGATTATTTGTACTAGACCTCAGAAGAAGGAAATCATGTTGCTTTGTACTACTTAAGAATAAGTGTATCTGACAACTTCCTACAGGGGAAGGGAGAAAAAAATATTTAAAAAGAAGTCATAGCTCCCGCCCCGCCCCCCCCCCCCCATCCTCCTGTGCTTTTTTTCCAACAATTTTAGGTAAGAGCCTACAAGGCTGTTTGCTACCAAACTTACCTGAAGTATCAGACCTGTGGGTAATAAACTGAGGAAATTTGAGTCTAATATTTGATTTATGGTGAATTGAAAATGAGTTAAATCTTCGCACCCCTTAAGTGTGGACTGCACATAGTGATTTCCTTCCACAGAGTACAGTATGGAAAGTAAGAAAAAGAAGAAACTTACAGTAGAGAAACTTGACAAGCACTATCTCAATCAGGAGGTCAAGGTCAGCATCAATAGTGATATGGAATGAACCCTTGATATGATATAATGGGCAGGGCTTTTTAACTTCTGTAGACTTTCTCCCCAAAACTCATAACACACGTCTAATCACAAGAAAACATCAGAGAAATCCCAGTAGAAGGACATTCTGAAAATGCCTGTCCAGTATTCCTCAAGATTGCCAAGGTCACGAAAACAAAGGAAGTCTGAGAAACTGCCACCTAGGAGGCATAATGATGAAATGGTGCCCTTGATGAGATCCTGGAACAGAAAAATAACATTAGGTACAAACTAAGGGAATCTGAATAAAGTACGGCCTTCAGTTAATAGTTATGTATCTATATTGGTTCATTACTTATGACAAATGTGGGCTAGTCAAGTAAGACATTAATAGGAGAAGCTGGATATGAGGTATATGGAAACTCTGTACTACCTTTGCAACTTTTTTGATAATCTAAAACTATTCTAAAATAAAACGTTTGATAAAGTAAGTAGGAATAAGGGATGTACAATTTAATATTCCAGTGTTAGAAATAAAAGATTTCTTTAAGCGTGGAAGGGCTGTTTGAGAAATAAACATCAGTCTTTGTGGATCAGTGTTAATCTAAAAAGATTCTTTTATGATATCCTTTTGAAGCGAGAAAACAAAAAATAGTTATATCTGAAAGTTGTAAGAGATCTTAGAAATAACATTATCCAAACCCTTTACTTTACAGATGAGCTAGTAAGAGTTTATACCCAGAGCTAGAAAGCAAAACTCCAAGTCCTCTGATTCCAAGCCCCCAAATTATGAAACCCACCTACAACGAAATGCCATTTGAACGCAGATAATCTAATTTGTAGACCTCTACCAGTCTGCTTGCTGTGTGCCCTTGAGTATGATTTGTTAATTCCAAAGGAAAGATCAGCCTCACATCCAGAAATTTGGTATAATTGCCCGGTATTTCCCAATAATTTTTTTTTTTTTAATTTTTGAGTGATGTAAATACCGGCATAGCTGCATATGTTGTTGTTGTTAAGTGTGGTCAAGTAGCTCCGACGCAGAGCCATCCTAAGTACAATAGAATAAAACAGCCTCATAACCATGGCTATGTTTGAGCCTGTTGTTACAGCCGCTGTGTCAGTCCACCTCATTGAGGGTCTTCCTCTTTTTTGCTGACCCTTTACTCTACCAAGCATGATGTCCTTCTCCAGGGGCTGGTGCCTCCTAATAACTTGTCCAAAGTATGTGAGACAAAGTCTCACCATCTTCGCTTCTAAGGAGCATTCTGGCTGTCCTTCCAAGACATATTTGTTTGTTCTTCTGGCAGCCCATAATATAGTCAATATTCTTCCCCAGAACCATAATTTAAAGGCATCAATTCTTCTTCAGTCTTCCTTATTCACTGTCCGTCTTTCCCATACATAGGAAGCCATTGAAAACACCATGGTCAGGTGCACCTTAGTCCTCAAAGTGACATCTTTGTTTTTCAACACTTTCAAGAGGTCTTTAGCAGCACATTTGCCCAATGCAATGCGTTATTTGATTTCTTGACTGCTGCTTCCATGGGTGTTGATTGTGGATCCAAGTAAAATTAAATCCTTGACAACTTCAATATTTTCTCCATTTATCATAATGTTACTTATTGGTCCAGTTGTGAAGATTTTTGTTTTCTTTATATTGAGGTATAATCCGTACTGAAGGCTGACTGGGTGGGAATGTGCAAATATGTCATTTGTGGCCCACCAAGGGGATTGGTCAGTTTTGCCTTAAAATAGAGCCAATTCCAGAGCAGAGAGAGGATTCTACCACCACTGAGGAAGAACAGCCAGGAGCAGACAGTGCATCTTTTGGACCTAGGATTCCTGAGCTGAGAAGATCCTGGAACCAGGAGACTGAGAGAGAGACAGACAAACAGACAGACAGAGAGCCGTAACCCTGAAGAGGGCAAGAAGTAGTGACAGGAGAGACCGGCAGGAGAACACGCATTGGGCTTCCTAGCCAGGAGCAAGAAAACTGAATATCTTGGGTGCCTCTGGGGATTACTGGCAGAACCAAAAGAGCTTTGTAACACTTGCCTGAGCAGGGCAGAGGCTGAGAGCCAGAGAGGTGTGTCTGCAAACACAGCTGGGAAGAGGCTGTCCTGATGTAAGAACTGTAGCCTGACCATTCCAGAACCTGAATTGTAACCGGTTACTTCCCTAATAAACCCCATAATTGTGAGTATTGTCTTTGAGTTCTGTGTGGGCATTGCAATGAATTATCGAACCCAGCAGAGAAGTAGAGAGCACCATGGGAGGGATGGTTGGTGTCAGAATTGGTAAAGATGGCAGAAAGAGGAGGCATGACTGACCTCTGCCTCATAGGAATCAGCCTTGGGCTGTTGATCCTCCTCCCACCTTATGAAGCTAGAGGAGGTCAGACATCACCCCCATGCCATTTTCACAATAGCTGAATATAGTACTTTAAAAATCATTCATATTTTTTGATTCTTTGCTTTATAGATGCTATATAGCCCTAGAATGCCAGAGTAGGAAGACTTTTACTGGCTCAAAGTCTGAGCAAATTTTCAATTTTTATGCAGAAACATCCCAGAAGGGAAAGCACTTACCATCCCTCTCGGCCAGATATGCCCCACCTCTGACCTCAAAAAAATGCTACAGACTGACTTCTTCTTTCCTCTCCCATCACTTCTTAGAGCGAGTGAGGATCTATGTAGACATAACCAAATGCTTTTATGATTGTGCATATTGTATACTGTACAGTTAGCATGGCCATACCAAACTGTCCTGCTCAGGATTGACATTAATGCCAGAGATGAGTAAGAGACAATGTTAATGTGAAAAAAGGTCTATATGGTTATATTTTCTTTAGCTCTTGTTCTAGCTAAAACCCTTTGCATATCTACTTTTTTCAGCATATAGATAACACTTTGTTAGTGATTGCTTTGATAGGTTTATTATTATTTAAAAAATACTTACATGCAACAAAGTATGCCCTGGTATTCCTTTTTAATTCTGTATATCCAGCAAAATTTCTAAACTTCTCCTACTTTAGCAGAAATCAGAGCATAGACATCACAGTGTCTGGGCAAGTTTGGGCAAGTTTGCTAGATCTTATAATCTTAAATTGTGGATTTTTTTTTCTATTATTTAATCTGATATTTCAAACCAATTAAAAATAAAACCAGCCATTGTAAACTGCCATGAAAAAAGCTACACAATGTCAAGTACTGGACCAAAAGATTCCATCTGGATATGGCCGTCATAAATCAATCTGAAGTATTAGAACTATTTGCCATCCAACAAAGATGTATCATCCCTTACTGAGGGCTTTTCTTTGAATTATTTTTGCCTATAAAAAGGGGACAATAGTGTTCTTAAATTAGAATACCATGCCAACACAAAATAATGGAGTAGGTATTTTACATGGAAAAACCCACTTGAATTTAACATGTTTTCACAACTCCAAGCCCTAAAGGAAAACAAGTAATTACTTTGAATTGGCTGACTCCCCACAAAAATTCTAAAATAGAAAAAATAGTCACATTATCAAGATTCACTCATAGGACAAGGACCAGATATCACAGAGTCCACTACAATTATATGTCCTGTGTCTGCTTTTCTCAAATACAAACAACCAGGCAAGACAGTCCAAGATGAAGTGAGCCAAAGACAAATCTATTGAGCTACTGCCTACCTTTTCTATTCAGTGACACAATTGTCCAGTAATAGGTAGAGAGATACAGTTTATCAGGTCTAAAAGAAAATAATGAGCCCCTTCTAAGTAGAAGGAAAAAAAACTCCTCTTATATTAGTAATGGAAAGATGTCTTAGAAAGGACCTTATCAAGTGACTTAGAAAAGAATTTTATCAAGAGACAAGATTTTCTTTTCAGAAAGTTATAATACTTCATTTTTGGTGGCATACTCTAGTCATTCAAACAATAATTGACATTATCAATTTTATAAAGAGAAATCAGTTATCAGAAGAGAAGAGAAATTTGAAAGCAAGTGTGCAGTTTCCTTCAAGTGTGTATTTTATATTTTGCTAGTTGTAAAAGTTTTGGCATTATAAACAGAAAAGATGACACTTAAACACAGAAGGAGCTATAGTGCTCCACATTATAGACAAGGGTTTGTCCAATAGAACTTTCTGCAATGACGGAAACGTCCCATGTTTGTGGTGTCCAATCCAATAGCTACAAACCAAAAGTGGCTAGTGGGCACTTGACATGTGGCTGATGACCTAAATTTTCATCTTATTTAATCTAAAATTAAACAGTCACTTGTGGCTAGTGGGTATCTCATTGGGTTGTGCTGCTATAGACACTGGGCTATATGTTCCCTGAAAAAAGTAAGAGGAATATGGCACATGGGTCAGGGTCAGAGGTAGTTTAGATACAAAACAAAGTATATGTTTAAAAAAAATGAGAAGTTTGGAGAATATTCACTTTGTGCCAGCCATTCACTGTCAGATCTCTTCAGCTATAAAATAGGAATTTTGGACTTATCCAAGGAAGATGTACTTCTATAAAATTTTAAGAGTATTTTAAGATTTTTATATGAATCATGTATTCCTAATCAACTAACAGAGCTCTCCTTAGTCCATTGGCTGCTCTGTAATATCGGTGTTCTACTTGATAGTGGTTGATTTAAACCAATGTGATTTTTTAAATACAAAGAGTTTTATAAAGATTCAAACATTGCTAATAAATAATGTAATTAAGTCTCCAGATCAAAGGACCTGGTTATCGTCAAACCAAAACCAAAGCCACTGCCGTTGAGTCGATTCCGACTCATAGCGACCCTATACGACAGAGTAGAACTGCCCCATAGAGTTTCCAAGGAGCGCCTGGCGGATTTGAACTGTCGACCTCTTGGTTAGCAGCCGTAGCACTTAACCACTATGCCACCAGGGTTTCCTCTGGTTATCTTAGTCACTTAAAATTACATGTTCACAGAAAGTTCTCTTTTGTCCATATTAAGCCTTTAGTTCCTGTGAATGAGGCAGTTAGATGTACAAGTCTGTAATTCAGGGAAAGCTCAAGGCTACAGTTTGCATATCATCTCTTTAATTTTCTTAGAGTATCATACCATCAGAACGTTCACTTTATGAAAAATGGTAAATTCCTTTAAGAGATTCTGCCTACAGTATAGCTCCTTTCTTCAAGATAGTGACTCTTTCCATAGCATTTTACTGAGTTTCATATACCTTTGTTTTATTAACAATATTGAATAAAATGGAATCAAGTGGCATAAATTCATTTGTATTGACATTTTAATAAATTATCCATATGCATTTTTTAAATTAATGTTCTAGCTCGTTGCAACAAAACTTAAGGGGAGTAAAAAATGTCGAATTTTCAGTGAACAGTCTGTTCATTTCAAACTGTTACAGCCAGCAACGTTTTAATAAACAAAGTTTTTTACATGTTTTAAAAGCTCTTTGAAATTCCTTTTAAAGAGATTTGAACTATTATGAAATGTAATTATATTGTAATATTGCGATGTATATCAACTTTTTTCCCAAAATAATACAAGAAAATGCCAAATTTATGCAACATTAAAAAAGAAACTCTTGAAGTTGCCAGTCCATCCTTCTACATCTAGGTTAAAAATAAAGATATAAAAACTCATTCTGAATATCATTTTATATATATGGCAGTTTTAGTATCCTAAGACCTTTAGCAACTTTTAAAATGACCAAGAGAAAAATAATAAATTCAATTGTTTATAAAACATATTCATTGTTAAAAACCTTTTCAATTCGTTTCATAACACATGTGTAGGACCCACTTTCTTCCCATCATAGAATCCACGAGAGCTTTCGCTTTCTCACAAGGGTTAAATATGAAGGCTATTAACTAGATATTCTCCACTGTTCTTTTTAACTCAAATTCTGAAAGCTTTCTCTTTGCCTTAACCCACTGAAGACTGAGTTTTTGCTGCCACCTATTGACAATAATTGTAAGTAATGAATCCTGTCTCCAGAGAATTTAATTAACCCCCACAAATCACACATTTTCAGGGTTGAAAAAGTCCTTAGAAACCCACCCATACAACTTCTTCCATTTTATGCATGACAAAAGGGTCCAGAAGGACTAAATGTCTTTCCTAAGGTCACCCCAAGGGAGGAAGACAGACCTGAAACTAGAACGTAGGTTTGAGGGTTTATTTTGCTATACCGATGGTTATCAAACTTGCTTAGGTGGCAGGGCACCTGAAATGTATGATGCTCTTGGTACAACACCATGAAATACTGATGTGCTTAAACTATTACATTAACTAGTAACATTTTTTACCATATTATGGATGAACGAGCATGTTCTTTTGCTATGACAATCGAATAAGTATGGGCATGTGTGGAAGATGGCTAAGCTGGGGGCCAGCAGGTGTCTGCATAAATAACTGAAAAGCCTTTTGGGAGAGAACTCATCTAAACAGAATTGAGGCACACAAGTTTGACTCAAGAGGATATCAGAGATCCTGAGTATAGGTAAACGTGTGTTACTGAGAGGCTAACGCCTCATGTTTATGTCTGAAAAAGAAAGTGCTAAAATAAAAGAGCCCCAAAAAACTACAAAAACTCTTCACACTTTCATGTGACACTGGGGGCACTGGTTTTCCAAGTGAGAGAAGACAGCACCTCAGAGACAGCAGCCCATTTTACACACACATGCATCTCTGGTAGAGGCATAAGTTCCTTCAACACAGACCTATCAAGGGCTTAGCAGTGACAGTCACCATGCAGAGTCAGGGCAAGAAAAGAGGATCAGAAAGGGCCACGTGGCACTTGGCTGACCTATATTTATTAGCACATAGGAAACATCTCTTATAACTCCTAGAATTCATTGGGATGGAAGACATTAAAAAAGGCCTGGAGTTTTCCCAATTGTTCATGGCAACATAGCTGGAGAATGCTGTTGTACTTCTATTACTCTGAGCAACAATTGAATGCCACAGTATTGGTGCTTGCTAACTCAAGCATTAAAAATGTGATGTTGGAAAAATTTAGATAATTAAAACTAACCAACAACAACCTGGTAGTCAAGATAACCTAATCTAAAGGAAAGGTGTTTGACATTAGGAAAAAAAAAAAAAGAAAGATTACTTAATTTCTCTAAATCTTGGTTTCCTTATATGTAAAATGAGAAAATTAGTAGCCTTCCCTTCCTACATCCCTGAGATGTGTGCAAAAGTGCTTAACAATGATAAGACTTATACAAATAGAAGGTAGTGTTGTTAACTTAACCTCTCCTTTGCTTCTTATTAATTTGTGGTTAGTTTGGCCATGGGACTGGCTTTGGTCAATAAGATGTGAGCAGAAGTGACACAGTACTCCTAGACAGGAGGTCTAAAAGCCAATGTGTGATTCACCATATTCTCTTTACCCTGACACAGTGATCACGGGACATGTATTAGGATGGAGTTTCTTTCAGTCTGTTTCGGGTCCCTGAGTGATTATACATGAACAGAGCCCCATATTGGGTACAGAGCATGAGGGAGAAACAAATTTGTTTATTTAAGCCACTGAGATGTGGGGGCTATTTGTTACCTCAACATTACCTAGTCTATCCTGACTGACCTACAGGCCTAGTCACATCTGGGATACAAACACAAGCAAATATAAAGAAACAATATGGGTCAAGTAGAGGTGAATGAAGGAAAGCTACTTGGGAGAGACATTTGGGAGGAAAGTTTTTTTTTTTTTTTTAAAAGACTAAGAGAATAAAAGATGGGCATTACTGATGAAAGAACTATTACGTTCATACGGATAGTTGAATTTGAAATAAAGCTAAGAATCAGATGTGATTTTTTAGACAGTATCAAAATACTTATCTCTTTGTATACTATAATTTCTGAACTGGTCTTAGAGAAAGGCAGTTCTACTTGCATTTCTATGAGGCTTGTAGATTAAATGAAAAGAGAAATAAAAAAGCCTAACACACAAACTTCCTTTTTCTAGGTACCACCTACTTTGTTATCATGTCAGCGGAGGTCTGTATGAATCACAAGCACAGATGTATGATTTTAAAATATTTGAATTTGGCCAAAAAAGAAACAAACGCGAGGGTTACACACAAATGAAAACAAATTCTTCTTCCACAAATTCCCTGTCCCTCCTAATCTCTGTTGAAGGCCAGTTTTAGACTCTTGACGAGAAGTATTTTCAAATCTTTATTTTAACACTTTTGTCCACATCTTCACCACGTTACGGAAAATGACCCAGAAGACGTTGCTGAATGAAAGGATACCTTACCAGAGTGACACAAGTGAAAAAAAGAAACAAGCAAACAATGAGGCCTTTGATAGGGAGCCCTGGAATTTCTTAATAGCAAATAGGGCTAATCAGTGGTTATGAGAGTGTAGCTCCAACTCCCATTAAAATAACATGTGCGCCCGCTTCTGTAACTCCCAGAGAGAAAACCCAAGGCGAGCAGTTCACGGTACTCTCCAACCCAGACAGGTGGAACTTCTTTGCCCTTCCTAAGTTCAATGTGAAGAAAGCATCAACACAAAGGCAGTGTTTTTGTTGGCAGTCAGATCAGAGCATGTTGACATCCCTATTTTAACAATCCACTGGTCAGTCTGGGTGTGGTTGATCTTTCTGAAAGTTTAGTCTTGAGGAAGTAGGTCAAGTGAGCCAATGTTGCTGTGTTCCCCTGAGTGTGACTAAATCCTTGCACTCATTATGTGTGTGTTGCTTTAGAATTGCTGTCTTGCTGACACAGAGTGTCACCTACTGACTCACCAACCGACATTTCTGGTTACCCCCAACTGACCAGTAGGGTTGGACTCCTTCCTTAAAACAGGCTGAGCTGGGCAAGCAAATAGCTGGTAGTGGTGAAAGTCAGATGAGATTAATGAAGGCAGTGAATGTTGTTGAGCAAAGACTGGTGGCTACGGTTGAGATCAATAATCCAAGGAGATCTATATACATTTGCGTGAGGGAATTAGAAATTGAAAGAAGACAATGATTATGAGATAATCAGCAGCAACCAGATCAAGAGCTTTGAGGGGAATGCGTGAGCGATGATTCTGATTCACAGCTCACAGGCTCTTCTCTCTCTTACTATGGCAGAGACCACCAGCCAGTCCCCAAAATCCATTTCCTCTTCTTCCCAGGCACATAGCTGGGCTCCATTTTCCAGGTTCCCTTGCAGTTAGGTGTAGCCAGGTGATTGAATTCTGACTAATGGAATGTGAGAGAAAGCAATGTAGGCTACTTTCAAGCCTGGCCCATAAAAACCACTTACTCACATTCCTCTTTTCCTCTTCTGGCTGCCTGGAGTGGTGGTGTTGAATCCCTGTGTTAAAGATAGCACAGCTGCAGTCAGGCTGGGTCTCTGCAAGGAACAGAGTCCACTTTCCCCTCTCCTATCCCCAGCTGCCCGCACCTGAAACCACCTGATCCTGTAAAATGACAAAGAAGTAAACTTCCTGTTCTCTGTTGTTGTTAGTTGCTGTCGAATTGATTCTGACTCAGGTAACCCCACGTATAAGACCAGAACTGGTCCATATGGTTTTCAAGGCAGATTTCAACCTTTCAGAAGCAGATTGCCAGGACTGTCTTCCAAGGCGCCTCTGGGTGAGTTTCAATCTTTCAGCTAGTAGTCAAGCACTTAACCATTTGCATCACACAGAAACTCCCTGACTTGTATAACTTTTATCGCATCCATGACATGGCCTGATTCCCACACTATTAAAGCTATTTTACTGTAAAATCAGTCCACAGTTCGCCTAGCTTCCTACTAACAAATGAATGTAAGAGACCTGCATGATTTCACCAGTTCTCCTCTCCGTCTTCATCTCTTCTTACTCCCCGCATTACCTTATATGCTACAACCGTACTGGGCTTCTCATATTCCCTCAAATGCATCTTCCTCCCTCGGCCCTCAGCATTTCCATAGGATGCTCCTTGGAACATTCTTCATCTATCCTTCCCACCATACCTCTTCCCTCCCACTCTATACCTGGTTAATTTCACTCATTCTTCAGACTTGAACTTAGACTGCAACCCTCCAAGACTGAGCTAGGTGACCTCTGGGCTCTCATAGCACCCTGTCCTGGAGCTCCTTCTGTACTAGGTTGTAATTATCTGTCAGTCTTCCATCGTGAGTCTAGGCTCCATGAGAACACGGACCGTGTTTGTACTGTTTGTAACTCGATCTCCAGTTCCTAACATATCTGGAATTTGCTAGGCACTCAATAAATATTTATTAAATGAAAGATTTACTCCTAGGTGGCCACAAAAGTCCTAATATAATAATCTGAGATAGTGTTGGAGAGAAGACATCGCGTATTTTTCATAACTCCACTGTTTAATTTAGTCCCTTGAACACATCTATTACATGTACATATCTGTTAAGTGACTCTTCTTTCAGGAAGACTTATGTTTTGTTATTTAAGGAAAAACTGGGTGAAATTTTGATGCCTCACATAATATTTTCATTGTATTCTAAAATGGCTTTTTTAAATCAATTTTCCTATTTGTGCTTTCCTATACATACCAATAACAAGAAACCAAACCCGTTGCCGTCTAGTCAATTCTGACTCAGAGCAACCCTATAGGACAGAATAGAACTGCCCCATAGGATTTCCAAGGAGTGGCTGATGGATTCGAACCACCAACCTTTTGGTTAGCAGCCAAGCTCCTAACTACTGCACCACCAGAGCTCCAACAAAGCACATAGCACATATACACAGGACATCTAATTTTTCCTATAAGTGATAGTTGGAAAAAATCCAGAAAGATCAATATAAATGACACAAATGTATATGAGGAACAGATGTCCCTGATAATTAATACAGATGAAAAAGAAAAACTTTAGGTAAATAGAGCAACATCCAGTCAAGCTAAGAATTGAAGAGAAGGTATTAATCTGAAGGCCAGAAGATTTTAGTGGGTTGTCAAATCCTGTAGGCCAGAAAATCAAAATCTGATCAGGATCTCTTAGAATTGTGACAGCCTGTTAGAGGAAGCTGATTTCAATGTACATGAATGTGTATATTCACATATACATAATCAAGTACTCTTAGAGAATAGATTCTGAAGAGCTAAGTCTAGGAAAGTCAAGAAGATATTAGCAAAGAAAATCCTATTTTTGTTGAGATTTTGAATTATCATGACAAATCTTGAGTTGCCAGGTAAATTCCTAGTAACATAGCCTATCTTTGTACTGGATTGTGATGAGAAGTTGCCTTATTAGTAGATAATATTTTTTGATGTTTGTACATTCTATCTAGAGCTGACTGGAGGCAGCTAGTCCTGGGTTGTACACACAGGATGAGTGCTCTTGGCAGTTGGAGGCAGTATGCATGTGTGTTTACATGTGAACAGTCTTAACCAGGATAGACTGGAAACAATGGTATCATTGCAAACTTCTAGGATATAGGACCTCAGGGAAGGGGTGTCTACCTCCATTTTAACATGCTTGAGGAGCAAGAGAGGATCAGCGGCTTGGAAAGCAGAGTAAGCCCCTGACCTTGGCCTTAGAAGAAAATGTCACTAGAAGGATTAAGCCATGAGCAGGTGAGCAATCTCAAGAAAGGAAGCCTCCCTTTCTAGGAGCCTCATGCAACATTTGCAGAAACTGTCCAACAGCATAAATGTTTCCAAATTCTCTATGGATTGGAAACTTCACCACACAAGGAAAGGGGCCCAGAGAAAATAAACCAAAAAAATAAAATAAAACCAAACTCATTGCTGTCGAGTTGATTCTGACTCATAGCAACTCTATAGTATAGAGTAGAACTGCCTCATAGAGCTTCCAAGGAGCCACTGGTAGATTCAAGCTGCCGAGCTTACAGCCATACCTCTTAAACACTATGCCACCAGGGTAGGATTTGGTCAAATAGTTGATCTAGGATGAAGCTCTCATCAGAAGTCAAGTAGTTAACAGGGAGATCCCTCCAGCTTGGAACAGAAGCAGAGCTACAGATCCGAGTCGAGCAAGCAGAGGGCAGAGCAGTGGACTTTAAAATGCTGGCAGTTACGAGTAAGGTTGATGTGAATATGAACCACTACTCAGAGATGGAAGTAAATAAGGGATGTGGGACTTCTCCTGAGACTGGGAACTGCTTTGAGCAGGTAGGGACAATCAGGTGTGAGCCCACACTTCTTGTGAGTAGGTTTTAGAACTAAGGGACAATTAGGAATTAGTTCCTGCTTCACTTCTAAATTTTTTTTTCTTTTTTCACTTCAAGAGAGAGCTCTGCTGGTGCAATAGTTAAGAGCTCAACTGCCAACCAAAAGGTCAGCTAGTTTAAATCCACCAGCTGCTCCTTGGAAACGCTATGGGGCAGTTCTGCTCTGTCCTATAGGGTCACTATGAATGGGAATTGACTCGACAGTAGCGAGCTTGGTTTTTGAGTTTTTTTGGTCACTTCAAGAGGAGCCCTGGTGGTACAGTGGTTAAATATTTGGCTGTTAACCAAAAGGCGGGCAGTTCAAATCCACCAGCTGCTCCTTGGAAACCCTATGGGGCAGTTCTACTCTGTCCTACAGGTTGCTATGAGTCGGAATTGACTTGACAGCAGTAGGTTTGGGCTTTGGGTCACTTTAAGATGAATCAATAAGCAGCCGGCCTCTGCTTCTGACACTGAAATCCCACCCTACTCTGCCTTGGATCCCTCCGCCCTCATTTCCTGCTCCATAGTCTTTGCAAACTGGGGCTTCTAACCGTAATTTGTTCCAAGCACTAGATCTTGGTGCATGTGAAAACCAAAGGAATCGTGTCCTTACCTGACCTTGGACCAAGCATCACTGGAAGGGAAGATATTCTGCAGCCCACAGTTCTACCTGAGCCGCTTTGGAAAGGGAGAAGTCAAACAACTCGAATTTCCTATGAAGGATGACTCAGCATCCAGATCTCCAAATCTGAGCATTGGATGCCTTGGGGTATAGAGTTTCAGGGGCCAATCCCCCTCCCCCTCTTGAGGAAATAAAAGCTCTCGTTTTTCAGCCACTAGGCCCTGCTTGCTCCTTGTCTGCACAGACGATAAATTTGCCACCTTCTGTTTCCCTTGAATTGGTGTCCATCTTATTTTGAACAGCTAATAGGACGGGACAACAATCCGAAAGGAACTCAGTTAGAACACCAGAGAAAGAAGAAAAGCACCATAACAAATCGTGCCCCAGACACTGTTCCAAGAACCTGAAGCTGGTTCCCCATATCCTTCTGGCCCAGCTGAGGTCCTTCTTGACATAGACTTGCCTGTGGATCATGAGAGATCCTTATCCAACATTGACTGCAGCCACCTGGATGGGAGAATGTCCTACCCTGTCCCAAGGTGAAACAAGTGTAGACATTTGCTTCCTTTTTTATCCACTGCATTCCAATCATTACGCTTCTATTTTAAAAAGAGTTCATATGTTGTGAGTGATCTGTTTGGTTTGTCTCCATAGGTGGAATGGAGAGGGGAACAAGTGAGCTGTATTTACTATGAACCTTTCATTGAGCTCAGTGCCCAGTCTAAGCTGTGGCAGGAGGCCCTGGAGCTGCCAGCATTGCTGTCTTGAGCCCAGTTGACAGCAAGTGTTGAGAGGGCAACTCTGGACCTCGGAGATACCAGTATAAACCCAGAAGGCTTGCTGGACAAGGAAAGAAAGAAATGAATGCAGAAAGGGATCTCGAGGTTCTGGGTGGGTGCTCAGTGAGAATTCATGGGAGCTTTCCTATTGGCAGGCTACAGAATATGCTTTGTTTATGAAAACAGAAATTTCCTTTCATTACCTTGCAATCAGCATGCCTACAAGTGTTTCTCCCTGGAGATTTGAAGCCCCTCTGAACCACTCGTGCCCTACTCTCTTGCTGCCCTTCAGGCAGGGGAGGCTGACCCAGTAAGCAAGGTAAGCACAGGTTTACTTATGCTTACTTATTAACCTGTAGTGAACAATTTCTTTCACATGGGTTTCACCACATCTTTGGAGAAAAACATGTGAAGTTGTTTACTACAGGTTAGTAAGCACGTGGTTTCCTTGCTTACTGGGTCAACTATCCCTGTCAGGGACTGTAAATTTGAAAAGAGGCTTAGATTCTGTAGGAAGGTGCTTTGGGACTGAGAGACAGATGCTAGCCATACCTGGAAGCAGAATCTTTGATGTGGTGAAAAAATCTGAAATTGTTCACTACAGATGATCTGGTAAGCAAGGTAAACACCATGCTTATCTTGCCTATTGGATAATCTGTCCCTGCCTTTAAGTAAACCATAATAGCTGATTGTGAATGTTTTAAATAGTATGAGCAGTGATCAGTTGCTCAAGACCTGCTCCAAGTCTCCCTTATCCCTCTCAGTATCCTTTTCTGTTTTGCTGCTTGTAACTCACGAGCTCTGATTTCCCTAGCTCCAGACTTTGGATCTTATATCCTAACTTTGATGTCTCTCTTTGGACCTCACAGGTTTTGTAGGTTTCAAACTCTAACCTGGTTCTTGGACTTTGCCCCTTCAACTCGAGGGAGCCTATTGCCTCTGAGGAAGGTTTCACTTCTTCCTTCTGCCTTATGCATCCAAACTGGTCTGTCAGACCAGCCTCTGGCCCGCAAAAGGAAAGAGCGGGGACTTTGAGTTGGCACCTCCTTAGTAGGCTGTTTGTGCCTGGGTGGTACACACAGTTAACGCACTTGGTTGCTAACCAAAAGGTTCTAAGTTTGAGTCCACCCAGAAGGGTCTTGGAAGAAAGCCCTGGCAATCTACTTTTGAAAAAAAAAAAAAAATCAGTCATTGAAAACCCTACAAAGCACAGTTCTCTGACACACATGGTGTCACCATGAGTCAGAATCCGCTCAAGGACAACTGGTTTAGTGGGCTGTTCAGTGAGGAAATCCCCTCCATTATCTGACAAGTAAGTTGACAAAAATAAGCCTACAGAGTAGCCTTTTTTTCATTGTCTCTTTCCACAGATGTAGCCAATTGATTCCTGTGTATTCCATCTGGCAAGGTCTGTGTGTACAACTGCCGTTTATGTTGGTAAAAAAAAGGTATTTGCAATGAAGAAGTCGTTGGTCTTGGAAAATTCTATCATTCAATCTCTGGCATTGTTTCTGTCACAAAGGCCATATTTTCCAACTACCAATCCTTGTTTCCAGCTTTCACATTCCAATCACCAGTAATTATGAATGCATCCTGATTGCATGTTCGATCAATTTCAGACTATAGTAGCTAATAAAAGCCCTCAATTTCTTCATCTTTGGCCTCAGTGGTTGGTGCCTAAATTTGAATAACAGTCGTATTAACTGGTGTTCCTTGTAGGCGTATGGATATTATCCTATCACTGACAGCATTGTACTTCAGGATAGATCTTGAAATGTTCTTTTTGACAATGAATGCAACACCATTTCTCTTCAAGCTGTCATTCCTGGCATAGTAGGCTATATGATTGATTCAAAATGGCCAATACCAGACCATTTGAGTTCATTAACGCCTGGATATCCGTGGCATTTTTGACGATTTCCAATTTTCCTAGATTCCTACTTTGTACATTCCAGGCTTCAATTATTAATGGATGTTTGCAGCTATTTCTTCTCATTTTGAGTAGTGCCACATCAGCAAACAAAGGTTCCGAAAGCTTTACTCCATCTACGTATGTCGTTAAGGCCTACTCTATTTTTAGGCAGCAGCTCTTCCCCAGTCATATTTTGAGTGCCTTCCAACCTGGGGGGCTCATCTTCCTGCACTATATCAGGCAATGTTCCACTGCTACTCATAAGGTTTTGACTGGCTAATACTTTTCAGAAGTAGACTGCCCAGTCCTTCTTCCTAATCTGTCTTAGTCTGGAAGCTCAGCTGAAACCTGTCCTCCATGGGTGACCCTGCTGGTATCTGAATACTGGTGGCATAGCTTCCAGCATCACAGCAACAGACAAGCCCCCACAGTACGACAAACCAACAGACATGTGGGGGACATCAGTCCCTGGAGAAGGACATCATGCTCGGTAAAGTACAAGGTCAGTGGAAAAGAGGAAGACTCTCAACGAGATGGATTGACACAGTGGCTGCGACAATGCGCTCAAGCATAACAATGATTGTAAGGATGGTGCAGGACTGGGCAGTGTCTTTTTCTGTGATACATAGAGTTCTGTGGTACTATGAGTTGGAACTGACTTGACGGCACCTAACAACAACACAACAACAAAGTAGCCTTTGTCTATTGCTGTTTCTGATACCAGGGCTATTCAAGATCAGTTAATCAACTTATTTCCAACAAGACTTTCAAGTAAGTGACAGAGAATAATAAATCAATAAATACTGAGGTTTAAACCTGTTTAAACACCCACACGTACACACGCATACAGACAGGAACACGCTATAATAACTATGACATCTTGATTTTTTTAAAAAAAACTACTGTTATTTATTTATTGAACTGCTGCCTCTGTAAAAAATGGGGGGGGGGAATATAGAGCTATTATTTTTTTCATAATATTTTCCCCTTAACTTTAAAGGTATCTTTGAAAAGTGTTATCTCTTGTTTTAAAGAAATGTATATCTGAAGTTTAGCAATCCTGTATCAGTTTTACTTTGGTTTCGTTTTCTTCTGTTAAAGTCAAGCAAATATTTATAATTTGCATTTTAAAAATAATATGTATTGTATAATCCAGGAGCCCTTGTGGTGCAACGGTTAAGTGCTTGACTGCTAACCAAAAGGTTGGTGGTTCGAACCCACGAGCCTCTCTAGGAAAAAAGACCTGGCAATCTGCTCCCTTAAAGATTACAGCCTAGGAAGTTCTATGGGGCAGTTCTACTCTGTCCAATAGTATCGTTGTGAATCAGAGTCAACTGGACAGCACACAACAACCATAGCATTGTATAATCTATGGTGTGCATATACCATAATTTTTTATTTATCTACTGTTGGGGACATTTATTTTGTTTCTAGTTTGGGGAAATTATGCACAAATGCTGCTGTAAACGTTCTTGTATATATATCCCGGGGCACATATGTGTACGTTTTGCTAAAGAATACCTAAGCATGGAATTGCTGGTTGTAACATATGCACATGTTCAACCTCACTAAAAAAAAAAAAAAATTTTTTTAATACTCCCTCCCAAGGAGCCCTGGTGGTGCAGTGGTTAAAACGCAGTTCTCTGACACACATGGAGTCCTTGTGTGATGCAAATGGTTAACACACTCAACTGCTATTTGAAAAGTTGGAAGTTCGAGTCTACCCAGAGGAGAAGAAAGGCCTGGTGATTTACTTCTGAAAAAAATCAGCCATTGAAAACCCTATAGAGCACCCTTCTACTCTGACCCACATACTGTTGCCATGAGTCGAAGTTGACTTGAGTTCCAGGTGACTTGATAGCGACTGGTAGCCCAGTTACACTCCCCCGAGTAGCACGAGAGTAGTTGCACTTGCTCTATTTCCTCACCTACAGTTGACATTTCAAGAATTGTTTTATTTTTCTAATCTAGTGGGTTTGTTTTTGAGTGGATTTGTAATAGTACCTCATTGTGGTTTTAAATTGCACTTCCCTGATGAAACCCTGGTGGCATAGTGGTTAAGAGGTACGGCTGCTAACCAGAAGGTCGGCAGTTCAAATCCACCAGGAGCTCCTTGGAAACTCTATGGGGACGTTCTACTCTGTCCTATAGGGTCACTATGAGTCAGAATTGACTTGACAGCAATGGGTTTGTATTTTTTTGTGGGGGGGGGTGTTGGTTACTATTGAAGTTAAGTATCTTTCCATATGTTAATTGGCCATTTGGATTTCCTCTATTGTGTGTAACCTATTTAAATCTTTTGCCCATTTTCTATTGGGCCAATGAATGTTTTCTTACTGATATCCTGCATACTAGATTTTGTTAGTTACATGTGCTGCAAACATTATTTCCCTTGTTGGCTTTTCTTTTCACTGTCTTTATGGTGTATTTTGATGAACCCAAACCTGACCTGTTGCCATGGAGTTGATTCCGACTCATAGTGACCCTCTAGGACAGAGTAGCACTGCCACGTAGGGTTTCCACGGCTGTAACCTTTAAGAAAGCCAACTGTCACGTCTTTCTCCTGCAGAGCTGCTAGTGGGTTGGAACCACCTATCTTTTGGTTAGCAGTGGAGTTCTTAACCACTGTGCCACCAGGGCTCCTTTTTGATGAACCAAAACCATTGCCTTTGAGTCGATTCTGACTCATAGCAACCCTACAAGACAAAGTAGAACTGCCCCATAGGGTTTCCAAAGAGTGGCTGGTGGATTGGATCTGCCGACCTTTTGGTTAACAGCATAGCGCTTAACCATGGCACCACCACCAGGACTCCTTTTTGATGGACAGAGGCTCTCAATTTTAAAGTAGACAAAATTTTCATTCTTTTCCTTTATGATTGGTACTTTTTTAAAAGAAATCTTTCCCCATCCTGAGACTAAGAAGATTTTTTCCTGTTTTATCTTCTAAAAAGTTTATTTTCATCTTCTATGTTATCATTAATCTACCTGGAACTTATTTTTATGAGTTAGGAGTTCAGTTATATTTTTCCATATGAATGCCTATTGTTTTTCCATCATTTATTGTATATGGGTACAATTGGCTTTTATATATCCATTTGCCACCAGGGGTCGTTTGTGACCAAAGCTTCCTAAATTCTATTTATTGTAATAATTTATGCATAGATGTTTGAAATTACATACATACACACTATCTTTCTTTGAAACTCATTAATGATGTTGGATTTTATTAAATATGTTTTTATGAAACCTAAGATAATCACATGATTTTTCTAATGTACTATCTTAAATGTGTGTGTGTTTTTTTTTTTTTTAATGTGGTAAATTTTATTAGTAGATTTTCTATGTCAAACTAACCTTGCACTCTAGGCATAAATTCAACGTGACTATGATGAATTATTCTTTCCATATATCACTGATATTTTAGAATTTTGGTATCTATGTTCACAAGTTATATTAGCCATTAAAATTTTTTTCTCATATTGTTCTCATCAGATTTTCATATCAAGATTCTGTGAATTTAAGAAAATCAGTTAGAAGATAATCCCTCTTTTCCTGTACTCTGGACCAGTTTGTATGAGATTGTGACTATTTGTTCCTTTGGTATTTGGCAGACTGAAAGCCATCTAGGTCTGGATTTTCCTTGTTGGAAATTTTTTTATTACCGATTGTCTTAGTTATCTAGTGCTGCTATAACGGAAATACCACAAGTGGATAGCTTTAACAAAGAGAAATTTATTCTCTCACAGTCTGGGAGGTTAGAAGTCCAAATTTAGAATGCCAGCTCTAAGGGAAGGCTTTCTGTCTCCATGGGATCTGGAGGAAGGTCCTTGTCATCAATCTTTCGTTGGTCTAGGAGCGTCTCTGCGTAGGAACCTCAGGTCCAAAGGGTGCCCTCTGCTCCCATCACTGCTTTCTTGGTGCTGTGAGGTCCCCATGTCTCCCTGCTTGTTTATTTCTTTTACATTGCAAAAGAGGTTGGCTTAAAACACAATCAATCTTGTAGATTGAGTGCTGCCTCATTACCATAACTGCTGCTAATTCCACCTTATTAATATCGTAGAGATAGGATTTACAGCACACAGGAAAATCACATCAGATGACAAAATGGTGGATAATCACACAATACTGAGCATCACGATCTAGCCAAATTGATACACATATTTTTGGGGGACACAATTCAATCCATGACACCAATTTAATGGCTATGGGTCAATTCAATTTTCTTTTTCATATGTTAGTTTTCAAAAGATAAACTTTTCTAGGAATTTGTCCATTTCACCTAAATTTTCAAATTTATTAGCACAAAATTATTCATAATAGACTGTTTACATCATCCATAATTCTACTATTCTACCCTGGTTTTGCTTATTTATTCATTCTCTGTACTTCTTCTGATTAATCTTGCCTGAGTTTCATCAATTTTATTAACCTTTTCGGAGAGCTAAATTTTGGCTGTTAAGATACTCTCGTGTTTTTTTTTTTTTTTGAATAATGTTTTATTGTGTTTTCAGTGAAAGTTCACACAGCAAATTGTTTCCATTTCACAATTTCTACATAAGTTGTTCAGTGATATTAGTTACATTTTTCACAATGCATCAACATTCTCTGTTTCCTGGTTGTTCCATTTCCAGTACTCTAGCCCCCCTGCCCCATTATCTTTTTGTCTTGGCTTCAGAATAATTGCTGATCTTTGGGTTTCATGTAGATGGTCTTTTAATGGAGCATCATACTTACAGGTAATATCCTTTATTTTGTGTCATCTGTTACTTCACTAAAAGGTCACCTGAGGGGATAGCTTCAGTTCAAGGTTTAAACAGTATCTCAGGGCGATAGTCTCAGGGAGTCCTCTAGTCTTAACTGGTTCAGTAAGTCTGGGCTTTTTAAGAATTTGAGCTCTGCTCTGCATTTTCCTCCCATTCTATCAGGGTCCATCTATTGTGGCTCTAATCAGAACAGTGGGTAGTGGTAGCCGGGCACCATCTAGCTCCTCTGGCTTCAGGGTAGATGAGGCGTGCTTTGTGTAGGCTATTAGTTCTGTAGACTAATTTCTTCTCAATGTGTTTTTTATTTCATTAATTTTTTCCTCTTTATTATTTCTTTCTAACTTGGGGAGGGGTGTATTTGCTATTCTTTCATAATTTCGTAAAGTAGACGCATGACTCATAATCTACAGCTTTTCTTCTTTTACAATGTAAGCATTAAGTGTTCTTCTCTCTAAATTCTGCTTTACCTACATACCACAAGTTTCGATGTAGTATTTTCATTATTGTTCAGTTCTAAATATTTTCTGATTTTCATCTTCATTTTCCCATTTGCTTAAAAGTCTTAAAGTTTCACTTTTGAAATTTAAGTTTTTAAACCTTCCGGAGCATTTTTTTGTGTGTGTGGGGGGGAGGGTTCTGTATGAGATAGTACACATTTTTTTTTTTTTCCTCATAAAGATATTTACTCTTTCTCTGTTTTTTAAAAAGTTCCTCCATTCCCACTAACGTGCAAAGTTCCCTACATTTGCTGTTGTTGTTATTAGGGGCCGTTAAGTCAGTTCCAACTCATAGCGACCCTGTGCACAACAGAACAAAACACTGCCCGATCCTGTGCCATCCTTACAATAGTTGTTATACTTGAGCCCATTGTTGCAGCCGCTGTGTCAGTCCACCTCATTGAGGGTCCTCCTCTTTTCCGCTGACCCTGTACTCTGCCAAGCGTGATGTCCTTCTCCAGGAACTGATCCTTCCTGACAACGTGTCCAAAGTATGTAAGATGCAGTCTCGCCATCCTTGCTTCTAAGGAGCATTCTGGTTGTACTTCTTCCAAGACAGATTTGTTCATTCTTTTGCAAGTCCATAGTATATTCAATATTCTTTGCCAACACCACAAATTAAAGGCATCAATTCTTCTTCGGTCTTCCTTATTCATTGTCCAGCTTTCACATGCATATGATGCAATTGAAAATCCCATGGCTTGGGTCAGGCACACCTTAGTCTCCAAGGTGACATCTTTGCTCTTCAACACTTTAAAGAGGTCCTTTGCAGCAGATTTACCCAATGCAATGCATCTTTTGATTTCTTGACTGCTCCTTCCATGGCTGTCGATTGATCCTTGACAACTTCTTTTCTCCGTTTATCATGCTGTTGCTCATTGGTCCAGTTGTGAGGATTTTTGTTTTCTTTATGTTGAGGTACAATCCATACTGAAGGCTGTGGTCTTTGATCTTCATTAGTAAGTGCTTCAAGTCCTTTTCACTTTCAGCAAGTATTTGTTTTTGGCTTTTCTATCTTACTCCATTGATCAATTTTTCCATTGCTGTTCACACATTGTATCATCTTAATTATTATAGCTTTATATTAATTCTTGATAGGAAAAGTCTCCATCTTCAGAAGTGTCTTGACAGCTCTTCAGCTTTTATTCTCCCATATAAATTATAGCATCAGCTTGTCAAGTTCTACTGCCCAGCCACCCCCTCCCCCCGCAAAAAAAATGTTGGGATTGTGACAGTAGTTGCATTGTATCTATAATCCAATTTGTGGACAATTGACAGCTTTTCAGTATTAAATATGATAATCGATATAAATATCCTACATATCTCTCTCCATTTACTTGGGTTTTTCTTTAATGTCTTTCAGGAAAGTATTCTAATTTTATGTATTCTGGTCTTGTGCATATATATATATATTTATCCCCAGATATTTTATATCTTTTATTGCTATTTATTGTAAGAATTTCTTGCAGATTTTTATAATTGTTTATTGTCATTAGAAAAGCAATTGATTTTTATATATTGATCATATATCAACCACCATGTGTAACTCATTTTTTTCCAATAATTTTCTGCAGATATTTTCTTCTCTAAGTAAATAATCATATCATCTAAAAATGATGACAGTTTTATTTTCTCATTTCTAGTTCTCTAGTACAATGTGGAGTAGAAGCCGTGATAGTGGTATGTTTATTCTTTTTTGAAATTATACAGGAATGCTTCTAATGTTTTTATATTTTAAACAATGTTTGTAGTAGGGTATGTGTGTATGCATGTAATTAGCTTAATCAGGTTGAGGATGTTTTCCTCTTTCCTCGATTTTTTTTTTGTGAACATGTACAAAATTTTGTTTGCTTAATCTATAGAGATGAGGAAGTGCACACTGTTTTGGAGAGAGTGGCTCTGCCACTGAATCCCCAAAAGAGCAAATAGTAGTATGCTGAAGACTAATGCTTCCCCGGCACACATCACTTAGCTGAGGCTGTAAGAATATACCACGGCCTTTAGTGAATGTCAAGACCAGCACAGTGAATTGAATACAGGCTTAGTTACTTCGAGTTAACTAAACTAAGCTGATGCTTGTTAAAGAAGCAGTAGTAAATGGAAAACCAGTCTGGTTTCTACTCAGAAAACCCAGAGAAAACTGGGAATAACATGCAAGATGAACAACCTCGATTGTGCAGGTCAGATGTACTGCTTTGTTTAGTCGGAAAAACACCAACAGGCCTCATCACTAATTATCCCAGAGTTTAAAAAATTCCAATAGAACTTTAAAATTGTTATCATTAATATTTTAAAGGACAGGAGATCAGATATTGTTCCATGAAAGACTATCTCTCTGAGTGTGTCCAAGTCTGATTTTCTGTATGTATTTTCATGTGTTTATTATTAGTCTCTGTGTTATCTTTACCTTGCTTAGTATCTGCAAATCTTTGGTGCTATTTTTCTATCTTGCTTTGTCTAGCTCATTTTCTCTCCCTTCCTGTTCATTCCTAATCTCCAAACTCTCTTCTTTTACAGCCAATAACTTAGAGCTGACACATTTTTCTACTATATATTGTATTTACTCAATAGTTTTAGGTTCTCAGTTCTTAATTTAAAATAGCAGATGAATACATTATTTCATCTTTTTCTTCTTAAATAAAACAAGTTCATTTCACATGTGGGGGTCATACTTGATTTTTCTTCTAATAAGTATGTAATCCAGGATAGGAAAAAAGATTCCTCTCTCCTGACCTCCTAACTTGGGAACTTCATCAGAAATGGTAAAAATAGTCCCATGAGCTGAGGTAGAAAAATACTGCATTTATTCTTGATCTACTTTCTATGTCCAAGGTTTTTTTTTTTTTTTTAATCTGTTTGAATTCAGTCCCATCCTCTCATTCCAGGATTTAATTTAGCCAGGCATTAAATTGAGAAAGGGAGGAGGAGACCAAGATTTCATGCTGTAATGCCTTGAAGACTAAGGTGTGCCTGACCCAAGCCATGGTATTTTCAACTGCATCATAGGCACGTGAAAACTAGACATTGAATAAGGAAGACTGAAGAATTGACGCCTTTGAATTGTGGCATTGGAGAAGAATATTGAATATACCATGGACTGCCAAAAGAATGAACAAATCTGTCTTGGAACAAGTACAACCAGAACGCTCCTTGAAGCAAGGATGATGATATTGAGTCTTACATACTTTGGACATGTTATCAGGAGGGATCAGTCCCAAGAGAAGGACATCATGCTTGGCAAAGTACAGGGTCAGCAGAAAAGAGGAAGACCCTCAATGAGGTGGATTGACACAGTGGCTGCAACAATGAGCTCAACCATAACAACGATTGTGAGGATGGCGTAGGACCGGGCTATGAGTTGGAACCGACTTGATGGCACCTAACAAGAACAACAACGCGAGGCAGCTCACGTATCCTTTTAACCACATGTGTATATTGAGAGAGGGTATTAGAATGAAAGAGCTACAGTTCTTGAAAAGGTCAGATCTATGAATTTAGTACGGACATGACAATGGGCCCAGCAATGGCCTTTAGAGCCAAATTTACCCTTGTGGATGGTTTGAACAAGAGGGAACTATGAAGAAATTTCTTTCTATAGATAATCACTTTTCACTCTCATCTCCATCTGCCTATAAGCTGTGGACAGCACTCCCTCAGGGCAATTTCATTCTTAATTCCAGAGTTCATTTTGAGGCCTGGAGCCCTGGTGGCACAGTGGTTGAGAGCTAGGCTGCTAACCAAAAGTCTGGTAGTTGGAATCCACCAGCCACTCTGTAGAAACCCTATGGGGCAGCTCTACTCTGTCCTGTAGGGTCACTGTGAGTCGAAACGGACTCAAAGGCAACAGGTTTGGTTTTTACCTTTATGTTGGGAGTCCCCGGTGGTGCAAACAGTTAACATGCTCAACAGCTAACTGAAAGGCTGGAAGTTCTAGTTCATCCAGAGACACCTCAGAAGAAAGGCCTAGCAATTTACTTCTGAAAAATCAGCCATTAAAAATGCTACAGAACAGAGTTCTACTCTGATACACATGGGGTTACCATGAGCCTGATTCAACTCTACAGCAACGGTTTCTCTTTACCTACTCTCTCTTAGAATCTCTTAGTTCTCACTTAGAATCTTAGAGTTCTCTGAAGCCACCTGATCCAACTCTCTCATTTTATAGATTAAAATACTGATGATGTAATGGATTCATTCAAAAGTTAGGGAACTAGTTAGTGGCAGAGCCAGGAAGAGAACCTCACTCGTATTCCATCTGCTCTCTTCATGATGCCTCACAGAGATTAGACATACAGAGAGATATACAAAAAGTCACATTGGGAAAAGTAATAAAAATTTTTAGGAAAAAGCAGTCTGAAACAACTACACTCCACAAATTAGTCAGTACGTTAGCTCGCTATCTGAAAATCGGAGTCCAGTTAAAGGGTGGGTTATCCAGGCAGCACCCAAGGCATCCATCTCTAAGGGATGCTAACAAGATGGCACTTTGTGTGGATTAGAGAAGCAGATGCAGCCCCTTGGCAGTGAGAATATAAAAAGACACCTCTTCTTCCAGGTGGCTGTAGCCTATGCTACGTGCACAGTGCAACAAGAGGAGACGGGGATGGATTTCAGCCTCTACTTATCTCTTGTACATTTACCTCTCCCCGAGACTGCTCTATGTGGTTGGAATGGATGCTCTGTTAAGCAACTTGGGATGGGGCTGTGATACCCAAGTAGCAGAAAATGATCACTAGCCTGCCTCCATAGCAGATGACTCTGGTTAATGGTCTGGGGATACAAAGCTCGAGTCAGGTAACAGGGGAGAGGATACTCTTAGGCTGAAGATCCTTCTATGTCCCTGCCGCCCCTAACCCTCAAGGATCTAATGTTCTGGGAATGGGTTGTTCCAGGTCAGAGCATGGATTCATTATGTGGTTCCCTTGGAAACAGTCTGCAGTGAGAGAGGTCCAGGAGTACTCTGGTGTTTATTCTGGAAGTTGCACTTCTATTTCTGAGATGGTTCAAATACACGGACAAGGTTGAGCAGGTGCTTTGGAGTCAACTGATGAGTTTGAATCTTGGCCCTGGCTTTCACTAGCTGTATGAAGACTTTGGGCCAACTCCTTTAAAGCAGCTGAGATTCCGTTTCCTCATGTGTACAAGGGGCTTTGTGTTGAGGATTAAAGGAGACAACACATATCAAGTACCCGGCACACAGGAAGTATACAATGTAGCCATGGAAGGGGAATGGGTGTTAACTGATTTTCTCCTCCCACACCCCAAATCCCTCTCACTCCAGTTGCAAACAGTCTATTGCTGGTAGCCCATTACGCTATCTGTGCCACATATAATCTTTGGCTTTCAGGGTCCAGAAGAACAGGGTACCAGCATGGCTGGCTGGTAGGGAACAAAGGATGATACCTTTGGTTTGATTTGTCCTTTGGGTACAACTTCCATACTTTCTACTTTGTAGTTGTTAGCTACCATTCAGTCAGCTAATTTTTCAGAATTAAATTGCCAGGCCATTCTTCCTAGTCTACCTTAGTCTGGAATTTCCACTGAAACCTTTTCAGCATCATTGCAACACACACGCCTCCACTGACAGATGGGTGGTGACTGCACATGAGGTACACTGGCCAGAAATCAAACCCAGATCTCCCACATGGGAGGTGAGAATTGTTCCACTGATCCTACCACTGCCCCCGCTTTCTACCAAAGGACTTGCTAAAATAAAGTCCTAGAGAAGTTCCACCAATTAATGGATGCCCTGGTAGGTCTTGGAGTCCCTCTACTTATTTATGAGGAGGCAAACTGTCAAGTGGTTAATAATGATAGATCTGGGTTTGGATCCTGGCTGTATTTTTTATTAGTTGTGCAGCATTGGGCAAGAGTCTTTCTAAGACCCAGTATTTCTCAACTGTAAAATAGAGACATTAGTTCTTATCTCTTAAAGTTTAAATAAGAATTTTCTGGCACATAACAGCACTCAATAAACATTATTATTATTGTTGGAGCCCTGCTGGTGCAGTGGTTAAGCACTTGGCTGCTAGCCAAAAGGTCAAAGGTTTGAAACCACTAGACTCTATGCAGTACAAAGATGTGGCAGTCTGCTTCCATAAAGATTACAGCCTTGGAAACCCTATGGGGCAGTTCAACTGTCCTATAGGGTTGCTATGAGTTGGAATCGACTTGACAATGGGTTTGGTTTGGGCATTATTATTGTTAGCACCTCTGCTGGATCAAGTGTTCCTGCATTGCTCTTGAAGAACCCCCTCCCCCCAAGTAGCAGAAGGAGGGGGCAATGCCTAGTAGTTCCTGCATCCAGTGATTGCCAGTCAAGGCGGGGAGTGGGGAGATAAGCCTGGGATCAGGAGCACTGAGCTGGAGTGTACTATGCCCCTGTGTTTGCTTGCACAAAGTTTGGCATCAATATGGTGAGCCTTTCCAGAACAGAGGCTCCTCAGGCTGCTCAAGGAGTGTGATCCAGGGATAGAAGAAGAAAAGGATTATCCAACATGCCACTATGAACAATAAATTAAGTGTGGGGCATGGAATTGGGGCCATAATAAAAAAAATATATAGAAGATACAAGTTTACCATAGTTACCATAAACCAAAAAACCAAACCCACTGCAGTCGACTAGATGGACTCATAGCAGCCCTCAGAATGAGGATGTAAATAAGGGCAGTATAAGTATTGCATAGCAACTAAATCTGTTGCTAGTCAGCTTTTGGACCAAGTAGGAAACAAACATCTGTGCCCTGCTCAAAGATGGTGGCTGACTAAGCCACTCTGAATGTGTGTCACTCTCCACACTCTTGCCAATAATCTAATTTTCTGCATGGACTGTGAAAGTTTTAGGAGCCTGATGCGGGAGACTGGATTATTGGCAAGAGGATAGAGAGTGACACACATTCAAAGCAGACGTTTGGCTGCCATCTTTGAGCAGGGCACCACTGTTCGTCAAAATCCAGGACAACAGATTTGATTGCTCTGTAACGCCTACACTGCCCTCCTTCATGTCTGCAATTACTGAACTGTTCCAAACTGGTTTGAAGTCCTGTTTATAGGGCAGAGTAGGACTGCCCCATGGGGTTTCCAAGACTGTGATCTTTCCAGAAGTGGACTGCCACATCTTTCTCCCAATGGCAGCTGGTGGGTTGGAACTGCCCACCTTTCAGTTAGCAGCCAAGTACTTAGCCACTTGCACCATCAGGGCTCCCATATAGTTTATCATATCTACTAGGAATTCAGGACATGAGGGACCTTCTGGCCACACCTATGTCATCTCCTAGGACTTTTAAGGGGCCAGCTATACAAAACACACTAGGCATACGCTACAGCTTTGATGATGGGATTGTAAGGCCTGTTCTGGATGGTTCAGAAAGCCAGACCAGAACACACAGCACCACTGGCACTAGGATGAAAAAAATATTACTATTAAAGTTTCTTGAGTTTGAGGTTAAGCACCTTGTTTACTATCTTTTTTCCCCATAGGAATATAGTAGGTGCTCAATAACTATACAAATTCACAGGAGGGGGATAAAGTAATGAATGAATGAATAAAAGCAGGATGAATAAAAGACACTAGATGCTTTCCAGTCCTCCCACCTTGGTCCTCTCAATTGATAAATCTCAAATAAAGGCTTAGCCACCTGCTGCACCTACATAATCTGAATACGAACCACCAATGCTGCCCAGGAATGTTGGGGTGAAGGGATATGTGTTTCCTTCCCTGTCATCATGATCCATTATTCTTCCCCACCAAGTCTAGTGTTGAAAAAAAAATTGAAGCAGTGGTAACTAGGCCACCTCAAAAGCCAAGGCTGGCAGAGGTAAGGTATCCCTTCGCTGCTCCTATCCAGCCCGGAAGCAGTAAGGCTGGAGAAAATATAGTAATCAATTAAACAAACCCTGATGCTTTTTCTATGATGCTACTTCTTGAGGGAGGCTCCACGAGCGCCAAGTGCCGCAGCAGATGGAGTTTTGGGGTGGCCGAGAGAGAGGACGCATGGTTGCCTAGGCCACACTGGCCTAGGTGTTCAAAGTGTGCCCGTGCGGTGGCCCCGGACGCCGTATCCGGCGTGTACCAGCGTCCACGGCGCGGTGGCCCGGCCGGCGAGAGCGGGTGCCAGCAGGCCTTGCGTGGGTGCCGCGCGCTTCCGGTGTGGCCCTCCTCTTGTCCCGGCGGCTCGGCCCGGCCCGGCCGGCGCTCCTGCAGAGGGAGCTGTGCGCCCGGCTTGGCGAACGCACCGCGCAACCCGCGCCCTCTTGCCGCCGCCGCCGGCGCCGCTGGGCCCGCCCGCCGGGGAGGGGCTCCTAGCCGACAGCTGCTTCCTGCTTTCCGCACGTCCTCGCCGAGGCGCCGCCGGTCCAGTAGTGGGAGCCCTGACCAAGACCCGTCCACGCGCCGCCGTCCGCTCGGTCCCCGTTCGCGTCCCAGCCTCGCCCCGCGGCCAGCCCGCTCCGCTCACGTCCGTCCCGGAGCCCCGCGCCCACCACGCTGCCCCTGCCGGTACCCAGCCATGCTGTCCTTTCAGTACCCCGACGTGTACCGCGACGAGACAGTGGTGAGTAGCTCTCCCTGCGCCCACCCTGCTCCCTGCCGCCGGGGCCGCGTCTGCCTCTCCTGCCGCCGCCTGCAGCTCCTCTTCCCGCAGCCCCTCTCCCCCTCCGCTACCTCCCCTCCCCCTCGGCCTTTGTTTGCGAGAAACGGGCCGGGGGCGCGGGGTTCCTCCCGAGCCACGGGGGCCCGGGTGGCGGTCACCTGCTGACGGCGGAGCCAGTGATCAGCCGTGCCCCTGGCCGCTTCCTAAAAATCGATGAGGTCAAGGGCAGACGCCCGGGTAGGAATGGGTGTCTAAAGGGAGTGGGGAGACAGAAGGTGTCATTGCTTTTTGACTGGTGGAGGCTCTTACATAAATACAGTGGTGGGAGGAAGTGTGTGTAACGGTGTGTGTGTGTGTGTGTAGATGATTTAAATTTTAAAACAAGCAAACTTTTAAAAGTTCTAATTTTAAAGTGCTTAGCGTTGAGGTTCATTCATTCCATTTTAAAACGTTTATTAAGCGCCTGCTCTGCCCCTGTCCGGTGCTGGACGAGGGGCGCTGGGGATGCAGATGAAAGCAGAGTAGTTACACTGTAGTGCTAATCCAGGTTTCTTAATCAAGAAGAGGAGTTGTTAGGGAATGAGGGGAGGCCTTAGAAGAGAGAGGGGTTGGCCTTTTTCAGGATCAGTTTTACCTAGTAGACGGGCTAACCATCATTTACCTAAGCTGCGGATGAACTCAGATGACCATTGACGTCCAGGGGGTGGAACGCAGAGCATACACCTTTTAGGAGTAAAACTTAATTTGGCATCTTAAGAACTGGATTGAATCTAAAAGTTGCAGGCATGATTTTCTTACTTAGTAGCCAAAATTCTCAGATGACTTAAAATGGAATTAGAATAAAAATATTTTGTATTCTATGCTTTTAATTTTTTCTGTTTACTTTGACCCAATCTATGCCAGAAAGTCTGTACTTTGAAGCACATCTCACTTGAGGGTAAAGAGTGCTGAGGCTTTGGAGTAAAGGACATATTGTTTTAAATTAAGATTTCCAAGTGGCACTGATGCATTCATGGTTCTTTGACCAGTGACCATCTGGTAACCACGTTTTCTCAGTCTGTTTGGCTCTTTGCTTATTAAATTTACCCTAGCTGCCCAAGAAGCCCTATTCCTGTGGTTCAAAAGGGTTGTTTCCTTTGTCTGGGGGACTAAAGCGATCCTGCTGGAATGGCAAAGAGGATAGACTAAGTAAGTAGATCTGAGTGCTAGTTCTGGTTTTGCCACTCACTAGCCGGGTGACCTTTAGCAGATCACTTACCTGTTATGAGATCACTTACCTGTTATGTCTTCCTTCTCATATATGAAATATTAGGTCTGACCATTGACATCACCTTGTGCAGTGAGAATAGCATCATTCATTCAGTCACATGACAGTCTAGCTCAGCAGCAGGCCAGCCTTTAGTAATGAGAAGACACGTGAATACCTTGGCTTGGGCCTTCAGGAATTTAGAGTTTTCAGGATAGATACAAATACAAAGAACTACCCATTATGTAGTTTAGTAAGTGCAACTTTAGTTTTTGTCTTGTTTTGGGGGGAAGGATTGTTGCTTGCTTAGTTTTCCCCCCTTCTGGGTAGATGCAGACCCTTTTCGGAGGCAGACAGAATCCTGTAGTTCATTTTTTTATATGTTCAACAATTCCTGTAAGTGTTGAGTAGGGATTTTATGAAGACATCAAAAAGGTAGTGGTGGTTAGTTGCCGTCGAGCAGATTCCGACTCGTGGTGACCCCACGTGTGCAGAGTAGAACTGCTCCATGGGGTTTTTAAGACTGTGACCTTCCAGAAGCTGATCACCAGTCCTGTCTTCTGAGGTGCCTCTGGATAGGTTCAAACCACCAACGTTTTGACCAGTAGTCAAGTGCTTAACTGTTCGCACCACATTAACTCTGAAGGGTATTCTGTGGATTTTAGTATTCTCTTGTTCCTTCTAACCAAAGAGCTTGTGATAACCCTAAGCCAGCATGGCCTAGGGAATGTAGCTCTAGTCCAGCCAGGATCCTTTTCTGTAGATAGCACAGTGTACTCATCTCAGCATTGATAGCCAACATGGGGTATCTATTTCCTGCTTCAGGATCCTGAGAACTAAGCCTAAGAGTTGACTTATGCATTTGCTCATACTGTAGCTTTTGATTTCTGGGATGGGTTTGTTTTTCCTCCAGCACGTGCTGGAGATTGCTGTAGCTCCCTGTCTCTCCCACTTGAGCATATTTCAGCCACATGCTCAGCAGTCTCCTGATGAACTGTGGGATTAGACCATGAAACCCTTTGGGTGGATCTCTACCCTATTGGGCAGAAAATTGGAAGCCATGACACTTCCTGTGTAAGCCCATTGACCATCCCCTGAGAATGTTGCTGTCAGGAAATTCAAGTGGTGTAGTGGTTAAGTGCTGTGGCTGCTAACCAAAAGGTTGGCGGTTAGAGTCTACCAGGTGCTCCTTGGAAACTCTATGGGACAGTTCTGCTCTGTCCTATAGGGTCGCTGTGAGTTGGAATCGAGCGATCTCGTACGAGGTCAAGTCCACAAGCTTTGGGATTAGCTGCAGGTGGGGTACAGCCCTACCTCTTATTAACTCTGACTTTTGTCCATAGCTTTTGTCAGTTTCCTTATCTGGAAAATAAGTTAGTACTAATCCCACAGTGATAATCAGATGAGATAATGTGGATGAATATCTATTCTCCAGGGTCTCTGAGTAAGCAGATCTATTGGCCTTTACCTTTGTTAATCTGAGTTGCATTTCCTAATCTAATATGGAAATACCAACAATCCTTTTATAAGGTTAGGAGTTCCTATGTGGTGCAAACTGTTAACATGCTCAGCTGCTAACCTAAAGTTTGGAAGTTCAAGCCCACTGTGAGGTGGCTTGGAAGAAATACCCAGCAATCTACTTCCGAAAAATCAGCCATTGAAAACCTCGTGGAGCACAGCTCTACTCCAGCACACATGGAGTTGCCAAGAGCCTGAACCAACTCAATGGCAACTGGTTTGGTTTTGGTTTCTTATAAGGTTGTCTTAAAGCATTGGGCAAAATGTGGCTATTCAGTAAATGTTCATCACTTTGGGTATAGCATTTGGCAGTGCCTTCACTTATTAATGCAAACCCTGGTGGCGCAGTGGTTAAGTGTTACGGCTGCTAACCAAAGGGTCGGCAGTTGGAATCTGCCTTGGAAACTCTATGGGGCAGTTCTACTCTGTCCTGTAGGGTCGCTATGAGTCGAAATCGACTCGATGGCACTGGGTTTGTCTTTTTTGGTTTCACTTATTCATATAATTGTCGTGATTTCAGTTAATCTTTTCTGCTTCCTTTTGAAAAGTTAAGTTTCTGGATATGCCTCTTTGAGTTTTACAAACATCACAATCCAGGAGTGTCTGACTTGTTCCCACTACAGGAATATTTGGGGAAAGCAGTTGGCAAATTGTTTTAGTTCCAGCTCTGGCTCTGAACAAGATATGGCCCTGGGCCCAATCTTGTGCTTGCCATCAATGTTAAAAATGTTAGAATGAAAGACACTTTACATCTTAACATTTTTATGATATCTGTTGCTAGGGAGAAGATTGTTATTTTAAGCATATTTTGTAACCACTTGAAGGTATGACAATACAAAAGACTTGTGGATGAGAACCCGAAACCAAGCCTGTTGCCGTTGAGTCGATTCCAACTCATAGCGACTCCACAGGACAGAGTACATCTGCCCCATGGAGTTTCCAAAGAGTGGCTGGTGGATTCGAACTGCCAACCTTGTGGTTAGTAGCATGAGCTCTTACCCACTGTACCACCAGGGCTCCATTGTGGATGAGAAGAAAATATAAAAAGTTTTCATTCAGTATTATCAGCTAAAACTTAAGGTAAGGATCAAAATTTGGTAATTTTATGAAGACCCATTGGGAGAAGTTTCAGCCTAGTTTCATTTCCCTTGCTTCTTGTTTGTCAGTTGTCCAATGAGAACAATTCTAGGGAGTTCCAGTGTAACTGTCCTGTTTTTCCAGTTGTTCATTTCCCCAGGTGTTCTCTCACCTGGCACCAGATGTGGACAGGTGCAGACCCTTTTCAGAAAGCCTGGCATTTTAGGCAAAGGGAGATGATTCTCGCCTGACCAGCACCCACATTGGAGCCTTGACCAGCAATGAAGACAGCGTACAGGAGCCCTGGTGGCACAGTGGCATATTGGTAAAAGCACTCTCTGCCAACCAGAAGGTCAGCTATTTGAGTCTACCAGCTGCTCCATGAGAGAAAGATGTGGCAGTGTGCTTCTGTAAAGATATACAGCCTTGGAAACCATGGGGGGGGGGGGTGGTTCTGCCCTGTTCTGTAGGGTCACTATGAGTTGGAACCTACTCGACAGCAGTGGTTGTGGGTGAGAGACAACGTTCAGGTTTTCCTCTTCCGGGAGAGTGTTTTCTTTCCTCTGGAAATAGCCCTTGTCTTCTGGTATTATTGAACAAAGCAAAGAGGAGACAGATGAAAAATTCATTTGAGGTACAGGTAGTCTTCCCAACAACCTCTTACGAGAAGCCTTAACCTGAATATTAAGTTATTCAGAGAGACTTGACAGGCAAGAGTTGTCAATGTGGTTCCAAGTCATTAGAATAGTTTTGATAGTATGAGAGGGAGAGGTTTTGTAATAATTTTTACTTTGGAGTAATTTCTTTAGGAATAATCACTTGGGAGTAGTGAAAAGCTGGTCCCAGTTTCTCCCTCAGACTCAATCAACCAGTCTCTGGGGCCAGAACCCAGGAATTGGTGCTTTCCAGAAGCTGTCAGGTGGTTCGATGATCAGCCTGGGGCGGAAGCTCCCGAAAGTTCCCTCATAGTTGTGCTTTGTTTACACTAAACAATTTTATTCCTTCAAATATTGGGGTAGTCAGAGTGGGTGATGCTTTTATGCTTCCTTTTTGTAAAAAAAGAAAGCATTTCATAACAGTCCACAAAGAGGAAGATGTTTTTTCTTTGAGCTTAAATCCGGGTTTTCAGCTGGTGTCATTTAGAAGTACACTACACATTAATAACTTGCTTTTTGGCAGTTTAAACAGAAAGTGATCCTATGATACATCGTAGGGAGATTTTCTAATCATGAATAAGCTCAGAAAGAACGGGAAAATGAACGCATGTGGTGGTTCCCTCACAATCGTGCCCTTCTTGCATCCCTACTGCATTGTAGAATTCTGTGCTTGCCGCTGACAACACACTTTCCAATTTCTTTAGCACAGCGGCAAGTCTTTGTTTTGTATTGTACATACAGAGCAGTTGCCTATTTTGACCTTTCATCTTTCTTCCCTCTCCAGCTAAAACATTCTTTTCATGAAGGGTGGCTTGCCACCTTTGAGAACCTGCCAACTTTGGTTCGTGTGGTAATTTGGGCAGACACATTGCCAGTGAGCCAACTGGGGCATTTTTGTCTGACCCTTTCCTGTTTCTCCAGCACATTAAAAAAAAACATTAATTTTAATTGGGGTTAGGCACTGTCTTAGTCATCTAGTGCTGCTGTAACAGAAATACTACAAGTGATGGCTTCAGCAAACAAGTTTATTCTCAGTCCAGTAGGCTAGAAGTCTGAATTCAGGGCACCAGCTCCAGGGGAAGGCTTACTTTCCCTGTTGGCTCTGGGGGAAGTCCTTGTCATTGGTCTTCCCCAGTTGAGGAGCTTTTCAGCACAGGGACCCCAGGTCCAAAGGACACGCTGTTCTCCTGGCTCTTGTTTCTTGGTGGTATTAGGTCCACATGTCTCTCTGTTTGCTTCTCTCTTTTACATCTCAAAAGATTGGCTCAAGACACAATCCAGTCTTGTAGATTGAGTCCTACCTCATTAACACAGCTGCTACTAATCCCATTTTATCAATATCATAGAGATAGGATTTACAGCAATAGGAAAATCACATCAGATGACAAATGATGGACAATCATACAATACTGGGAATCGTGGACTAGCCAAGTTGACAGATATTTTTGGGGGACACAGGTCAATCCATTACAGGCATTAATTATCTAATATCTCATTTTGCCTTTTGCAGGTACAGGATTATCATGGGCATAAAGTTTGTGACCCTTACGCTTGGCTTGAAGACCCAGACAGTGAACAGACGAAGGTAATTTTGTTTTATAATTGAAACCAGGCTTAGTAGCTAATGCCAAACCCAAGACATCAGTAACTACAGCTTTTCCTCCCTGCTGTCTTCCTGTGTTTTCTGTCATGGGATAGCAAGCATACCTGTTGGTAAACTTTTTGCCAAATAATTTAGTGGAAAAAGTGAAAACATTGTCACAGGTAAGATCGAGTAACTTTTGAATAAAGTTTGTGGTTTATAGTAAGACTGATGGACCAACTATTTGAAATAAAAATATCTGAAATGAAAACTGATTTTTACTAAAGAAAAATGAAAACCTAGAGAAAAATAGTGTGAAGGAAAAAAATGGCCTGATTTTTTTTTTTCAAAGGAGAGACAACCTTGTATACTAAACAAATATTGGGTCTTGAAAACTGAATGCTGGTCCTAGATCACTTATTGATTTTAAAACAACCGTAAAACAAAAACTAAATGATAAATATGAGAACGTTTTTGTGTTTTATAGAGCTAGTGGGCTGGGATGAGAATTTTTTGCCTTGTCTAAAAACATGAAGCATTCCTGTTGTTTTGGAGACGTAAGGGATTTTGAGGGCCCAGGAGAAGTCTGATTTCATTAAAACTACTCCTAAGTACCATTCCCATGGATTTTTTTCTGTCCTCAGAGTGCTGGGACTTGTTATTTATATATTTTTTACACGGTTAATTAACTTTCCTTGGTAGGGGAATAATATTTTCTCAAATCCTTTTCAAATTTCTTGACTTTTTTTATGTAATCGTACTTGCATATTACTTAGTACATAAGAGCATGTATGTAGAGAGCTTCTAATTTGCTTGCTATTTCAGAAGTTAGTTTGAGCTTCTTTAGAATACCAGAATGCATTTCCCATTTAAAAGAATTGAAAAGTTAAATGCATTCTGAGTAGTTTTCCAGGCCAGACTGCAAAAGCTTATGTCTTAGCTTCTCCTGTAACTTGTGGTCCCTTGTTACCATATACGCCGATGTTTCTGTTGAGAACGGAATTCAGATTTCTAACTTACAATGCCAGGAAAGCATCGCCTGCTGATGTAGACCTGGCAGGTGGAGTTAGGACTCTTCACTTTCCTCACCTCCTCCACTTTCTGATCAGTGGGGTTGCAGATTTTACCACCTTCATGTCCTTTTTTTTTTTTTTTTTTATGTCCTTGGGAAAGAGCTTGACAGAGCGAGTGGGGTGAAGATTTAGTCAGGGCTCCTGATATATGGAAAAGGAGAAAGTAGAGGCAGAGGAGGCAGCTCTTGCTCTGGTAAATCCCAGGTTATCTCTTCCTTCTTCTTTTGTTCCCATGCACTACCTTGCCTGCTTTCCTTTCTACCATCCTCCCATGTTCTTTGTGACTAGAGTTTCTCTCCTCCCCTGCCAACTATACAAGGTTTTACAGCTTCTTCCCTGTTTTTTATCCCCAAAGTCAATACACTGCCATTTTGAGATTTTCTCATGGCGTTTACTTTTCCTTACAATTCTACTCTCTCCCTTTCCCAATTCCATTTAGAAAGACAAAGGTCTCATGGGTGAAAATGATTTTGTATTTGGGTTTTGACTTTTAAGAAGCATCGGGTTAGGGGTGAATGGTAGAGATTCCAGAGGGAAAATCAGATAGGTATCAATAGGAGTGGGCAGAGGCTCCAGCTCTGCAGATAAAGCTAGGATTGGAAAGCAGGTGTGAGCTGCCTTCTACCCTCCATTCTGACACAATGACTGCAGTCATCCAGCCCTGGATTGAGCTGAGACAGTGGGATTGAGCCTGGAAGGGGAGAGCCACAGGCAGCTGCATAAGGTGCAATGGATGGAAAGCACCAGAGAAGGGACTGGAATTCCTTTGCATCTCTTGGAAAACAGTCCCCAGGGACTGTCTCAATGATGATTACTTTGTCTGAGGTATTGAGTACAGCCTGAATTTCTTCAGCCTTTATTGATGGTTATGTGAATGATTTAGCAATGTCAGAATGACCCAGTATTTGTTTTTGTATTAATGAATGGATAGTTGGCTGTTCCTTAATTGATGATGACTGGTCCCATGGATGACAAGCCACTGATTAGTAGATGCCAAGCTTCCAGTTAGTGGATGCATCTTTGCTAATTAGTGATCACACAATCAGCACTTGATAGAAGCTAATGACATGGGAGTGCACACTATTATTTTCATGGTATACATTTGTTGGATGCTTACTATGTGCCAGGCGCTATATCTAGACTTTGACAACCCTAACTCGTTCTCACATTCTGAAATAGATCTTTTTATCTTCCCCACTTTACAGATGAAGAAATTGAGGCACTGAGTGATTAAGCAACTTGACCAAGCCCACTCAGCTAGTAGTAAGTGTGGAGCTGAGAGTACAACCCAGGTAGCCCAGGTGGTTATCAATCTGACATTAAAAAAAGAAGAAAAGACTGGTGTAATAGCTTTGGGGATATGGGCTATCGGACTTTATCCATGCCTGTGCTTGCTATGGAATCCCTGGGTGGTCCAAACAGTTAACCCGTTCAGCTGCTAACCGAAAGGTTGACAGTTTGAGTCCACCCAGAGGCACTTCAGAAGAAAGGCCTGGTACTCTACTTCCAGAAAATCAGCCATTGAAAACCCTATGGAGGAGTACACTTCTACTCTGACACACCTGGGGCAACTGGTGACTGGTACAGGTGCTTGCTGTGTGACATTTTAGGCCCTCATGCGTGGACCCTGGGCTGACCCCCCACTCCCACCCCAGCCTGTTGAAACAAGACACCTCAGTTGTCAGAGGAAGTGTACAGCTTATACCTCTTCTCTGCAGCCTTGAAACACTTCTTTCTCACTCTCTAAATGGGCTTGTTATTGGTGTGGGCTAGTATATCATCTGGGATTTATATATAAATAGAAAGATGTATAAATAGATTTGGTCTCAGAGTGAAAATATAAGACAGCGTGTTTTTCTGGTGAGAAGAAAAGCAGCGTGAACATTTTATTATAGTCATAAGCATAGACACAAAGGTGTAGTAGCCATACCTTGGTGTAAGGAGGAGAATCGTCACGTAACCCTAAAATCTGCTTGTTACAGTGTTAATAGAAACAAGTGAGGAATTGAAGGACATTTGTAGCTTTTCTATACTAAGATCTGAAATGCTATCTGAATCTTTGATTGAATCTGTATTTAATTTTGGCTATCCAATTCTAACAGTGCCGGTTAAAGGCATTATCTTTATAAAGGAATATCGGAGTAGACTGGTAACTTAGAAAATTCTCAAAAACTGGGGTAAGAGGGAGTAGAATCTGAGTGAGTGCTTTCAAGCCGTCAAAGCCCTATTCTATAGCAAATGTTCCACATTGTGGAAGATCACGCACAACTCAGTTGTCTGGATTCTGTGAAGCAAATCCAACTTTGATAGAAAAACTTAGCAGAGATGCTTTGTAAAGAGAAAATAATAGACTAGCCCTGCCAGTAGGTGTATAAGGCAAGCCACATATATAATTTTAAAGTTTTACATTTAAAAAGTAAAAGGAACAGGTGAAATTAATTGTAATAATAGATTTTATTTAACCCAGTATACTTAAAATATCATCATCTGAGCCTCTAATCAACATAAAATATTAAGATATTTTACGTTTTAATTTTCATACTAAGTTTTAGAAATCCGGTGTGTGTTTTACACTTACAGCGCCTGTCAATTTAGACTAGCCACACTTCAGGTGCTGAAAAGCCACATGTGGCTAGTGGTTACTATATAGGACAACAAAGATATAGACCAACCTTTCTTGTGAGTATGGGTGTAAAAAATATAAATAAGTGTTAGCCAATAAAAAGGCAGAATTTGTCACAAGAATTTCAGAACAGCTCATATTAATATATTAGTAGTATAAGTTGGTGGTGTTATTGTTAGTTGCTGTCAAGTCAGTTCCACCTCATTGCAACCCCATGTGCATGGAGTAGAACTGCTCCATAGGGTTTTCAGAACTGCAACTTTTCAGAAGCAAATCACCAGGCCTGTCTTCCGAGGTGCTTCTGGGTGGGCTCAAACCACCAACTTTCTGACTAGTCATCGAGCACTTAACCATTTGTGCCACCCAGGGATTCTTAAGGGGATAAATAAACCAAAAACCAGAACCTGTTGCTGTCGGGTTGATTCCGACTCATAGCGACCCTATAGATAAATAAAGCTATGTAATTATCCAAATTGATATTGAAAAAGAAATTAAAAACCCAAAACCTAAATAGAAATAATTCCTTAACAAGATGACAAATATCATTCAAATCAACAACTTTACACACTAGACTAGAATGTTCTCAGTTGTTACCACTTTTATGATTTATAAAGCTTTGACCGATGCAATAAAACACAAACCAAAATTAGGTAAGGGAAAAACAAGTTTATTATTAATCGTAGATTATATATCTAGAACTGAAGGAAAACAGCTGAACCTGTATTAAAATAAATGACTTCAGGAAAGAGGGCAAGTACGAAGTAAATATGAAATCAGTAGCATTCCTATATACCATCAGTAATGTAAAGAAACCCATTTGGTAGCAATAACTAAAAACAAACTACCTGAGAATGAAGAAGAGATTCCAGGCCTACTGGGAGAATAATAATGTCACTGTCAGAAATATTATGGTCTAGAAAACAGCCAGCTTGGGGCATTACTAACAATAGTGAAAATTTGGAACTCACCTGTGTTTTCAACCATAGCGATATGATGAAGTAGAATGTAGTGAATCTGCCTGATGCAGTCTTTAAAAATAATGGATTAAAATGATAGATTATAAAGATTGCTTACTAACATGGGGCAGAGTTTATGGTAGAATTTGAAGTGAGAGAAGGGATGCAGTGCTTCAAATGATTACAACTTAAAGAAATACCTTTGTAAAAACTATTTTGGGAACTTCTATGTAGATACACAAACTAATAAAACAAAATAAATAAATACAGGTAAAGGAGAAGCTCTTGGTAAAAACTGTGGTATCCGCTTGAAGTTTCGGAACCATGACGAACCTTCACTGGTGTAAATGGGACATCAGGGTAACCATGGACGTTTTCAGCAAGGAATGGCAGAGAGGAAGGTTTGTAGTTACTGAAAACAATTGTGAAGAGTAGATAGTAACACGTGCAGGTCCCAGCAGGCAGCTGACCCATGTTTCCTGTCTGCAAAAGCATTTTCAGCTTGTCCTTTGCAGATTTTAGAAGGAAGCATGCAGCAGTTTTGCCACATCTGGCATTTTGACAGGGAAGTAACTAATAACAAGGCTCTGCTCACAGCGTCCGCTGCCCACTGACATTAACCTGGGCATTTGGTTGAATTCCTAATCTCTAACCTCCTAAAAACCTCTCTAGTACCTGTGCCAGTTTTCTGTGGCAGACATACAAATGAACTCAAAGTTCCCACACTCTGCCTCAGCTTTTCGAAACCTCTCAGGTTTCAGGGGTCTCATGCCCCCCCCCCGACCCCTCGTGTTCCCAGCCCAGGTCCTACTTTATCGTGAGCCATCTCCCTCTCTTCCTCGCCTGTCCATAACCCACTGTCTGCAGGTCCCTTGGTGTAGCTAATCCCCCCTCCTTTGTCACCACTCCAATAACATCTCCCATCAGTATAAACTGTTCTCTTTGAGATCAGCAGTGACCCAATTTAGAGGTTTTAAAAAATCAGTGTATATTCTTTTTAGCTTCTTTATGGCTTTTGCAGTTGACCATGGACTCTTTCTTGAAATGTTCCCCTACAACATCTGTAATACTTTTTTGCTCTTCCTTCAAACGTTTTGCTTCTCCTTTGTTTCTTCCATTGTTGTAAATGCATGTTACCCTTGCTTCTTTTAATACCCAGCTCAGCCCTTCTTGGGATTTCTCTTTCTTCTTGGAGGTCTCCTCCATCCCTGCTGCTTTGATAATCAGATCTGGGGAGTGTTGCTGGCACCAAGGTATTGAGGCCTGACTTCTCATTTTCCAGGGCCCCAGAACTGCTTAGCCTGCCAGTTAAGGATACCCTTGGTCTGGCTCCACCAACCTTTCCATTTTTATCTCCAT
Source organism: Elephas maximus indicus (assembly GCF_024166365.1). Lineage (NCBI taxonomy): Eukaryota > Metazoa > Chordata > Mammalia > Proboscidea > Elephantidae > Elephas > Elephas maximus. The sequence goes on along the minus strand of NC_064819.1, from coordinate 170,973,622 downwards.
TAGTCTCATTTTAACCACCTCATGCTCCAGTCGAGCTGTGCTGCTTATTGTCCTCCCAGATTTACTTCATGTGTTTTCTTGCCTGAATGCCTTTTCTGTCCTGCAGTCCCTTCTCGGAATAATAACAACAGCTTTAGTAACTTTATTGCTTCCTATTATGAAACACTGCACGAAGTGCTTTGCATATGTTACATCTTTGATGTCTTAACGGTAACTGTGAGGTAGGTGCAGTTGGTATTCACACTTTATAGTTGGTGACACTGAGGCTTAGAGGTTAATGTGCTATACAGTGCCTGGCTCGTGGGTTTTCTTCGTAATGATAGAATGGAAAGTGACTAGCATGTAATTTCAGTATATTTGTTTCAGTGTAAGTGCTTTCAGATTTATTCTTTTACCACAAAAGGGAGGAGTGACAGGAAGGTAGAGGAAGAAGCTGCAACGACTTCGATCTCTCCTGAGAATAGTTGGGAATGTCTTATTATTGAAGCCACTGAAAGAGACCAACACAGAACTGGAAGGATTTTGGTCCTAAGTGAAGCTGTGGAACCTGGAATCTGTGTACTAGTCTGACCCAGAATTAGGCAGAGGAGCTACTTTCCTTGAAACCATAAGGAGGAAAAGCCTAGGAAATGTAACAATTGAAAACAGTAATCAATTTGGAGTAGTATGAGTTGGGACTGTTTAATTTCTTTGTGTTATAACCCTCTGTGATTTTAAATTTTTTAAAAAATAATTTTAATAAATACTTCTTGAGGGAAACTAATTGGCCCCATGGAGCTTCTCTGAAAACATGCTCCTTCATTTAAAAAGCTATTTAGCCATTTTAACAAAAAAGTTACTGAAACAACTATTTGTTTGACAATTTATGCTTTAAATTTTGGGGTTGGAGCAGACTTTAATGAGCATGTGTCTTCCAATTCTAGGATTCCCTAGTTGGGCGGCACTCTTAACTTACTGTAGCATAAAAATTGAAACAAATAGAAAAGAAACAGTTACTTAAATGCTAAATGTTTATACCATGAATTTGTAAATGATTGAATACTCATAACACAACAGCCAAATAAATTAAGCTAGTCATTTTAAAAAGGCATATACTGTATGATACCATTTATATGAAGTTCTAGAGTAGACACAACTGATCTATGGTGATGAAAGTCAGATCAGTGACTGCATGGAGGAGGGGCATTGACTGGGAAGGGGCATGAGGATACTTTCTGGGGAGGTAGAGATGTTCTGTGTAATGAGAGGGGTGTAGGTCACACAAGTGTGGACATTTGTCAGAATGATCAGACAGTGCCCTTAACATCTGTGTATTTCACTGTAGTAAATTATACTTCAAGTAAAAACAAACCAAAAAACTAGTTTTACAGTAGTCTTTGAGGGTTGAATTTAGAGAGCTGGACTGTGTCTTTTTGTGGATATAAAATCTGAGGCTTCTGTAGTTTGCTAGAAAACCATTGAAAGAGATTGTGTTTAAGCATTTATTGATCCACCAGCTCAATCTTGTTCTGATCTGAGGACTGTTCTGGTCCACTTGTTGTGAGCTGTGGCCCTGGTTTCCATCACCCTTTATGTGTTGTAAAGAGCCCTGGTGGCTCAGTGGTTAAGCAGCTTGGTTAAGCAGAGGCACCTTGGGAGAAAGGCCTAGCAATCTACTTTCTGAAAAATCAGCCATTGAAAACCCTGTGGAACACAGTTCCAATCTGAGCCACAAGAGGTCGCCATGAGTTGGAATTGACTCAACACCAGCTGATTTTTTCTGTGCTGCTATGCTCTGAAGAGACCTGCCATGAACAGATTGGGCCCTGGCAGCCACTTTTTGGGTTCATTTCCAGGTGCAGGGAGAAGGCTCTTCCTTGCGTCTCCTTGTCACTGGGCCCAGGTCACATATTTAGGGAAGGGATTAGGAGGTTCCCATAAGGAAGGTGAGGCGAACAGCTCCCCGTTCTGTGTAGGGCCAGAATGTGTGCTTTCCAAGAGGCATGTATTGGAAACTACGTTTTGAACAGTATGCAGTAAAACTTCTAAACCCCACTCATGCATTGCTTTATTACTTCTGCTGATTCCTCACAGTTGCTGGCCAAGTACATTTCAAAGCTGGAATTTGCCTCCTGGAGCCTCAGTTTCTTCATCTATAGATGAGAAGGAGGATAGGTAACTGCTGAGGCAGGTGGTGTTGTGTTGAGTCCCTCCTTTACTCAGTGGCTTCAGCCTGCTCTGCTTCCTCCATTCCTTATTCCGTGACTAGTCATAACCTGTCCTCCCTCATCTAGAAGCACAGTCAGTTAGCCATCTTTCTTTTTTCCCAAAAGTCAGAAGGCACAAATTGTACTCCTCCATTTTCTTGTAGTAAGACTGTAGCAAGCCACCTAACCGAGACTTCAAATTCTTCATCTATAAAATGAGTAAAATCATACTCAACTCATCTATCTTCAAGGTTGTAATGAGAAAATGTGTGTAAAACTTCATTTCTCATACATGGCAAGGCTCTTTACTACATTTAAATAAATGTAATCTCTTTGTTTACATTGTTGAGGCAGCCGTGCTCTCACTCAGAGCACTGTGAAAATGCCAAATTATTATTTTTTCCTGGGCTCTTTCCCACTGTGGGGCTATCACTCCATGCCCTCCTTCCTGGCACTGATACATTTTTCCTTACCTCTCTGGACTTGATTTTCCAGTGTCAAGGACTAGATACACACAGTGTCCTTATAACCTCTTGAAGAGTCTCCCCATCTTATCTTATTGTGGCTACAGCCACTTAGCTGAATATTCTAGGAGTTGATACTGAGTTACTGAGAGGGAGATACACACAAAGGAAGAATTTACACCTTTCAGGGAATAGCTGCCCTGATTGTAATTAATTGTCAAGTCTGGCTTTCCCAAAAACTGTCTCTCCTGGGCTTTGGGGCATGAGCTAATCAAATGTAGTTTATTAGCTGCATATATCTAATAACTTTTTTTTTCCTTTTTTCCCTGAGATCTGCCCTCCGCAAAATGAAAAGTGACAACTGCTATTTAAATGTATTGGAATACACACATTCCAAACTCAACTCTAGTCCTCTAATTGTTTAGTCCAAAGGTTGAACTTTAAAGACGCGTCTCTTTTTATTCTCATCCACAAAACTAAGCAGAAAGTTCCTGTTGAATGCTGAGTTTTTCTGAAAAAGATACTTACATTCTGAATATTTGCATTTCAGCGGAACTGTGACTTCTAAGTGTGGCTTCATTGTTCTAAAGTGTAATTAAACTAGGCCAAAGTTTACCTTAAAGCTGTTTGGTAGCATCCCTGTTAATTGGTGCCTTGTGAACCTCCTGGCAAAGCTGGCCTGTGAAATGTCATTCCACCCATTCATTAATGTTTCACATGAGGACCTGGATTGAGGATTACTACTATATGTTATCCCTCCTGCAGTAAAAATAGGAATTGCATTAAGTAATTACATGACCACATATTACCTCAACCTCCAAGACTTCTAAGGTCTTAAATGTCTCACCACCTGCTATAGCAATGTTTAGCTTTATAGTTTGTAAACATCTCATAAATTCATAATTGAAATGTGTCTTTAGAGAACAACTTCCTTTTGAGCTCTAGATGGAATAATCGTCAACAGTATGAGGGAGTCTAGTACTTGGCTACCCCTCTTTTCTAAGCACTGCCTTCACTTTTCTTTTTCTCTCTTTCTATAACAGCTACGATTTTTGATGCAAGCAACAGAAACTGATTCTGGCCAAGTTAGGCAAATGGGGGCTTTGTGACAAGGCTATGAGGGCAGCTCTTGGGATGGACCGAAGAACTAGGCGTGATCAGGCCGGAATTAGTTCCAGGTTTCTGTGGCAGGAATTTCCATTTTCCACCCAGAAGTGATCTCCAATCATTCAACCCTATGTCAAGTGATTGAGTCCCAGGAGAGGGAGTCTTGACTGGTCAAGCTCTGCCATGCACTCACCCCTTGGCTATACTGTAGCACTGACAGGAAAGATTTGGTGGTAGCCCCGGGACCCTCTTTGGCTTCTGGAATGGCAGATAGCTACCTGGGGTTACCATCCCACTAAGAAGGGAGGATCCTGGGGAGGAAGAGTGGATGCTGGCTGCTCAAAATGCCGAAGGTCCACTGTGGTTTCATTCTCTCTTCATCTTGGCTCCTTTCCCTCTCCTTCCCCTTCCTTCCTTCGCCTGTTATAAGTTTACCTGTGTTCCCACCTGTTCCAAGCATCAGGTTAAGTGTGGGGATGCACTGTCATAAACAAGACAGATGTGGTCCCTGCTGCATGGAATTTAATTTTCACTGGAGAGGACCAGAGATTGGAGGTAGCCAGGCCACTTAACCTTTGAGTTGCTAGAGTTCAGGGCCAGAAAGAAGTCTGAGCCCCATCTTGGGTAGAGGCTAGGACTCTAATCCTGTTAGTTTACTACCAGAGGAGACTGCGTTTAGAAAGCCTGTTGCTGTCTAGTTGATTCCAACTCGTAGCAACCCTACAGGACAGAGAAGAACTGCCCCATAGGGTTTCCAAGGAGCAGCTGGTGGATTCGAACTGCTAACCTTTTGGTTAGCAACAGAACTCTTTAACCACTGTGCCACCAGGGTTCCCCATTTAGAAACCAAACCAAACCAAACTTGTTGCCGTCGAGTTGATTCCAACTCGTAGCAACCCTGTAGGACAGAGCAGAACTGCCCCATAGAGTTTCCAAGGAGTGCCTGGTGGATTCGAACTGCCGACCTTTTGGTTAGCAGCCGTAGCACTTAATCACTATGCCACCAGGGTTTCTGCATTTAGAAAAGCAGACTAAATAACTGATGACATATGCGAAGTACTTGTCTACGGTTAACACTGATATTTCCCCTGTCAACAGTACTCAGCTTTGGTTTCAATTATCTATAGTTTTTGTATGGTAAGTACTGATGTGTGGTATGGTATCTTCAGGAAAACAGTTGGTCAAGAATTAACAACTGGAAAACTAAGATAACTTGTCCCAACCTCTTTTTTCTGTGGGTTTTTGTTTTGGTTGTTCATAATTAGGTACCTAAATCCATTCACTACCCTATTCTGCCATGTCTAGGAAGAAATCTCTCAGTCTTAAAAATCACCTGGGGCACTTGTTAAAAATGCACATTACCAGGCTCTACTTTTGGAGTATCTGATTTCAGTAGAAATCTGCTTCCCAGGCACCCCACGTAGTTCTTCGTTGTTGTTGTTGGGTAATGTTGAGTCGATTCCAACTCAGACCCATGTGATAGAGTAGAACTGCCACTTAGGGTTTTCTAGGTTGTAATCTTTATGGGACAGATGGCCAGGTCTTTGTCCCACTGAACAGCTGCACACTTAACTGTTGAGACACCAAAGCCAAAAATCAAACCCATTGCCATCAAGTCAATACCAACTCATAGCGACCCTATAGGACAAAGTGGAAATGGCCCATAGAGCTTCCAAAGAGCAACTGGTGGATTCAAAGTGCCGACCTTTTGGTTAGCAGACGTAGCTCTTAACCACTATGCCACCAGGGTTCCTATTGCAACACCAGAGCTCTTTAAAAACCAGAAAAACCTGTTGCCATCGAGTTGATTCTGACTCATAGCTGCCCTATAGGACAAAGTAGAACTGCCCCATAGAATTTCCAAGGAGCGCCTGATAGCTTTGAACTGTTGACTTTTTGCTTAGCAGACGTAGCTCTTAACCACTATGCCACCAGGGCTCCAAAGTGATTCTTAAATCCAAAAAGTTTGGGAAAACTCCCCCGGAAAATGCTTAGACATGATTTGAAAGAAAAACCAGGTCAAAGTGTTTCAGAGTAGAGCTGCTCTCCGTAGGGTTTTCAATGACTGATTTTTTGGAAATAGATTGTCAGGCCTTTCTTCTGAGGTACCTTTTGGTAGATTCAAGCCTCCAACCTTTCAGTTAGTAGCCGAGTGCTTAACTATTTGTGCCACCCAGGGACTCCCTTAGACATGATTGTTGTTGTGTTGTTAGGTAGTGTCAAGTCGATTTTCAACTCATGGTGACCCCATGTGACAGGGTAGAACTGGCCCACAGGGTTTTCTTTGCTGTAATCTTTACAGAAGCAGATCGCCAGGCCTTTCTCCCGTGAAGTATCTGAGTATTTTAGAACCTCGTCTTTTGGTTAGCAGCCAAGCACTTAACCATGTACCACCAGGGCTCCTTTAGACATAATTGTTGTTGTGTGTTGTTAAGTCGATTCTGACACATAGTGACACTACAGGACAGAGTGGAACTGTCCCATAAGGTTTCCTAGGCTATACATCTTTACGGGAGCAGATCACCAGGTCTTTTCTGCTGCAGAGCTGCTGGTGGATCTGAACTGCTGACCTTTCAATTGGCAGCTGAGTGCTTTAGCCATTGTGCCACTACGACTCCTATAAATTTAGAGGGACCAGATCCTAATAAATTTCTACCAGGATTTTATTTCTATGTTTGTTTGGGAGACTACACAAACTGATTCTAAAGTTTATTTACAAAAATATATGCAAAGCCAGGCAAATTCTAGAAAACTACCCTGCCAGATATTAAGCATATTTGAGAATAGAACTTGGATCAAAGGTCAAAATGAAGGTTTCTGCTCCCTTCCCCCTTAATTACCAGTAACGAGCCTCAGAGGTACCAAGTTGATCTATGTGTCCTACAGGCAGGTGGAATGAGACGTGGCTGGGCTTCTAGAAGGCCCCACCTGATCTGTTGATCATGTGCAGCTGGAAGCTGACAGTGAGCCTTCCCTTCCTGAGAGCAGATGGGCCCACACTGGGTTTTTAAGATTAGAAGAGAATCAGCTCTTGCTGTTTGTATTAGATATTCTTCCTCCTTGGGAATGAGTAGGGGTTTATGGGGCCAGGAAGAGAAGAGTGTTTCACTTAGTTGAGGTCAATGGCATTGTAGTCACAACTGTGACCTGAACAAGTATTTCTTCTTGGCGTTCGAGGCCTCCTTTGTTGTCTAATGTACATTTTAATAAATGTTCGTTGAGTGCTGGAAAATAAGGGGCAGTCTATTTCTTTTCTTTTGTTTTTTAAAGATCCCATAACTAGCCTTGTAAAGTACGTTATTCAAATCCTTAATCTTCTCAGTCTCTAGGTGTGTTCCCTGAAGGTACTGCATCCAGTTCTGTTTGGCATGACCTGCCTACAGTTCTCTCTGTGACTGTCCAGCCCTCCTGGCGCAGAGTCCTGCATCCTCAGGGATGGGCTTTGCCACCTCCTGGCTTCGCCACCTCCTGGCTTCTTATTTATGGGAGAGCCATTTTGAAAAGGTGTTAAACTCCCAGCAATGAGAGGGGACCCAAGTGCGCCTCCTCTCTGCCCTCCAGGAAGCTCACAGCCCTTCATGCCAGGCTGAGGTTGTGGTTTTCTGCCAGGCTTTTCTGTGACAACAGGTACTAGAAGCCTCTAAGAGTTCCTTTAAGTAGGCTCTATACATATTATTTGTAGCAGAAATTCCCCAAAGTTTGTGGGATGTAGACAGTGCCATCCCTAGTTTTAATTGATATTTGGGAAGAGTGGATGTTGATATCTGCGCTTGAGTCAGTCTTCTACCTAGAGGTCCCTCCTGTGTACCCCACCAACCCCTACCCGCCAATCCTGTCCTGGAGGTAGTTTCCCATTCATTTGTTCTCTTGTAGCACTTCTTTACCCCCATCTGATCTTTTTAATCCCCACGGCACACATCGTGGTATTTTGTATAAATATCTATTTAATGAGTAACTATGTACATCATTTTTATTCATCTGCTTAGGAATGGTACTTGTAAAAGAACTTGAGGTGTTTTGTAGATTAAAATAGAGTACCTGTGAGGACAACTTGAAAAAACCCTTTCTGAAGAACGTTGTGGTAAAGGGCTCTCCAGCTCCCAAAATCGAGCAGCCCTTTACCAGGTGCCTTTGCTTTTCACGTCTGTTGTTGTTATTAGTTACCGTCAACTCAGCTCCAGCTCATGGTGACCTTATGTATAACAGAGCAAGATGCTGCAGTCCCGTGCCCCGTTCGCCATCTTTGGTGTATTTTAGTCCACTGTTGTGGCTGTTGTGTCAGTCCATCTCATTGAGGGTTTCCCTTGTTTCCTCTGATCCTCTACTTTACCACCCATGGTGTCCTTTTCTAGGGATTGGCATTTCCTGATGACATGTCCAGAGTAAGTGAACCCAAGTCTCACCATCTTTGCTTCTAAGAAGACTCGTTGTGTTTCTTCCACGACTGATTTGTTCTTCTGGCAGTCCACGATATATTCAGGGTTCTTCATCAATACCGTAATTCAAGTGCATCAGTTCTTTTGTCTACTTTTTTCTAATAGTTGAAGCAAAAAAGGATGTGAGTAGGATTTCTTAGTTTTGAGTAGCTACTCTTTGCTGTGAAAATGTGTTCAGATTCACCTACAGATATAAAATCTAAACTATTGATCCTCTTTAGCGGCTCAGCTGCATGTGCCACTAATGGAATTTCATGCTCCATCATTTTCATAACATCCTGGCACGACTCCCTGAGGAGCAAAGAGAATTGGAGTTCTCCCTACCCTTCAGATCGTCATGCAATTCCTCCATTGTTTTCTTGTTTTTGTTTTTCCTTTGTCCTTATCTCTTTTCTCTCTTTCTCCCAAATTTGTTCTAATTTTTAGACGAGAAAGCTATTATATCTATAGATGTCCTGGGTAAAATATCAGAAATGTTATTGGCATTCTGTGGAACCCTAAATTTAACAAAGCCTTTGTACAGAAAATTTGCCACCCACCTTCATGAATAAGATTTGCCCAAGTTATTAAGATGTGTGTTACGAAAGAACTTGAGAGTTCCAGGAGTTTGAATAGTGTTTGGTTTTGTGTCTAGTATTTGACTTGGAAGGGTACGGTCTTTAAATAATTGACTAACATCTGTGGGGTGGGAGGTGACAAAATTGGATGTGATAATCCTAGAATTATTTAGTAGCATTATTATGCCTGGCACAAAGGTTCTGTGAAAATTTTACATGAGAATAGCCAGTGTGTCTGTTTTAGCATGAGATGGATTCTATCTTAGTACTCATGATTTTACCATGAGAGATCTAAAAGAAGCAAAGCAGAATAAACATGTGGAGGGCACAATTCTGCTTTTACATGGAGAATAAACTGAGCCATCTATTGGACAACCCTTGGACCCACCGTGGGCCTCCCAAAGCCAGGAGAAAGCTTAAGGACAACCTCATACAAATATAAAATCAGAAGAATTAAGGACATGAAGTCTTTGGAGTGACTTCCTCAGATAACCCCCCAATATAAAGAGAGGGACAAACAACAACCCTCACCATGCTGGGGTCTCAGAGTGGGAACCCCAAGTAGCTAGAATGTTCTGATGAGGCCCTGTTGGTAAACAGCCATCCAGTCTGCAAACTAATGTGCATCTGCCCATTTTCTCTGTCTCCACTCCCATCACAATGGACAGGTTCCTATTCCATTGAAAAGTCAATTGTTCCTCTTGTGCTCTGGGTTCCAGCTTGTCTCACCTTTTAAGATCTCCACTCACATCGTTACTGGCTTTGTCTTGTATTTCAGTTATCTCCCTCAGCTGGATCATTCTTATCATCCTCTACTGTTCCCTTTACCATATTCTTCCTAAGGCCATCGCCCTGCTTATATTTCTCTTCTGCCTTAAAGAGTAGCCTATGCTCACCACCTCCATTTCCTCACCTCTCGTTCACTCTCGACCCTAATCCCATGTGGCATTTGAACCAGCACACTTCTTGACAAAGGCACCAACAGTTTTTATGTTTTCACATCCAGTGTTCTTTCTTTGTCCTCATCTTACCCACTTCTCATTAGCACACAGTTTACTTCTCTCCTAGAAACATTTCTTTCCTGGCTTTTCAGATACCACGCTTCTGGTTTTCCTTCTACCTACTGGCGACGGCAGTGGCGTTTTGGGTTTTACTGGCCACTCTTCTGAGGCTTCTTTCCTTGCTCCTTTTCTTCTCTTCAACCCTCTATTAGTTATCTATTGCTGTGTAACACAATACTACAAACTTAGCAGGTTAAAACAGCACACATTTATTTTTTTGGAGTCACACAAGCAAATTTATTTTGCCAGCATCTAGCAAAAGGAGACAGTAAGGGCTAGAACCTTCAGAGAGACTGTCTCCCCAATTTGCCTAAGAGCCAGGCTTTTAAGGGTTTCAACAAGGAGGGGTCTTGATGTTTATTCATGAGGTGTTTGGGGAAAGGGCAGAGATTTCTGAGAAGGGGTTGGGTTATGTAAATGCACGTGTGAATGCAGGATTTCTTCACGATGGAAGTCCTTTGGTTCCCTTTGACATGACTCATTATGGGATGTGATGCAGGCACACTGGTTCCCTTCGTCCCATTGCATCTCTGGCGGGCCAGGGAAGGTCAAACAGTAGTTGCTCGTACTTCTTTTATGCATGGTCTGCACCTGTGGAGACCTGCAAGCTCTGCATCAGCAGTTTATTTGCAGCATCCTAGAACATTTCAGTTCATTTCACCCTACAGCCAGAACATTTCACCCCACAGGGGCTGTGCATTCTGTTCTAATCTCCAGCAGGTGGGTTATGGTTGCACTACTGCCAATAGGTTGGGTCATTTATTCTACTCTCTGTCCTGTTTTACTTTTTCCCGGCCTATGTGCCAGGGGCCAAATCAGCCCCGCTCCAGCCTAATCCTGTCTCAGTGCCAATTGAGCTAGATGTTCCCTGAGACCATGGCCTCCACAGCTCTCAGCCCAGTAATTTGGTCCCTTAGAAGTTTGGATGTGTCTATGGAGCTTCCATGACCTTGCCTTGTACAAGTTATGCTGGCTTCCCCGGTGTCGTGTACTGTCTTACCCTTCACCAAAGTTACCACTTAATCTATTGTCTATTTAGTGTTTTTCCATCCCCACCTCTCCCTTCCTTCGTAACCATCGAGATTGTTTCTTTTTGTGTGTAAACCTTTTCACAAATTTTTTTTCCTTCATATAACTTTTTTTTTATAAAACCTTACATACACCTTGCTTGCTATATATTCCTAATTGCCCTCCCCCTAAAGAGACAGCACATTCCTTCTCTCTACCCTGTGTTTCCGTGTCCTTTCAGCCAGCTTCTGTCCCTCTCAGCCTTCACATCTCCTGTCCAGACAGGAGTTGCACACATAGTCTCATGCGCCTACTTGATCCAAGAAGCCCACTCCTTACCAGTATCATTTTCTTTCTTATAGTCCAGTCCAATCCCTGTATGAAGAGTTGATTTTGGGGATGGTTCCTGTCTTGGGCTAACAGAAGGTCTGGGGACCATGACCTCTGGGGTCCCTCTAGTCTCAGCCAGACCATTAAGTCTGGTCTTTTTACTAGTATTTGGGGTCTGCATCCCACTGCTCTCCTGCTCCTTCAGAGATTCTCTATTATGCTCCCTGTCATGGCACTCATCAGTTGTAGCCGGGCACCATCTAGTTCTGGTCTGAACCTGATGTAGTCTTTGATTTATGTGGCCTATTCTGACTCTTGGGCTCATACTTACCTTATGTCTTTGGTGTTCTTCATTTTCTTTTGCTCCATGTGGGTTGAGACCAATTGTTGCATCTTAGATGGCCACTTGCGCTTAAGACCTCAGAGTCCACTCCCCAAAATGGGATGCAGAATATTTTCTTAATAGTTTTTATTATGCCAATTGACCTAGATGTCCCCTGAAACCATGGTCCCCAAACCCCCGCCCCTGCTACACTGACCTTTGAAGCGTTCAGTGTAGTCAGGAAACTTCTTTGCTTTTGGTATAGTCCAGTTGTGCTGACCTCTCCTGTATTGTGTGTTGTCCTTCCCTTCACCTAAATTAGTTCTTGTCTACTATCTAATTAGTTAATTCCCCCTCCCTCCCCCCCATAACCATTGAAAAATATTTTCTTCTCCGTTTAAACTATTTCTTGAGTTCTTATAATAGTGGTCTCATACAATATTTGTCCTTTTGCAACTGACTAATTTCACTCAGCATAATGCCTTCCTGATCCCTCCATGTTATGTTTCACAGGTTCATTGCTGTTCTTTATCAATGCATAGTATTCCACTGTGTGAATATACCATAATTTATTTATCCATTCATCAGTTGATGGGCACCTTGGTTGCTTCCATCTTTTTGCTATTGTAAACAGTGTAAGCAGTGAACATGAGCGTGCTTATATCTGTTCGTGTAAAGGCTCTTAATTCTCTAGGATATATTCCAAGGAGTGGGATTGCTGGATCTTATGGTAGTTCTATTTCTAGCTTTTTAAGGAAGTGCTAAATTGATTTCCAAAGTGGTTGTACCATTTACATTCCCACCAGCAGTGTATAAGTGTTCCAGTCTCTCCACAACCTCTCCAACATTTATTATTTTGTGTTTTTTGGATTAATGCCAGCCTTGTTGGAGTGAGATGGAATCTCATTGTAGTTTTGATTTGCATTTCTCTAATGGCTAGTGATCGTGAGCATTTCCTCATGTGTCTGTTAGCTACCTGAATGTCTTCTTTAGTGAAGTGCCTATTCATATCCTTTGCCCATTTTTTAATTGGGTTATTTGTCTTTTTGTCATTGAGTTTTTGCAGTAACATGTAGATTTTAGAGATCAGCTGCTGATCGGAGATGTCATAGCTAAAATCTTTTTCCCAATCCGTAGGGTAATCTTTTTACTCTTTTGATGAAGTCTTTGGATGGGCATAGGTGTTTGACTTTTAGGAGCTCCCAGTTATCTAATTTCTCTTTTGCTGTTTTTACAGTTCTAGTAATGTTTTGTGTACTGTTTATGCCATGTATTAGGGGCTCCTAACATTGTTCCTATTTTTTCTTCTATGAACTTTATTGTTTTAGATTTTATATTTAGGTCTTTGATCCAACGCTTGTCTGACTTTCAGGTTCAAAATGGAACTCTTTTTTTCCTCCTTCTCTTTATCCTTATACAAATTTGTTCCTTCCCTTTTATTTCCCATGCTGATAAATGGCATAAACATTTTTCCAGTTGTGCAAGCAAAAACATAGGAATCTTCCTGTATACTTCCTTTTACCTTACCCCCTACATTTACTGAGTCAGTAAGCCTTTTTGATCAATTTTGCCTTGAAAATATACCTTGAATCCCTTACTCTTTCTTTGTTTCCCTTAGTTCAAAAGAGTATGAATTTATTAATTCGAAAGAGGCACAAATAGTGGGTTATATTAATGAGTAAGCTTAAAGGCCTAATACATAGTTTCGAAACTTAAAACTGGAATGTAATAATGATCAAATATACAGTTTCTGAAGTATCACAAAATCTGAATGAACAAACACTGTATTTTCAAATATATTTTCAATGTTGAAGTCAGGGCCACAGGCTCACCACACTCCACCTAGACATTTCCATCACATGATTAAAGCATCCGTCAGTTTCTCAGTATTCCTACTGCCACCACCACAGCCTCTCACTCACCTGGACCACTGCCCCAAACTCCTGACTGGCCTCCCTGCTTCCATTTTTGCTCCCCTATGGTCCATTCTCCATCCAAAGCAAGAGTAGCTTTTTTAAAAGATAAGTATACCCAATCATAGCTTATGTGCACTTAATTAAGATAAAGATTCAAATTTCTTAACCTGCCCACCAGGTGCTGCGCTGTCCGCACTCTCTGTCCAGCCTTATTCTCTAACCTGAACTGGTGCTTCCTCTCTCACTCATTCCCAGCCAAGCTACCCTTCTCTTCTTCATACCTGTGGGGCTCCTACCCCCGCCAGGGCCCCTGCATTTGCTGTTCCTCTGTCTGAAACACTCTTCCCCCATCATCGCATGGCGGCTCCCTCTCAGCTCTCAGACCTCAATTCAAAGCATTTGCAGAAGGGCCTTCCCCGGCCACCCTACTTAAAGTAAGTACCCAGTGCTTTCCACAGTCTGTGGGGAATGTGACCTGTTTTTTAATTTCCAAACCATTGTGAACTGATATTTAAGTAAAATTTAACAAAAAATGTCATGGCCGTGTCAAATTGCTTTAAAGGTTTTAAACACGCACTCTCATTACCTGTACTTGTCTCCTCACAGGCTGGTAGCAAACAGCTTGGGAACCAGCCCCAGTCTGCCAAAGCAACTTTGAGTAGTATGCTGCTCTGTCCCATTAACCTGTGTATGTCCTTAGGACTAAGCACTCTCTGTAGTCCTCTGGCCTGTTACTTATTTTGTCTTTTGTCTCCCCTAGTAGGATATCAGCTCCATGTTGGCATGCATTGTCTTGGTCTTGTCACCCCTCTATCCACAATGTCAAGATCAATGTCTAGCATACACTAAAAAAAAAAAAAAAAAAAAACCCCAAATCGTTGCTGTTGATAGTGACCCTATAGGACAGAGTAGAAAGCTTCCAAGGAGCAGCTGGTGGATTTGAACTGCTAACCATTTGGTTAGCAGCCATAGTTCTTTTTTTTTTTTTTTTATTGTGCTTTAAGTGGAAGTTTACAAATCAGGGAAGTCTCTCATACAAAAATTTACATACACCTTGCTATAGAATCCTAATTGCTCTCCCTCTAATGAGATAGCACAGTTCTTCCTTCCACTCTCTCTCCTCTTGTCCATTCGGGTAGCTTCTGGCCCCCTCTGCCCTCTCATCCCCACTCCAGACAGGAGATGCCAGCATAGTCTCATGTGTCTACTTGATCCAAGAAGCTCCTTCTTCACCAGTATCATTTCCATCCCATATTCCAGACCAATCCCTGTCTGAAGAGTTGGCTTTGGGAGTGGTTCCTGTCTTGGGGTAACAGAAGCTATGGGGACCATGGCCTCTGGGGTCCTTCTAGTCCAGGTCTGACCATTAAGTCTGGTCTTTTTTATGAGAATTTGGGGTCTGCATCCCACTGCTCTTTTGCTCCCTCAGGGGTTCTATGTTGTGTTCCCTGTCAGGGCAGTCATCGGTTGTGGCTGGGCACCATCTAGTTCTCCTGGTCTTAGGCTGATGTAGGCTCTAGTTTATGTGGTCCTTTTTGACTCTTAGGCTTATAATTACCTTGTGTCTTTAGAGTTCTTCATTCTTCCTAGCTCCAGGTGGGTTGAGACCAATTGAGCAGCCATAGTTCTTAACCACTGCACCGTTAGGGCTCCAGCATACACTAGGCTCTTATTACGTCCTTGTTGATGCTACAGCTTCCTGACTTGCCTGTCCTGCCCAGCCCAAGCAGGAGAAAAATCACAGGAATCCCAGGTTGCCGCTACTGCCTCCCCCGGGCTAGGTCTAATTTGCTCCTACACCTGGCACCAGGCATGGAGTTGGCCCTTAGACAATGTTGTGATGACCGAAATAAAGTAATAAACTTAAGTGGTGTTGCCAACTCACTGCTAACCTTGACCAAGTGACTAATACTACATGCCTCTGTTTCCATATATGGCATGTTCTTATCATCACTGTGAAATGAGGTGATCCTCTTGGGCATACTTTGTGATCTCCAAAATGT
Organism: Elephas maximus indicus; assembly: GCF_024166365.1. NCBI lineage: Eukaryota > Metazoa > Chordata > Mammalia > Proboscidea > Elephantidae > Elephas > Elephas maximus. The sequence continues at coordinate 170,958,232 of NC_064819.1, read as the reverse complement.
TCTCGGTGTCCTCTCAGATAGGCAGTGATTTTGTAACCAAAAACCAAAATCCATTTTCCTTGTTAACATGCTTTTTAATGAGATGGAGTGAGGCCAGCAGACTTTGGGTAAAGGGTCATATAGCAAATACTTTAGGCTTTGCCAGCCTCTCCTTTTTTTCCCCCAAAACCTTTTTAAAGAAAATGTAAGCATCATTCTTATCTCAACAGCCTTAGAAAAACAGACCAGGGCAAAGTTTGCTAATCCATAGCAGTAGATATTTGGAATTGTATTTCTTTGGGACTCAGTAAATTTTACTTTCTGTTCAAATGAAATAAGAAACGTGACCCATCAACACTTTTATCTTTCTTGAATTGGTCCTCTTGCAAAAACTGATGTTTATCACTGCATTCATATTTTACAGTCTTTCTTGCCTGTTTTCAAATGCATTGTAAACGTTTCTGAGTTCTAGAACAGCTTCATTCTTGGCTCAAAACCATGGCTGCCCAGAGCAGGGTTGGTAGTTCATGTGTAGGGGAGCCCAAGGCATATGATAGCCTGCTCATTTAAAGGCCATTTTGAGCTTCGACAGGCTCTTAGACTTTGTCGATAGATCCAAAAGTGGGTGCTGGCCGTAATGCATGTTTGTCTGCTCTGTAATTTTCTAGTTTTTCCCTGAGGATTTACCTGTATGTAGATACCAGACTAAACCTTCCATTGAATTTAGAGCTGGTACAATTATTCATGTTCCAGTTCTTACTGATAACCACATGTGAATTACTGCAAGGGCAGGATTTATAGTTATTATAAACTTTCTAACTGCTTTGTTATAAATAAGTTGCTCTTGGATACAACTGATCTTTAGTGAAAACAAACCCTATTCCTCCCTTTGTTGCCAAGATCTCGTGACTTCCTGTGGGCCATCTCTTGCCCTTTCTTATAAGCTGCTGTTGTAAATATTTCTGTTCAGTGCTACCTTCTCCAATGTTAGGTTTTATACAGGCAGCCTCTGGGTCACGGACATCTGACTTACATGTACAACCTGTAGTTATGAACTAAACTCCATAAAGCCTACGATAGTAAAAATGGAGATACATACAATGGTTTATAACAACAAATGAGCACTACTTTGCAAAGCACATCAGAACATTATTATTGTTACTGTATTATTGTGTTAAAGATGTTTTAGTGTACTTAGAAATGTTTCTTTAATGTTTTTTATGCATAGAAAGGTACACTGTATACTAAGACAAGTATTTGACTAACTGAAGTTAGATACAAAAGATACAAACTGTACCTAACTGTTTCAACTTACCTTACATACTCATTTGACTTAAAGGTAGACATAGGAATGGAACTCATTCATAATTGAGGGGCTGTCTTTATTCCTTGGTTTCTTTCAAATTTTAGCAAAATCTCTGAATTGAAGTTGATAAGGGGGTAGGTCTTAGAAAGGTAAGTCAAAAACAAAATTGGTAAAATACTGCCTGGGTATCTCAAACTTTATTTAACTCTGACATCTTTTGAGATCGCCTGCTGCTGGATAAGAAGCCTGGCACTGTGTATATGTAGATTATTGACAGAGTAAGATACGAGGGGCAGTATAGTGTGTTTGTTAAGAGCATAGATGTGGGTGCTAGCTCCGCCACTTAAGAACTGTGTGATGGGCAACTTTTTAACCACTCTGGGCCTCAGCTTCCCCATCTGTAAATTTAGGCCAATAAAAGAACCTTCTCAATAGGATTATTGTGAGTTTTGAATGAGTTAATACTTACCCAATACATAGTGCCACGTAAGCATTAATTGGATCAATAGTCAGTGTCCATGGAAGCAGTAGTCAAGAAATAAAATGACATATTACATTGAGTGAATCTGGTGCAAAAGGCCTCTTTAAAGTTTAAAAAGCAAAAATGTTATTTTGATGACTGAGGTAGGCCTGACCCAAGCCATGGTCTTTTCACTTGGCCTCGTATGCATGCGAAAGCTAGACGGTGCAAAGGGGAGACAGAAGAAGAATTGATACATTCTAGTTGTAGTGTTGGCGAAGAATACCGTGAATATACCGTGGACTGCTAGAAGAACAACAAATCAGTCTTAGAAGAATCGCAAACAGAATGCTCCTTAGAAGTGAGGATGGCAAGACTTCAGCTCGCTTATTTTGGACATGTCATCAGGAAAGACCAGTTGCTAGAAAAGGACGTTCTGTTTGGTAAAGTGGAGGGTAAGCAAAAACAAGAGAAACCCTCCATGAGATGGACTAACATGGTGGCTGCAACAGTGGACTCAAACACACCAACTATTGTGAGGATGACACAGGACCAGGCAGTGTTTTGCTCTGTAATATATAAGGTTACTGTGCACTGGAGCCAACTCTATGGCAACTAAGAAGAAGCAGCAGCATTGTTATTGTTATTTACTGAAAGAAGATATGCTTTGATGATAGATATTAATAGATAACATTTCACATGTATATTTCATATTTGACTTGCTCTGTCATTTTCTCTACAGGCTTTCGTGGAGGCCCAGAACAAGATCACTGTGCCGTTTCTTGAGCAGTGCCCTATTAGAGGTTTATATAAAGAGAGAATGACAGAACTGTATGACTATCCCAAGTATAGCTGCCACTTCAAGAAAGGAAAACGGTATGTAAAACTGATTTAATTTCCTTTTACCTTTTTACTCAAATGCTTTCTTTAATTATAAATATAAATTACTAATATAGAGGAGATATGTCCTATGAAGAAGCCTAGATCTGTAGCATATTGTTGTGTTATGGCTAGTGATTGGTGAGAAGAGATGATTCATAGATAGCAGTGGAGATGTGTTTGCCTCTAAAATTAATTATATTTGGCTTACACTCCTTGAAAATACTTCATTGTATGCATTATTTCCATCCAAGAATGGAAACAGGCCAGGAGATGGCTTCTATGAATTGACCTCTTGTTCTTCTCCCTTTAACATCCACTTAAACATTTTTTTTTTCTTCCTTTTTGAAAATCTCTTGGAGCCACCATCACAAATTTACTTCAAAATGTCACAGATTCCTGAACACAGGGATCAGCAAAGCATGGGCTGTGGGTCAAACCCAGCCCTTTGCCTGTTTATAAATAGCTTTGTTGGAACATAGCCCCCCTTGTTTGTTTACAGTTTGTCCATGGCTGTTTTCATGCTACAGTAGCAGGTTTGAGTAGTTGCAACAGAGATCGTATAACCCTCAAAGCCTGAAATATTTGCAACCTGGCCTTTTATAGAACAAGTTTGCTAGCCCTTGCCATAGCAGCCTGTCTCAGGAGGGGAACCAGCATTTTATTTTAGAAAATTTGCTTTCTTCTTCGTGTAAAAGAAAAAATGCTTTCTTTGAATATCAGTTTTAATTTTAGCGACTAAAAACCCATTGCCACATATGGTTTTCAAGGAGAGGATGGTGGATTCCAACTGTTGACCTTTTAGCTCACAGCCAAGCTTTTAACCACTGCACTGGTAAAACCAAAAAGAAAACCAAACCAAACCCATTGCTGTCAAGTCAACTGCAACTCATAACAACCCTAGAGGACAGAGTAGAACTGCCCCACAGGGTTTCCAAGGAGTGCCTGGTGGATTCAAACTGCTAACCTTTTGCTTAGCAGCTGTAGCTAACCAAAGTAGCATAAACCACTACCCCACCAGGGTTCATGCACCAATAAAGTAGTCTTGAATTGTCTTTATTTAGCTAATGTGTACAATTGCCATGAATTATTTAATATAGAAGGCATATCAGATGGATAGGTACCCTGTTTCCTAAGAACAGGCAGATGGCAGGACCTTCTACCCTAGTCTCCATGTCCCTCTCATGGCCTGATTGCAGTTGTAACTTTGTGAGCTTTTCGTTTTACTGTTATGTGTTTGGTTTTACTCCACAGATAGAAAATGCCACAGCTAAATAAAGCCCATCTCTGTCCCCAGGTATTTTTATTTCTACAATACAGGTTTGCAGAACCAACGAGTATTATATGTCCAGGATTCCTTAGAGAGTGAGGCCAGAGTGTTCCTTGATCCCAACATCCTCTCCGATGATGGCACGGTGGCGCTCCGAGGTGAGTGTTACACAGCCGTCCCTCGCAGCTCCGAAGTTGGTGCAGCCGCCTCACCTCTGAAATGCCGACAGGGCATGGACCGTATTGTAGAACAGATGCACACGCAATATCAGGAAGGCTAATTTTTGCACAGTATATTTAGAACACATGAATAGTCACAGACCTCTTTTCCATTCCGATGGCGTGAAGCAGAACTGGAGAATAATTCACACTGGATACAAATTAGCTTCTAGGGCTTCTGGTATCTTGAAGTCTCATCATCATTTCCTATAACATTCCTGGGATTCGTCTGTGATTGGGGGGAGAATATCCTCTTATATAAGAAATTTATGCTATACCAATGATGTTCCAACTATAAATATAAAACAGGAAAAGGATATTTATGAAACCTATTTTCCTACCAAAAAAAAAGTAACGAGAGCTTTTAAAGTCTGGTTAGTTGTTAGTATGTTAAAGTTAAAAGTAAAAAAACAGAAACGGTCCTGTGCAAATTGGACAGCTTGATACCCTGTCCCCTGAAGATGCAAGTTTAAAACCTGAGTCAGTTAGTTTTGCCTGCACTTACTGCACATCTCCTAAATAAATGTTATTAGAGAGAACTTCCTCCACAGGCCATGGAGAAGATTACCCCAGGCTGCTGCCAAAAGTATTAGTTCTAGGATAAGGTAGTCAGTTATTCCCTGGTTCTACGGTTTAATAACTGCACACTTTGAGAATTATTTCTTCAAAACATCTTGGATGTTCTTAGTGAAGTTGGCTCAGCATTTTCCCTGTAGCATCGTCTGTATTGTAGAGAAAGCACAGGCATAGGTTGGGCCCTCCAGAATCGAGGAATTGGAACACTGAAGTCCTCTGTACTTTATTAGGTGGGAATGCAAAGGCCCTGTTCCATTTCTGGAGCTCTGGTGGCACAGTGGTTAAGAGCTCAGCTGCAAACCAAAAGGTTGACAGTTCGAATTCACCAGCTGCTCCTTGGAAACCCTAGGGGTCGGTTCTACCCTGTTCTGTAGGGTCGCTGTGAGTCGGAATCAACTTGACAGCAACAGGTTTGGGTCTTTTTTTTTTTTTTTTTTTGGTTCTATTTCTAGGAATCCCTGGGTGGTGCAAATGGTTAAGTGCTCAACAACTAACTGAAAAGTTAGCGGTTTGAACCCACCCAGAGATGCCTCAGAAGAAAGGCCTGGCAACCTGCTAAGGAAAGGTCACAGTCTTGAAAGCCCTATGGAGTGCAGTTCTACACTGAACTTCATGAGGTTGCCATGAGTCAGTTGGCTCAACAGCAACTGGTTTTTCATTTTTTTGGTTCCATTTCTAATCATGATTCAGCCATTCCAACCAGGGATTTGGTGGTGCCTTCCCCACACCCCCAACAGGCTGTGCGGGAATGTAAATAATGATCCTTATCTACCACTCAGTATTAAAAGTAAGATGCCAGCCAGCTTGATGAGAGTGTTCTTGAATCTGAGCCTGGGGTTTTAAACAAGTTTAACGCACTGGTTCTATGCAGTAACATACCCTATTAGCGGCATGCATTTAGATTTAACAAGAGTCTATTTTGCAATCCATTGAGAAGGACTTCGGTCCAACATGGTCTTACCTCTCACCCTGATAATCATTCCAATGACTTCTTTATAGAATGCATGTTTGCCATGTACAAGGAGCCCCTGACAGATGAAAAGGTAAATTAGACATGGAACCTGGCCTCAAACAGGCCTTGAGTTTTCTGAGAATGGTACTATAGGGAAGTTATAATGTGGGTAAGCATTCAGATTGTGTTAATAGCATATGATTTTTTAAAACATATTTCAAACCAAAATGTTTTATTTCATGTTTCCCTGAAGATATTCTAATTATAGATAAGTAATCCAAACGTTTAATCCAAACATTGCAGTGCTGTATAGAGTGATAGGTTACCTTCTAGATTTTTCTGTATTTATATACACTTTTCTTGGATCCATGACAGGAATTTTAAGTGATTGAAACGTAAGTTTTGTGAAACTTTAAACTCATTTCCCAGTCATAGAAATTCCATGTAAAATAGTAGAAAAGCTCTAAAAATAGTTGAGTGTCTTAGGATAATTTTCAACCCACAGTAAAGTTTAGCAACCATCATAGGAGGAAATCTGGTGTCATAGCATCTAATGGCAAGTATGGTACCAAATGCTATAATTACTTTATAATTATAAGAGTTAATATAAAACATGTAGATATTTGTCAATTAACATTCCATAGTGATTAAAACGTTCTGTCTGTCACCTGGCCCTAAAGCATTGGACAACAGTCTGTTGACAGTGTTGCTCTTCTTCATTTTTCACAGCCACTTTTGAAATGTGCACTCTTACGAGCCTTCTTTGAAAACCTGCAGGCTTTTCCTTGGGCCTGTGCTGACCAGACAGTGTGGACATTAATCCTTAAGTGCCAGTAATGCTCAGAAAATGAGGACATGAAGGGGGATTTCAAAGAGTGGAATCCATTCCAAACATTAACTAATGGCTACAATTTAGTTCTTTTACTTAGTGTGTGTCATAATTCAATTATTACTCTAAAAGCAGTTTCCTTACTCCTCCTTCCCCTTATTCTCTTTAGAGTATACCCACTCATCACTTATTGACATGGTTAGGTTCCAAAGACTAGGTCATTGTATGAAAATCAGCATTATGAGAAAACAGAGGATGAGCACATCAGATCACAAAATGGAGGATGACTACATCATTACAGAACTGCCAAATTACATCATTGCACAACTGCTGAACCACTGAAAATCATGGCCCAGCCAAGTTAACAATAACCTTAACCATCAGAGCCAGTGTTATTCTTGCCCAGGGCTTCGAACCAGTTCAGAGCAGTTGGGTAATTGCTGATGTAAACAAGGGCAGTGTTTAAGCATTGCCTGGCAGCCAAATCTGTTGCCCACTGGATTTTGACTGTAGTAGAAAACAAACAGCGGTGCTGTGCTCAAAGATGGTGGCCTGTTGCACTGCTTTGAGTATGTATTGCTCTCCAGAGTCTTGCCAATAATCCAGTCTCCTGCATGGATCCCAAAAGTTTCAGGAGCCTAATACAAGAGACTGGATTATTGGCAGGACTGTGGGGAGGAACACACCTTCAAAGTGACATGGTCGGCCACCATCTTTGAGCAGGGCACAGCTGTTTGTTTCCTGCTTGGGTCAAAATTCGACGGGCAACAGGTTTGGTTGCTATGCAGCATGTACACTGCCCTTGTTTGCGTCAGCAATTACTGAGCTGTTCTGAACTGGTTTAAAGCCCTGTTCTTATTTCACACCTTGGTGTTCATTACTGCCAGATATACACCGTTAATGTGCAAAATAGTAGATTTTTTACTGTTGTCACAAATGTGAAATGTCAAATAACAAGACCTTAAGTGAGGAGCAAGTGTATAAATAAAATATGCCGAAAATCTCAGATGAGCTCTGCTTTCAACTGAACTGTCTATTGAATCATAGAAATTTCAAAATAGGACGTTAGTGGTCATATAATCTAATACTTCATTTTAAATCTAGTAACCGTTTGCTATCAAATCAGTTCCTACTCATGGCAACCCCATGTGTGTCAGGTAGAACTGTGCTCCACAGGGTTTTCAATGGCTGATTTTTCAGAAGTAGATGGCCAGGCCTTTCTTCCAGGGTGCCTCTAGGTAGACTTGAACCTCTAAACTTTTGGTTAGCAGCTGCATGCATTAATGGCTTGTATCACCTAGAGATGCCTGTTTCATTTTACAGATAAAGAGACTGAGGCCTAGAAAAATTAGGAAAGTTGTCTGAGGTCACAATGCTATAAGGCTTTGCCTGAGCCCCCAGATTTTCTTGCCGCCAGTTTGCTGCTGCTTCTGTTGCCACACTCTTCCTCCTCGTATGGCAAAGAGCTTTGTCCACCTGGGCAGTGGGCAGAGCTGGGAGTTGTGTCCCCATGTTCACCATGTGACAATTTCTCCTGTGTCCTGTAGGCTACGCATTCAGTGAGGATGGTGAATATTTTGCCTATGGTCTGAGTGCCAGTGGCTCAGACTGGGTGACAATCAAGTTCTTGAAAGTCGATGGTGCCAAAGAGCTTCCAGATGTCCTTGAAAGGGTCAAGTTCAGCTGTATGGCATGGACCCATGATGGGAAAGGAATGTTCTACAACTCATACCCTCAGCAGGATGGAAAAAGTGATGGTAAGTTAAGACTTCAGAGGAAGCATTTCTTACACAAAATGAAGTATGACTTCATGTTACTAGAAAGAGAAGCTAAACTCCACATAAAGGTAATTTGGTCTAGAGTTGGGTTTCCTCCAAGAGTATTGTACCAGCTTTGTTGTGTAACAGATCCCCTCAAAACTTAGTGGCTTAGAATAATAATTGTTTATTTTTACTTACTAGTCTGTGGTTGACCAGGTGGTTCTTCTAGATTTACCTGGGTTCTGTCATGCATCTCTGGACAGCTGGAGGCGAGTTGGTTGATTTTGGCTTGGTTCTTTCACATGCCTGGTGCCTTGGCTGGGACAACTAGGCTGCCTTGGCTCTGATCCACGTGGCCTCCCATCCTCCAGCAGGCTGGCCAGGGCTTGGTCACATGGCAGCTCGACAGGACTCCAAGAAGGAGACCTGAACGGCGCAAGACTCTTTGAGGCCTGGGCTTGCTGCTGGCCTATCACTTTGCCACATTCTCGTAGTCAAAGCAAGTTACAGGGCTAGCCCCAATTCAAAAGGTGGGGAAATAAATATAGGGAACTATGAAGAATTAGGGCCATTACTATAATCAGTCCTCTTATACATGTGTTATGCTTCCCAAAGGGATCATGGGGTGGGTAGGTTTTTTACAAAACCAACCTATTTGATGATATCAAAGAATTATAAAACTCTCCTACTGCAGTAGTCACATTTCTTCCTCTGATCTGAAGTTACAAGTCACCTGTTGGTTGGAGTTATCTTGGTACTTTTTTCCCCTGGACACACCTTTGTTCTTTTCGGCTGGATGGAGATCCTGTGGTCTGGTACCCTCTCTTTTTTCCTCTTTCTTCATCCTGCTAGACAAGAAGGGCCATTTGTCCCCTCACTAGCACAAGCTGTCATCATCAGCATCTCCTGATGCCACCCCATGCTTCTATAGGGTGTATAGCATTTTCCTGCTATCGTGTTGCGTCTTTACAGGGGAGTTTCACTGTCCCTGGGTTACAGATGAGGAAGTGGGTGCAGAAAGCCTCAGTAGATTGCTGGAGGGCCTGGGCCTGGCAAGATGCAGAGCTCCTCCGGTGCTTTCTACTACATGTTCTGCCCCCTTACCATGGCTTGCTGTATCTTGGTCATCTTTAGATAGTCTTCCTTTTCTGTTTTTCTTCCCTGGGATGAACCGAGAATAAGGCTGTAATACTTTTGGTCTCTTTTGCCCATGTTTAGTTTTTGCTATTTTTTATTAGACTTTTTCTTAGCACCTTTTTCTTAAGTCCTCCATGAACTACAGAGGAGCTAATGGTAGGATTAGGAGGGATGCGTTTTTGCTCAAGGATGTGGCTCAAGAAACAGCTGTGCCCTGTACACTGAAGTAACTGCCTGTGTTAAACATGCCCCAGACTTAGAAAATGTTGCTATTTCCATTTTCACGGAGATAAAAAGTAACTGGAAATTCTTATTAGAGGATAATGTTATTAAGCTAACCTGTGAAAAGTATAAAGTTACTATTTATCCTCAACTTTCAGTAGTAGTAATAGTAATGATGAAGGAGCACTGGTGGCGCCATGGTTAAGTGCTCTGCTGTTAACCAGAAAGTCAGCAGTTTGAACCCTACCAGCTGCTCCATGGGAAAAAAGACCTGGTGATCTGCGCCATTAAAGATTACAGTCTGGGAAACCCTATGGGGGCCTTTCTGCTTTGCCATGTAAGGTCACTATGAGTCTTAATCAACTGGATGGCACACAACAGCAATGAATGACGGTAGTAATGATTAATAATTGTGATTGACTTAAGAAAGCCAGTATCTTCTCCCAGCTGTAGTTATGCTGCCCTTTTGTCAAGAGGACCTCAGGGACCTCTCAGGTTGTGTGATGGAGAGCCTTATGAAAGTAGCTAAACAATTTCGATAGTGTTCTTCTTACCAGTGTTTCTGGAAGACCTGGTGAAGATCACCAAGTGCTGTAAAACTTGTTACATTATGATATCATCCCTTTTTTTTTTTTTTTCCCTTCATTGTCTTGAAAATTTGGTACTTTTTATAGAGGAAAAAAATTAATGAAAAAAATTTAGTCTGATAACCTCCAAAATCAGCAGATATGTATCAATAGCATCTAGGATGGTACTCAACTGATAACTGAATTTTTCAGTGTTTCCAGTATTGTTCATTATGGGTGGAATAGATTTTCTTTAAATTGCCAGCTGAGTTTGTGTTTTTAACTCCCTCAGGCACGGAGACATCCACCAATCTCCACCAAAAGCTCTTCTACCATGTCTTGGGGACTGATCAGTCAGGGGATATTTTGTGTGCTGAGTTCCCTGATGAGCCCAAATGGATGGGTGGAGCTGAGGTATTGTACACCTGTGCCACTTTACCCCCAGAGACCGTGTTTATGAATATTGTTATGTTACATGGTAACCTTTATGGGTGGTAGAAGTCCTTTAAGTGAACGTTCTTTTGATAAAAATACCAGTATTCAAATTAATGCTAAATAATGATGGTGGTAAACTTTTAAAGTGCAACATCAACATAAAATTCTTTAATCCTGGAAGTAATACGTGCTTATGGTAAAATGTGTAGAGAAACATTTGGGAGTTGCAAAACCCTGAGTGACTTCTCACAGGTGAACACCGAGTATCATTCCAGAAATGTTCTTTGTACACAGGTGAGAATATGGAGGGAGAGCGTGTGCAGGTGTCTTATTTTCCTTTTCTACACACATATGCTCTTTTCATGCATATTGTTCACTTGTTCTTACATTAAAATACATATCTTTTATTCATTTTTTCACCTTATAAGTAGTTCAGACAGCCCTTGGGGTTTTGACAATAAGGTGGTGCAGTGGTTGAGTGCTCAGCTTCTACCCAAAAGCTTGGCGAATCACCCAGCAGCTCCAAGGGAGAAAGACCTGGCAGCCTGCTCCATTACAGCCTAGAAAACCCTGTGGGGCAGTTTTCCTCTGTCACGTGAGGTCGTTGTAAATCGGAATGGACTCAGTGGCACCTAACAACGACAACCACTGAAGTCATGCTTCTTTGAACTTACTGGCCTAATTTTTTTTCTCTTTACCTTTTTTTTTGTTTGTTTGAGGGGAGGGGCGATATTGATGCAGAAAGCCTAAGATAAAAAAGATAGTACACTTTAACAATCAAATTTTACACCCTTTGTATTCTTCATGAAAATGAAACATGTGCTCTTATAGGAATGTTTATGCTTCAAAGCTAATAATTTCTTTGCAGAAGACCTATTTTAATCAAGGTAAAGTTTAGTTGATAGAATAACATGAATACTAGAAATAAATGCCAGAATATTAATATGTATTTTGTATATTAAAAGGCGAAACCAAACCCTTTGCCATCTAGTCAGTTCTGACTCGTAGCAACCCTATAGGACAGAGTAGAACTGCCCCATAGGGTTTTCAAGGAGCACGTGGTGGATTTGAGTGACCGACCTTTTGGTTAGCAGGCATAGCTCTTAACCGCTACACCACCAGGGTTTCCGTTTAGCATATAGGCCTACAAAATACAAGGATATTTTACAGTCGAATATACATGTAGGTCAAGTTGGTTGGATCTATTTATTAGCTTTTGGTTGAAGCAGCTACTTTTTAAATTACAGTAGAGACATGTCATACATTTCACTTATACATATTCAATTCTTCTAGGTAGACAACTATAAAGAAAAATAGACTTAAATAGTTCAGGTGATTTCTTCTACCATTTATTCATTAGCTATATACTTTTTACTTAACGTGTCTGATAAAATCCTTAATACAAGCTTAAGAAGGTAAGCATTCCATTGCATACCAAAACCAAACCTGTTGCCATCGAATTATTTCCAACTTGTAGCAACCCTATAGGACAGAGTAGAACTGCCCCATACAGTTTCCAAGGAGTACCTGGTGGATTCAAACTACCAACCGTTTGTGGTAGTTTGCAGTGGTAGCAGCCAAGCTCTTAACCACTGAGCCACCAGGGCTCTATAGATGACATTAAATGGTAGGATAAGGAACTTGCCCATAGGCAGGTAGCAAGTGAGTGGCTGGAACTGCTTGCTAGTTTTCTTATGCCCCATGGCCTGTGTGTTCTCAACCACCATGCTACCTTGCCTCCATAGGCAAAAGGAAAGAGATCCTACAAAAACAGCAGTGATGACCTTAAATGAAAGGATGCATCTCTACTACACGCAAGTTAAAATGACGTTAAAAAGAAAAAAAAGTTTATATGGTACCAGAGTCCTAATTAGTAAATTACACATAGGAAGTTTATAAGAAAACCAGTGGGCCTAGTGAACATGACCTGGCCATAAACTTCCCTTAGGTTGCATTCCTGATGCTTGGTGCTCTTGTTATGGCAGGTATCACCCAGTTAGTAGCCCAGGTTGATTGGGCAGGTCTGGCTGACTAGGTGAGTGTCCCCTTCCTTCCTCACCCTGCTATGCATGATCTTTCTGAATATCTCTCTTTCTCTGAAGAGGATCGTCTTGCCACATAGAAAAACACACATTTTGTCACTTAAATTTGAGTTCTGTAGTCTGTAGGTAAGAAGCCTTCAGAAGCCTCAGGCCCACCTTGAATTGGTATAGTTCAGGTCTTCCACTCAGAAAAATCCAGGTCATAAAAAAACATCTTGAAGTACCAGTGCCTTGTGCCCTTCAAGGGAGTGTCATAAAGCCAGGAGAGTCAAGAAGCTGGCTGGGCCAGAAGCACCTGGGACTTAGGTACAGATTAGCACTCAGGGCTTTCATTGGAAATTAAGCAAACATTTTCCTAGCAGTGTTTATTTAGCAACCTGCCCTTAGAGAAAAGTAGTGGTCTGCTTCATAACGACACATCAGCTCCATGTGCTACAGTTGTTTCTTTTGTGTTTTTAAGTCCTTGCTTTGGGGATCATCATTTCAAACCTAATATGCTGTTAAGAAAGGACTCCTGGTGATTCAGTGGGAGAGCATTCAGCTGCTAACCAAAAGGTTCTGCAATTCAAACCCACTGTCTGCTCCATGGGAGAAAGATATGGGTGGCAGCTTGCTTCCATAAAAATTACAGCCTTGAAGATTCTGTGGGCCAGTTCTCCTCTGTCCTATAGGGTTGCTAGGAGTCAGAATCGACTTGATGGCAATGGGTTTTTATTCCTTTGATACCTTTAACAGTGAGTATGATGGCACAGTGATTAAGAGCTCAACTGCTAACCAAAAAAGGCCAGCAGTTTGAGTCCACCAGTTGGAAACCCTGTGGGGCAGTTCTACTCTGTCATATAGGGTTGCTATATGTTGGAATCAACTTGACGGCAGTGGGTTTGGTTCTTGTTTTTTTGTGAATGGAAAAAGGAACACTGGTGGTGTCAATGTATCATATTGATGAGGGTGCACCGGAACAGAAATCAGGAAATTTTTATTCAGATCCAGTCTGCATAGCCTTGGGCAAGTCACTTCATTTCTCCAAGTTTTTGTTTTTTTCATTTCCTCCAGGGCTTTTTCAGCTCGGAAAGTATATGGATGGGGATTTATCACAGCATCTCATAGACTCCTGAAGTAGGCTTCCTGGGTGAGATCATAGCTGGTGAAAGTAAGAAAAGTGGAGTGTGGAGAGTAGGTTTTCATGGATGTGTTGGAGGAGTGTGTTTGGGTTGGATGGTTCTGTGTGTGTGTGGATTTCTCCAGCTTGCTGCCATCTTCCACCCCGTGGGCTGTCACAAATCCAAGTTTACCGAGAACTTCCTTTTTATCCTAGATGCTTTCTCCTCATGACTCATCTCCTTTCTTCACAGATACTTTGTCTACCTTCCTGCATGGACAGGTCTTTCTTGCCTTGGTTTACTGAACAGGCAGAACTCAGTAAGTTGCAATCAGGAAGCAGATTTAGTTTTCCCACTTCAGTAGTGCTTACCTAGGACAGTACCTCTCCCCAGGATGTCTCCCTTATACTCGGCAAAACCCATGGCTTTCTGTGCACTTTATAATCTTAGAACTTTTACTAAAGTTCCATTGCAGTCCAAATGAAAATATCGGTCTCTGTGATTTAAACTTTCTTCCCTCTCCCCAAGTCAAGCTTGGCCAGCACATGGGAGAGCAGCAGAGGACTAGGGGCTCCATTCAGTCCTTCCCCTTGGGTACTTATCACTAGCCATGCAAGGAGGAGAGGAGTTAGAGAAGGGGAAGGAATTTTTGTCCATCCAGGGCTGTTTGTCATCCTCTCTTGGCTGCTCACAGTCTTGGCATGTGTCCAGAAGTGAGCTCCCTCTTGCCTTCCTTTTGTAGAATGTTGGGAGACTCTGCTACTACCTCCTCCTCCACTCCCCATTGCTGGGAACCTTTGCACCCCCTTGTTTCCCAGTGTGAGATATGAGCTCTGGCTGACGTTTTGCACCCCACCAAAGCTTCTGTTCCCAGCAATATTCCCCTGAGATTTCATACCTCTCACTGGTATACGTACCCCTCCCCAATACCACCAAGCCCATCCCTTTTGGGCAGGGACCTTTTAAGATGGCTTGAGGCCAGCTACCTTCCTGGTGCTGCTTGGCCCAGGGGAAGCCACATCTGTGGGTTGCTGTATCTCAGAAGCACAGGCTGTGCTCCCTACTGCCATCCTCACTTGTCATCTGAGGGCCATGAGCCAGCCTCCTGCCCTCAGCACCCTCCCCATATACCTCCCCACTGCTGGGATCACAGGAACAGCGGGCATTCTCATGCTTCTGGGGTGTAACATGAAACAGATAGCTGGCGTTTGGCTTGGATGGACACAAGTATCAATTATCATTTAATAAAGACTATTGGAAACCCTGGTGGCATAGTGGCTAAGTGCTACGGCTGCTAACCAAAAGGTCGGCAGATCACATTCACCAGGCGCGCCATGGAAACTCTATGGGGCAGTTCTACTCTGCCCTATAGGGTCGCTATGAATCCAAATTGACTCGACGACAACAGGTTTGGTGTTTGTTTTTTTGTTTTTTTTTTTTAACACAGCTGTAGGTGAAGAGCAGAATTGTGAGAAAACAGAAATTGTCACGTTTTAGAAGGTTCTATTTTATTGCTCTGATGGCTGATGGACCAAGAACAAAACCAACAACGAAAAACAGAACTCTATTTTAAAGTGAATTGCAGAGCATTTAAAAAAAAAAAAAAAAGCCAAACACAAAGAAATCCAGCACTTTGCAGCACTTTTCCCAACAGAGGGTGCTCTAGCATAAAGATTCTGAGAATGTATCAAGACCCTTTAGAAAGGGTTAAGGAGAAAGTGCCCAACCACTTTGTGATTATTTAGCTGAACCCTATATTGAGAACCTGATTCTATTATATCTAATTCTTGAAAAATTTCACAAAGGTAATCCTAAATCTTAGTATTTGTCGCATATCCCCATAAGTCATTTTTATGTATTCACTTGTGATCCCTAGTAATTAAAAAAATATACTTATATACATATTTAAGGAGGCCTGGTGGTGCAGTGGTTAAGAGCTCAGCTGCTAACCAAAAGATTGGCAGTTTGAATCCACAGCCACTCCTTGGAAAGCATTTGGGGCAGTTCAACTCTGTCCTGTGGGTTCTACTATGTCATAGGGATGCTATGAGTTGGAATCCACAGTAACAGGTTTGTTTGTTTGTTTTTTGGTATGCATATTTAAATCTATATTAATACATCTGTTATGTAAAAAGCCTTGCCTGATGCTTGACTCAGTAAGTCCACAATCAGTGTGAGTATCTTTACCCCACCCCCCCGCAAACACACTTCCTCTGCTGAGGTTCAGGCACATGAATACTGGCAAGGCCTTGTGTGCACTAACCGCTGCTTTCCGTGCATAGTAAAGTCCAGTAACATTCCTGAGGGAACTCTGCCTCATCTGCCCCGAAGTTGTTGGATATTTTTCGCTGGAGCAGTAATTGTTCAGTAGCCCTCTTCCTAATAAGCACAGTTGTTTTGACTTCAGCGTATTTCAGGGCAGATCAAGGAAAAAAAGATAGGACCAGGAGATAGCAGTGTTGCGCAACAAGCTGTTTATTGGGGCAGACACTTCGACAGGTTTGCATGAGAGACACAGTCCCTCACAGCAGGAGACCCTCCAAAGGAAGCAACCCAAGGAGGCGTGGCACCAGAAGGGAAAAAAGGCAAGAGAATTCCCAGGAGAGAGGAGGGAAGTGGAGGAGGGCTTATGAGTCTAAGTGATATCCCTCAGCAGCAAGGTGGGACTTTTCCGGGTCACAGAGCTCCAAAGGTTTGAAATCTTTATAACTGCAGAGTTTTATCTTATCTATGGCTAGAGGATGTTGGTACAGCTTCATGTGTTATACAAAGCAGGCAGGCTGTAAATGGCTAGCCATCGGCTTATTCGGGCTATTTTTATAGCCATTGGATATGTAAACATTTGAGTTTGGTGTTGGTGGGCTTTTGGGGCTAATAGGCTAGCTTGCTATGAAGAAATGAACAACCTGGGATCAATACTCAGAGGATGGTCTGCCTCATTTATATAACATCAGTTCATGCATTCATTCCCCAAGAACTTAGTAACCTTGTGTTGGCCACTGCTAGGGGCCAGCAGTACTCTGGAGAATAGCAGGACAGCCTCTGGTCCTTACGGAGGATGTTTTTGTCCTATTAAAATATTCCATATAAATATTTTTAAATGACACAAAGAGATTTGGGGCTCATCAAAGAATTTCTTCCTCGTGCAGTTTGTCTGTGATTTTAAAGATACTGTTGTCCTCTTCACTTCTCCTACAATCATTAGCCTGAGGCCACCAGCATGGGTTCCTTGTGCTGTTCCAGTGAAGTCCTGCATTTACTACTGGCTCCTAGAGACCTTTGCCCTCTGTTCATCACAGAAGTGCCTTAGGGGTAATCCTGGGATGGATTTCTAATTGGACTGTTTGACTTTGCCCGAGGCACATTGTACATGTCTTCTCTTTCATTAAACCCATTACCATGGAGTCGATTGGGATTCTGACTCCAAGCGACCCTATAGAACAGGGTAGAACTGCCCCATTGGATTTCCAAGGCTGTAAATCTTTACGGGAGCAGGCTGCCACATCTTTCTCTGGTGGAGCAGTTGGTGAGTTTGAACCATGACTTTTGGTTAGCTGCCGAGCGCTTAGCCACTGAGCCACCATGGCTCCTTCTCTTTCACTAGCACTGCATTAAGTGAAGTGATAATTAACGTCCATCATGCTGATTAGAGTGCAGGAAAATCTCTAGGTGAGGAACTTGGCAGCGTGGTTGGGAAGGCAGAAAAGTCAGGAAGCTAAAGTAGAGACCTGGATGTGCTTAAAGCGAGAGGGCCATGCTGCTCTTTATACATGGGGAAGAGTTGATGTTTGTAATAGTAATGCTGGATTTGCTGGTGAGTCACTTATCTCACTGGAACCCTCTTTTTTTATAAAAATATCTTATTGTATTTTCGGTGAAAGTATACACAGCAAAACAGGTTCCCATTCAACAGTTTTCTACACATAATGCTCAGTGACATTGGTTACATTCTTTATATTGTCAACATATTTGGTATGTCCATTCTAGTTGTTCCATTCCCATTAACTTAGTCTCACTGCTCCCCAACCTTCTCATCTATACTTTAGAGTAACTGTTGTCCATTTGGTCTCTTACAATTTTTTAACAGAGGCCAGCACTCAAGGGTGACATTCATTGCTAACTATTTTGAGCTAACCTGCTATTTAGTTAAAAGGTGAGTTTAGGGGATAGGTTCGGTTCAAGGTTTAGAGAGTATCTCAGGGCAGTCGTCTAGGGGACTCCTCCCATGTCAATGGATCTTCACTGAACCCCCTCTTATTGTTCAGTAGGAAAAAAGGAAAACAAGCTGCAGATTCTTAAACGACCAAGGTTATCTGTCACAGAAACAACCAAGTAGATCAGACACATTAGTTGCTGTTTACGGTATTTTTACACAAATAACACATGCCTGCTACATTTGTTTGCCAACCATGCCCTCCCCCTGCCACGAGGTATTTACATAAGCACCTCTATGCCAATTTTTTTACATGTTGGAGGAAAAAAAAACATAGTGCACTTCAACAAAAATACCTCACAGGGAGGGGAAGAGCTTGGTTGGCAAACAAATGTAGAAGGCACCCATTATTTGTGTAAAAATCTGGTACTGTCAAACCAAAAAATCAAACAAGTTGCTTAGAGTCAAATCCAAGTCCAGTCCACCCCATGTGTTGCACAGTAGAATTGCTCCATAGGATTTTCATGGCTGTGACCTTTTGGACACAGATCTCCAGGCCTTTGCTCCGAGATACCTCTGAATGGGTTTAAATCACCAGCCTTTTTGGTTAGTAGGTGTGCATTTAATGGTTTGTGCCATCCAAGGACTCCATATAATGTCAAGAACTACATGATTTTAAATTCTAAATGGGCTTTCTTTTCTTACAATTTTCTGTTACATCTCGTCATAAAGTATTTGGATTGATTTCTCCCCTCCTCTATTGCTATAGTACCATATTATATTGGGAAAGGTGGGTAATTTGATTCAATGGCCCTCTATTGGATATATTTATGTTAATGTATACGATTACATACGCTTCTGGCTACCCCTGTACTTGTGCTACTGAAACTGTCTCTTATTTTTATTTCAGACTCATAAATGAGTCACATAAGTGAAAAGCCATCACTGCAGGTGATTAGTTCAACATTTTAAAAGTTTTCCTAAATTAACTTTTGGAAGTGTACTTAATGTTCAAAGGATGTTCTTGTGATTCACGGCAATTATGAGAGGAATCCAAAGGAGTCTCCGAAACAAATTTGATAAAGTTTCCTGCTCTGAGAGTAACATAATTAACATTCAGAGCTATTAAAATGCATTTCCACTCCTTTTGTTAATTTCTAGGACAATTTCAAGTGTCACTGCTTTTTAGTATACTTTTTTGGACAGAATTTCTTTTATCATAACATAGGAAAGAAAATACTTTCTTCAACTTGAAAAAATACATGTGGATTCAAATTATGAAAACATTTTCTCCACTCTGTTTTTGTTGGGTAATAAGTAGAAGCATTCATATGTGTAAAGAAATTCCATGTCTGTGAAGATTTGGTTAACCAAAGATCACATGGCTTTGGAGTCCAGTAGCTCTAGCATAAAACAGATTACGAATTTTCTTTGAGAATGATAAACGTGCTTGATGAAAGTCCATATATATTATGTCGGTATAAATATTAGTTATGTGCCTGGTCATTCTGAAGGCCATGACCTTTTAAATTGTTATAAATAATTGAGAGTTAAAAATTTTAATAAAGGTTCTTCTGTTAATTTTCTTTTAACATGACACTAATGAAAAGAGGCTTGTCCTTGTCATTATGTAGTACTGAGATTGAGAATAGCCAAACTGACCAAAACAAATGAGTTGGTGGCAGAGCTGATGACCATTGGAAAATGGAACAGCTTGACTAAGACTCTGGTCTGAATAGATCACCATCACGCCTACATGGAGCACTTACTGAAGACATTTTATGAACGTAAATGGTTTGGACGAGAACCTCTGAGGTATGCTCGGGTTGCTGCTTATCTCACTGAATTCTGTGGTTTTTCAGTTCTTGGGTTTCTAGGGGTTATGTTCCTGAATATGCCAAGTCACAGGAATTACATGTTTGTTGGACCAGCATGTGTGAATTTACTAGAGTAAGTGTAAACCACTGACTCTGACCCTCTGCGTCCGTCAGTTTGTTGTACTGTGGCGGCTTGTGTGTTACTGTGATACTGGAAGCTATACCACCAGTATTTCAAATAGCAGCAGGGTCACCCATAGTGAACAGGTTTCAGTGAAGCTTCCAGACTAAGACAGACAGGGAAGGAGGACCTGGCAGTCTACTTCTAAAAAAACTGACCAGTGAAAACCTTACAACTAATAGTGGAACATTGTCCAATATAGTGTCAGGAGATAAGCCCCTCAGGTTGGAAGGCACTCAAAATATGACTGGGGAAGAGCTGCCTCCTCGAAGTAGAGTCTACCTTAATGACGTGGATGGAGTCAAGCTTTAGGGACTTGCATTTGCTGATGCGGTACAATATAAAATGAGAAAAAACAGCTACAGACATCCATTAATAATTGGAACATGGAATGTATGAACTATGAACCTAGGAAAACTGGAAGTCATCAAAAATGAAGCGGAACACATAAATGTCCATATCCTAGACATTAGTGAGCTAAAATGGACTGGTTATTGGCAGTTGTGAATCAGACATTATATGGTCTGCTATGCCAGGAATGACAAAGAGGAATGGCATCACATTTATCATCAAAAAAAAAAAAAAATTTCAAGATCTGTCCTCAAGTACAACACTGTCAGTGCTAGGATAATATCCATATGCCTACAAGGAAGACCAGTTAATCCAACTATTTTTTAAATGTATGGACCAACCACTAATGCCAAAGATGTGGAAATTGGGGATTTTTACCAATTTGTGCAGTCTGAAATTGATAAAACATACAATCAAGATGAATTGATAAATACTAGTGATTGGAATTCAAAAGTTGGAAATGAATAAGAAGGATCTGTAGTAGGAAAACATGGCCTTGGTGATAGAAAGAACATCGGAAATCATGTGATAGAATTTTTTAAGGCCAGTGACTTATTCATAGCAAATACATTTCTTCAGCAACATAAATGGTGACTATATATGCGGACCTCACCAGATCGAAAACACAGGAATCAAATAGACTTCTTCTGTGAAAAGAGATGGTAGAAAACCTCAATATCATCAATTCGAACAAGGTCAGGGGCTAACTGTGGGACAGACCATCAATTGCTCATATGCAAGTTCAAGTTGAAGCTGAAGAAAATTAAAACAAGTCCACAAGAACCAAAATACAACCTTGCGTATATCCCACTCAAATTTGGAGATCATCTGAAGAATAGACCTGATGCTTTGAACACTAATGACGGAAGACCAGACAAGTTGTGGGATGACATCAAGAACATCGTACATAAAGAAAGCAAAAGGTTACTAAAAAGACAGGAAAGAAAGAAAAGACCAAAATGTTGTCAGAAGAGACTCTGAAACTTGCTTTTGAACATAGAATAAACCTAGCTGAAGTAAATGGAAGAAATGATAGAGTAAAAGAGATGAACAGAAGATTTCACAGGGCTGCTCAGAAAGACAAAGTAAAGTATTATAATGAAATGTGTAAAGGCCTGGAGTTAGAAAACCAAAAGGGAAGAACATGCTCAGTATTTCTCAAGCTGAAAGAACTGAAGAAAAAATTCAAGCCTCAAGTTGCCATTTTGAGAAATTGTATGGGGAAAATATTGAACGACACAAGAAGCATCAAAAGAAGGTAAAAGGAATACACAGAGTCACTGTAACAAAAGAATTGGTTGATGTTCAGCCATTTCAGGAGGCAGTGTATGATTAAGAACCAAGGTATTGCAGAAAGAAGTCCAAGCTGCACTGAAGGCATTGGCAAAAAACAAGGCTCCAGGAATTGTCGGAATACCAATTGAGATGTTTCAACAAATAGATACAGCATTGGAGGTGCTCATTCCTGTATGCCAAGAAATTTAGAAGATAGCTTCCTGGCTAACCAACTGGAAGAGATCCATATTTGTGCCCATTCCAAAGAAAGGCGATGCAAAAAATGCAGAAATTTTAAAACAATGTCATTAATATCACATGCTAGTAAAATTTTGCTGATGATAATTGTCAAACTGTTGCAGCAATAATACATTGACAGGAAACTACCAGAAATTCAAGCCAGATTCAGAAGAGGATGTGAAATGAGGGATATCATTGCTGATATCAGATGGATCTTGACTGAAAGCAGAGAATATCAGAAAGATGTTTACCTGTGTTTTATTGACTATGCAGAGGTATTTGACTATGTGGATCATAACAAACTATGGATAACATTGCAAATAATAGGAATTCCAGAACACTTCATTGTGCTAATGCAGAACCTGTACATAGACCAGGAGGCAGTTGTTGGGACAGAACAAGGGGATACTGTGTGGTTTAAAATCAGGAAAGGTGTGTGTCAGGCGTGTATCCTTTCACCATACTTATTCAATCTGTATATTGAGCAGATAATCAGAGAAGCTGGTCTATATGAAGAAGGAGGCAGCATTAGGATTGGTGGAAGACTCATTAGCAACCTACAATATGCAGATGACAAAACTTTGCTTGCTGAAAGTGAAGAGGACTTGAAGCACTTAATATGAAGATCAAAAACTACAGCCTTCAGTATGGATTGTATCTCAGCATAAAACAAAAATCCTCAAAACTGGACCAATAATCAACATCATGATAAACAGATAAAAGATTGAAGTTGTCCTGGATTTCATTTTACTTGGATCCACAATCAATGCCCATGGAAACAGCAGTCAGGAATTCAAACAACATATTGCCTTGGGCAAATCTGCTGCAAAAGACCTCTTTAAAATGTTAACAAGCAAAGATGTCACTTTGAGGACTAAGGTACACCTGACCCAAACCATAATATTTTAAATAGCCTCATATGCATGGGAAAGCTGGATAGTGAACAAGGAAGACCAAAGAAGAATTGATGCCTTTGAATTAGGATTCTGACGAAAAATATTGAATATACAATGGGCTGCCAGAAGAATGAACAAATCTGACTTGGAAGAAGTACAGCCAGAGTGCTCCTTGGAAGCAAGGCTGGCAAGACTTCGTCTCATGTACTTTGGATATGTTGTCAGAAGGGACCATTCCCTGGAGAAGGACATCGTGCTTGGTTATGTAGAGGGTCAGGGAAAATGAGGAAGACTCTCAACGAGGTGGATTGACACTGTGTCTGCAACAGCAGGCTCAAGCATAATAATGACAGTAAGGCTGGCTCAGGGCCGGGCAGTGTTTTGTTCTGTTGTACATAGTGTCACTGTGAGTTGGAACCAACTCAACAGCACCTAACAACAACACACTCTGTGTAATACTTTGAATGACATCTATCAGGAGTTTTCTTGGTACATGTTACTATCTCATGTACTTCAATACTATAATATTTGTTAGTAATATGTTTTCTATAATGAAAGTATAAAGAACAGTACTCCCATACCTATATCCTACCTTTTTTTCTCCCTTTTGATAAATGTAAATGAGTATGGAACCTGTTGTTAGGTGCCATATTCAAAAATAGAAGCCAACACTTAGAAAGGTTTCCTCTTAAAATATGCCAAGGTAAGAAACCACAAATGTTACAGTGAGATACTTTCTCCCCACTCTTCAGTTCTGCCTGGAGAGTAATTTTCCTCCATCAGGCTTTCTCAATGAAGTATTATTGGCTAGATAGTGGGGAGACTGGGAGTTTGCAAGCCTGCCTCGCTGATTCACTGCCCTAAGCTATGTTCTTAAGTGTCGGCTTTATCAGCAGCAAAGTTAGTATATTGGTTCTCTGTCTGTTGACTCTTGTTTCATTTCTAGTTGATTCAGAATTTATGCAGGGAGAAATATACAGTTTGTTGGACCCTCTCAGTAGTCTGAGTGGAAGAGCAGTAGCTGTGTGCGGTGTGATTCTACACACTGTATATTTACAGGGCTTTTTGGATGCCTTGCATACTGTCACAGGTCAGGTTCCCTGGAAAGCAGACACCATGGAAATTCGTGTGTAGGAAGTTTAATGGCAATGCTTTCAGAATCTCCACTTGTGGGGAGTGAAGGAAGCAGAGGGAGGAGTCAAACTGTTATATAGTCATTACAGAGGTCTCAGCAAACCTAATAGGGCAATATCAAGATGGGATAGCCTGTAAGGGTTGTCCTAACAGGTGATAGGGCTGAGCCTTTGTACCCTTGCATTAACCAGTCATTGGATGTGAGATCGCTCTGAAGGAATACATGACCTGCAGGAGATGGCTCTCTTCAACCTGAGGACAAGTACCAGGGAGGGTCTCAGCTGAGAGTCATCTGCTACCAGCACCTGGCAGCAGGGAGGATGAGTTCTTCAGACCTAGAGGGCAGTGTACCACAGCATCCACTACACATACTGATGTTGTCTTCCAGTGAGATGCACACTTGATAAAGAATATATGTAGCTTGAGTATGTACTAGACATAGCTGTCAATGCCAAATATCTATATCAACACAACAGTTGAAAGTATAGAAAAATTTAAGCAACCATCTGTAGAGGGATTCTACTTCTCCTTTAAGAATCAATTGTCAAGAAGGTGGGGCCAAGATGGCAGAAAAGTCAGATGCTTCATGTCATCCCTCTTACAACAAAGACCAAAAAAAACAAGTCAATTGAATACATATGCCAATCTAGGAACCCTCATCATCAAAAACAAAGCTGAAAAATTGGACTGAGCGGCAGGTGGAAGGAGAGACAATTTGAAAACAGCAGAAACGGGGAAATATGGATCATGGGATCACCGATGTCCTGCTAGCTGATTCTGCACCGCACACACAGGCTGATACAAGCAGCAGCATCCCAAGCTGAAACCTATCCCATCTGGTGCAGCCAAGCATCAGTGAATCTGCACACACCTCCAGAACCAAACAAGAGTGACATCAGACCTGGTGAAAATTAAGTGCAAGTTCCCAACCTACCGGGTACATTGGCACCATAATCCTTTCCCCTACCACAGTTGCACAGCTGAGGAGCACTCCCTTCCCCTCACGCATACCCAGACCCCACTCCAACACCAATCCCACAGCATTTAACAACACCACGCCCCCTAAGCCAGGAACTCATAGCTGGGTTCGGAGGCACCCATTCAATTACACAGCCACTAGC
The DNA here is from genome assembly GCF_024166365.1 of Elephas maximus indicus. NCBI lineage: Eukaryota > Metazoa > Chordata > Mammalia > Proboscidea > Elephantidae > Elephas > Elephas maximus. The sequence goes on along the minus strand of NC_064819.1, from coordinate 170,933,333 downwards.
ATTGGTGTCCACAGACTTACAGCACCCTTCACTCCCACCCTTTACCCCCGCCCCAGTGCCTTGCGGGCAAATCCAACACTGCACACCCTCATTAGGACAAAACGAGCAGGGCATCTACCAGAAGGCCATTTTCACCAGCAGCAGCCAAGTGGGAGGTGCAGATTTGTGACATTTGACACCACCCTGCCCTCTAAGAAGGGGCCTCACCCACCCATCCCAGGGGTCTAAATGTTGGCAATACTACCCACTCCATCTAGCCACCCACAACAGGGGCCTGAGAATTAGTGGCGCCTCCTAGTCCCTCCAGCCAACAGTACCAGGTGCCCAAGGACTGGCTGCACTCAACCCCTTCCCCCCATGCACTCTCACAGACACGGATACACAGGGTACCCGGGGCAGCCAACAGCCCCCTGCCTTGGTCCACACATCACCCCTCAGTGCAACCTGTGACCCATGCCTGTTCTGAACACCCTCGTGTAGCCCTGTCCATCTGGAACTGTAGATGAGAGTTTCTGCACCACACACTCAGTGACCAACGACCCAGACACCTGTGCCCTGAACAGCTGCATCCCGAAGAACAGTGAACAGGCTCCTGGGCTCACACACCTAATAGCTGCTCTGACCGCCTGGAGACAGGAGGTGAGAACTTCAAAGACACCCACAACTGGAGTAGCTCACACACTCAGCCTACTTGGACGTATCAAAACAACAAAAATACACAGTAGACACAGTAAACAAAAATACAATAAATGAATAAATCTAATAACTTATTGCTGCCTTGGAGACAATAGTCAATATCAAATCACATAAAGAAACAGGACAGGATGGCTCTGGCAAGCCACAGAAATAAAGAGCCAGAAAACCTTCCGGAGGAAGATAAGGCAATGGAACTATGTGTTAAAGAATCAGAAGACTAATATACAGAGATCAGGAAGGAGATCAGGCAAAACACGGACCAAATCAAGGAACGTACAGACAAAGCAATAGAATAATTCAGGAAAACAATGCAAGAACAAAACAACAGGATAAACAGGCTGCTAAAAACCATACAGAAACGGCAACTGGAAATCCAAAAGATAAACAATAAAATTTCGGAATTAGACAACTCAACATAAGGTGATAGGAGCAGAATTGAGACAAAGAAGTCAGAATTAGTGAGATTGAAGATAATCTCTTAACACCAATTTGTTTGAGGAAAAAAAATGAAAAAAAAAAAAATAAGAAAGCCTAAGAATTATATGGGATACTATCAAGAGGGAGAACCTACAAGTGATTGTAGTAACAGAACAGGGGAGGATAATGGAAAAGACAGAATTGTTGAAGATTTGCTGGCAGAATATCATGAAAGACAAGAAGATACCTATTCAAGAAGCTCAATGAACCCCATACAGGATAGACCCCAAAAGAAAGTCACCAAGACACATCATAATCACACTTGCCAATATCAAAGACAAAGAATCCTGAGAGCAGCTAGGGATAAACGAAAAGTCACTTACAAAGGAGAGTCAATAAGGCTAAGCTCAGATTTCTCAACAGAAACCATGCAGGCAAGAAGGCAATGGGATGACATATATAAAGCCTTGAAGGAAAAAAATGGCCAGCCAAGGATTATATCTTCAGCAAAATAGCCTCTCAAATATGATGGTGAAATTAGGTCATTTCCAGATGAATAGAAATTGAGAGAATGCATAAAAACCAGACCAAAATTACAAGAAATATTAAAGGGAGTCCTTCGACTAGAGAACCAACAATGTCAGACAATAAACGATGGAAGAAAAAAAAAAAAGGTCAAGCAAACAATAAATAAAAGAGAGCAGGAGTGACAATAAAATAGGCTTTAAGGCAAATTCCACCATAAAGGATAAGAAAGGACAGTATATGACAATTGAAGGATCAATATGCCAGTTAACCATAATGAATATGTATGCACCCAGTGACAGGGCTCCAAAGTACATAAAACAAACTCTAACAGCACTGGAAAGAGAAATAGACAATTCCACAGTACTAGTAGGAGATTTCAACATACCACTTTTGGTGAAGATCAGAACATCGAGAAAGAAATTCAATAAAGATACAGAAGATTAAAGTGCCACATTCAACCAACTCAACCTCATAGACTTATACAGAACGCTGTACCCAACAGCAGCAAGGTATACTTTCTTTTCCAATGCACATGGAACATTCCCCAGAATAGACCACATTTTAGGCCACAGAGCAAGCCATAACAACATCCAAAACATCAAAATAATACAAAGCATCTTTTCTGATCATAATGCCTTAAAGTAGAAATCAGTAACAGAAACAGCAAGGGGAAAAAAAAATCAGATACATGGAAACTGAACAATACCTTGCTTAAAAAACAACTGGGTGATAGAAGATATCAAGGATGGTATAAAAAAAATTGATAGAATCAAATAAGAATGAAAACACATCTTACAAAAACCTTTGGAACACAGTGAAAGCAGTGGTTAGAGGTCAATTTATAACAATAAACGCACGCATCAAAAAAGAAGAAAAGGTCAAAATCAAAACATTAACCATACGTCTGGAACAAATAGAAATATAGCAGCAAAAAAAGCCCTTAGGAAGCAAAAGAAATAAAGATTAGAGCAGAAATAAATGAAATAGAAAAACAATTGGAAGAGTCAACAAGACCCAAAGTTGGTTCTTTGAAAAGTTCAGCAAAACTGACAAACCAGTGGCCAAACTGCCAAAACAAAAACAGGAGAGGAAGCAAAAAACCTGAATTAGAAATGAGACAAGTGATACCACAACAGACTCAACTGAAGTAAAAAGGATCATAACAGAATACTATGAAAAATCATATGCCAACAAATTTGAAAACCTAGAGGAAATGGACGAATTTCTAGAAACACGCTACCTACCTTAAATAACACAAATTCAGGTAGAAAAACTAAACAGACCCATAACAAAAGAAGAGATTAAAGAGGTAATACGCCCCGCCTCCCCGGGGCCAGGGGAAAAAGGAAAAAAAAAAAAAAGCCCTGGCCTGGATGGCTTCATTGGAGAATTCTACCAAACTTTCAGAAAAGAGCTAACACCAACGCTACTAAAGCTATTTCAGAGCATAGAAAAGGAAGGAATACTCCCGAACTCATTCTGTGATGCCAGCGTAACCCTGATACCAAAGCCAAAGACACTACAAAAAAAAAAAGAAAACTGTAGACCAATATCCCTCATGAACATAGATGCAAAAATTCTCTAGAAAATTCTAGCCAATAGAATTCAACAGCATATCAAAAAAATAATTCATCATGACTAAGTGAGATTCATACCAAGTATGCAGGGATGGTTCAACATTAGAAAATCAACCAATGTAATCCACCACATAAATAAAAGAGCCACTTGATCTTAGCAATCTTCACAAAAAAGGCATTTGACAAAGCCCAACACCCGTTCCTGATAAAAACACTCAGCAAAATGGGAATAGAAGGGAAATTCCTTGACATAATAAAGGGCATTTATGCAAAGCCAACAGCCAACATCATTCTAAATGAAGAGAGACTGAAAGCATTCTCCTTGAGAATAGAAACCAGACAAGAATGCCCTTTATCACCACTCTTACTTGCATTGTGTTGGAAGTCCCAGCTAGAGCAGTAAGGCAAGAAAAAGAAAGGGCACCCAAATTGGTAATGAAAAGGTACAAATATCTGTATTCACAGATGTGATACACAGAAAACCTCAAAGAATCCACAAGAAAGCTACTGGAACTAATAGAAGATTTCAGCAAAGTAGCAGGATACAAGATTAACGTAAAAATCAGTTGGATTCCTTTACACCAACATAGAGAACTTCAAAAAGGAAATCACCAAATCAATACTATTTACAATAGTGCCAAAAAAGATAAAGTACTTAGGAGTAAATCTAACCAGGGACGTAAAATACCTGTACAAAGGAAATTACAAATCACTACTGCGAGAAACCGAAACAGACCTCAAAAAGTGGAAAAAAAATACCATGCTTGTGGATAGGAAGACTCAACATTATGAAAATGTCAGTTCTACCCAAAGCGATCAGCAAATACAATGCATTCCCAAACCCAGTTCCAACAGAATTCTTCAACGAGATGGAGAAACAAATCACCAACTTTATGTGGAAAGGGAAGAGGCCATGGATAAGTAAAGCATTACAGAAGAACAAAGTGGGAGGCTTTACACTACCTGGTTTTAGAACCTATTACACAGCCACAGTAGTCAAAACAGCCTGGTACTGCAGTAGAATTGAGAACCCAGACATAAATCCATCCATGAGCAGTTGATGTTAGATAAAGAACCAAAGTCTGTTAAATGGGGAAAAGACAGTCTCTTTATCAAATGGTGCTGGCATAACTGAAAGTCCCATCTGTAAAAAAAAATAAAACAAGATCCATACCTCACACCATACACAAAAGCTAACTCAGAATGGATCAAAGACTAAAATATAAAATCTAAAATGGTAAAAATCATGGGAAAAATAATAGGAACAACACTAGGAGCCCTAATACTTGGCATTAATAGGATACAAACCATAACTAACAATGTACAAACACCAGAAGAGAAACTACATAACTGGGATCTTCTAAAAATTAAACACGCTCATCAGAAGACTTCACCAAAAGAGTAAAAAGAGAACCTATAGACTGCGAAAAAATTTTTGGCGGTCCACATCCAACAAGGATCTAATCTCTAAAATCTACAAGATACTACAACACCTCAATGACAAAAAGACAAATAACCCAATAAAAAATGGGCAAAGGATATGAACAGCTACTTTACCAAATAAGACATTCAGGCAACTTGCAGGCACATGAAGAAATGCTCACGTTCATTAGCCATTAGACAAATGCATATCGAAACTACATTGAGATACGTCTCAACCCAACAATACTGGCAATAATCCAAAAAACAGAAAATAAGAAATGTTGGAGAGGTTGTGGGGAGATTGGAACTTTTATGCACTGCTGGTGGGAATGTAAAATGGTAAAACCACTTTGAAAAATGTTATGGCACTTCCTTAAAAAGCTAGAAATAGAAATACCATACGATTCAGCAGTCCCACTCCTAAGAATATACTTTAGAGAAATAAGAGCTGTCACATAAATAGACATATGCACAGCACTATTCACAATAGCAAAAATATGGAAGCATCCTAAGTGCCTATCAACAGATAATGGATAAATTATGGTACATACACACAATGAAATACTATGCAATGATAAAGAACAATGATGAATCCGTGAAACATCTCATAGCATAGATGAATCTGGAGGGCATTATGCTGAACTAAGCCAGTCACAAAAAGACAAATATTGTATGAGACCACCATTATAAGAACTCAAAGAAAAAGGTTTAAACACAGAAAAAAAAATTATTTGATGGTTATGAGGGTAGGGAGGAAAGGAGACGGGAAATCATTAACTGGATAGTAGTTAGATAAAGGGAAGGACAACACACAATATAGGAGAAGTCAATACAACTGGACCAGAGCAGAAGCATAAAAATTTCCTAGGCATATCCAAACACTTGGAGGGACCGAATAGCTGGGGCTGGGGATCATAGTCTAGGGGGATATCTAGGTCAACTGGCATAACATAGTTCATAAAGAAAATGTTCTACATCCTACTTTGGTAAGTAGTGTCTGGGGTCTTAAAAGCTTGCATGTGGCCATCTAAGATATATCTGTTGGTCCCATCCCATCCAGAGCAATGGCGAATGAAGAAAACCTAATACCTGAAGAAAATACTAGCCCAAAGGGCTAAAGGACTACGTGAACCAGAGTCCACCAGCCCGAGACCAGAAGAACTAGGTGGTGCCTGGCTACCACCACTGACAGCTGTGATAGGGATCACAGCAGAGAGTCCCGGACATAATGGGAGAAAAACGTAAACCAGAATTCAAATTTACGAAAAAAGATCAGACGTTCTGGCCTGACAGAGACTAGAGGAACTTGTGAAACTATGGTCTCTGGACGCTCTGCTACTCCAGAACTGAAACCATTCCTGAAGCTCCTTTTTCAGACAAAGATTAGACAAGTGTATAAAACAAAAAATAACACACATGAGGAACGTGCTTCTTAGTTCAATCAAATATACGAGACCAAATGGGCAACTCCTGTCCAAAAGCAACATGAGAACGCAGGAAGGGACCAGAATTGGAGGAATGGAAACAGGGAGCCCAGGATGGGAAGGAGGAGTGTGCTGTCACATTATGGGGATTGCAACCAGTGTCACAAAAAAAAAAAAAATGTATTTTTTTTTGAATGAGAAATTAACTCGAGCTATAAACTTTCACCTAAAGCACAATTAAAAAAAAAAGTAGTAATAATCGAGAACCATCTGTTCCCAAAATCCTTCTCAGATCTCGCTCTTGCTCCCTCCCCTATTTGCTCCTCTCTCATATTTCCATCATACTTTGTATTTCTTGCTCTTATCTTTGGAAAATACTGCTTTATCTGTGTATGTATGTCTGGCTCTCTCCCATATGGGGATGAGCTCTTGAGGGCTTTGTTCTATTGATCTATGTGTTCTAGAACCTAGTTCAGCAGCGCACACTTGGTTGTCGATGTTGTTGGGTGCCATGAAGTCAATTTTAGACTCATAGTGACCCTGTGTGACAGAGCAGAACTGCTTCATAGGGTTTTCTAGGCTGTAATCCTTGTAGGAGCAGATTGCCTGGTCTTTCTGCCATAGAGCCACTGGGAGGGTTTGAACCACCAACCTTTCCATTAGCAGCCAAGTGCTTAGCAGATACCTGGTAGACCCTCAGTAAATGCTGGTTGAATAAACAACCTCAGCTCTGACTCCCTGAATATTGAACAGCTGTCATGCTGTCTTTGGTGGCACTTGTTAAATCATCCCTTTGGTCGAGATGGAACTTTAGTTGGCACCTAGATTTTCCTGTTACAACCAGCCACCTTTGGTGCCACTAGCAATCTCCAACCTCATCTACCCCTCAGCAAAGGATTACACTTCGTTATTGACAGATTTTTGCCCAGAACCTATGGTAGTTAACTCTTCTGGTAAACTAGACTAGACTTCCCAGAGGATCTATATTGCCATGCCTAGTCATTACAAAGACCTCAGCAAACCTACAGGGCACTTTCAAGCTGGGACAGTCCTTCAGGGTTGTCATAAGGGGAGACCCCAGTAGCCTTAACGAAAGCAAGCTAAGTGGTCTTTCTTCTTTCACTCTAGACCTTCATCCACATTCTGTTCCAGAGCAGAGGGAAGTTAAGTTTGAGGAAAAGGAGCCCAGGAAAAAAGGAAGAATAAATTACTCTGTAAGGCCTGGAGATGAGCACTGTGCTCCTCCCACCCCAAGGAGACATGCCTTCCTGCCAGCCATGAGGGTGGGACCAAGGAGGGTGGCTTCTGGCCTTGTTTTTATCTGTCAAGTATATTTGTCTGGTTGTGGATAATGAAAAGCCAAGTACCAGTAAAATACCAAATGTTATTCATCTCATCTGTAGAATACCATGTTCTTTGTATGCCTGCATTTTTCCTGTTTCCAATTACTTTTATCAATACAGATGTTACTACTTTTCTCTTCTTCAATTAACATTTTCTCACTTATATTTAATCGGTACTCTAGATGTAATTCAATCAATGACTTTATAGAATTAGATTGCCAAAGTAATCTGTATCTAAAGGGAAATTTTTTTTTTTTTTTAACCTGGCAGTAATAAGAGCGGTAAAGAGTTATCTTTCATCCTGCTGTGCTGTTATTATTAGAAATACAAGTAAAGGATTTCAATCAGCAAATATAAATGTTTCACTGAGAATAATTCTTAGTATATTGTTTTTGTTAACTAATGTTTATTTGCATAAATGGTAGATTTTCATGAAACAGTAATTTTTACATAAGGAAAATTTGTTTAAAATAATACAGACTTAAAAGCTGTGATGGGTAGATTTAGGCATTGCGTATTTCATAATTGGTTTAAGACTAGCATTGCATCCTTAGAACAACTGTGTTGCTAGTTATTCTAACTGATGTTGCACTGTTTAAAGAAAAAATAACAGTATTTTGTGAACTGGAATTTGTACCATTTCGTGAAGGCCCGATGGGCCCTTGGCCCTTCTGCTTTTCTGTTTTCCTTTTATCCAGCTTTCAGGAGAATCACTTTATTCTTTCAAGATTCAGATGTCATCGTCAACAATATTTTTCTTCCTTTCCCAGTATTTGTCTTTTCCTTCCTAATGATTTCTGAAATTCATCTTTAAAACTACATTGAAATGGTCAGAATTCATCTTTAAAACAGCCTTGAAATAGTCTGTGTATGAAGCTGTGGTTAAATATGTATTGTTACAGATTAAATTTTAGTGGAAGAAGGTATATTTCTAATCTTTATATTTCTGGGGAAACAATGACTTAAAATTATTTTGAGATTTGAGACTTAGAATATTTGAAAATTTATACTTTCCAAATTTGTTAGCAAATATGTTTGGTGGCTATAGAACATCCCTGGGTTGTGATAAAGAGAATTATAGTGAAAAAAACTGACTTAATTGGCATCCCAATAGCAATATGCCTTGGGAATTCTTAAATTAAATATATTTTCTATTATCCTCCCCTGTTCTGGTACTCCAGTCACTCATAGGTTATTCCTCTTGATAGAGTCCCACATCCTTCTTAGGGGTTCTTCATTTTTTTAAATTCTTTTATCTGATTTTTCCTCAAATAAGTTGCTGTCAAGTGCTTTATCTTCAGTTTTACTAATTCCAGCTTCCATTGCCTTAATCCTGCTCCTGTGACTTTCTATTGAATTGTCTAATTCTGAAATTTTATTGTTAATCTGGATTTCTCTTTGCTGTCTCTCTATGGATTCTTGAAGCCTGTTAAATTTGTCATTGTGCTCTTCTATAATCTTCTTAAGTTCCTCTGTTGCTTTGTCTGTGTGTCCCTTCACTTGTTCTGCATTTTACCTAATCTAGTTCCTGATCTCTTAAAGAGTTCTGTATATTACTCTTTTGTATTCTACCTCTGGTAATTCCAGGAAGTTCTCTTCCTCTGGAAAATTTCTTCATTCTTTGTTTGGGAGCTTGCTGAAGCCATCATGGTCTGCCTCATTATGTGATTTGATATTGATTGTTGTCTCCAAGCCATTAATAAGTTGTTATATTTGTATTTTACTGTGTCCTAGCTTCGTGTTTTGTTTTGATATGCCCAAATAGGCTGCTCATGTGAGCTAGTTTGATTATCGGTGCCTTTGAAGCTCTAATGTCCTGTCATCAGGTGGTTAGATTTGTTACTAGGTATATGAGCCCAAAAGTCCATTTATTTTCTTATATGGATTCAGCTCAGCTGTCCAGATATCAGTCACCAAGTATGTGGTGCAGGCTCTTACCTACAGTCCTAGATGGGCAGCAGTGATTGGAGTAGGCACAGGTATCTGGCTACAGTAAGGGGTCACATGCTGAGCAAGCCAGGGGGCTGACAGCTGCCCCTGAGTGTCCGGAAGGAAGCATGTCCTGGTTCCCCAGAGTGCGTAGGTAGGTGGGTTTTGCGCCCGGACTCTGGGCCCCGAATGCTGTTAGCTGTAATGACTAGGAAGCACCCCTTAGTCTTAGACCCCTGTTGTAGGTGGCTAGGTGGCATGGGTGGAGCTAACAGTCCTCAGCCCCTGATGTGGGTAGGTGAGGACCCTGCTTAATGGGCAGAGCAGCATCAGGTGTCACAAACCTGCCACCGCACCATATAGCTGATACGGTGAAGTTAGGCTTCCGGTATATACCCTATTATACTGTGCTAATGGGGGCCTACACTGTTGAAATGGGCCCACACAGGTCTCTGCAGGGATGAAACGCATTCAAAGTCCACAGACCCCTTATGCCTGTGCCTAGGCAAAGGAGCTGTGCCTGCCCTGAGTTCAAGGTTTAGAGGAGCTGGCAGATTATTTTTTCCTGTTTGTTAATTTGTCCCAAAGCCGGGAGAATGGCTCAGGGCACATGACAGGCCCTACTTCCAGCCCAGGGAAAGCGGCAGTAAGCAATTGCTAAAGCAGGCCTGGGACCTGGTACATAGAAGGAGGGAGCAGGAAGAGAGGTTCTTCCCAAAGGGGAAGTTTTTTGATCCATACTGTAGGTTACATGCATGTACTTATCTTTTGCCAATTGAAGGCTGCTTCTTGCTGGTTCTGGAGGGTTGAGTAGACTCTCTGCCATTTGGTCTCTCCCAGTGTGGAAAACGTATCCCAAATGCCACTGCTTGCCTCACTGTGTATTCAGCCTGCCAGGTGCTGGTTCCCACCAGGTGGGATCTGGCAACTCCTCACTGCTTCTGAACCGTCTCTCCCTCCCCCTGCCACTCAGTCTGATTCCTCAAGTTTGCTTTGATGTTCAGGGCTCCTGGATTGTCATATATAATCGATTCACTTTTTTGGGGGGGGTCTTTCTTGTAAGAGGGACTACAGGAAGCGTCTGACTATTCTGTCATCTTGGTTCTACCTCCTTAAGTTAGATTAAATATAAATGGCTACAACTGTTTTGTCCACCCAGAAATGCTGAGAACAACTCCTTAGATGTGCTTGAGACAGTTGTCTTTGAAGTGCATTTTACTGGTCTCTTTTTTTGACTGAATCACTACAACTGAATTAGTCATCATTTATGATTGATATAGTCAGACAGGTAGGGTTAACTGTGGTGGTGGAACAAAAGAGCTGTTAAAAGATTACGATCTAGAAGTTGGGCAAACAGGAACCACACCCTGTCATCATGAGATAAGGTTGAAACAACCTGTGAATTACTATCTCCTTCTTAGTGTTTTTCTAGTCCCTTCCTCCTCTATAGGCCCCCGCATGTACAGAAGAACAAAGTCTGACCACTGTTTAACCTTCCTTAGCCCTCTGAAGATGGCAATGTAGTGCCAAAGATGAGTGCGCTTGTGTTATATCACATAAGTGATGCCAAGGGCTGCTGAGAGGACTCCATCTTGAATATCAGTGGGTTCCATCTTGGATTCCAGATGAGCATGCAACCTAATTAACATACATTGACATTCTGAGAAGTACCTGCCCCTTGAAAGAAGCCCACTAAATATTCATTACTCTCTTGTCTTCACCAAACCCACGTAAGCCCTAGCTTTGCTTCCTTTTTTGAGTCAGCCTTTTGGAGAGGCTTAGTTCTCCGCTGACTCCTTTTGCTTGACTCAAGAAGAATAAAGCTTGTTGAAGATAAAGTTGGTCTTTCACATATATTCTAACTTGGGAAAATACAAGGACCCTTTGTGTTAGATTGGTGATCGGTAACAATAGCGTGACTTTTAAACACTAAAAATTCTGTTCTTATTTAAAGGACAAGGGAACAAAAGTATGTATTATTTTAAATGAGACTGCTTTGCATTATGTATAATAAAATTACATTTGCGAGGTTGCTGAAGATATCCTTAATTTAGGGAGGTTTAAAAATGAGATGGAACTAAAATTCTAAACATTGGTTTATTAGCTATACATATTAAAAGTATAAGGAAAGCTAACAAAGAACTAGTAATAGAACATATAACTACCAGATTAGTCTCCATGTCATTTATCACCTTCTAATATGGCACTAGAAGGTGATATTTTTTAATATGGCACAGTGGTTAAGAGCTTGGCTGCTAACCAAAAGGTCAGCCATTCAAATCCACTAGCCGCTCCTTGGAAACACTATGAGGCAGTTCTACTCTGTCCTATAGGGTGGCTGTGAGACAGCATTGGGGTTGGTTTTGGGTTTAATATACTCCATAATTCCATGTTTATATGTTTGTTGTTCCCACTAGAATATAACATTTTTCCTGATTTGTTCACTGATTTGTCTTCAATACCTAGAAAAATGTACATAATAGCTACTTAGCAAATATTTATTGAATGAACAAATGAAAGAGTTACAGTTGATGAGGATGTGGAAAAATAGGAACTCTCATACGCTACTGCTGTTTAAGAGTGTAAACTTGAAAAAAGTACTTTGGAAAACAATTTGATAACATCTGATAAAGTTGAATATGTGTATATCCTACCACTTAACACTGTTACTTCTAGTTATATACCCTGGAAAACACATATATAAGGCCATAAATAAATATGTTCAAGAACGTTCGCTGAAATGTTTGTAATAAGAAAAAAAAGTGAAACAATCTAAATGTTTATTGGTAAGAAAATGGATCAATTAATTATAGTATGTTCTTCCACTGCAATACTGTACAATAGTTAAAAATGAGTGAAGTAGACTTACATGCAGTAATTAAAAAAAGTGTATTGAGTGAAAAAAATTAGTCGTAGGAGGATGTATATATATAGTTTGGCACCATTTATATAAATTTTGACAACTCAAAACAATAATATAGTTCATTGCATTAGTTTTTTTTGGCAGTCAGAATTCATTTTGTTATCTAAGCATCTGCTGTTTAATACTGAAAAGGAAATCCACAAAAGCACAGGCCTCTCATCTCTGACATCAAGTGGTAGAGATGGCTAAGGATATGCATAAAAGGACTGTTCGTTAAATACTTGTTAATATAGTATGAACCATGGTGAGCTTCTTTGTATCCAAGTCCATTTTACTAATTCTTATTCATCATTTATAACAACAGCTTTTTAAATATGTAGCCAGTGAAGAAACCTTAAAGCCAAGGATATTAATATTCACAATGACAGATTGTGTGTATGTACAGTTAAAGAATAGACTAGAAATTTAATGAAAATCACATTGAAGTCATGACATTCAGTTATGTCTACCGGTATTTCTACTTAAATATTTCACTATGCTCTGTCGAAACAAACTCTGATTAAAATAAGAAGAAATTAAAATTAATGTTCTTTTTTTTCTGATACTTTTATTTTCAGATCATACATTTGGTGTGAAGATAATGCATTTGAAGTTAACCTTTGTTTTTCACTTAATATTAAACAGTGCTCTCACAAAAAATAAGCTCTGATCCGCCCTCACCCTATTCTTGTTTTCTCCACAGTTGTCTGATGATGGTCGCTATGTCTTGTTATCAATCAGGGAAGGCTGTGATCCAGTAAACCGGCTCTGGTACTGTGACCTACAGCAGGAATCACATGGCGTCATTGGTAAGTTCTCTTTCAAACACAGACAATTATTCTAGAAACTCCACTCACAACAGTTATTTTGATCTTCTCATTGATTTCCCAAGAAGTCTTCTTCCATTACTACCGCATTATCTCATTTTTTGATTTTTTTTTCCAGCACTATTCCGTAAAGTGAGGAAAAGTTGAGAGAAGCGAACTATTGACTTTACTGTTTTCTCTGTAGATTGAGGTTAACTTATTTTTTGCACATGAGTGTGAAAATATCCTGAGTATCACAGTGAAGCTAGCCTTTTGGTCTGTAAAGCATTATCACTGTCTCCATGAAATGGCACAAACTGCCACAGGAAGGGGATATATTCAGCCAATGGGAATTCACCAGGTTAACAGGGTATACGTAACAGCTCCCCTGTACTGAGCACACACACCATCACAGCCAGTTGGCTTCCCGAAGCACCATACGTCACGATGGTAAGCTTAAAACCAGCCAGTTACAAATTCTGGAGATGGTTCATTTTAAATGTTGTTCTCTTCCAACAGTTTTATCATGCCAGCTCAAAAGTAATTCTTATTAAAAAAAAAAAAAACTCATCACCATTCTCAAGCATTAAAGCTATTCAACTGGCACAGTTCACTCTTAAAAATTCCCACACCCAAAAACCTGCTCGCCCCCAGATAAGTACACTAAACTAATGCAAAATATGTGGCTAATGCAAAATAAATATATTTTGAGATTGTTGACACAGATTTTCAAAATATACAACATGCAGTACTTTAATAATGTATCTCGTTATTGGTGTCTAATCTGTATTATAGTGTGAACATGGAAACATTTATTTCTGCTTGGGGGTTGCACTATTTTGTAAACTTCTGTGAACAAGGGTCATATCCTAACATTCTTCGATACCATGGAGCGTCATGTACACACATAGCGGGCTGAAGCCAGCAACTCTTTATTGTAGTATTAAATATATACCCAGTTAATAAAGTTTTGTTTTGTTTAGTTTTCTGTTAAGAAAAAAAAAAAAAAAGAGTATACTCATTTTGGCCCCAGGAAAATGGCATCAGCTACATCAGTGTTCACATCTTCTGATAGGAGCAAACCACCACCCAAGAATTAGTCACTGGAGTTGCCAGTCGAGATTGACCTAGAACTGAGCAAGCTTCTTAAAATTGAATCTAAAATAAACAGTGACAGCAGACATCGCAGTGTTCTTGTCATGCACACGTTCCCCTGTATTTCTAAGGTGGTGAAAAGGACTTTGCTTTTCTCCAGTTTATTAGATATTCCAGTTACAATGTCCTTCCTGAACAGAGTGCTGTTTTCATTTTCTATTTGTTAGTTCACTGTGTATTTAACGATTACGTGGGCCTGTGTTATTAAAAGATACAAATTAACTCTGGTTTTGTTTTGTTTAATTTACCCCACATCCAGAGAAGAAAAATTCATCCATGTATTCATAGACAGAACTGCAATTACTGTGTCCACTTTCACGATAACAATGCTTTGAGTGAGATTTGCACATCCCAGCAAAACACGAGGGAACTCTCTGTTTGCTGAGACTATCTCCCGGCATCTTTTTCTTGCTGATTCTTTACCTTCTCCCCCATTCTTGTTATACTGCTTAAACTAAGGGGAAGAACAATTAAGATTTAATTTAAATCTTAAGTAAACTAGTTAACTTAAATGTTAGATGAGCTAGGCCTGAATAGCTAGTGACTAGAAAACTAAATCCCATGTTTTTGAAACCTCTAATTTTGTATTACTGAAATTTATACTCCTTTTAATGACCTGAAGCTTTTCTGCTATGATTTTAATCTTTTATTCTCTTGAAGGTAGGGTGAATTACCAGCATTTTTTCGTATAAATTAATTATTCATTAGGGTACCACTAAATAGCCTTTCTTGAGAACTAAGTAATTCATTCAGGTCGCCTCTTTTCTAACATTTCTATAATCTTTGTCTCTCAGGCAAACTTACCCATGCACGGTTTAAAATGAGAAGCACAAAAAAGTGGCCAATGGTCATTTAAAATAGTAGAAAAAGTCAGTATATAGGGAAAACAAAACTATATAAATAAGAGATGGAAAAAAAAAACAACTTAGAATCTTGGTGTTAAAAGAGATCTCTGTGAAGCTGGCTCCTCTTGTCATTGAAATTTGAATTTGTGTTCAGGATCTTGCAGACTGTCTTCTTACTTGCTACTTTGTGAGTGTGATTTCTCACCTGTTCTCCCTTGCCTCTCTATGGAGTGCCTCATTCTACCATTTACATTTACTGTGTTTTTACTTAAGAATAATATGAAAATGCTTCAGTTACAAATTGTGGACCATATCCTCCTCTCCACAGTAACTGCACTTGAGGCTGGTGGTTGCTTCTTTCTGAACAGGCAATTCCCATGGTTTACCTCACTCACCATCATGTAGAAATGGCATTAGGTACATATGTGCCTTCACAGTTTATATAATTTTTCAACTGTTCAAAATAGCTAACCAGGCCTTCTGTAAAGAATATTGTAATCCTTCGCTCCACTCGTTACCAGAGAAATGTGGTGACTCACTATCTTCTTGCTTCAGGGTGGGAAAGATTTCTACTCCATAGTTCACTACACTTTCTCAGGCTTTTTGCCAACACCTTTCCTTCTGTAGGTCCCTGAGTGTCACAAACGGTTTGCACTCAGCTACTAACCACAAGTTAGATGGTTCGAATCTACCCAGCAGTGCCACGGAAGAAAGGCATGGCAACCTGCTTCCGTTAAGATTACAGCCAAGAAGACCTTGTGCAACGCAGTTCTACTCTGAAGCACATGGGGTCCCCATGAGTCAGAATCAACAGCAACCAGTTTGGGCTTTTGGTTTTTCTCTCTGCAGTTGTTCCTTCTGTTCCTTTCTCCTACTGTGATTTTTCTCTCCACACAAAAGGCAAAAACACTGTGTGTAAGGATTTGTAAGCTACATGGGGACAGGGGCCTTATCTGCCTTGTTCCCTGCCAAGTCCCTGGACCTATAACAGTGCTTGACCTACTCAGAGTAGTAAGTGTACACCAGCTATGTCTTAGATGAGTTTGTCCCTTTAGGGATCCCTGTGCTCAGGTGGCCTTCTCTGATAAGCCAGCTTCCATCTGGAACCGTTCATTTACTTGTGAGCGTTTTGAATCTTTTCCCTCCTGTGGCCTCTTAATTTTTTAGATTAAATTTTTGTACTTTTTATTAAACACTGAGAATGATGAATAGTTACGACCCTTGTGTCTTCAGCCCTGAATATTGTATAAGCTGAAGAATTCTGCTTTTTTTTTTTTTTTTTTTGGTTCCGTCTTTAAAATCACAGGTGAAAAGGTATCAGGGTACCAGTAAGGACACCAGCCTAGCATGACATCTTATTAGTTCTGCTGTAGAAAAGGCAGCTGGGTCTTGACTGTGATTCTTAAGGTGATTCATGCCCTCAGATTAGTTGAAATTATCCACCCTGAACCTTGCAAGAAAATGATTTGTGTCTGGATTTTTTTAACTCAACATTATATATTTTATATATTATATATATAATTTGGAAACCCTGGTGGCGTAGTGGTTAAGTGCTACAGCTGCTAACCCAAGGGTCAGCAGTTCAAATCCTCCAGGTGCTCCTTGGAAACTCTACGGGGCAGTTCTCCTCTGTCCTATAGGGTCGCTATGAGTCGGAATCGACTCGACGGCACTGGGTTTGGTTTTGGTTTATATATAATTTATATTGCATGTATTATATATATGAGCTCTGGTAGCACAGTGGTTAAAGTGCTTGGTTGCTAACTGAAAGGTTGGCGGTTTGAACCCACCAGCAGCCCCAAGGTAGAAGAATGTGGCCGTCTGCTTCCATAAAGATTTACAGCCTCAGAAACCCTATGAGGAGGTTCTCCTCTGTCCTATAGGGTCTCTATGAGAGGAATCAACTCAGTGGCAATGGGTTTAGGTATGTATGTATGTGTGTGTGTGTGTGTGTGTGTGTGTGTGTACATATATACACACACACACTTTGTTTCATGAGGTTGCTATAAATATTCTATTTTGAATATATATATAGTCGTATCATGTAGTTAGACTAAATTTAAAATAAATTTCCACAGATTTTCTATATTGTAGTTAAATATTTGGCCTCAGAGCTAGCCCTTTTTTCTCAAATGTGGAAACTTCTAAATACTTACTTTGAAATTTCATTGAGCTTTTACTTGAAAAATGTGAATAATAGTCTTCAACATTACTTTTATATGTACTCAATGTAGTGACATATTTCTAAATATTTTTATTAGAAGAGTAGAGGAGTCATCCCATTTTATATCACCTAACTTTAAAATTTAAATTTTGGTTTCTTTACATTATAAACAACTATAGTAAGACCAAATCTACCAGGTGCTTCTTGGAAACTCTGTGGGGCAATTCTACTGTGTGTCCTGTAGGGTTGCTATGAGTAGAAATCAACTCAGTGACAGTGGGTTTTTTTAATGGGTGTATAGTAAGATTTAGTCTACAGTGTAGAATTCTATAAATTTTGTATTTAGTTATGAAGCAGACAGGTGTTTGTGTCCCACTCGGCACCAGGCACTGTGTTAGGTGATATGGTGATGACAGCAGGTTGTCCCTGCTCTTGGAGTGCTCCCCACCCGATGAACAGATAGACATTGAGATTAATAATGTAGCCTTCCCAGGCAGTGTCACAGGTGCTGTGACCCAGCGTACAGACTCAGCTCAGAGTTATGACATCTCTGGAGTTTGAGCACCCTGTACTCTTATTCCCTCCTTCTCATCTCTCTTTTCTTTCTTTTCCTTGCTTGTTCCCTTTTTTCCTTGTTTCTCTTACTTCCTATAGGTAGTCAGATACATTATTCCCTTCTTTATAGAATAATGAGCAACAAAAGAGAAACTGTCTGCTTGGCTGGGTTCTAAATACATTTAAAATTATATCAGAGGTTTTTAAATGGGAACAATTGTTAGTTGTGGAAAAAGAAGTATACCAAAACCAAACCTATTGCTGTTGAGTCGATTCTGACTCATAGTGACCCTGTAGGACAGAGTAGAACTGCCCCATTGGATTTCTAGGCAATGGCTGGTGGATTCAAACTGCCAGCCTTTTGGTTAGCAACCAAACTCTTAACCACTGTGCCACCAGGGCTCCAAAAAGAACTATAAACAAGGTAAAATCCTTGTTTTTAGTAACTTAACATCTTCACTGTTCTTGTTAGCTTCCATCAAGTTGACTCCATCTAATGGTAACTTTATATACAACAGAACAAAGCATTTGTTGCCAGGTACTGTGCCATCCTTATGGTTATCAGCATGTTCGAATCCATCACTGGTGGCTATGGTGGCAATCCGTCTCACCAAGAGTCTCCCTTGCCCTTGCTGGCCCTCTGCTTCACCAAACCTGATCCCCTTCTCCAGTAATTGATCCCTCCTGATGACGTGTCCAAAGCAAACAAGTCAAACAGTGTTCTGTTTTGATCCATGAGATTTTCATTGGCTAATTTTCAGAAGTAGATTGCCAGGCCTTTCTTCCTAGTTTATCTTCTTCTGGAAGTTACATTGAAACCTGTCCACCATAGCTGACCCTGCTGCTATTTGAATATAGGTAGCAAAGCTTCCAGCATCACAGGAACACGCAAGTTACCACAGTATGACAAACTGACAGACACTTGGTGGTTCTTGAGTGTAGCCTGAAAGGGTTTCTGCTAGTCACAACATTCAGGAAGGGCCTTGGGGGAAAGGTGGGTGGTGTTGATATATTGATTTTTGTAAATAATTATCAGCTTACCCTTTCCCTCACCCAGACTTTAACTTGTTTCTTTGCATTTTTCTTTTTTGCTAAAAGTTATATCACTTTAGGTTGATGAAGTTTTCAACTCTCACCCAGTCTTCATTTAAATGCTTCTATGTCATTAAAGGAAATTGGCTTTCTCCTGCAGAAGAGATCAGTCTATACCACTTGATGGCACATAACGATGAAAAGAAACTTGGTATTTGTTGGACACTTAAATCGTTCATCCAGCCCTCTGGCTCATGTAAGGCGGATGATGTCTTGTTTCTGAGTAAATGAGACAATACTGACTCCATTGTCACGCCTGATGGGCTGGGCCTCCTTTAGGGGTGGAGTGGAAAAGAGGAGATAAATATTCAAGAAGCGTTAAACAAATCGTTTTCCCAAAGCTTAGGAAAGTTACCAGTGCATTAAAAGTGAGGCCAAGAGAAGAGGAGGGCTGCTATGAGAAGCAGGGAGTTGTTAGAAAATACTGTGTGTACCAGAGTGGGAATGCAAAAAGAAAAGAACTGGAACATCAAAAGACAGTATAAAATAAGAAGCAAAAAATGAATTTTGAAGTAAAATAAAAAGTAATAATATAAAATTACTACTTACACTAATTTTTAAATGAATGATTATAAGAGCTTTTTCTGGAAAATGGTTGCGTGCCATGAGAGAGGGAAATTAGATCTTAAAAGTTCACTGTTAGCCAATCATACTGTTCAGAGAAGCCACATTCACTTTATCTTTGTCATTTGAAGAACTCTGAGTTTATTTGGAATGGTAGGAAGTGTTTGTTTAGATACCCTGGTGGCATAGTGGTTACTAGCTATGGCAAGCTACAGCTGCTAACCAGTAGGTTGGCAGTTCACATCTACCAGGCACTCCTTGGATACCCGATGTGGCAGTTCTACTCTGTCCTATAGGAGTTGAAATTGACTTGACAACAATGGGTTTGGTTTTTGGTTTGGTTGGTTGTTTAGCATTTTCTGTGTGCCAGGTTCTGAGCTACAAATGTAGATAATTTCATTCAATCTTCATGTAATTATTATCCCCAGGAAAGAGACTGGAGGTCGCATAGCTTTCCTAATGCCATTTAAAGATCCAGACTCAGGTTAACTTCCAAGCCTGCGTTCTAACGTTTATCACGTGGCAGAGTGAGAAGGGTATTAGTTGGGCCCAAGACAACAGCCTTCCCACCCCTTTAGCATCAGAGCATGATCTGCACCTTGCCCTTGTTACCCTGTTACATGTAAAGCCCTTAGTGTTTTGTAAAGTATAAAAGCACTTTATCTTACATTGCCAGAGAACTTAGAAAACATTTTTCTATGAAAATGGTTAATATCATTAATGATTTCCAAAGAAATCCATGAAAGTAATGCATAAGGGTGTAAAATGACTTAAACTAATCTTCACTCAATAAACAAATCATTCCCTGCCAAGAAGGTTTATAAAAAGTCATTTTAACTTAATGTGGAGAGGTTCAGGAATTGAATTCTATTGGCTTTACAGTGAATGAACAAAGATACTTACAGACAAAAGGACCTGAGAGAAGGTAGGCACAAATGAAACGGTAAAGGAGTTTAGTCATTCTCTTTTTGAAAAGCAGTTTTCCTGTTTTCCATTTAAATCAACTCTTCTAACTTGTGAATAGCAAAAAAGTGAGTCCCATTGTTCACCTGGAATACCTTTTCTCTTGAGTTATGTCTTGGCCAGAGCCTAGAGCAGCAAGGGTTTCTAGGGAGCAAAAGGATTTCACAGATTCCCCACTTAAACGTGCTGCCCTTGGATAGCCTGTACTTTGAACAGGTTTTCAAATTATATAGCTGAATTTGTACAAATCCAGCCATATTCTTTATTCTGAATGGACTTATGACTCCTAATATGTGCTTATGGTAAAGGTTTGGTGACAGATAATGACCAACCACAAACTATTTTGTTGTTTTTGTGTTCATTGGAGCTTGATTATTTAAATAAGTATGCCACATCTTCAGGCTCACCTGATTGTACAGTAGTACTGAAGGAAATTTCTACTGTTTTTTGGCTCTCATGGATACTTGAGTGACTGTTTAGTCATAATAAATGCCACTGGCTGCAGGACCTTTTCAGGCAGAGACCATGAGATGGTTACACTGAGAAATAAAGGTTTCACGTCACAAATGCTTTATTGTCAGGGGAACATTTAAGGAATCTGACATTTTGCTGAACTAAGATTCTGTGTCTACAAATGTCATTGCCCAGAAAATTCTGTTTCATCACTTTTATTTTAAACAAAGGTACCTTTTTGATTTTTATTTCTAATTACCTGCAAATTTTACATTGCCAGCTAATTTTTTTAAGCTTATTTTGTTGTCTATTTAAGTAATGGTTTGTTTGTTTTCCTTTTGAGCTATTGGTCTATGCAAACTGAGGTGCAGTTACCTTTGGGTGGGTCACCTGCTGACTAATCTTTTGGGGTTAGCCATTTGTCACTGAAATTAGCATCATTGTAATTCAGATGCAGAGTTTAACCTTTTGTAAAAATTAATTGTAAGGACATCTGTTCCTGAGAGTTTGGTACTTTATATACTCTGCTTAGCTTCCCAATTGAAACAACTGAAATGCTATAAAAAGCTTATAAAGCATCATTGTAAATAAATTGCTAAATTGGCAGAAGAGAAACCATAGAGGCCAAAGATACAATGAAAGCAGGAATGCAGAAATCCTGAGATGTAAATTGGATTGTCCCTGAATATTTCTGCTGAACCTTGGAGGTTGGGCTTCCCTTTGCTGGCTGCCCATTAAAGGGGGTATTAGATAAAGCCTGGAGTCTTCCAAGGTAGAGAGTCTAATGAGAGATGCCCTCAGTGTAAGGGTGATGGAGAAATAAACCAGCCAGTGGGGGTAGGGGGGTGGGTGGGACATGTGGGAGGAGGGTACAGCAAGGAAACCCACCTGTCTACCTTGGCACTAGTTGGGGTTGAGGGAAGGCAGCACATGAATTCTGCTCCTAAAATGTGAGAAAAGCTGAACTTCACATGGGTGTGGGTTGAATTGATTGTACCTACCAGGTCCAGAAGTCCTTTTGCCAAGATTTTAATTTAAGCTGCTACTAGGTTGGTTGCATCTCAAGAAGCAAATACAAATCCTCTCTGGAAGAGTACAAATTCAACCCAGGCTTCAAAAATTCCCAGAGATGTTTCAAGGGAAATTAGCAATTCGGTCAAAAAATCATAAAGCAGACAAAGAAATTCACAAGCTTGAGAAACAGAGCTAGCACAAACACCAGCCAGCAAATATAATTATCATACTCTTAATGTAAAATAGGAAACCCTGGTGGTGTAGTGGTTGAGTGCCTTAGCCACTAACCAAAAGGCCGGCAGTTCGGATCTACCAAGCACTCCTTGGAAACCCTATGGGGCAGTTCTACTTTGTCCTATTGGGTCGCTATGAGTCGGAATCGACTCGATGGCAACATGTTTGGTTTGGTTTTTGGAATGTAAAATAAATATCTTTAATACCTTTTTTAAAATAAAGGATTAGTATAATTGTTGTTAGGTGCCATCAAGCCAGATCGATTCATAGCAACCCCATGTGACAGAGTAGAGCTGGCTCAGAGGGTTTTCTAGGCTGTAATCTTTACAGGGGAAATGCTGGTGGCGTACTGGTTAAGTGCTACAGCTGCTAACCAAAGGGTCGGCAGTTCAAATCCGCCAGGCACTCCTTGGAAACTCTATGGGGCAGTTCTACTCTGTCCCGTAGGGTCATTATGAGTCAGAATCGACGGCACTGGGTTTGGTTTTTTTTTGGTAATCTTTACAGGAGCAGATCGCCAGGTCTTAACCTCTGCAGAGCCACTGGTTGGTTCAAGCTGTTAACCTTTTGGTTAGCAGCCAAGGGTTAACCATTGCTCCACTAGGGCTCCTTATTAGTGTGATATAGCTTGAAAAAACAAAAGTAAATGAGAAGCTTGAAAACATATGCAAGAAACAAGATGGTATAAAGAATAATCAAATAGATTTGGAAAAGGACTAAGTAGAACTTCTAGAAATCAAACCCATAACCACTAACATTAAAAGTTTAGTTTTTAGGTTAAAGTTAAAACCCGAAACCAAACCTGTCGGCCGTAGAGTCGATTCTGACTCATAGTGACCCTATAAGGCAGAGTAGAACTGCACCATAGAGTTTGCAAGCGGCACCTGGTGGATTCGAACTGCCAACCTTTTGGTTAGCAGCTGTAGCACTTAACCACTAGACCACCAGGGTTTCCAGACATAGTTAAAGAGAGAATTAATGAATAGAATATAGATACAAGGAAATTACTTAGAATGCTGCCTCAAGAGATGGAAAACATAAGAGAGGTTAAGAGACATGGAGAAGAGCAAACTCTTTTCAGAAGTTATAAACTACATAATTGGGACCAACTGTACTGCAGAAGACCACTAGAAAAGCTGAGGGGAAAATATCCATTGGAAGACTTCACAGAGCTAATGAGGAAGTGAATCGGTCTACAATATCACAATGGAAAATGGAATTGATTCAAGATATCACAATGAAAATGACATAAACCAAACCCACTGCCATCGAGTCGATTCCAACTCATAGCAACCCTACAGGACACAGTAGAACTGCCCCATAGAGTTTCCAAGGAGCGCCTGGCGGATTCGAACTGCTGACCTCTTGGGTAGCAGCCGTAGCACTTAACCACTACACCACCAGGATTTCCAAAAATGATACAGCTGTCTTAATATCAAAGTAGACTTTAAAGCAAAAAAACATTACTAGAGATAAAACTTCTTAATCATAAAGTTTAGCTTTATTTGCAAATAACAATTCTAAATTTACATATCTACTAGTATGGTTTCAAAATACATGAATCAAAAATTAACAGAAATACAAGTAAAAATAAACAAATCCACAATTATAGAACATTTTAATATACCTTTCTGTGACAGGTAGACCAAGTGGCCAAAAAAATTAGTAAAGATGTAGACTGAACAATATGATTAACATATGACCTAATAGACAAATTTAGCATATCCCACCCAATGGCTACAGGGTACGTATCCTTTTCAGTCACACACAGGACCAGTTTTAAAGGATTTTTTTTTTTTTTTTTTAAACTAGGCCATCGAGCTCAGCTTAAATTTAGAAGGAATGAAATCATACAGAGTATGTTCTTTGGGCACAATAGGATTTAGCTAGAAAATAGTAACAATAACCAGAGGGTAAATAATCTCAAAAACAACATCAAGTGAGAGAAGTAAGATACAAAAAAATTGTGTTGTATGATTTATTACATACAAAGTTAAAAAAGTAGACGAAACTAGTCTATAGTATTTATGGATGCATATAAAAGCAGAAACAATACCAAAAAGCAAGGAAGTGGTTCCTGTGAAAATCAGTGACTACCTTCAGGAGGAACGGGAGCTTGTTCAGAGCATCGTAGAAGTTCCTGCCCCCTTCTTTTGTCAAAAAATGTATTCACTGTCCTTATGTGTTTATTCTTCCAAATGAGCTTTAGAATGATGTTGTCAAAGTCCCCAGAATTCTCATTTGGATTTTGATTGGAATTGTGTAAATTTTAGATTTCCTCTGGGATTATTTTTACATTTTTGAAATACTCAGTTTTCCTATCTAGGGATATAGTATGCGTTTCTTGTTACTCGGTATTTTTAGGTTTCTTAAAAAAAAAAAAATTGAGCATTCTTTATATAGACTCCAAATTCCATATTAAGTGCATTCCAAAGCATGTTATTACTTTTGCTTCTATCGTGAATAAGGCTTTTTGTTTTGTTTTTCCATATTTTCTAACTGGGTATTGCTGGCATGTAGGAAAGTCATTGACTTTTTTAACTGCTTATCTTATTGTTAGTTTTAATTCTAACCACTGATTGTATTATATGTAGAGTTTTTGTTGTGGGCTAGGTAGTAGTAGCCACTTTATAATAATTTTCACATTTGCTTACTATTCCTTGTTTACAGTCGAGAAAATGAAGCTGAAGGAGATTAAGAGATTGCCCAAGGTCACACAGCTCAAGAGGAGTGGGGCTGGGGTTTTAGTTAGATGTACCTGACCACAAAACTCTCTACCATGGGATTATATTTTCCCTGATAAATTTAATTCAACAACAAATTACATAAAGATGCTGTGAAGATGTATGAGATAATGAATGTAAATTGGCTTTGAAAGATTCAAGGAATACAAATGAACTATCCAAATTAATGTAGCAATTTCACTGTGAAATTGAAAGTAGAAGATGTTTGGAGAATAGCGTTGCCTTCCATTACTTTAGAAGTCATAGAACTTTCTTGTTTATAAAACCTTCTAGATGTTCTTTGAACATTGATACTGGATACATTGTGAAGAAAGATGTCTTCCCAGTGTTTTTTTTTTTAAAAAACTTAATATTTAAAAGTGGCATTAGTGAGTTAAGATTTTTTTTTTTAGTGATAGCCATCTCCAGAGTATTTCTTAGGACTAAAGGGCTAGAATGTGTTTTTTCTTTCATTCAACACAAATTTTATTTTGTACCTTTGAAGTACCTGCCACTCTGTTTAGGTAGTGAGTATGAAATGGTGAATAAAGACAAATACTAACCAAACTAATAAGTACATAATTGTATCTTGAGAAAAGTGTTGTGAGGAAATGAACTGGGTGTCAATTAGAAGTGGCTAACCATTTGGGGGTGAGCTGGGCAGAGGAACCAGCCTCTGTGAAAGCCCTGAAGCACATTCTAAGAAATCGGAGAAAGGCCAGTGCTACTCAAGGATGGGGTGAGGGAGAGTTGGAACCAGCCCAGGTTGGCTAAGTGGGCAAGGACTGCAACAATCCGGAAGATGAGGCCGTGAAAAGGAATTTGGATTTTGTTCGAAGTGTAATGGCGAAGCCATTGAAGGTTTCTGAGAAGGGTGCTAATGTGAACTGATTTAGGATGTTAAAACATTGTGGTGGCTGCTGTACCATGACAATCAAGAGTGGCAGTGCGAATGTTAGGTATAGACCAGTAATGTCTGTCAGCCATGGCACTGTTGACATTTTGACTGGGTAGTTCTTTGTTGTTAGAGGCTGTCCTGTGCATTGTAGGATGTTTAGGAGCATCCCTGGCCTGTACCCACTAGATGCCAGTAGCACCCCTCACCCCATTATGAGAACCAAATATGTCTCCAGCCATTGCCAAATGTCCCCAGGGGAGCAAGTCACCCCTGGTTGAGAACCACTGCTGTAGACCAGGAGGGAAACAGTGAAAACATAGTATGGTGAGATGGTGGTGGAAGTGGAGAGAAGTGCTCATATTTATGCATGCTCAGGTGGGAGAGGATTTACCAGATACTTGGGGTAGTGGGCTAGAGGAAGAGATCCTTCACTCCCTACTCATTGCCAGGTTTCTCAGGGACTCCTTTGCATTTTTTTTTTTTAAATATTTAATTCACCCACAACTTGTCCTCAGATCTTCCAAATAGTGTCTCTACTTTGTGGTCTATAGATAGACAAGATCCTATCTCCTACCACCCCCTCCCCAACCAGCACCATCTTTAAACATTGGAGAGGTGATAGGAATGCTTGATCTCTTTACCAGGAATTCTGAAATGGGTAAAGCTGATAGACAACTTTGAGGGAGAATATGACTATGTAACCAACGAGGGGACCGTGTTCACGTTCAAGACAAATCGCCATTCTCCCAACTACCGCCTGATCAACATAGACTTCATGGATCCTGACGAGTCTAAGTGGAAAGTGCTTGTTCCTGAGCACGAGAAGGATGTCCTAGGTAAGATTGCATGCTACTCGACAACTGTGCTTTTGGTTTTAGTGAGAAGGTCAAGAAGTTGGCACATCTCTCGTTCTGTGATGACCAGTTACAAGATCAGGAGCATTGAACCTGTAATCATAGGAATGAAGTGTTTGAATAGTGCAACCAAGCATTTACTGTATGACATCTTTGTAGCTTAGTATGACACCATGTAGAAATACAGGGTCTTCATAAAAACTGTGAAGGTATGAATTTAGACTTTCAAAGGTACCGCTTTTTAAAAAGTATCAGTCATCTTTGTGTAGCTATTGTCTGCTGATAATGACATTCAATTTTTTAAACCATTCAGATTCAGAACCCACACCTTTAACAATGTGAATAACCTTTAGCTGTTTACATTATACGTATTGTATATCTTAAGGTGGATTTGCCTTCCTCTTATTAGAAAAGAGAATAGACTATTGTTAGAATTAATTGAAACTCTTTGCAATTGCCGCTGTGTGCACTGAACTACATTACCTCTTGAGAGCTTCACTTCCGAAACAGTCATGTTTCAGAGTGCCTTTAAGTTCCCTTTTATTCGTTTTGGAAACCCTGGTGGTGTAGTGGTTAAGTGCTACGGCTGCTAACCAAGAGGTCTGCAGTTTGAATCTGCCAGGTGCTCCTTGGAAACTCTATCGGGCAGTTCTACTCTGTTCTGTAGGGTCACTATGAGTCGGAATCGACTCGATGGAACTGGGTTTGGTTTTGGTTATTCATTTTCTCTGATTTTCAAAAAAATGGCGTGCTGCTTTATAAATTATTTATTGCCTAAAGCTGGATTTGATTAGAATAAGACTCACTGATTTTGCTAGGGGTGTTTTTACACAAAAGGAGAGTTTAACCTTCAGGCCAATGAAGAGTTGACTTGTTGGAGGTAGACTTCTGGTGATGGGTTAAAATCTACAACTATCCAAAAATGCAGAGGTTTATGGTATATAATCAGGAAAATATTCCCTTTTGCTTGCTGCAATGTGACCCTGTCTCAGATAAAGCAGTCCTTAAATGTGTTTTCCAGTGAAACTATATGGGATGCTTAGTTAAAATCCAGGTGTGGGAGTTAGGCATATCCAGATCCAGGTGCTGGAAAAGTGAGGGAAGATTTCTCCCCCAGCTTGTAGCTTTGTGTTTTTTGTGCCTCAAAGACATTTAACCCAGGCATTGCTGGGGCGTGGGAGGATGGCAAATGATCTTAGCTGATGCTCTCAGAGTGTGCTTACTGCTGTGCCCTTTTTTTCTGCATGGCCCTGGAGGAAGAGTTTGCTTGAGACACTCCTCAGCCCCTTGGCGTCTGCCTGCATCTCTCTACCCTCTTATGTACTGGGGTGTAAAAACAACTTAGGGGCAGTGTCTGACCTCCTTCAGCCCCACAAGGGGGAAGGAGAACCAAGATCAATGGTGCAAGGCTGACTCCCATGAGGTGGAGGCCAGGCAAGCCTCCTTCCCCTGCCATCTTTACTAATTCTGACTCCAACTGTCCCTCGCAGAGTTCGATAATTCATTGTAGTGGCCACACAGAACTCACAGACCATACTTACAATTATGGGTTTTATTAGGGAAGTAACAGTTACAATTCAGGCTCAGAAACACTGAGGGTAGTCAGTCCTTCCATCAGGAAGCCTCTCCTGAGCTGTGTTCACAGGCACTCCTCTCCCTGGCCCTCAGCCTCTGCCCAAAGCCACTCATTTTTCTTGCTCCATGGGCTGGGAAGCCTACCACACCATCTCCTGCTGCTGCGTCTCTGCTGTTGGGTCTCTCCTGCCACCGCTTCTTGCAATCTTCAAGGTTACAGCTCTCTCTCTCACATGGTCTCCTGCTTCCAGGAACTTCTCAGCGCAGGGATTCCAGGCCCAAAGGATGCACTCTCAACTCCTGGCTGTTCTTCCTTTGCCATGGTAGAACCCTCCTCTCTGCTCTGGAGTTGGCTTTCTTTTAAGGAAAAACTAATAAGCCCCTTGGTGGGCCACAATCACACAGTCCCGCCCAATAACCTGTGTGGGAGTTACAAGACCATGGCTAGAAAGGCCACACACATAAGTAATCAGTTGCACTACAGGCCGCTCCCTAGCTTTTCTAGCCATGGTTCTTTCATATTTGGAGGATAACTTACCCCTCCCAATCATTTTACCAGTCCAAAACATTCATTAACAATTAGTCTTTCAATAGAGCAAAGAGTCACACAGGGTGAGGTTACTCAGGTACCAGCCATTCAGGTGTGCCACAGGCGTTCATCTGAACTGATCAGGTTCTCCAAAAGTCATCTTGGCTTCACCTTTTCTGGCCTCTCATAAAATTAACTGAGAGAAGATTATACCCTTGCTCTGAGCCTCACGAGGCATCAGCATAGCAAAACCTTTAAGTACTTCAGGTTCAGCCACGGTACTGGAGTCCAGCAGTGCCTCCCCCTTGGTCCACCATTTTACATTTACAGCTTCTACAGTTACAGTTTTTACAATCACAGTTAACCCTGTTAATAATCAACACTCACAACAGAATCATATAATCCTATCAACATCTCCCCCCACCCTCTCTTCCCAGACCTATTAGGAAAAAGGAAACTTCAGTGGGGTTTTTCCTTGTCCCCCTCATTTAATGTAAGCACAACTCATGAAAGCGTGCAAGCCAGTCACTTCATGCCTTTATCTCTCCCTGTTTTAGACAGCCAATGTTTAAATTGCCCACCCCTATCAAACCAGTGCTCTGAGGAGAAAAACATGTTCCTTAGTCTTGAAGAACCTTCTGTTCCAGTTGGAACTTTAAGCATCTACAACCATAAGCAAAGTCCAGTCCAGAGCACACCATCAAATTGTAGCAACCTATACCAGCCCATGGTGTCAAACATCTTTCTCTTCATTTGGTCATTTTCTGGTCAGCTTATCCTTAGCCATCCAAGCGAGGTCACCATGGGTAGCAGCCTTAGGTTCGAGAGTTCACATGCACATCCCAGCACTTCAGACAGCCCCTTCACACACTCTGTTCGTAGCCTCCTTGGGCTAGGTCAACGGGTTCTACCCATAAACTTAGGAGCCCACACACAACTCCCTTCACTTCTGACCAGCCAGCCCTTCCTCTCACTCTCACCCCTAGCCCTCGTGGGCTGGGTCAACAGGTACCAATGGAACATGTCCAAACTCAGCCCTTCTCTTCATTGCTGCACTCATGAGTGGACCCAGGTGGTCACTACAGGTGAGCAGACCCAGTTGTCTACTTGCTGATTCCCTTTAATTTACAGTCCTAGAAGAGGGTTCCTTCCCAGGGGCACTCGCTTTTCCTGCCTCTATACATTCAACGGCAAACCACTTGCTCAAAATTCAAAAAGCGAAACAGCTACTTTCTTCCTGTAAGTTCTTCCTGCAGATGCAAATCTTGCATTCTCTCAGCAGTTCTGGTTGGGGCTCATATTTTCGACCTAAGGCCCCCAGTCTATACAAGAGCTACTGCGTTCAAACAGCCTGTGCTTCCCTCAGGCAAATCCTCATTCCCCTTTTAGCTTATCCAATCAAGTATTGGCTAAAGGTGGAGTTACACACTTTGTAATCTGTAATACCCAGTATTCATTTCTACCATACATTTAGGTCTTTATAACCACTAGGTAGGAGACATATTCAGATGCATAGTACATTCAATTAAACACATAATCCTAACCACATAACCCTTTTAAAACATTTCAGTTTCATCCTCTTTACCCCTTGACTATCTTACCATTCATTTGCATAAGGCCTTGGGCCTCTGGCTGGGTGGAACTAGAAGACCCTGGCCCCTATCGATTGTCCTGCTTATCTGGCCTGGCTTTTGCCTCAGACCACTCCAGGTGCAGCTTTTCAGCCATTACAGGTAACAACAACCAAAGCAACCATCCACTAACCAAAAATTTTACTTTCCAACCTCCCCCTTTCTTTCTCTTACAAAGTTCCCTGCTTCCATGAGTCTGGAGTCATTGCAAAGAATCCCATTTCTATTCAG
The DNA here is from genome assembly GCF_024166365.1 of Elephas maximus indicus. NCBI lineage: Eukaryota > Metazoa > Chordata > Mammalia > Proboscidea > Elephantidae > Elephas > Elephas maximus. Next base: position 170,902,809 of record NC_064819.1, on the reverse strand, counting down.
ACCACTCCAGGTGCAGCTTTTCAGCCATTACAGGTAACAACAACCAAAGCAACCATCCACTAACCAAAAATTTTACTTTCCAACCTCCCCCTTTCTTTCTCTTACAAAGTTCCCTGCTTCCATGAGTCTGGAGTCATTGCAAAGAATCCCATTTCTGTCGCCAACTGTAAAACGGCATGGGAACAGTGTCTGACCTCCTCCAACCCCAGAAGGGGGAAGGAAAACCCAGATCAGTAGCACAAGGCTGACCCCCATGAGGTAGAGGCTAGGCCAGACTCCTCTCATCACCATCTTTACTAATTCTGACACTGACCATCCCTTACACAGCACTCTTTACTTCTCTGCTGGGTTTGATAATTCATTGCAATGGCCACACAGAACTCACAGACCGTAGTCACGATTGTGAGGTTTATTAGGGAAGTAACAGATACAGTTCAGGCTCAGGAATACTCAAGGTACAGTTCTTCCATCAGGACAGCCTCTCCCAAGCTGTGCTCATAGGCACGCCTCTCCGTGGCCCTTAGCCTCTGCTCAAAGGCACTCAGCTTTCTCTCTCCATGGGCTGGGAAGCCTGCCACGCCATCTCCTGCTGCTGGGTCTCTTTTGCTTCTCACAGTCTTCAAGGCTACAGCTGTCTCTCTCTCTCTCTTCTCTGTCTCTCTCTGTTTTTGTCTCTCTGTCTCTGGCTCTCTCTCTGTCTCCTACTTCCAGGAGCTTCTCAGCGCAGGGATCCTGGGTCCAAAGGATGCGCTTTCTACTCCTGGCTGTTCTTCCTTGGCCATGATAGAACCCTCCTCTCTGCTCTGGAGTTAGCTCTCTTTTAAAGCAAAACTGACCCATCCCCTTGGTGGGCCTCAGTTACCCTTTTGCAGTCCCACCCAGTTATCTGGGTGGGAATTAGAAGACCATGGCTAGAAAGGCCACACACAAAAGTAATCAGTTGTACTGCATGGGGTCTGTGACCCCCTTCAGGCAATCCTGTTGAACAGGACCCAAGACAACCACATGCCTGTTCTTTCCAGCAAAACCCAAATCTGCAACCTGAGGCAGCAGCCCATCCCTGGCTCTGCCTCTAAAGCAGTTAGTCAGCGCTTCCCTTGCCTTCTGGATGTTCCAGTCACAGCCCCCTTAACTCCTCAGGTTTGGATCAGGCATCACTGCTCTGTCTCAGGCTGGAGTTAGAAGGTAATGACACTGTCACACTCTCTGCAACGAGAAAGGGACCTTACAGCTTGGCCAGGGCTCTTTCTAAGGAAATCTCTTTACTTGTCTCCTCAAAACCTTCCATTCACTTTCTGACCCCTGTTTATATCTGGATAAAAGATCCACAAGTCATGGAATGGGTTTTTGGCCATTTCTTTCAACACCTTCATGTGAGGAATCTGTTTGGTAGTCATTTTGGTAGCCTCATGGCTACAAAACTGAGGGAGGACCATCGCTCCCAAAGGTAGCGGTAGTTATTTATTAGTTGTTGTCGAATCAGCTCTTATTCATGGCAACGTTATGTATAAGAAATTGCTGTCTGGTCCTGCATCATCCTCACAATCAGTATATTTGAGCCCCTTATTACAGCCACTGTGTCAGTCCATCTCACTGAGGAAGTTTTCCTCATTTTTGCTCACCCTGTACTTACCAACCATGTTGTCGTTTTCTAGTGATTGGTTCTTCCTAATGATGTGTCCAAAGTAAGTGAGACTCTTGCCATTCTTGCTTCTAAGGGTAGTAATAGCCAGCAATTACCAAGTCCTTCTTCAGCACTTAACTTCACATGTTTTGACCTTGTGCATTGGTGTGTCCAAATGAGACTTTGGTAGCATGAGTGCTTGTGTAGGATGCCCTGGGTATTTTTCAGGCTTAAGTTAGATTGGAATGGTGTTTCTCTTATAGGAAGCTATCGAGGATACTGCAAATATTTCCTAAGGCAATGTGAATTTTCTGCCTTTTAAAGCCAAAAACAATTTTACCTATGCCTTAGGGTGCATCCTACCTCACATGTAGATCTAATGAAATGCAAATAGATGCTTAGAGATTTTTTTTGGGGGGGTGATATATTTTTATAACCTTCTTTCTGAAAGGTTATAAGTTCTTCAGAATGGAAAGGGGAAACCTTCAATATTCACTAGAACTCATCAATTTAAGAGATGCACAGGTGAATTTGCTATATATCATTATTGCAGAATGCCCTACTGAGAATAAAAACTAGGGATGAGTCATAAAGTATAGCTATAAAGTCAGCGCTTGTATTAATGACAGCCTACAAATCACCTTGTCCTTTTCTTATTCACTTTGTCTGTTTTATAATCCTGACGTTCTTACAGTTAACACAGATTGATTATCCTTTGACAGAAGTAATTTACTGCAATTTTTTACATACTTTCTTACTTTAAAACATTAAGTCAGATGAAATATATTGCTTGATTGAGTTGCTTTAAAAAAAATGTATTGGATAATGAGCAAATTACTTTTTGGTGTAAGAGTTCTTTGTATCCTTACTTAAGGAGAAGTTTGCTGTGGTAATCTATACAAGCCAAGGAGATTTAAGCCCCTGGTGATCCTCCAAGTTCCTGCTGGCTGATGTCTTCTGTTCATGTTGGTAGTTGACATTATTAGCATGAAGTCCTAATTTCTTGTGTTATAGAAATAAGAACCTCCAACACATACATACAGCTCCTCCCAACCACGAAACTCAAGAAAGGCTTGTCTTTCTAGCATGTTTGAGTTGTTACCTGCAGCCCTGTCTTTACATCCATATGCCACAACATGTGTCTCTCTGCAAGGCCAGTCTTTACCTCAGGCTTGTCTTCTCTATAAGGGAATGGATTGTGCCCTTCTGTTTTCTTCTTTCTCTTTCACCTCACTCACCTACACTCTCCAGCTCTGTCACCAACAGTACCATTTTTGCAGGTGAGATCCTGGGAGTTGAGGAGGACTTATTTCTCTGCCTTGCTCTCCCCACAGTCAACCAGTTCTTTTGGGAAATACCTTTCATGCCTTTTCTTTTCCGTCTAGGCTTTATTCCCAGCTTGATTTGATGTTCAACCTGGTTTATTGTGGTAGTGTTCTTACTGGTCTCCCCTCCATTGTTCTGCATTCAGCGGTCAGATACACACATGCTTCATTAATATCATCTTTATTTATGTCAGCCTTCTTAGCTTCTTAGTAATGGCTAAGTTAGAACTAAACTCTTCTTGGCTTACCAAATCTCCCATCAGACCACCACCAGCATCACCATTTGCCCCTCACCTGAACAACTTTTTTCTTCTTCTTGAAAATTGATCTCTTACTTGTCTTCTTTACCAGTCTGTTTGTTCATTCATTCTCTCCCTACTTCTATCTCTGGCTTTCATTCCTTGAGTCACCTGTCTTCCCACCAGATCGGCTCCCGGAGAACTGGCCTGTTCCTGACAACCCCCTTCCCCATATCCCACTCCTACACAAGAGGTACAACTCAGCACTTGCTTAAGGGCTCTCACTTGCTTTGGATCCCCCACCAATCATTACCAACCTCTGTTTATATTTTACTACTCTTATTTTCATATGATCTTGTCTCAAGGGCAGAGATGACATTATCCTCTTTCTTGTCTCTCTAGCACCTTGCAGGGTATCTGGTACATTCCAAGTGCTTAATACATTTTGTGTAATCAGCCCTGACAGACATAGATTATGATTTGTTTTTGTTTTTTGATATTTTCTTCCTTTTATCCCCTGTAGTATAGTACTGGATACAAGATAAGTAGGCAGGGTTATTTGTATTACACGTCATCTAGATCATCAAAAGCCACTGGCCCAAGGTAGAAAATACTTTGTTTCCTCTGTACCTGACAGGAACAAGAATTTATTAAAGGAATTTGCTGAAAACTAGATGGATGATTGAAGCCAATATAAATCACCTTGGAAGTATCATTTCTGCCATAGCTCAGTGTATGGCTGTTGCTCAAGATTACTGTTTAATGAAACAAATGTTTTTTTCTCCAACTTTCAAAACCTCATTAGGCTTTATCACTACATCTCTTCTTTTCAGAATGGGTAGCTTGCGTCAGGTCCAACTTTTTGGTCTTATGCTACCTCCACGACGTGAAGAACATTCTGCAGCTTCACGACCTAGCCACTGGTGCCCTCCTCAAGACCTTTCCACTCGAGGTCGGAAGCATTGTGGGATACAGTGGTCAGAAGAAGGACACTGAAATCTTCTATCAGTTTACTTCCTTTTTATCTCCAGGTGAGAGTCATTTCATCATCATCACTTACTTTAAAAATCAGATGTTTGGGTTTCTTTGGCAAAACTGGACTATAATGCTGGGTTATTGAAAATCACGTATGATGTATTACAGCCAAAAATATTTAATGGGAATAAAACAGTAAAACAGATGCTCAGAACAAAGAAACGTAAAAGCCTGAGAACCACACTCTCATTAATCTTATGTGGTGAGTATCTGTTCTTCTGGGGACAAAACAACTGGTGTTCTGAGTTGATTAAAAAAAAGTATAAACACGTATAATGTTAGATTCAGCGTTTGTCTTTTTTGGGCTATATATGCAAGGACAGACACAATGCTGGTAATTAAAAGCATAAAATAAAATCTCTAGCCACAATATGACACTTAAAAATATGGTTTCTAGAACAAACTGAGAATAAACCTGTTGTTATATCTTCTGCTGTTAAACTGAAATAAAATATAATTCTAAAAACATAGCCTAATGTCATTTAGAAAAAAATGTGTCTATTACTTGATTCTAGTAGAAAAGGGAAAAATGCTTATGAGTTGTGATTTTTAAGTTTCATGGTATTTAAATTTTTCCCAAAATGAATGTCCTCATTTTTCCTTTTTTTTTTAAGTTGGTCAGATTAATCTGCTTTGTTGTTTGTTGTTCTCCTTCTCCATTCGACTGCACTGTTCATAGTCAGAGGCATATACATACTCTGACTTGTCCCCAGAGTATGGCTCAGCTGGCAGTTTGTAGTTGACCAGGCAGACTTTGTCCTAAAAGCCATCTGACAGAAAAAATTTCTGCACTTCCCTTGTTCATTTGTTGAGCTCTATAGCGCTTTTCGTCCCACCTGGTTTTGTTGCAGTAGTTTGGTCACTGGAAAATAAAGCACTCTTATGAAAGAGTTAGGCAGGTGCTAAAGTGGGTCTGTCCTCCACCAGGGATTTGGCCAGATGACAGTGATGCCTCACCCACTTTTCTTTGGAGCCACAGAGCAGACAACCCAAATAGAATCTTATCCTGTGACAGGTCGCTGTCAGGATTATTAAAGCCAAAAGAAAGATATTCTGTAAGTAGATGTGATAGTATATCTAGAAAACTTAGCAAGCTTTACTTTCCCAAGTATGTTTCAGAGGCTCCACAGGGATTAAGAAAAGTGCCCACAAGTGAACGCCACACCCAGGGCCAGGACTCAGGAACCGGAACTTTGAGAACCCCGAGTCAGGCTGCCCTGTACCTCAGCCCATTCCCCAGGGGCCTGGAGCACAGCAGTGTCAGTGGACTGGCACCAAGAAGAATCAGTTTCCTTCAGATAGTCGTTCTCAACCCGCTGCTGTGGGGTCCTCAGTTTATTTCCTCAACTTTACGCTGGTTCCAGAAATTTCACTCTGGAAAATATCATAGCTTAAATCATTAAAATAGGGACAATGGCCCCTCACCTGTTTCAGAAAATGACTTTTTCAAGGCCTCGAAGAAATTGTAAATGAATTTGGTGATTCCAGTGAGTACAGTTGTCTTCTGTTTGATTTGAGAGGAAACTTGCACACAAGTCTGTTTCATAACCCATGAAACTGAAAATTGCAGTGTAGGGAATTAGTTACAAAAGGATGTATTTAAATATTTGACTCTCTTTATTTGCCAAATAATTCTGGATTTTTGTTGGATAAAGGACAATGAGAAGAGAGGGGAGGTGACTCGCCTGCTTTTGATAAAAGCCCAAGTCCCCAAAGGCCTATAAACCTCTCTCAATGACCCCATGTGACCATTTATTCCAGGAACAAGCTCATCATTACTTGGGGAAAGAAAGAGTTTGTTGTCCTAGTGTAAAATGATGAGTTCTGTGCCAAGCAGTGAAATATTATTCATGACTGTGGCTGTGAAGTTGGAAAAGCAAAGTGTATTCCTAGTTCTGTACCTCCAAGGCAGCTTCTGGGCAAGCTCTAACCTGTTACTGTAATGCTTTGTAAGTCTCCTTTGTCTTCTCTCGTTCATTTGCTTTCATCTCTCCCTTTCACTCTCCTTAAGGCAATTAGATATATAAGACCAGAGAATAGGGTTTCCACACTCAAGCCTTTGGGTACACATGTAAAAATGGCTATCAATTTAAACTAGATATCTTAAAATGGAGAACTGTCAGAGGTGTGTGTGTATACACATTCGTACACATGTACATCAGCTCAGAAGCTGTCTTGCACCGTTCTCTGAAGTTGAATGCTTAATAGTACGGCAGTAAACAACAGAGACACTAAATTGTAAGTAAAGCCCCGCGGCCAAAAATAACTGAGCTCCAACTTCCTGCTGTTGATGTGTGAGTACAGCTGGCTGGTGCATGCCGGCTGACTTTGTTTCCCATGGAGGCGTGTGCTGCTGATGACACATCTTGATCCCAAGCCATTTAGGACTTTTGCACCTTAAGTCACACTTGGGAGAAAACAGGCAGCCAGGGCAATTTGGAGCACGATGAGGTTTTCCCCGGTGGCTGGAACCACTTAGTGGTTGAGCTGATTAATTCTACACAGGTGGGACTTTGGAGGGTTGGCTAAGGTTAGCTCCAGACAGACATGCACATTGTAATAATCTGGTACAGCAGTCCCAAATGCACGGCCCTGAGAAGCAGGCATGAGACGTGAAAAAAGCCTTTCCCAGACTGCTAGGGAAAGGCAGTTTTCTTAAGAGACTTGGTTTTTTGTTTTCTGGGTTTTTTTTATAGCATCAGAACCCAAGCTATAGTCAGATAAAACAATATTTACATGGGGTCATTTTTTACAATGTTACTTTGCCTTCTCTTTACGTATGTAATTTTTTAGGTTCTTCTGTTTCTTTTTTCTTTTTGCAGTTTGTCCTGGAGTTGCTCATTCCTCCTAACTCCCACTTCTTCCACCTCCTTATATTTATTTCAGATTACAGCAGGAACATCCCGGCTGGTCTCCCTGCCTCCATTCTATTGCCAGAATAGCCTTGCTAAAGCACTGTGTTCCTCAGGAGATATCTCAAGTCTAGAACCTCCTGTGGCCTTAAGGGACTTCAATAATCCAGTTCTCTCTTTCACCCTTCAACTTTGAGATCTGTTTCCTAGAGATCACCTAACCGGTCCTCTCTGGTTCGTGATTCTAGGATGTTTTTTTCAAACCTCACCTTCCTTGGTCTTACCCACTCAAGCCTTCTCAGATAGGACACAAAGGATCATTAGATTATGGTGTGAATATGCAGTGGGCTAACCTGGTCTGACTCAGATGAATCTATAAAATAGAATATATGATAAAATATATTAAGCACTGATACCTGCAGTTTGAACAGAGCCTCCTCTGAGGTACCGCTTCTGATGTAGGAGACAGAATAGAGGTCAGACCCTTGGGCCCTTATCTCTGAAAGTAACCAATCCCTGTTATATGTGTATCACATTCTGCTATTAGGGTATTAATTAGGAGATATGACTTTTCAACCTTTCTAGATGAACGAGTGTTTAGAATGTGCTTCCTACTCATTGTTTTTCACTAGGGAAATTTCCATTCTAGTACTTTGGTGACTTGTACAAGGACACTGAGCTAGTAACTGTCCAAGTTGGGAATTCTGACTCCCAAGTTCTGTGTCCTTCACTGTACTCCAAGTAGCAGTGACTCCAGACTGAGTCAGGTGTTCAAATGGCACATGCTTAGTCTGTACTCTGTATTTTTTTTGAAGATTCAGATTTTTTTTTGGTGGAGGGATGATACTGATCAAGGTGCTCTTCATAAATTAAAATATATCTGAAGGTAGACTTTGCCCTCAACACGATATTCCTACAGGCAAGGACAGTATTCAGTGTAGAATGCATATTCACAGAGTATGTTTTGGGAGTATTTTATGAAGCTATTTTCTAACAAATATCCAAGGATAAATTAAAGTAAGAAAGCCGATATTTCAGTCACATTACATCTCCCCACTGCCAATGTTAATTGTATATCCTACTGTTGCCATTGAGTCGATTCTGACTCATAGTGACCCTATATGACAAAGTGGAACTTTCCCATAGGGTTTCCTAGGCTATAATCCTTATGGGAGTGGATCACCAGGTCTTCTCTCCCATGGAGCCTCTAATGGGTTTGAACCGCCGACCTTTTGGTTAACAGTTAAGCACTTAACCATTGCACCACCAGGGCTCCTTGTTTTTTTTTTTTTAGTAACCTTAAAATAATTTGTCCAAGCCTGAGAATGGAAATAACACTCAGAGAGATTAGCAGTCATGCTTCTAAAGAATCTAAGTGTATTATTCTTTGCCTGTGGAGAGCAGGGTATTGTTTCTCATCTGTTAATGAAGTACACACTCAGAGGAGTTGAAAAGAATCAGTCACTATTTATGAATGTGTCCTGCGGGAATACATTTGGTTTCTGGTTTTCTAGAGCAAATATTGGGATCTCTAAATAGACTTTTCATAGACTTGACAGCATACGTTTAAAGTATTATTGGGAGGGAATGCTGTTTCTGTACTAACCACTCTGTGAGTGACTAATCCTGTTTCATAAACCACAGCAGTATGATTGTTTTCAAACATTATTTGTCTTACTTATTGTTTCTTTCATTTAATTTTTAAATGTTAGCAGGTAGTAGCATTAAATTCAGAAAATGGCATTAGTGGTTAAATACGTTGGAATTCTTGGTGCATACTATCATTCTGTATTGTGCACAGTTACTGGGATAACCAAAATTTAAAAGGCAGCTCTGAAATAGGTGCCTGGTCGCCTTTGGTTGATGATTGCTGTCCACATATATGTGACAGATGGGATAGATGTCATGTAGCAGGAGCCCCAGGATAGCCGCCACGAAACCCCCAAGGTTTTGACCTTGAGCAAGTCACTGAATTTTCTGCCTCTCAGGTAAAATGGCCCTAGATGAAGTTGACCATTTACTATGACCTGCACTCCTAAGCAGCCTGGCTTGGGAAAGACCTGTAAGTTCTGCAGTTAGATTTTTTACTCCTCATATTCACAGAATGCACAAGAATCTTCTAAAATTTATACACAGATTCCCAGTACCCAGTGCCATTGAGTCGATTCACAGATTATGGTTGTAAGAAAAGTGATAGTGTTGATAGTGAAGAGTGATCACTTACATAGCAGTCCACATGCCAGACTCTTCGTGCGGTGACCCTTCCACAGCCATGGTGATTTTCAAGGTTCCTGATTAACGCTTCTCTCTTGCTATTCATGGCATCTGTTTGTGCTCTGTGATTCTTGCCCTCTTTTGTGTCTAGTGAACCTTCCAGACTAAACTGATAATTCTACTTTTTTTTAGGTATTATTTATCACTGTGATCTTACCAAAGAGGAACTGGAGCCAAGAGTTTTCCGAGAGGTGACTGTGAAGGGAATTGATGCTTCCGATTACCAGACAGTCCAGGTATCAAGAATCTGATCTCTTTAATGTGAGAGTTAGTATAATGTTAGGAAACCTGACTAGGGCTTTCAAACTCCAACTTGTCAGGAGTTTCAGACAGCATATATTCATGGAGCTCCTGCTGTGTTCTGGGCATTGTGCCAGGCACTCCAGACGAAGCAGAGAGCCAGGCATGGTTCCTGCCCTCCCAGAGCTTGCAGGTTCAGCTCCCATGGCTGCTATTTTTCACATTAAGCCAGAGTTCTTTGTCTTGGGGCTCTTACTGCAATAGCTATCAAAGCAACACAGTTTGTCTGTGTCAGTCTGCCTGCTTGAAAGTAGGTTATGTTCTTGCTCAGGTCTTTTGGTGTCAAACATAACAACATAGATTTGCTCTACATAAAGTATTTACTGATGTGCTATGAGGCCTTTTCAATCTGTTTATTTCAGCCTGGCACACAGTGGACACTCGATAAAATATTTGAGTGAATGAAGTAACTATTTAATTGTCATGCCTCCACAAATTCAGTCTCTGGCAGCCAGTTTTTCAAGTTAAGAATCTTCTATTTTGAACATACCATTTATAGTAGCCCCTAAAAAGAGAAAATACTTAGGAATGAATCTTACCAGGAATAACATAAAAGACCTATAAAAAGAAAACTGCAAAACACTATTGCAAGAAACCAAAAGAGACCTACATATATGAAAGAACATACCATGCTCATGGATAGGAAGACTCAACATTGTGAAAATGTCAACCCTGTGAAAAGCAATCTATAGATACAATGCAATCCTGATCCAAATACCAACAGCTTTCTTTAATGAGATGGAAAAACTAATCACAAACTTTGTGTGGAAAGGAAAGAGGCCCCAGATAAGCAAAGCATGACTGAAGGAAAAAAAAAAAAAAAAATAGGAGGCCTCACACTACCTGACCTCAGAACCTACTGTACAGCCATAGTAGTCAAAACAGCCTAATATTGGTTCAATAACAGACACGTAGACCAATGGAGCAGAGTCAAGAACCTGGATGTAAATCTATCCACTTGTGATCAGCTGATATTTGACCAACAGCCAAAGTCTATTAAATAAGGAAAAGACAGTCTTTTTTTTTTAAATTGTGCTTTAGGTGAAAGTATACAGGTCAAGTTAATTTCTCATATGGAAATTTATACACATATTGTCATGTGACCCTAGTTGCAATCCCTATACTATGATAGCACACTCCCCCTTTCCACCCTGGTTTCGCATGTCCATTCAACCAGCTTCTATCCCTTTCTGCCTTCTCATCCCGCCACTGGACTGGAGCTGCCCATTTAATCTCATGTATCTGCTTGAACTAAGAAGCACACTCTTCATGAGTATTATTTTATGTTTTATAGCCCAGTCTAATCTTTGTCTGAAGATTTCACTTTGGGAATGATTTTAGCTGGGGGTTAATAGAGTGCCTGGGGGCCCTGTCTTCTGGGGTTCCTCTAGTCTCAGTCAGACATTAACTCTGAGAAAAGACAGTCTTTTTAAAAAATGATGCTGGCAAAACTGGATGGCCATCTGTAAAAAAATGAAACAGGACCCATACATCACACCGTACACAAAAACTAACTCAAAATGGATCAAAGAGTGAAATATAAAACCTAAAAGGATAAAGATCATTGAAGAAAAAATAGGGACAATACTAAGGACCCTAATACAAGGCATAAATAGGATACAGACCATAACTAACAGTGCCTAAATACCAGAAGATAGACTAGATAACTGGGATCTTCTAAAAATTAAACATTTATGCTCATCAAAAGACTTCACCAAAAAAGTAAAAAGAGAACCTACTGACTAGGAAAAAAATGTTTGGCTACAACATATCTGACAAAGGTCTAATCTCTAAACACTATAGAATACTTTAACACCTTAACAACAAAAAGACAAATAATCTAATTTAAAAAATGGGCAAAGCATATGAACAGACACTTCACCAAAGAAGACATTCAGGCAGCTAACAGACACACAAAGAAATGGTTATGATCATTAGCCATTAGAGAAATGCAAATTAAAACTACAGTGAGATACCATCTCAACCTGACATTACTGGCACTAATCAAAAAAACAAAAAAGAACAAATGTTGGAGAGGTTGCAGGGAGATTGGAACTCTAATGCACTGCTGTTGGAAATGTAAAATGGTTCAACCACAATGGAAAATGATGGGGTGCTTCCTTAAAAAGCTAGAAATAAAACACCATATGATCCAGCAATCCCACTCCTAGGAAAACACTCTGCAGAAATAAAAGCCATCCCACAAATAGACATATGCACACCCATGGTCATTGCAGCACTATTCACAATAGCAAAAAGATGAAAACAACCTAAGTGTCCATCAACAACTGAATGGAATAACAAACATGGTACATACACACAGTGGAATACTACAGAACGATAAAGAATAATGATGAATCTATGAAATGTCTCACAACATGGAAGAATCTGGAGGGCACTACGCTGAGTGAAATAAATCAATCACAAAAGGAAAAATATTGTATGAAACCACTATTGTAAAAACCCAAGAAAAGGTTTACACACAGAAAGAAACAATCTTTGATGCAGAGGGCTGGGGAGGGGAAATCACTAACTAGACAGTAGACAAGTGTTATCTTTGATGAAGGGAAAGACAACACACAATACAGGGGAAGTCAGCACAACTTGACCAAGGCAAAGCCGTAGAAGTTTCCTAGACACATCCAAACACCTCGAGGGACCGAGTTACTGGGGCTGAGGTTTGGGGACCATGGTCTCAGGGGACATCTAGTTCAATTGGCATAACATAGTTCATAAATAAAATGTTCTACGTCCTACTTTGGTGGGTAGCGTCTGGGGCCTTAAAATCTTGTGACTGGCCATCTAAGATACATCTGTTGGTCCCATCACATTTGGAGCAAAGGAGAATGAAGAAAACCAAAAACACAAGGAAAATACTAGTCCAAGAGAATAATGAATCACATGAACGACAGCGTCCACCAGCCTGAGCCCTGAAGAACTCTATGATGCCTGGCTACCACTACCAACTGCTGTGATAGGAATCACAATAGAGGGTCCCAGACAGAGCAGGAGAAAACTGTGGAACAAATTTGCAAGATTACCAGACTTACTGGTCTAACAGAGACTGTAGGAACCCCCAAGACTATGGACCCCAGACACCCTGCTAACTCAGAACTGAAGCCACTCCCAAAGTTCACCTTTCAGCCAGAGATTAGGCAGGTTTATAAAACAAACAGAAACCCTGGTGGCGTAGTGGTTAAGTGCTACGCCTGCTAACCAAAGGGTCGGCAGTTCAAATCCGCCAGACGCTCCTTGGAAACTCTGTGGGGCAGTTCTACTCTGTCCTATAGGGTCGCTATGAGTCGGGATAGACTGGATGATGCTGGTTTTGGTTTGGTTTATAAAACAGTTAACTCAAGTGAGGGACAGACTTCTTAGCTCAATCAAGTATCTGAGACCAAATACAAGAAGGCAGGAAGGCACAGGAAAACTACACAAACGGACATGGAGAACTTAGGGTGGAAAGGGAAAGGGGCAGAGTGCTGACACATTGCAGGGATTGCAACTGATGTCACAAAAGTATTTTTGTATAAATTTTTGAATGAGAAACTAATTTGCACTGTAAACTCTCACCTAAAACACAATTTAAAAAAAAAATGAATTGCATAGAAAAAAAAAATTTACAGCCTTGGAAACCCTATGGGGCAGTTCTACCCTGCCCCATAGGGTCGCTATGAGTCGAAATCAACTTGATGGCAATGGGTTTGGTTTAGGTTTTATATATTATCTGAACAGCAAACCTTAAAGGTCATACCAGCTGATGAAGAGTACTACTTTGATAACAAATTAGATTTTGTTAAGCAGACGCGATGTAACGACAGAAGCACTGAACCAAGAGAGAAGTTTTTGGAGGCTTCTGTTTCTTCATTTGCTAAAGAAAGCAGACTGAAATATTTTTTCAAAAGAAGAATCCTCCCCAGCTTTGAATCTCCCCCAGCGCACTGAGTCTCTCAGAAACAACATAACTGATTGAATGATTGATGGTACAGAATGCCTCTGTTTCTTTGCGATGAGAGGCCACCTATAGGAACCAGAACTTTTGCTTTTAATGAACATTTTATTTTCATTTATGAAGAAAGGTTAGAACAAAGAGCACTGGATCTTTCTAAGAGTGGTACTGTGAAACTAGGGCATGGTTAGAGCCTGGCGAATGACCCTTCAGCTACTGGGAGATGGTCTAGAACATAGGCTACATCTAGATCATAAATAAATTAAGCTTTGTTTACAGAAACAGGCAGTGGGCTGAATTTGGCCCAGGGCTGCAATTTGCCAGCCTTTTTTCTGTCAGCAAACTGGCCTTCTGCTTTACTAGAAGACAGACTTGCCCGTCTGCTTACGTATTGTCCACGGCTACTAGTCATGCCTTGGCACGGTAGTTGCAACAGAGACTACGTGGCTCACAAAACCCGAACTGTTAAATATTTGGCCCTTAAAGAAAGTTTGCTGATTCTAGGCATATATCTAAATAGTATTTAAAATTAGAACATCCTCAGGAGATGCACAAGGCCATTGTCAAAGAGCCTTATCAGATAGGCTTGACATCTGCCACATACACACTGAGTGATGCTGGGCACGTCATTAAACCTTTCTGCCACAATTTGTTGTTGGTGTTGTTGTTTAGCTGTAAATGGAGATTGCATTTATTATGCAGGATTCCTGTAGGAGTATATGAGATGATGTATGTGAAATGTCTGGCACCTAGACTATTTCAGGTATCTATTTTTTTATTCTATATTATTAGAAATAAATATAACAGACTTAGCTTTCCTTGTCTATCAGAGCTTGTTTCTTGTTTCATTCTCAAATTGAGCCATTTCCTGGAGATATATCCCATAGGGGCCTGCAGCCCCTGTCAGCTGCTGCCATGGTTCATCAGTTTACCCTCACCCTATGTGAGACTTTTACATCTCTTCATTTTAGCCCACCGTTCTTTGCTGTTTTTTTTTTTTTTTTCCCCCATGTGTAGAAAATTTGTCCCTGTCATCTGTTACATTTGGCATTCTCAGAGCCTAATTCTAGTCCTTGACTGGGCCTCCCTGGTTGGGAGGGGGTGCGTGCCATTGCCTCTCCCCTCCATTATGCCAAGGACACCCAGCAGTACCCAGAGAGTGTCCCCTCTCCTGCTCTCAAGAGGGCAGCCTTGGCCACCACAGAATCCAGCAGACTGGCTTCAGAGGCTACCCTTCCTTCCCCTCCTCATCTCTACTCAGCAGCCCTACTCAACTCTATATAAAAAGACGCTGCTCTCCTCTCTTTGCCTCTTTCCCACACCCAGTGCCAAAATGCACAGTTACCTTTGGGCTGGACAGGGAGGGGCACCTGTAGTAATAACAGCTGCCAGGGCTGCAGCTTCTTTCAGGGAAGTCAGTCTTCCTTCTTGGGGAGGGTGTTTTGGGTTGTTTCTCCCATGGTGCAGCCACGTCATTAATATTCCTTACAGATGATACAAAAAGAAACTAGTTCCCACCTAATATGTATTGTTCTCAGTTACGAATGAAAAGGTAAAATTTTACGGCTGAATAAGTACTTGTGCAGAATGAAAACCTATCAGCTGTGTTCACAGCCACCTGAAATTTCCAGACTAATCTGTGAAGGAAATACAGGTGGGCGCTGCCAGTTGCCCGTGTCATAGGAAAGTGCTCACTTAATTCCTCTGTGCCTGGCTGTCATTCTCCTAAAGAAAACTTGCCTGACTTTGAGTTACTTAAATACTTACAAGTCTTCATCTGTACGGAAACCCTGGTGGCGTAGTGGTTAAGTGCTACGGCTGCTAACCAAAGGGTGGGCAGTTCGAATCTTCCAGGTGCTCCTTGGAAACTCTGTGGAGTAGTTCTACTCTGTCCTGTAGGGTCGCTATGAATCAGAATCAACTCGATGGCACTGGGTTTGGTTTCTTTTGGTTCTTCATTTGTACTGCTGCAATAGGGGGAAATAAAAAGATTCTTGGAAAATATTTAAAGAGACAGTAACCAGACACACCACATTGGCTTGCAGATTTCAATGCACTGCTTCTCGTTGCCATGCCTTGGAAAATAAAGATAAGCCTGTAGGCAGCATAGAGCCCTGTGTATATTGCCAACAGAAAGTCTTATGTCTACTGATAGTGTGCATTGTACCTGTTGTTACTGAGTTATTAAAATAGGATGTGTGCATTGTATATAGGTGCCTTTGATTGCACCACGATGTCACAATGCCATAGACTTTTTATCACCTAAAATCTGTTTGGCACAGGTTGAGATTCAAGTGTGTGCAGCAGAGCTTTGACATGAATGTGAGTGTGACAGATGTTCTCACATTTTGATTAGGCTTTCAGCAGTGTTGCCAACAATAACCTAGTGCTATAAAAAATAGGTCCTAGAGAGGGGATTTGTGCATGAATGGAAAGCGTTCTCACAGTGTGTAACAGAAACTACAGCGTCTTGAAAAAAGATACTGTTTTTGTTTTCAGTTACTTTCAGGTAATGTCACTTTTAATTCCACTCGACCCTGGTGTTTATATTTAATCTGTATGTGATGTAAAAAGAATAACCCCTGGACCATTTGTCACTCCTTCATCTCCTCTGTGTCATCGTCTGAGATTTGTTATCATTTTGAAGCAAATACTGCAGCTTAGGTTACCTGGCATTGTTGGTCACCACTGACTAAGAATGGTCATCACCATGCACATCTTTTGCTGCTGCTTTCTACCTGGGGTTGTAGCAAGCCAAGACCAAGCCAAGGAGAGAGGAATAGAAAGGGTGAAGAAACAGACATACAGGTAAACAAGCTACAGAGGTCTGCTCTTTGGGCAACTTTCCATTTGCTCAAGGCCCTGAGCATCTTGAATGGGGAGGTGAAAAATATGGTATCATAATTTGTTCTGACAGTCGTAGAGCAAAGCTGCTATTTGTAGTCTTTATCCATTCCTACCTGTAGCTCTGGGTAGGATATTGATTTATGTTGGAAAAATAATTTTGAAAATCAAATCCTAAAAATACCGTTAATTTTTCTTCCAGCATAGAGTGCATATAAGAGTTCAGTTTTAGCTAAATTTGTCAAATCTGCAATGGATTCATCTTTTCATTTTCCTGCATTTTATTGTGAAAGGCACAACCCCTTAATATTGATTGGAATCTCTATGACCATGTGTTTGAAAAAAAAAGGCAAAATACCAGTCATTAGAAATTACATCTGTAAAACAGACTTGGCGATAAGCGATTTTCCTGAAAAATCCTATCTGCGTTTATCATCAATGCTGTTTTAAACAAAGTGAAGTAATAGGGCAGTGGTAGTTCAGTTTAGTCCATCAGCAAGTATTTATGGCAAGACCACTACGTGCAATGACAGGTACTTTTTGGACACAAAGAAATTCCAGATACAGTTACTGTCCTTGGAAAACTTTCTGTAATATTGGAAGGTTGAGACATATAGACCTGAAAACATCACAAACACCCTGAGAAACTGTATCACGGTGGGCCTGGGTCAGTGTTTCCATGTTCAGAGAGCAGCCTGGTGATGGAAGTCCTCATAGGAGAGGGGGGGGTTGGGCAGGGCTTTGTGGGATAGATGTTTTCTATCTTCTTTTTTTTTTTCACTTGAATTAAACTTTATTATTCTTTCCAAGAGAAACATTTACATGTTAATAGAGGCTTTCAGAGACTTCACTGGAAGGATTAATGGTGGAATCCCAGGCATCCTAGGCAGGCTGGCTAGGGAGATGTTTGGAGCCAGGCAGTCATCACAACATCGCCTCAAGGCTGTTACCTCCACATGGATTTGGGGCAGGATCCCACTGCCAGGAGGAGCCCTGGTGGCACAGGGGTTAAAGCACTTGGCTGCTAATCCAAAGGTTGGTGGTTGAATCCACCAGCCGCTCCATAGAAGAAAGATGTGGCATTGTGCTTCTCTAAAGATTAAAAAAAAAAAAAAAAACCCCGCTGCTGTCGAGTCGATTCTGAACTCATAGCGACCCTATAGGATTACAGCCTTGGAAACCCTGTGAGGCCGTTCTACTCTGCCCTATATAGTCACTATGAGTCTGAATCAACTTGGTGGCAACAGGCTTGGGCTCACTGCCTGTTGCAGATGAACATTCCCTTTTTTTCTTCCAAGGGCATCTTGTCTCACATGTCCCTCCTTCAGATCCCTGGGTCCAGACCCCAGCAATGCGGGAGCACATCCATGGTCCTAATGATAGCATTTTTTTAAATTGTACTTTAGGTGAAGGTTTACAGAGCAAACTACCTTCTCATTAAACAATTAATACACATATTGTTTTGTGACATTGGTTGCCAACCCCATGACATGTCAACACTCTCCCCTTCTCAACCCTGGTTCCGCATTACCAGCTTTCTTGTCCCCTCCTGCCTTCCAGTCCTTGCCCTTGGGCTGGCGTGCCCACTTAGTCTTGTTTTGCTTTATCAGCCTGTCTGATCTTTGGCTGAAGGGTGAACCTCAGGAGTGACTTCATTACTGAGCTAAAAGGGTGTCCGGGGGCCATATTCTTGGGGTTTCTCCACAGTCTCCATCAGACCAGTAAGACTGGTTGTGTGTGTGTGTGTGTGTGTGTGAGTTAGAATTTTGTTCTGTATTTTTCTGATGATGGCATTTTAACCCAAAGACATTTATTTTTCCTTCTGATAGGTATGATAATCCCAAAAGCATTCAGAGAATTTGGGGAAGCTAAAAAGGAAACCCTGGTGGCGTAGTGGTTAAGTACTATGGCTGCTAACCAAAGGGTCAGCAGTTCGAATCTGCCAGGCGCTCCTTGGAAACTCTATGGGGCAGTTCCACTCTGTCCTGTAGGGTCGCTATGAGTCGGAATTGACTCGACAGCACTGGGTAAAGTGTGAAGAGTGTTTTTATTTTATTTTAAATTGTGCTTTGGGTGAAAGTCTACAGCACAAGTTAATTTTTCATTCAAAAATGTATACACATTGTTTGACATTAGTTGCAATCCCTACAATATGACAGCACACTCCTTTGCACCCTGGGTTTCTTGTGTCCATTCATCCAGTTCCTGTCCCTTCCTGCCTTCTTGTCTTGCTTTTAGGCAGCAGTTGCCCATATGGTCTTATATATTTGATTGAACTAAGAAGCATGCTCCTCATGTGTGTTATTGTTTGTTTTATAGGCCTGTCTATGTCTGAAAAGTGGGCTTTGGGGGTAGTTTCAGTTCTGAGTTAGCAGCGTGTCCAGGAGCCATAGTTTTGAGGGTTCCTCCACCCTCTGTCAGACCAGTAGCCCTGGTCTTTTTTCATGAATTTGAATTTTGTTCTACATTTTTTTCCGTCTCTGTCCGGGACTTTCTGTTGTGATCCCTGTCAGAGCTGTCAGTGGTAGTAGCCAGACACCATCTAATTCTTCTGCTCTCAGGCTGGTGGGGGCTCTGGTTCATGTGATCCTTCAGTCCTTTGGGCTAACATTTTCCACATGTCTTTGGTTTTCATCATTCCCCTTTGTTCCAAACGGGATGGGACCGATAGATGTATCTTAAATGGCAATTCACAAGCTTTCAAGACCCCAGATGCAACTCACCAAAGTGGGATATAAAACATTTTCTTTATGACCTATATTATGCCGGTTGACCTACACGTCGCTCGAGACTATGGTCTGGGCCAGGTGTTTTTATGAGTCCCAGTTCCCCATTGAGACTCCCAAATAATTATAACACCACCTCTGCCTTTTTGTTGCAGTGTAATTTCATAATTTCACTGTAAATTCCAAGAAGATAGTAACTGTACCCTAAGTATCCTGTGCAGCGTGGTTGCCTTTGGCAGTTGTCTTTTGTGGATGGAATAGTATTTGCACTGTGGTCAGATGGGATATAACGAAGCAATGTAGTGTAGCAAAAACATGGCTTTTTGGTTTCTCAAAATCTCATTTTTGTTCAGCCAGCGAGGAGATTGGCTTTTCTCTTCCAGAAATGAAAGGCAAAATTTATAGACCTGAAAAAGAACAGTGAGCTGAGTATACTAAGCATGAGCTCCATTAACAACAGTGTCTGCATTTTGTAAAAGAAAAAAAAAAATGCAAGTAACCATATTTTATGGGGTAAAAGTAAAATTAAATCGACAGGGAAAATAACAAGGATTATAAACGTGCAGCATGGGTTTATTATTTTTATCCCTCATCTGTTATACTTAGTATGAATTTTACTTTTCTGAGGATTACCTATAGTAATGCATGTGAAATATTGAGACTATCCCTAAGGAGGTTTGTTGTGAAGCTTAACACAAATGTTAAGATTAGATGATTCTTTGAGTTTATCAAGATGCCTTGGGATAGGAGGAGTGGAATTTTCTTTTTCTTAATTTAATCTAGATTTTTTTTTTAACTTTGGTGATAACTAATTTGTGGTTGCTAGCATACTGGCTTTACCATTTAGAGAACAGGTTCTTAGAACGTTAATTAGTGTTTTAGTACTCATTAACTTCTATGCTGAGTGCACGGCACATGAGGTTTATGAGTATTGACTTAGCTACACCCTTGGGGAGTTGACTATTGAACTTGCGATTTTATTTTTCTGTAGTACTGCATTCTTGCAATTAGGTGTCAGTCAGAAATCTTAAGAAAATGTTAGTAAAGAGTGGGTGAGTGTTTTCAAAAAGAACTTTTCGAGGGGTTGCTATCCTTATGTATAATTATAACCGATTTAGCTTAAAGCGTGTATGTATAGTGTGCTTTGAGCTGGATCAATTATTCTTGACAATCCACTGCCTAGTCATTCATGTTATTTTTTATATTATGCCTCAGGTGGAATATTCTTGCACAAACATTCATGCTCTGTTTTAGATTTCTTAATGATGCTGGTCTGCTAGGCAAGGGCATAACATTCATATTCAAAGAGGATGTATATTTGTGTCTGTTTCCTCTTCTTTAGATACCAGCTGTGTTAAAGTAATTTGACCGTAGAATGATAAAAAAAAGAGTCTTTTTTTCTTGCTATCTTATAATAGAGAAATTAGTTACATGGCCAAGTCTGTAGTTGCTACAGTCTCCATGAAATAAAAAGAAATTCTCTTCCATGTTTTAATAAAGGACGTCATTTTGCAGTAAAAATCACAAGGTGGCCTCAAGAATTGAGCAAACCCTTCTCAGTGGCTGGGCAAAATCCCATAATGATAGGTGTCTTGTGGGGCTTCTGTGGCAGAAAAAAAAAGTGGGTGAAAATCCAGTGCAGATTCAGTTCTGTTGAACTTCTTAGTTTCTCTGATCTTTTCTTTGAGGCAATAAGCCCTAGTTACATTATGAATGTAGTCTACCTTGAGTTGGGAACCAGAGAAGCAGCTGAGCCTGTGCCTGGTACAGCCTGGGGAGGGTGGTGGGCAAAGGAAGCCCCTTTGGTTGGCTCTCCTGGGGAACATGGCACAGTGTCCCACCATCATGGGAATTTGCTGAGCTTGCTTTGCTGAGATGTTAATGAAAAAGACAGATGTTGATTTAATTGGAATGGCTTAGGTTCATTTCTAGAAAGCTGTCTAGGTTTATTGTTCTTTAAGTATGTTGTTGTATTAGAGTTCATAACTGACAGATCATACTATACATAAGCCTAATGCCATAGTTGACAACCTATACTCATCGGAGATTTGCCCACCTATAGTATATACAAAAAATTTAGTATTTCAGATTATCTACAGATATTACTAAGTTTGCTGTTTTATGTAATAAAGTCATCTAAATAGGTTCAAGTTTTGTTTACATTGCTTTAAGGATAGTGGCTTTTGAGATCCTTAAGAGTTGCAGGTTGCTGAGTTTCGCTAGAATATCAGGGTGGGTAGATTTCAGGTTACCCACCGCCAACAACTAGCTACCAGCTTCTTGCTAGAAAACTATCTTGGTAAAGAACAGTACATTTCATCCTATATTTAAAAAAAAAAAAGGTGAAGAATCACTTCCTTCTTATTAGAAATGAATCAATGGAAGTGTTTTGCCATGGTAACATCTGTGACTAGTCTGTTTGTTCATGGTACTTGTCTTTTGCCATTTTAATAATTGTTTCTGTTTTTAAAAATGAATCTGAATCTCAAGTTGTATTCTTCAGATTAGAATCAGCTGTAAGCAACAGAGGGAAAAAATCAAAATAATCATGGCTTAAGGAAGATGGATGTTTATTTCCCTCTCACATAGAAGTGCAGAGGGAGTCATTCAGGACCAAAATGGTGTCCACGCTGTAAGGAGTTCCAGCTCCTTCTTTGTTGTTGCTTCAGCCATATTATATCCACATTCCAGCCAGCTGTCTTGTCTGGTAGATACTGCCAGGCATCACATCTGCTTGTATCTTATTGACAAAAACTTACTCACATGCGGTGGCAAGGAGGTTAAGGGATGTAGTCTTTATTCCCAGGGGTAAAAAAAAAAAAAAGAAAAATGTGTATAACTAAAAATTGAGACCTTATTTTCAAGAAAACAGAAGGATGGATATTGAGGTGACAAATAGCTGTCCACCACATTAGGCAAAACAGGCCTTCAGTGTATGGCAATATGTGAGCATTAAGATAATCTCAGAAGGGTTATCTCTGGCACAGTGAGGAAGTAGGGCAAGCTAGTGTCCAGATAGTTCTCCAGGTGTTTGATTCTGTGCTAGAGTCCACTTCTTTGGATAACCAATTTTCAAACACCCTCCTGCACTGTCTCCTGTGAAGGATGTGAGTACAGTTCATCCTTCAGAGGCCAAATGTCTGGAATGGAAGCAGGACATAAATCAACCTACAGAGAGTGTACAGGTCCCTAATTTCATAACTGCCACTTTTTCTTTTTCCCAAGTGATACGTTTTGGGTTCAGGGTGAAGTTGTATGCCTTCCAGTTACATATGCATTAGAGTTCATCTAGCTGAGTCCTGTCACTTTATACATGAGGAAACTAAAACTCAATAGATACATGTATCTTAAGCAAGGTCACACTGTTAATAATTGGCAAAGCGAGAACTAGAGCCCAGAACTCCAGATCTGTACTGTTGTTCTTATTAGTCGCCATCCTATTGGTCCCCAACATGTCTGTCAGTTTGCCGTACTGTGGAGGCTTGCGTGTTGTTGTGATGCTGGAAGCTATGCCACCGGTATTCAGATACCAGCAGGGTCACCCATGGTGGACACGTTTCAGCTGAGCTTCCAAACTAAGACAGAAAGAAGGACCCAGCCGTCTACTTCTGAAAAGAATTAAAAAAAAAAAAAAAAGAATTAGCCAGTGAAAACCTTATGAATAGCAGCAGAACATTGTCTGATACAGTACTGAAAAACGAGCCCCTCCAGGTTGGAAGGCACTCAAAAGACAACTGGAGAAGAACTGCCACCTCAAAGTAGAGTCAACCTTAATGACATGGATGGAGTCAAGCTTTCGGGACCTTCATTTGCTGATGTGGCACAACTCAAAATGAGAAGAAACAGCTGCAAACATCCATTAATAATCAAAACCTGGAATGCATGAAGTATGAATCTCGCAAAATTGGAAATCATCAAAAATTAAGTGGAACACATAAAGATTGATATCCTAGGCATTTGTCAGCTGAAATGGACTGGTATTGGCCATTTTGAATCAGTCAGATGGGCTACAATGCCAGGAATGACAACTTGAAGAGGAATAGTGTTGCATTCATTGTCAAAAAGAACATTTCAAGATCTATCCTGAAGTAACAATGCTGTCAGTGATAGGATAATATACACACGCTTACAAGGAAGACCAATTAATACGACTGTTATTCAAATTTACACACCAACCGCTAAGGACAAAGATGATTTGAAGATTGAAGATTTTTACTAGCTTCTGCAGTCTGAAATTGATGGAGCATGCAATCAGGATGCGTTGATAATTACTGGTGATTGGAATGCAGAAGTTGAAAACAAAGAAGGATTGGTAGTTAAAAATATGGCCTTGGTGATAGAAACGATACTGGAGATCCCATGATAGAATTTTGCAAGACTAACGACTTCTCCATTGCAGATACCTTAACCAACATAAACGGTGACTATACACATGGACCTCACCAGTGGGAACACACAGGAATCAAATCAGCTACATCTGTGGAAAGAGGCAATGGAGAAGCTCAATATCGTCCATCAGAACAAGGGCAGAGGCAGACTGTAGAACAGATCATCAGTTGCTCATATGCAAGTTCAAGTTGAAACTGAAGAAAATTAGAACAAGTCCACAGGAGCCAAAGTACGACCTTGAGTATACCCACCTGAGTTTAGAGACCATCACAAGAATAGATTTGACATGTTGAACACTAATGACCAAAGACCAGACGGGTTGTGGAATGACATCAAGGACATCATACATGAAGAAAGCAAGAGGTCATTAAAAAGACAGGAAAGAAATAAAAGACCAAAATGGATGTCAGAAGAGATTCTGAAACTTGCTCTTGAATGTCGAACAGCTAAAGCAAAAGGAAGAAATGGTGAGGTAAAAGAAGCCAACAGAAGATTTCAAAGGGTGGCTCGAGAAGACAAAGTGAAGTATTATAATGACATGTGCAAAGAGCTGGAGATAGAAAACCAAAAAGGAAGAACACACTCGGCATTTCTCAAGCTAAAAGAACTGAAGAAAAAACTCAAGCCTCAAGTTGCATGTTAAACAACACAGAAAGCATCAAAAAAAAAAGATGGAAGGAATATACAGAGCCATTATACCAAAAAGAACTGGTCGATGTTGAACCATTTCAAGAGGTAGTGTATGATCAAGAACTGATGGTACTGAAGGAAGAAGTCCAAGCTGCACTGAAGGCATTAGCAAAAAACATGGCTCCAGGAACTGACAGAGTATCAGTTGATATGTTTTAACAAATGGATGCAGTGCAGGAAGTGTTCATTCATCTATGCCAGGAAATTTGGAAGACTGCTAGCTAGCCAACCAACTGGAAGAGATCCATATTTATGCCTGTTCCCAAGAAAGGTGATCCAACTGAATGTTGAAATTATCAAACAATATCATTAATATCACATGCAAATAAAGTTTTGTTGACGATCATTCAAAAGTGGCTGCAGCAGTGTATCGACAGGGAACTGCCAGAAATTCAGGCTAGCTTCAGAAGAGGACGTGGAACCAGGGATATCATTGCTGATATCAGATGGATCCTGGCTGAAAGCAGAGAATACCAGAAGGATGTTTACTTGTATTTTATCGACTATGCCAAGGTATTTGACTGTGTGGATCATAAAAAATTGTGGATAACATTGTGAAGAATGAAAATTCCAGAACCTTTAATTGTGCTCATGAGGAACCTGTACATAGGTCAAGAGGCAGTTGTTCGGAGAGAACAAGGAGATACTGCGTGGTTTAAAGTCAGGAAGGGTGTCCTTTCACTATAACTATTCAATTTATATGTTGAGCAAATAATCCAAGAAACTGGACTGTATGAAGAAGAACAGGGCATCAGGATTGGAGGAAGACTCATTAACAACCTACGTTACGCAGATGATACAACCTTGCTTGTTCAAAGTGAAGAGAATTTGAAGCACTTACTGATGAAGATCAGCCTTCAGTATGGATTACACCTCAACATAAAGAAAACAAAAATCCTCACAACTAGACTGATAAGCCACATCAAAGATTGAAGTTGTCGAGGATTTCTTTTTACTTGGATCCACAGTCAACACCCATGGAAGTAGCAGTCAAGAAATCAAAACATGAATTGCATTGGGCAAATCTGCTGCAAAAGACCTCTTTAAGGTGTTGAAAAGCAAAGATGTCACCTTGAAGACTAAGGTGCACCTGACCCAACCGATGGTATTTGCAATCAAATCATATGCATGCGAAAGCTGGACAATGAATAAGAGCAAAGAAGAACTGAAGCCTTTGAATTGTGGTGTTGGCAAAGAATATTGAATATACCACGGACTGCCAAAAGAACGAACCAATCTGTCTTCGAAGAAGTACAACCACAATGCTCCTTAGAAGCAAGAATGGCGAGACTGTATCTTACATACTTTAGATGTGTTGTCAGGAAGGATCTGTCCCTGAAGAAGGACATCAGCGGAAAAGAGGAAGACCCTCAACGAGATGGATTGACACAGTGGCTACAACAATGGGCTACAACAGGGGGCTCAAGCATAATAACAATCGTGAGCATGGTGCAGGACTGAGCAGCGTTTTTTTCTGTGGTACATAGGGTTGCTGAGTCAAAACTGACTCGACGGCACCTAACAACGTGTCCATTCCAACTCATGGTGACCCCATGTGTGCATAGTAGAACTGCTCCATAGTATTTTCTTGGCTGTAACCTTAACAGAAGCAGTTCACCAGGCCTTTTATTTAATGATACCTTGGTGAGTTTGAACCACCAACCTTTAGGTTAGCAGTTGAGTGCAGACTGTTTGTGCCTCCTAGGGACCTAGATCTGTGCTGGTCCTGTGCATTTGGTTATCAGGATAAGTTATTCGCTGTCTCTATGGCTCAGTTTTTTCATCTCTAAAATAAATAAATTAGACTAAATGGACCCAAGCTCTCTTACTATTAGAAGTATGTTTCTGCACCATGTTAGTATCTGGTGACAACTTTGTGAACCCTTGTGGAACCTATTAAACAATAAAAAATATTCCCTGTGTAAACGGGAGACAGTAAGGGCCCATAAATTCACATACAGATAAATGTTTTTATGATCTATTTTAATGTTTGGAAACCCTGGTGGCATAGTGGTTAAGTGCTACAGCTGCTAAAAAAAAGGGTCGGCAGTTCGAATCCACCAGGCACTCCTTGGAAACTCTATGGGGCAGCTCTACCCTGTCCTCTAGGGTTGCTATGAGTCGGAATCGACTCGACGGCACTGGGTTTGGTTTTGGTTTGGTTTATTTTAATGTTTACTTCCCAGTCTCCTTGTTGCATGTAACCTTTTTGCCTTGTCCATTTGTGTTTGGTGAGCACGTGTGTGTGTGTGTGTGTGTGTGTGTGTGTTTTAATCTGAGAAACTTTAAGTGTTAAATGTTAGCCACTATTTGGCAGCTTGAAACACCATTTAAAAATATGTTCAGAAAATGAAATAAAACTTTTTGTTTTTGTCTTCTTATCTTTGCTTGGCTTCCAAAGGGAGACAGAAAAGCTTCCACCAGGATCTTATTCAGGGGTTGTTATTAATGCTGATATTGGCACCAGACAGCTTCTAACTTAAATTCAAAAGAATATTCACAGATTTATTTTGGAAACTACCCCAAGACTTCTACTTCTTGTGCAATGAATCTGAATAAGAACTTCTATACCCAAAACAGGTGACCTTCTCTACTGCTTTTTCTTGGAGGGGTGCATCCATTCCAGTGTCTGTCTGTGTACTTCTGTCTTCTTGATAAGTGAAGTTAGACAAAGAAGTAATAGGATTAGAAGAGCATCTAGGAATGGAAGTCTGATAATTGTTTGGATAGCTTCTCTGTTGAGGAAGCATAGCAAGAGAGGGTTGGGGTAATCTTTATTCTGCCTTTCTGTGATGGTACTATTCCTAAACCCCAGGGGAACATTTTATATAGATTGCCAAATAGCTGTTCTTTGGCTTCTGGCTCTACTCTGTCTTTTAGGGCAAAGGGAGAAAAGAGACAATAGGAGCTTAGTGTGGACTCTCCATCTGCTGTGTAGTTTCCTTCCCTCTCATCCACTTTGCTTGGAGTTACATTGATGGTCGATGGATGATAGGGTGAGTAAAAACAGACCTAGCACTGGGGAGATTCCATTATCTCACTGGAGGAAAAACCATTATTGGCGTAACTATCATTGGTCTGTGAAGATGGGAGGAAAATTTTTCCATTTCCACAAGTATAATCTTTTGATTTGGATTAAGTGTCCACTGACCTGGGCTTATAGAGGTAGACAATCATTCTCTGTTCATTCCCAGTGCTGAGCAAATCTAACATGTAGATTAGAAATGTCATAATAGTTAAAACTAGGATGGTAGGATATTATCTAAGTGGAGAGCATGGTGAGGGTACTGAACGGGGACACACAGACGTTGTTGGTCATGGTGTTGAGTCTAGCTCTTCCATCCAACTTTTGGTACCTTCCTCCACAGACCTGCACTGGTGCTGTCTCACTGCCTGTCTTAGTTTCTTGGTACTGCTGTAGCAGAAATACCACAAGTGGATGCCTTTAATGAGCGGAAACTTATTTTCTTACAGTTTAGGAGGTTAGAAGTTTGAATTCAGGGCACCAGCCCTAGGAAAGTCTCTCTTTCTGTCCACTCTGGGGGAAAATCCTTGACTCAGCTTCTCTATCCAAGCATTTCTCAAAGATAGGTGACATCTGTCTTTCCTCCTTTTGTGCTTGATTGTCTCTGTGCCTAATCTGTTCTTTTTATATCTCAAAGTGATTAGGTTTAAGAACACTCTACCCTGATATGGTCTCATTAGCATAACAAAGAAAACTATTTCTAAATGGGATTACATCCACAGGTGTAGGCATTTTAGGGGGGACACAATTCAATCCATAACATTCCACCCTTTAGCCCCCCCCAAACTTCATGTCCTTTCCATGTATAAAACACATTCACCCTATCACACTGTCCCAGGTAGAGTCCCCACCTCAGTTCTCCATGCCAGCCAGGCTCACCTCCCAACCAAGCCCGTGACCACCATACTAAGACTCACCTCTGTCTCAGCTCCTCTTTCCACCCCAGGACTGCTCATTTTTCCTTACTCCATCTTTGAAAATTCTGCATGTTTCATTATTCAGCCAAATCCCAACTCCTCTTTGGACGCATCCTTTCTTGTTCATGCCCTTGGGAACTCAGTCTGGGAGAGGAAACAGGGAAGGGGGATATTCAGCTGTTACTTAAAAATATAGCATAAGTGTGTGCTTGCAATATGTCAGTCTCCATGCCACGTTCTCTGCATTATCTCATTTGTTCTCAGAAAAACCACCCTTTGAGGTACACACTTCTGTGAGCTCTTGTTTTCTAGATGAGGAGCCTGAGGTGTAGGGAAGTTAAGCAAGTTGGCCCAAATCACACATTGAGTAACTGGCAAGTGGTACTTAACCCTTGGCCTCTGATTCTGTGTTGCTCCTAAGCATGGTGCCACTTTGCCCCAAGAAGCTGCCCCAAGTAGCGGGCAGAGGAGTGCAACAGCCAGTTCTTCACATGCCTGGAAGGGGAGAGAGTGGAGTAACCAGGATTAGTCCTGCCGACGACCACACTTTCCTAAGAAAATGCAGCATAGGCAGTGGCCTCGGTGGGATTTAAAGGTCTTCTCAGCACTCTACCCCGTCCTTTTATCACAGCACCTAAAATTCTGCTCACAGAAATTCATTCCATTATTTTAAGTTTGTATTCCTCCAAGATTTTCTTTTAATAAACCTACTGAATGGCCAGTTTCTTTTTCTCCAAGGACCTTATTATTTTCTATGGCAAACTCAACATTTTTGGAAAGTTAGTGTCTTGAACATGTTGTTTTTTATTAAGTAATGTTTCCCCACTTAAATACAACTATCTGAGCCTCTGCTCAGCCTGAGTAGAATGAAAGACAACCCCAGGAAGACTGGGCTGTGTAGCTCTTCTCACATGTCTGCTTCCCACTTGAGTTTGCATTCTGTCCGTAACCCTCAGGCCTCCATCCCTCCTCTCTTGGACCTATTTGGAGCCAGGAGACTCATATTGGCCTCACTAGTTCTTCAAATGCCTGGGGTCTGTGAGAGAAGGGGCAAGATGAGGGCCTGGAATAGGAGGTGCTGGAGGCAGAGAAGAGGCATGAAGCCACTGGGGTTGCCTTGATCTAGAAAAAGGCTGATATCAGGGCCAGTTTATATGGTGGCAGTGAAACTGGCTTTTTTCTGCTCGGATGACTCTGATACGGTGCTGTTTCATCAGTAGAGAAGTATAAGTGTAATCTAGCTCAGATCTTTCCTTGGGGTGACATCTGTGAATTATGGTCTCCTGTAAACACAGCACCCCACAGTATTGAGAGGAGAGTTAGTGGTGATCTCAGTTTGCATGAATGATTTATGTTGTACTCGATACATTATTGGGCAGGCTTCCTGCCTGGGGCCAGCATTAGCCAGGAGGGCAGCCAGTTCAGAGATCAGCAATAAACAGGAAATGGCTGTTTGCTGTTGTTTGATAGGATAATGTGGCTTCTTAATAAATTGCCTAGCCCTTAGGATTATGTTTGTCTGCTAGTTTGATCAGTCTTCAGTAATGCCCACAAGATCCCCACAGTCTGGCCCTTGGTCTCTCCTTCTCTCACTCAGTTGGAGTCCTACTGGCCTCCTCGATCTTTCTCCTCTCTCTGTCTCGAAAGCTCACCCCAACTCCTGGCCTACTCTTTCACTTACTTTTCACCACATTGATCAGAGACTCCTTCCCTAACCATCCTGTCTAAAGTAGCAGCCATTCCCTACCGCCTCTTCTCAGTATCCAGCTTTATTGTTTTCTCCATTGCACTTACCACTCCGGACATTGTTTTCATTTGTTTGTCTTCATCCATCTCCCCTCTAGAATGCAGTTTTGCCCACTGTTGTGTCCCAGAACCCAGTATACAGAGTAAAAAAAAGTAGATGCATATAAATACTTGATGAATGAATGAGAGAGGTGGTAATAGATGATGAAGTTTGTACCAATCTAGTTGTCAGTGCCAGAAACCTATGAAAGTAGAAAATTTGCTTTCTGTAATATTCTCATGTTGTACCAGCTCCTTCTCTTCTCCTGGGGCAGTTGGCCCTGTTTATCCAAAACTGACTAATAAAGGCAGAAGATGAATGTTTACTATCATTTTTACTTCTGTGGCATTTGTTGTGTGATCTAGTCTTTAAGAGTATTTTGGCCATAGTCTGATACCAAAACAGGATATAATACCAGCCCACCCTTTTAGAGAATCAGAGTAAATATTTTTTTATATTTTTCTAGCACGCATTTATTGTGTGGTTGTCTTCTAATTCTAGGATATTTCATGCTTACAGATGTTTGGGAACCTTTTAGATGAGCCGAACGACGTAAAAGCAATTCTACTGGTGTTTAAATTCAATTGACCAATCCCTTATGTTTTATGAGAATTTGTGACCATTATTTTGGACTTATTTTTTATTACTTCTTTTAGACTTTGGAAGCTTAAAATTTCTCCCTTTTAAGTGGCTTTGGGCTTTTTTAACATGTTGCTTTCTAAAGCAGCTTCTGATTTCATGTACTTAATTTTCTTTTCTTTCATGTCTCAGCATGTTTATTGATTGTTGTAGATGGTTCATATTTTCTTAATTATTTGTGCTTTTTGTAATATCTTTCCATCTTGGTTTAGTCTAAGAGAGGTCCCCCAAGTCCATTGCCCCATAGAGAGAAGCCGAAGATGCTTATGACAGTGATGGTTATCCTAATACTAATATAATGAATTTTTCAGGTGAGAAATCACAGTGAGTGTATAGGTATGACTGGATGAAAAGATTACTTAAGTAAATAAAAATAATTACTTCACAAACATTTATTAAGCTACTGCCTTGTATCAGCACGGGCAGTGATGGGAATACTCGCAGAAACAGAGTTTACTAGGGGAAATAGGGATGCAGTCAAGCATTTTCAGCAATTTGATGGTGTGGGGGGGCAGTTATTAAAGTTAATTATGGGTCCTCTGGGAGCCCAGAGGAGGGAGGAGCATCCAAGACAGCTCCCAGAAGCCAGGCTTCCTAGAAAGGAGCTCAGTTTTGAAAGATGTGTAGTTCTTTGAGCAGATGGGAAGGGCCTTGTTGAGAGAACAGTGTGTACAAAAGCAGAGGTGTATCATTACAGCAGATATGCAGGCAGTGTGGCTGGAGCTGAAGTAGCAGGAGAGGAGTCCGGAAAGAGAGGCAGGTCCAGGCCTCGAGGGCCTGGTATACATGCCAAATGGGATGAGACCTTATTTCATATACAGTGTGGAGCCCTTGAAAACAGCCTGTGCAGGATGCATGCAGGGCTGTCTACCAGGTGCTTAGAAAAATCAGATCGGGAGTCAGGGAGAGACAGGGAGGCTGGTGATGGTGGTGGTCAGTGAGCCCATGAACAGAGTTGAGAACTAGAGAGAAGAGGAATGAAGTCTCAGTAATGCTAGCGTTTCAGGGATAAGCGAGGAAGAGCAGCCAGGAAAACTTGCTTCGTGGAAGCCAAGGGAGAAGAGATTGAAGGAGTAGAGCGTGGTGAAGGTCAGGTATTGCAGAAAAATCACAGAGGACACAGGGCTGGCAACAGTGGGACTGTTATTGGGTGAATCAAGCAACCCCATGTGACAGAGTAGAGCTGCCCCATAGAGTTTCCTGGGCTGTAATCTGTATGGGAGCCAATTACCAGGTCTTTTCTCCCTCAGAGCAGCTGGGTAGGTTCAAACTTGTCAACCTTTCATTTAGCAGCCAAGAGCTTTACCATTGCACCACCAGGGCTCCCAGGGTGGGATTGGCTGGGAGCATTTGACCATGAGAGCAGCCTGTGAAAGTCAGGTAGCCATGGATTGAAGAGGCTACATGGGTGGTGTTAAAAACAAAACAGAGTTTCATAAAATAAGAGTTTTATTCAGATTCAAAGATTTGCAAATTGGTAAGTACCACAATGAAAATTCAAAATGGCATTCCAAAGAGGGAGCGTAAGTGGCGTTTTTTATACTGAATTTTGCAGAACTTTGTACAGAATTGGGAAGAGTATGGGAGTACATTTGATTGGTTGACGTCAAGCATGCTCTCAAGATTCATTTATCAAGAATTTCTATTGGCTGGGGTACTTAACCTTAGCCATAATTTTCTGCATTCTGGAGCTGGCTCCTTCTGTTTCCTACAACATTCTGGGTGGGCCCCTCAGTATGTTGCAGAACAAGTTATCTTGGTCAAGACTGTGGTTACAGGTCACATACTCTAAAAAGAGAAGTAGGGGCCTAGGACAAAACAGAGTCTCATTCAGACCTATGTCAGCCATTTTAGTTATGTCAACCATCTCGGTTTTAGAGTGCTCTTTCACATTGGGGGCGGTGAGTGAGCTGGTTCTACTGGCGTGAGGGGTCTCCTTACAACCCAGGGCTTATGTGTTAATTACTAGAACTTTGAGCTATTACCCAAAATTCATTAAATGAATGTTCTATTCTCCATGTGCTGGCCCAGTGGATAGTTATGCACACACCCCTGATGCTTCATAAATGTCAGATATTGCTCTTCCACTGTTCTGAATGCCATCATCAGTACAGCATGATGTTCTTTTCTAGATCATCCATGAACATGATTTAATTATTCATCTTAAGCTTTTGTTTTCCTTCGCCTTTAGTTTTTCATCACCTTAGCACGCTGATTACTGGTGATAATAAAAAGGTATGTTGTTGTTAGGCGCTATCAAGTTGGTTCCAATTCATAGCAACCCTTTGTACAACAGAACGGAACACTGACTAGCCCTGCACCATCCTCACAATCCTTGTGCTTGATCCCATTGTTGTAGCCACTGTGTCAGTCCATCTCACTGAGGGTCTTCCTCTCTTTTACGACCCTCTACTTTACCAAGCATGATGTCCTTCTCCAGGGACTGGTCTTTCCTGCTAGCATGTCCAAAATCTGTGAGATCCAATCGATGACTGCCCTGACAGGGAGCACAGCAGAGAACTCCTGAGGGAGCAGGAGATCAGTGGGATGCAGACCCCAAATTCTCATAAAAAGACCAAACTTAATGGTCTGACTGAGACTAGAGGAATCCCGGCGGCCATGCTCCCCAGACCTTCTGTTGGCACAGTACAGGAACCATCCCCAAAGACAACTCATCAGACATGAAAGGGACTGGTCAGCGGGTGGGAGAGAGATGCTGATGAAGAGTGAGCTAATTATATCAGGTGGACACTTGAGATTGTGTTGGCAACTCTTGTCTGGAGGGGGGATGGGAGGATGGAGAGAGAGGGAAGCCGGCAAAATTGTCACGAAAGGAGAGACCGAAAGGGCTGACTCGAGAGGGGGAGAGCAAGTGGGAGTAGGGAGTGAGATGTATGTAAACTTATATGTGACAGACTGATTGGATTTGTAAACGTTCACTTGAAGCTTAATAAAAGTTATTAAAAAAAAAAAAATCTGTGAGATGAAGTTTCACCATCCTAGCTTCTAAGGAGCATTCTGGTTGTACTTCTTTTAAGACAGATTTGTCATCCTTTTGGCAGTCTGTGGTATATTCAGTATTCTTCACCAGCACCATAATTCAAAGGCGTCAATTCGTCTTTGGTCTTCCTTATTCATTGTCCAGCCTTCACATGCATATGAGGCGATTGCAATACCATGGCTTGGGTCAGGTGCACCTTAGTCCTCAAAGTGACATCTTTGCTTTTTAACACTTTAAAGAGGTCTTTTGCAGCAAATTTGCCCAAGACAGTACATCGTTTGATTTCTTGACTGCTGTTTCCATGGGCGTTGATTGTGGATCCAAGTAAAATGAAATCCTTGATGACAACGTCAGCATTTTCTCCAAGTTCAGAAATCCTGCTATGAAAGTACAAGAACAAATCTTTTTTTATTTATATTCTTAACTTGGCTGTGTGAAATGTTTTACATTTGTGCAGCAGAATAACAGTATGTGTATATATAAACATTTATATGACTAAAAGTATATTATTTCCATGTTTAAAAACATTTTAACAAATAGACTAAGATCTTTCTGTAGTGATCATGCTCAGGGTAAAATGAGGTGGTGAAAGGTGGTAGGAACCATCTATTAGCCATCAGAAAAGAAAAAAATATATAGGAATTCACCGATAAGATTTTTGCCACTGTTATTCTACTGTACAAATATAAAACAACATTTCACACAGCCAAGTTTAGAATACAAATCAAAAAGGATTTGTTCTTGGACCTTCACAGCAGGATTTCTGAACCTTGTGATTTGCTTTCATTTTTTCCCTGCCTTTCTTTCCGCCCCTTGCTGAGTCGTTGCCCAGTGGCTATATGTGATGCTGCCTTTAAGTCTCTACTCAACCACTTTTAATTGACCACCTCTTTGCAGCTGGCATTAGCCAGCATGCATCTACTTCTGGCCCCACGTTTCCTGGTGGGAGGTGGTGAAATGCACTGTGGTGCTCCTGGGCTCCTTAACGATTGTTCTTTAAGCAACTTGAAATCACCTCTGATAGGTTTCTTTCTTGCCTCTTACTTACCTAAAGGATTTATTTTAGTGATTTGTGTTTGTGTTGCGTGAGCGATTGTAAGTAGCAGTGGATCAGAATGTAATTATAAGATATGCCCAAGAGAAACTCACAAAATAGCTTTGTACAGAGAATTGTATTTCCAGATTCACCTTTTCAGGATTCTAGTCATTTGTTTTTCTGCAGTAAAAATCGTTTTTGTGCACGTGCTCCCCATAGTGTTTTGCTGCCTCTCAGTGTCCCCTGAGATGCGCAAGTGAAAACGTGCCAGAGGACAGTTGTGCCGCTTTCTAGTCTAGGGCTTTGGTGGATGCTGTGCTCTGTGCAGCTTTATGCAGTCCTGTTTAACACCCCCACACCACCACGAACTGCTTTATTGCACGAACGCTACCCTCCTTTCTCTGCAGTAACATCTGTCTCTCTTTAATAGTTCGCCCTTTTAAGGAGTGAATAACTACCAGCCGCAGAATTTTAAAGCTGTGCAGTTCTCTTATGTTCCATTAATGAACATTCTAGCTGGAGTTTGTCTTTGCAGCATATTGGTTATTTTTCTAACGCAATAAAATAAATAAGTGGTCTGCCATAGATTTGAGTTAATGAAGATTTGAAATGGACTTTAAGTATCCTAGTCGTGTTTTTATTATGCAGGTGCAATCGCATGCAGTAAATTACCGTAACTAAACAGTTAAAGAGCCGTAACGCTCCTTTGCCATGGCATTGCTGAATTAACAGATTATCAGCTATACATAAGGAAAATGTCAAATGCTAAATATTTTTCATTGGTTATAGGTTGGAAATTTGTGACCTTAAAAAGCTTATGCAGTCTCTTGACTGCCTCAACCAGCATTAATTTTTGTTTTATTCCTTTTCGACTTACAAGTATTTTGATGCTAGATTCTCTAGGCTGCTTGATTAAAGCATAGGGCCCAGCTTGAGAATTCATTATCCAGCATAC
The DNA here is from genome assembly GCF_024166365.1 of Elephas maximus indicus. NCBI lineage: Eukaryota > Metazoa > Chordata > Mammalia > Proboscidea > Elephantidae > Elephas > Elephas maximus. Next base: position 170,867,203 of record NC_064819.1, on the reverse strand, counting down.
AGTTTCTAGGTGCCTCCCGCCTTCCAGGTACCATGCTAGGTACAGAGGTAAAAAGACACACAGCCCTGTAAGGAGACATGACTACACAATAGCAGTGCCACAGAGAGTTTGGGAGAGTCCCCAGAGGGAGACATTTGAACCAAAGCTTGTAGGATGATCCCTTGTTTACAGTGGTTCAGAGTGTTGAGTTTGGAGCCATACAGCCTGGGTTCAAATCCTGACTCCATCATTTACGAAATACACAATTTGGGCTACTTAAATAACCTCTCTGGGTCGGAGTGACTGCAGCTAAAAAATGGGGTATTCATAGTATAGATCTCATGCAGGATTAAAATGAGGGGATATTTGTAAAGCCCATAGAACAGTCCTTGATACATGGTAAAGGCTATATAAGCCCTTTAAACAAATCAAGGAAAGCAAATAACATGTGTTTTGATCAACGTAAGGACTAGGGGAAACTATTGTGAAAAATACAGAAAATTACTGGCAGAGATTTTATTTGTTTTTAAATGTATGGAAACATTGGTTTATAACTAACTGATAGAGAAATCTACCATCACTGAGTTGTCTCCAGAGCCTCAGCTAAGTTTCATTTCTTGAGTTTTCAGCTGTTTTAATGTTTCTTTTTTTTTTTATATAGGAAGAACTGTCTAACAATTAGAGACGCTCCAAAATGAAATGAGTTGCCATTTGTGCTGGTTTAAGTTTCTTTCTCATTAGTAGAAATATTGATGCAAAGAGTGAAACTGCCGACCACTCTGATCAAGGTCATAATAGAGGGTCCCGGTCAGAGGGGGAGAAAAATTTAGAACAAATTTCAAATTCAAAAAAGGCCAGATTTACTGGTCTGAGAAAGACTGAAGGCATCCCAGGACTATGGCCCCCAGACAACCTTCTAACTCAGAACTGAAGCCATGCCCGGAGTTCACCTTTCAGCCAAATATTAGACCTGTAAAACAAATAGTAAAGCCCATGAGGAACATACTTCTTAGATCAATGAAGTATATGAGACCAAATGAGCAACACTTGCCCAAAAGCAAAGATGAGAAGGCAGCAAAACCTGACGAATGGAAACAGGAGACCTGAGGTAGAAAGGGGGAGAGTGCTGACACCGTGTAGGGATTGTGACCAAAGTCATGAAACAATTTATGCATAAATTTTTTAATGAGAAACTAATTTGCTCTGTAAATTTTCACCTAAAACACAATAAAATGTTTTTAAAAAAACATCCCAGAGATATAGCTTTGGGGATGGCTGCACTGGGGAGAGGCAAGGTGGGGGCAGGGTCAAACAAGGAAATTTATAAGAACCTGTGAAAAAAAATTTTGTAATTCAGTCACACTTTATAAAGATATGAGACAATGGGCATGGGGCCCTGGAGATGGTGAAATGGTATTTTCACTGGAGAGGATAGTTGGGGTTGAGAAGGATTTACAGAGATTGAAGACAGAGTGGAAAGCTTCAATTGCTAAACTTTGGTCTTCATTTGGTAGACAGTGGGGAGTCAGTGTATGCTGTCAGTAGAGAAGAGACTAGATGAAAAGGGAGATTCATCTGGTAAAATGTAGCTGAAGATTGGGCGCAGAAGTCCTGTTAGAAGGCCAGGCCATGGGCAGGATGAGGCAGTTGTGTTGACTACCGGATAACAATGAGAGATGAAGGGAAAGGCAGTCAAGATGACTTTGATCCTCAGGAATCAAGGCAAACTGGTATAGGTATATAGGAATCAGAAAGAGTTTAATACTCGATTCTAATTCATTCATTCAACAAATGTTTGTTGAATGCAAAAAGCTCATAACCACCTGATAATGTGTTCACCATGCTGTTTTCTTGCAGAAGTGATACTCGCATATGCATTCCATTTGCAGCCTGAATCCCACTGTGTGAGCCTGGGTCCATGGCAACGTCTGTTGCTCAAGAGGGCCCTTAGAAACAATGCCTGTTTCAAAACAGAAGCCAGTTTCTCTGGTGCCTCTGCATGTTGTAGGTTCTTCCCTTTAATGGAAATATCTGATGATGTGTTTGCATTGACCACAAAGAGATCAAAGCAGTGGACATGAAGACAGCTTTTATGTTCTGCAATCCATCATAGCCATCTGTCTTTCTACCACAAAACATAGGAGTGCATCCACAATCCAGATAAACTCAGCAGTGTGCCATAGTATAGATCTAGTTGTGCCTACACCTCTGTTTTTCTTGTGTTCAGTCTTCCACTTTCTGTTTCTCTTCTTGCTCTCAGATTGAAGCTAGGAGAAGGCTTATTATTTCACAGATGGCCGAGCCTTAGAGAGCTGATGCATTTGTGCAGACTTCCATAGTGCTTAGCGCATTGTTGGTGCTCAAGAAATGCGCCCCCCAAAAAAGAAAAGATTTTTAAATAGACTGACTTTGCTGTTTTTGAGGTGCCCCATGGGAGTTTTTGGATCTCTAATGTTACAAAATGTCCAGCCATCCTTTGAAAAGCAAAGTAAGGGAGCCTGGAATAGAAATTTCCTTATCTGCCCAAAGGTGACTCTTAAACTCCTCCCCACTCCCCCAAAGTTAAATGCCTGGAAAATAGACAGGATTACAACCTTCTAATGCTGGTCTAGTATTTTTAACTTAAGCACAGCACAGAAAAGTGCCATACCTCTCTCTAAGTCGTAGCATGTTCTTCATCTACTCCTTTTACAAGGTAATTGAGGCACAAAGGGTGCCTTTGGCTCAGTTCTTTGGGTAATGGAATGTCTTATCCCCTCCTCCTGCTGACTGTGGAATTTCAGAGTGGTTCTGCTCCTTGTCAGATGAATCGGCCACACTTAGCACAGGCCACACAAGTGGCTTCTGTCAGCTCTGATAGAAAGGGACGTGCAGCTCCCTTCTATGAGCATTCTCCTTTAAACCTGTCAGGCTCTAAAATTAGGCAGGAGTTGCTATCGCCAGACATTCTTCTCTCCATAGGGCTTGCCCTTTGCAGCTTACCTTCATCTTTCCTACACGAGCATGTCCCATTACTGGTGATAATGAGAGTTCTGGCATTAGCTTCAGATAGCACCAAATCTGAACTAGAGCAGATGTGTTGAAGATTGATTGTTTTGGGGAGCTTAAATTGTTGCTGGTATTTGAGTGTCTTAACAGAATTGATTTCATTACGAAATGTATTCATCTCAAGAAAAGTAATTTCTGTGGAGAGAGCTGATCTTTTCACAACCAATGTCATTAGTTTGAAGAACAGTAATGTTACCTTGATTTGTTATTTTTACTCACTCTTTCCTTTAAAGGAAGATGTTTTTATTTCGTTTATTTGAAACCAGATTCACGGGTTAAGACAGCTGGACATATCTTCAGTGACTGCCATCTTGTGTCCAAACATGCTTCCAGAGTTCAATCTTTATATTTGGTGAAGGGAGTAATGTGGTTCAGTAGTAGAGCTCTTGCCTTCCATGTAGGAGACCTGTGTTTGATTCCCAGCCAGTGCACTTCACGCACAGCCACCACCCATCTGCCAGTGGAGGCTTGTCGCTATGATCCTGAACAGGCTTCAGCGGAGCCTCCAGACTAAGACAGACTGGGAAGAAAAGCCTAGTGATCTACTTCCAAAAAATCAGCCAGTGAGAACCCTATGGATCACAACGGTCTAATCCTCAACTAATCTTGGGAATGGCACAGGCCAGGCAGTGTTTTGTTCTGTTTTGCATGGGGTCACCATGAGTCAAAGGCCAACTCAATGACAGCTGCATATTTTTTGATGGCCTCTGGGAAGTCATAGTTGACATAGGGATGGGTCATTTCTGAAATTGGGGTCTGTGTACTTTATATGAGTATGAATCCTCTTGCCTCTCTCTTTTCTTCAGTAGCTTTATAATCTGTAGGATTCAGGTCAAGGATCCATGAGCTCTTATCTGTTAAACCATTTTTCGTTAGAATATAGCTTTAAATGGGCAAAATTGTTGTTAGTTGCCATCGAGTCAGTTCCTACTCATAGCAACCCTATGTACATCAGAACAAAACACTACCCTGTCCTGTGCCATCCTCACAATCGTTATGCTTGAGCCCGTTGTTGTAGTCACTGTGTCAGTCCATCTCGTTGAGGATCTTCCTCTCTTTTACTGACTCTCTACTTCACCAAGCATGATGTCCTTCTCCAAGGACTGGTCCCTCCTGATAACATGTCCAAAGTACGTAAGACAAAGTTTCGCTGTCCTTGCTTCTAAGGAGCATTCTGGCTGTATTAGAACCTGGTGGCATAGAGCTATGGCTGCCAACCAAAAAGTCGGCAGTTTGAATCCACCAGCCACTCCTTGGAAACCGTATGGGGCAGTTTTACTCTGTCCTATAGGGTCACTGTGAGTCAGAATCGACTCAACGACAATGGGTTTGGGTCTCTGGCAAAATGATATTTGACCCCTGGGTTCCCTAGAGAGAGGTGATCATTGTCATAGAAAAAAAATGAATGTATTAAATCTATGCCAGAAGTTCTAATGCTTGCAACATGTTACATAAGTATACCCAATGAAGATATTTTCAGTTGGCCTGAAGTGAAATACTTTGCGATGTAGTAGAAAAAACACTGAGCTGGGGACTTAAGAGATCTTGATGGTAATTTGCCATAAACTAGCTATGTTACCTCGGCAGGTATCTTATCTTTCTGGATCTTGGGTTTGTCATTTGTAAAATGAGAGGGTGACAGGGGCTATCTGAAATATTTTCAATCCCCAGAATTTGGGATTATCATTTTAATTCCCCAGTTCTGAGAAAGATCTGACACTGGTGTTGTTTAGCCAGGTGGCATAGTCTTGCTTCTCTCAGAAAACAGTCATCACTGTCTTCTATCTGGAAGCCATACGGGCTTCACAGATGCTATGGTCCTTATCACTTTGTTGTACTTAACGGTTTTGGTTTTAGATATGGAGTAACATCATGGGGTTGCCTTGAGTCAGAGTCGACTCTAGGACAACTGGTTAGCATTGCTAATGCTACTCTGAGTCTTTAAAATGAAAAATTTACATTTTAAAGGGATCTGGGGGGAGGACAAGATGAAGGAAAGAAGATAATTCTTAACTCAGTGTTCATAATTTTGGTCAGCCTTTGGCTGGCTTGACAGTGTTTGGAATGAGCTGTGGTTTTGAATCGCTGTCGTGATAAACAAGGTTTATGTTTGTTTTTTATTTGTGGTATCCCTGATGAAGATTTAATATTGATCTACACTAAAACAGTCCCTTTTATGAGCTCTCATGGGTGCTTTCAAGACAGTTTGTCTGGCATGGATTTTTTTGAGGTGTTTGTAGTCTGTTAAGAAACCCTGGTGGCATAGTGGTTAAGTGCTATGGCTGCTAACCAAGAGGTCAGCAGTTTGAATCCACCAGGCAGTTCTACTCTGTCCTATACTGTCGCTATGAGTTGGAATCGACTCGACGCCAGTGGGTTTGATTTTGGTTTTGGTAGTCTGCTAAGGTGAAAGAGTGGGCCAAGAGGCGGGCTGTATTGTTAACATCTCTGTCAGGGGCTCCTTGTTGAACTGAATCTGTCCGCAGCCAATTTGCTCCACTGCGGTCAGGAAGATGGGAAGACGGGCCCATCAGCCACATGTGATGAGCCATTAATCCTGGATGACAAACTAAATGAATAATTTCTTTAATAAGGATCAGCACAAAGCTGGTTTCTATGAGGTTAAAGATGTCCCAACTGTCCGACTTTCCCAAGCTGCTGTACCAACCACTCCATCATCTCTAACATCAACTACTCCCTCTCCCCTCAGTACTCTCCCTTCTTGCCTTTGGGTTCCCTAACTCACTGCAGCGTCTCACAGAAGTCACAAACTGTATGAAGGAAATAGCTCATGCAGTTGTGGAGGCTGGCAAGTCCCAAATTCGTGGGTCAGGTGTAGGCTTCTCCCTGGCCCTGTCTCTGCCCAAAGGCACTCAGCTTTTTCACTCCGTGGGCCGGGAAGCCCATCTCCTGTGGGTCTCTCCTGCTGGTCTCTCCTTCCTTGGTGGTGGTGGGCTCTTTCTGCTCCAGAATTGGCTCTCTATTAAGGCAAAACTAACGAATCCCCTTGGTCACCATTATCTTATTTGCACAGCTCCGCCCAATCACCTGGATGGGAAGCAGCTGTTTTGCTCTTACCCAAGTGGGTGCATGTTAGATCCCGTGTGAGTACTTTGTTTACCTGTTCATTAAAGATCCCATAAAACTTTGACCATCCCACTACAGGGCTGTTCCTGCAGTGGACACTCAAAAAGAATGGGTGTAAATTGTCAGCTTTCATTTGGTTGCAAGTATTTGTTGGGGGGGTGGGGAGTCTATTTGCTTTTCAACTTAAACCTGAGTGTTGTAATAGTAATAATGTGTTGAATAACAGAAAAATACCACAGGAATTTAAGCATTGGCAATTGTCTACTGGTAGAGCACTAGAGCACTAAGGGTTTTTGTGTTAACATACATATATAAATTACATTATAACTTCTGTATGTTACTGTAATAGTTGAATACTACAGCTATAGTAAGAATAACACTACAACTCTAGTAGATGAGAGGAGTTGGGGAGACTGGTTAGGAGGCTCGTGGAGTTGAGAACTCTGAGCTGGTTTGCCAGTGCAAATGAGAGAACAGAGCCCTGGTTGGCAGAACTGAAATGGCCTGGTGAGTGCCTGGATGCGGGGGTCCTTCACACAAGATAGGATTCTGAGCATTAGTGATTAGGTGGTGGTGAAGTGAGTGCTGCTACTAGCCAAAGTAAGAAAGCCCTGAAGAGGAGCATGCACATAGTGATGTCTGGGACATGCTGACTTGGAGAGGCAAATAGGCTGCCCACTGGAGATCACAGACCCTCAGAGTTCAGGCAGCCTTGAGGGGCTTTCTAGCCCAGCCCGTTACAAGCGACTTCAGAAAACACTAGTCTGGCATATGAGCTTGTAAATATGGACATGGGGTCCCTTAGCACAGAGTTTATTTGAGCTCTTTGATATGGCAGAGGGGGAATTTGCAGACAGAGAAAAGAAGACCAGGTATAAAAAATTGCAAAACAGTAGCATTTGGCAGGAAGAAGAAAAGGCAATAATGGATCAGTTAGGAAGGTTGAAAAGGAATCAGAGAAATAAGAAAGAAAGAAAAAAACAGAAAAATATTTCACCCAGGAAGCCAAAGAAGTAATTAACATATAGGGATCAAGAAGGATGAGCCCAGGGAAGACACCAATTAAAAGACACCATTTCTGAGCAGTGGGGGAAAGAACAGATTCTTCAATAATTGGTGTTGGAATAGTTGGCCATTTGGGAAAAAATAGATCCCAGACCATTTGCAAAAATAAGCTCCATTAACAACTACTTACAGTACAAGATACCACAAAGAAAGACCAGCATTAGGTTAGGAGAAGATATTAGGAAAACATACGACAGAAAAAGGGTGAATATCCTTAACGTAAGAAGAGTTTCTGCAAAGTAATCAGAACAGAAAAGCAACACAATAAGGGTGGACACACTTTGTTCTCTAAGAAATATAAAATGACTAAAATAGATGAAAAGTGTTTTCTAATTGAAATACTGAAACTTGAAACAGTGAGATGGCAGTTTTTGCCTATTAGACTGGCAAAAACTAAAATCCATTTTCATGTCCACTGACGGTGAGAAATAGACCCTTTAGGTAAACATTGTCACTGAGGAGCTTAAGCTGATACACCGTTTTGGAGAATTATTTGTCAGAATCTATCGAACCTTTAAAAGCACGTACGTTCTGATCTAACAATCTCATGTCTAAGAGCATATTCCACAGAAATCATAGCACAAGCACATAAAGAATTATCTACAAAGGATTTGTGCCATCATTATTGATGACAGAGAAATGAAGAAGAGTCCAAATATTCACCAGGCAGGAATTGGTTCATTCATACAATGAAATACGAGACAGCCTTTTTTTAAAATGAGGTAAATCTGGGTTTTATCAAAGCCACTAAGAACGATCGCAGGCGAACTGGGTGAGGAGAAGTGTAGAATTCCATAGTGAAGCCATCAACGACTATGGGAAAATACCTGGGTTTTAGTTGATATTAACTGATGAGGCTAGAGGGGTGATCAAATAGTGTAACTAGTGTTTTGAACACAGGTCCACCTGCATCAGACTGTGTAGGAGACTTGCTGAATCTGCAGATTGGGGCCTTCCCCTCAGGATCTCTAAGGATGAAGCCTGGGAAACTTTTTTTTTAACACACTTGTCACAAGATGCCTCTGCCCAGTTGAAGAAGTTTAAGAACCAGTGGTGTAAACTCTGAGGTGGAGCTTTGTGACAAGGTTTGGGAAGCAAATAGAAGCAAGGAGTATATTTGTTTCCCATTCTAACCTAACAGGTCTAGGGCATTGGGAAAAGAAGCACCCACAAAGCTTCTGAAAGAAAAGTTTCAAAGGAAGTAGTTGCAATAGGAAAACCAGTTTCAGTTAAGTCAAAGAAATAAAAGGTGCATGATGGGAAATGCCTGGGCTGTTTTTATTGAGTAGGAGCCGTGGCGACGCAGTGGTTTATGCTCCGCTGCTAACTGAAAGGTCGGCGGTTCGAACTCAGCAGCTGCCCCACCAAGGAACGATGTGACAGTCTGCTTCCATAAAGATAACAGCTTTGGAAACCCTGTGGGGCAGTGTTACTCTGTCCTACAGGGTTGCTGTGAGTCGGAATTGGCTCAACAGCAATGGGTTTGGTTTGGGTTTTATTTTCAATGAAATATTTTTTAAAATGCCTACATGGATTCTTGCCTTAGTTATCAAAATACTAAGGATTCAGTTTGCCCTTTAATTGAGTAGTCAGGTTTAAATTTGGTATCAGTTACCATTCTGTAAATGGAAATGGCATAGAATACTGCCACACACACACGTGTGGGTGTGCACGTGTGTATACACACATGCACACATGTGCAGAGATTTGACAAGATACATATATACACACACATATATGTGGTATGTTCTGTATTTCAAGGCTGAAATAGCCTTCTTGTAAGGTGTTTTCGTCCCCACAGTAATATCATCTTCACAGTACCATTTTACTTTTTGGACATTGTTCAAAATACTGTTATTTTAACATCAGAACCAGACCAACTTAAAGCTTGCCTGTGTTTTTGCTACTCGGACATAAAGGAGACTTTGTGATTTTGATGGTATTTTTAAAAAGTATCCATGCCTTTGTCATGGAGCCAGATGAGACCGGTACAGGCATAGGTAACCCTCATGCAGGTGGTAGCAAGAAAAACAGTATCTGAGGAAGACCCCAGATTGTCATGAAGTAACAAGAGATGGAACACTTTGGGAACAGATAGAAGGTCTGAGTGTCAGCTTAGTGGGGACTAGGTGGGCATCAGTCCAGCTGTCTAGGTGACGAGCAGGGTGTCACAGAAATGGTGTCAGCCCAGGGAGGCTTGAGCTGGCCTGAAGAGGACTAGGTGCTGCAGCAGGGATTTGAGAATAATTGGGAAGTTGGGGAGTGGTTGGAGGGAATGCTATTTTTTGAGCGGATGATTCAGTTCAGTTAGAGTCATGCGAGACAGTTTGCTAGTTTACTCCTGAGGTGCTCCTGCCTCTGTGGTTATGGTGCTCCACATGCTTTCCATCTGGGTTGAAGACACTGTGTTTTAGCTCATTAGCCCCAGCCAGTCACTTGCTTTTTCTTCTCACTCTGCATTACTTGTACTCACCCACACAGTTATACTCTATTAGTCGCTGCTAACTGGCATTAAGTAACTTTAAATAAAACTGCATCCCATCTGATAATTTTGAATTCTGCGGTGTATTCTCCCTCATTTCTAAACGGCAACATTTATCTGTCTCAATATTTCTCTCCAAAGTCAGAAACAATTTTTTTAATATTAATTCCTTGGCAGGTTCCAAAAAGTTACCAGACTCTTACATTTATCGTGGTCCTTTAATACCCTTCTCTAAATCTGCATTGCTTCCTCCTCTTTCCTCTCCGCCCCCTACTACTTATTTCCAAGGACTTTGCAGCAATTTTTTACAACACAGCTGCTGCCTTAAAAAGCTTTGCATATAATATGGCTCCAGATCACATTAAATGTAAAGGCTTTTACCATCGACTATAACAACTGAGGTCAGCAAGCCATTTCTGAGCTAGGCACATCTCAGGTGTCAGTGGAGTGAAGATACCATGTTTGCCCAAAGAGAAACCCATTTATAATGTTTTCAGTCTGAGAGAAGCCATTATCAGCTTATTGTAACTTACCACTTTTATCCTGTGGCTTATCACTTAAATACCATTTAGCATCCTCTACCTTACCCTTTTTCTACTATTCTTTCATCAAAAAAGTAACGAATATGGAAATATCGACTGAACGTGGTTGTGGTTGCCCAGGTTCTAGAAGATTTGATGAGCCTAATTACCAATACTAGAGAAAATGTCTTCATTTAACGCCTTGGGAATAATAGTTTGTTTCTGATCTACTTTCCAAGCTAATATATGTTTTGTTGTTGTTAACATTTGTTTTATAGTCAAACATGGAAAAACGAAGATGTATTGAGCATCTTGGGATTTAGAGAGGAAACTGAATACGAAACTTGTTTTCTAGGGGAAAAAAAATCTCCCTAGATTGAATTGCTTGGCAGATGGCCAAATCTGACTTTTTCCAGCGTTGAGAAGCATGGTCAGGAGCAGAGATTGAATGCCTGCTCTCTGCTGTGTGCTTTGGGCCTGTTATTTCATCCTTGTGGTGGCCCCGAGAGGTGACCATAACGTCCGCATATGAGGATGAAGAACTAAGGCTAAGAAAGGATAAATGATTTGCCCAAGGTCGTCTAGCTAGCTAGACATGGAATAAGAATTTAAATTTATGTGTCTCTTTTCAGACCTCTGCTGTTTTCACTACTCCACACTTACTCTGTAAAAAACTTAATGATGCTTTGTTATCAAATAACTATTTAATGGTACTAAGATCCCATGGTGTATTCTACTTTCTTTTGTTCTAGATTTTCTACCCTAGCAAGGATGGTACAAAGATTCCAATGTTCATCGTACATAAAAAAGGCATAAAATTGGATGGCTCGCATCCTGCTTTCTTATATGGCTATGGCGGCTTTAACATCTCTATTACACCCAACTACAGGTAAGCATGGAGTATTCTTTCAACGTCAGCATTTGCTCTTCTCTACAGAGTGGAAACCAGAGACTGCTCTACTAAATCATATTTTTCTAATATCCTTTTTTCTTGCTCGTTGTTTTTGTGGAGGGGCAAGATTATGTGTTAACTCCCTGCGTTTTGAGTCAGAAATTGCAGGATCATTATAAGCTAATCTTGTAAAAAAATGTCATCAGTGGAATAATTGGTTGAGGTAGCTGAGGCATTAGCTACCTGGCTATGGAATGTTGGTATCACTTGAGATCTTTAGGATAGGAAGCCCCACCTTCAATGTCTATCATTTGCTACCAGCTCATTGCCCTCAGTATCCTCTTCAAAGGAAATGGTTTTCAATTACTGATTATAGTTTTTGCCAGTGCAGAGTCATAAAATAGGCTGCCTTAATATTCCATAAATTGCCATAAATATATATTCCATATACAGGCAGTCCCCGGATTACAAACGAGTTCCATTCCTAAATCTGCCTTTAAGTCAAATTTGTATGTAAGTTGGAACAGTTAGGTACTGTTCATATCTAACGTCGGTTAGTCAGTCAGATGTCTGTCTTTTCTATGCCTAAAAAACATTAAAGAAACACTTCCAGATACACTAAAACATCTTTAACATAATAAGTGTTTTGATGCACATTGCAAAGTAGTGCCCATTTGCTATTACGAACCATTGTACGTACCTCAAATTTTAATATAATAGGCTTTACAGGGGTTGGTTCGTAACTACAGGTTGTACGTAAGTCAGATGTTCATAACACACTCTGTTACTTTGCCTGTTTTAAACTGTTCTGTGACTATTTCCCAGATAACGTATGTTCTAGAAGAAAAATCTACATTTATACATTTGCTATTGTTTCTATAAGTATCTAAAAGAAGGCCTATGGATGCAATGGTTAAGTACTCAACTGCTAACCGAAAGGGAGAAAGACCTGGAGACCTACTCCTGTAAAGATTACAGCCTGGAAAACCTTATGGAGCAGTTCTACTCTGTCATATAGGGTCACTATGAGTAGGGATCAACTCAAGGGCACACAACAACAACATATAAATATTCGTCATTTTTAAACTTAATTTTAGTATCCAATATCCTTGATTTTAATATCAAGTGGAATTTGCTTTGAGTATTCTTAATAAAGACAAGGTGTTTCCTACCAGCAAGGCCATATGTATATGGGGAAAGGGGTTCCTATTTATATGATATTACTTGTGAAGTGTTTTGGGGATCTTTTTTTTTTTTTTTTTTTTTGAGATGGAGAGAGAGTACATAGTCCTTACTAGGCGAGAAATGAAAGGCTGTTTTAACTGTTTCTCAGTGTGTCCAGGCTTATTTTTGTGAGGCATATGGGCGGCATCCTTGCAGTGGCCAATATCAGAGGAGGTGGCGAATATGGAGAGACGTGGCATAAAGGTGAGGTATTTTCTTTTCAGAAACATAAATCTGGTATAGTCAGACCATGGTTATGCTGAGCCTTCCTGTTTAAATGAGCAGGGGGGTTGAAGTGAAAAGCATTGTGGGTAGACAAAAAAATAAGGATATTTGCAAACACATTGCTGGCATCACTCCCCCTTTAAAAACAACTAAGTCTTTCCATATTTTATTTTCCTTTGTAGTCTGTTTATTGTAATGAAATACATATTTTTCAGAAGTATTTCCCATAGACCATAGTCAAAATTTTGTTTTTGAGCAATGCATGGGGTGCCTTTTCGTCTATCACTGTCAGAAGTGTTGTTTTGTCTCCTGTTAGCATTGCTTTTATAGTGCAGCATTATTTGGTTATCTCAGCGGACTGCAAAACAGGTCATTTTTCTCTTCAGAGATAAAGCAATCTAAAATAGAGCTTTCCTGTTCCCAATGTGAACATTCCTTTGCTTGTTTTCTCTGATCTTCCCAACATTGCTGAGAAATAGCATCCTCCTAGCAATGCTGCTGTGACTATTGTGTATAGTTTTAGACAGAGGAACTAAGTCATTTTTCTTTCCTGATTTTAATTATTCCATCTCCCTTCTCTGGCCTCCTGAAGCAGGAATTCTTGTTGATTGAGGATTCTACTTCAGTACTCAACTTCATACCCCAGATGATCACAGTTTTATTTTAAATGATCATCTTTATTGCTAAAGCCCTTGCACTCTTCCATTTCTTTATGTATGGCATACACTCCCTCCCCCAGGTATTTGGGTATCTGGTGATTTTCCACAGGTGAACCATGATCTGAAGAGCATGATCTTCACTTGCCTTGGTGTGTGTCCCTGGAGTGTAGGATGTGGGACTGCCATGCTTCTCCTTTCTCTCTTCGTCAGCCATCATTTATGAAAAATCCCACTGGGATAAAGGTAGACACCAGTGCTTACGGCTGGTCAGCTACCACCAGTGAGAAGAATCTTCCCTTGCAGTTAGGAACTTCAGAGACCACCCTTCAAGTCTGTGCATCCACTTGTTCTTCTCTACTCTCCCAAACCTGAGCCCAAGCACCCTGGTTTTCTGAACAAATGAATCAGCCAAGATGAGGGTAGGGATGTAGAACTATTTTTGTAAACCCGTTAGGTGTCCAGATGTAAGAAAGGCCCAGGCATGACCCAGTGTGTATCCCAAGGGCTGATATAAGACAACAAACTACTTGAGCATCTTAGCAAAAATGAATAAATCCTAATTAACAAGTGTGCTCAGTAGGGCCTCTGGCCTGTCTGCCATTGTTGGATCGACTGCTGCCAGGTGTCATGCCCAAAGACTTTATCAGTCATTGTAGTTGAAACTTCACAGAATTCATTGTAAAGTTTGCCTAATATTACAGCTTACTCTAAACTCTTGTTGTGAAACTATGATATTAAAAGATGACCGATAAAAGGAGAATAAATAAGAATAAAGTCTCTACATGTGTTTGATTTGCATTCCAAATTCATGTACTAAGTCTGGACCCCGTAACGCCCCATGCTTTCTAATTTAGAATGTCTGTGGTGCATGTACTCAAATACATGCCTGTGTGCACAGATTCCTGAACCTATGGCCCTTTCGTGAAAGAACCTGGATTCTTCTCCATAAAAACCTCTCTGATCATCAGGTGCCCACCGTGTTCTGACGAGGGAGGGTGGCTGTGGTCTTGGTTGACTCTCTTTCTAATCTCTGTATTAATTAGAACCAACGTATTTTCTAAAAGTCTTCGGGGGAAAAGGGGTTGAAAGTGGACTCAGACTGAAAATTGGTGTCTGTATTTAGACTGAATCAGAAATGTTCAGGGCACCACAAGGATGAAATAATGGGCTGGAAGTGGACCTTTTCTAGTTATAGCCCAGTGTGTTGAAAACTGATAAATCTAAATGACATTCCGTTACTTGAATTTAAAATTTAATGCTCTTTAAAAAATAGTCATATCCCCAAAATGATATTATTCCTGGCAACTAAGTAATCCTAGCTGTTCTAATTCACTGATGATTTCTTATTAAAATCTTAATAACATTTGTTTTGATATGAAAACATTTCTTCAGTAGCCCTGCTTTCATCTTTAATTGAATTTCTGCAGAAGTGGTTAATATCAGATATCTAATTAGATCGGTCTGCTTTATGTTCATTCCATAGGCGGTTATTTCTGACATCTGTGCCTTTGAGGGCTTGCTTTTGACTTTGGCTTCTACCCAGAGAGGGATTAAGGTATTCTAAGACTGTGTAAATGTTTCTCTCTTTAAGTTATTTCTATGGTTCGATACATTGGGTTGACTTACAGATGGTAAAGCCCAGTTCTCTGGAGAGATGCTTGAGATCTTTCATTCAAGAATTGAGAACCTGTCATTCTTTGCTGCAGCCCTGGCCTCACCCTAATTCTTGCTTATACTTTAAAGTAGTGAGCAAGGGCCAAGTTGGAGAACTGTCTTCATCACTTGTCCCTTTCAAACTTCTGCAAAATGAAGGGAGCACAAAGTGACTGAAAGTGCCCTCATCTTCATAAGGGGGAAGCCTGCTTCGTGCCCACTGCCAGTTCTCACCTCGTGTGCCAGAGGACTGTGCATTGCTGGAGCTTTTGTTTCTTTTTTAAGTTCCACTTCTCCAAAATATAGAAATTGCAGTGGTAACGATGTATTTCCACAAAATGTAACAAAACTTAAATGGAGGCATTTTAAAATATATTATTAGCCCATTGTTTTTAAGTTGTTTAGGTTAATAAGTAGTTGAAACTATACCCTATCATCACCTAACTCCCTTTAGGGTCAATGGTTATGTTTTGATTTATTTTTTAATTAACTGTCTTTCACTTCGGCACATTGTAGGTGGTATCTTGGCCAACAAACAAAACTGCTTTGATGATTTTCAGTCTGCAGCCGAATACCTTATAAAGGAAGGTTACACATCTCCCAAGAGGCTGACTATTAATGGAGGTTCAAACGGAGGCCTGTTAGTAGGTAAGAACTAGATTTCATTTATTGTATTTATTGGTTAACTCTACATGACGATGTCTGTAGGTAGCTCACGATTTACTTTGGTTCATGGTGCAAAGAAAGTAAAACTCATTTATGTTGAGACATCTGATAAATTATATTTAAAGAAACAGTTGAACCCATATCATACTAACTTGACTCATCATAGCCTGAAAAGCTGTCCCACTTCTTGATCCTATCTCCTGCTCTGACCTCTTCTCCCCTCCATGCTGTGGGCTTGACTATTATTCTTCTCCCAGTGGGCAGGACCCCCTCTCCCCACACACTGGAGCCACAGGTTGCCAAGGTTCGGCCAGCACAGGACTGAACCAGATCACCCTCCTGATTGTGTTACTTAGAACTTATAAGATGTGATCATCACTTAACAGTTGTTGAGTACCTACGCCATATGATGTTAAATGCTGTTGATACAGAGGGATAGGCCATGAAGGGAAGTGATGCGTACACAAAGATGGACCATTCGCAATTTAATAGCAATGAAATAGTTCACACTTGCTGAGCACATTGTGTGCCAGGCCCAGTGCTAAGCCCTTGACATGCACTCTCTTGTCTGACGTGCATGTAGTCTTGTGTGGTGGGTACTGTTGTTATCCCCATTTATAGAGGTGGAAACTGGGGTACAAAGAGGCTGAGTAGCTTGCCCAGTGTCACACAACTGGAAAATGGCAGTGCTGTGGTTTGAGTCTAACACTGTGATTTTTAGATACTGCTCTTTTCACCGCTATGTGTCACAGCCCCTTAGTAGCTTTTCCTAATTTTTGATAGCTAATAAAATTTTACGTTTTTTCTTGCAATAGCACAATATTATGATGAGCACTTGTGGTGACCTTGAACTTTGCTTGCTGGTCCTACATCCAATGTCATTAGGGTCTATTATACATATGTAGAATAACACATACAGGCTCAACTTAACATTTGTTAGCTACCTCTGTTGAAAATAGTCTTGAAAAAACATTTCCAATAGAGGTAAAATACAAAGGTTCAACCTAATTTACTCAAATTTGTCAAGAGTAAAAATTTACTTAAATTTTAAAAGTAAAATTTGTAAATATCAAATAATTGACCCATTCATTCAACAAATTTTTATTGAGTTCTGAGATCTCCAAAGGTAGGGCAGAGGATTCAGTAATAACCACTGAAATCAGAATTGGGTGTGGGAACTGTTTTTGGCTAGAGACAGGAAAAGTTCAGATCCCTTGACGAACTCCTAGACCTGCCAGCTTTGATATTACTTACTCCCAAAGCCTCCCAGACAGTCTTGCATTGGGTTGGGTACACCTATATTCCTTTTGTATAGTACCTGAATTTTCCCAGCAATAGTGATTGCCACACTCTATTGTAATTGCTTGTTCACATCTTCATTTCTTCCAGTAAATTCAGTCGTCTTCACTAATATATCCCCAGGTCTCATGCCTGGCACATGGCAGATAACTCAATAAATATTTGTTGAATGATACAAAAAAGATCTAAGTATGTGAAGAAGAGAATTTTAAAAACAGGACAGGATAATATGCCAATATCATTAAGCACTCTGAACTGAGTTTTAGACTAAATTCTGCCTTGAACTGGTTCTGAGATCTTGAACAAGTCCATTAACCTCCCTCATCACCTGTGAATGCACGTGGGGATGGGAGTGAGGGACACATTCAGAAAGACTTCATTGCCTATCAGATAGCACTCCCCCATCGAGATTCAGTTTAGAGAGTAAGTTGCTATTATTGATGAGATTGTAAGGCGCTATTATTGATGAGATTATATCAACCCTCAGAGATACTGGAGGTTGGAAAAAAGCTTGTCAACCATTGGGCAGATGGTTTCTTTCTGTGCTATAAGGAAAAAGGCAACCAAGATTCTGAAAATGTTTAGATTTGTTTAGTTCTATTTAGATGTTTAATGATGGACTACCTTGCCTCCCTTTTCTGTCTTGGTTTTTAGCTGCATGTGCAAATCAGCGTCCTGACCTCTTTGGTTGTGTTATTGCCCAAGTGGGAGTAATGGACATGCTGAAGTTCCATAAGTATACCATCGGCCATGCCTGGACCACTGATTATGGATGCTCGGACAGCAAACAACAGTTTGAATGGCTTATCAAGTAAGGTCTTAATTCATATGAGCATATATGTGTTATTAATCATTGATAATCATAACACTGAACGCAGTCACAACAGGATAAGTGTTTGATCCTTTATCCCATTCAGTGTCTCATATTTGCATATAATTTACTGCAAGAGTAGGAGAAGAGATGCGGATACCTCTGTCCTTCATTTTAATCTTGCCTTTAAGAAAAACAAAAAACTAAAAAATAAACTGCAAAGATGTGATAAGGGAATTCTAAAGATGTCTTCCCAAGATTCCCTTTCACCTACTTATTCCAACCAACACTAATCTAAGTACTGTTGTGAGGGGGGCTTTGTAGATGAAATTAAGATTGCTAATGGCCTGACCTTAAAATAAGGAGATTATCCAGGATCATCCAAATGGGCCCAGTCTAATCCCATGAGCCCTTAAAGGCAGAGGACTTGACCCTCCCTTGCTGGCTTTGAAGCAAGGCTTTGAACTGGATTATTCCGGTTCAACCCCCTGCTGAAAATTTTCATTTGTAACCCCCCAACCCAGTGCCGTCGAGTCGATTCCAACTCATAGCGACAGATATACTGAATCAGAATCTGCATTTTAACAGGATCTGGTTAAAATGCAGATGCAGTATATCTGGGATGGAAATGCAAATTCTCACGGGGGTTTCTTGTTATAGATTCTGACTCAGCATATCTGGGGTGGAAATGCCGATTATCAGCAGGGGGTTAAACTGGAATGATCTGGTTCCAAGCCCTGCTTTGAGGATGGAGAAAGGGGGCCTCTAGAAGTTGAGAACAATCCCCAGCTGACAGCCATCAAAGAAACAGAACTTCAGTCCTTTCAGTCCTATGACCACATGGAACTGAATTCTGCCAAAAACCTAAGTGAGTCTAGAAGCAAATTCTTTCCAGAGTCTCCAGAAAAAAACCAACAAACCAACACCTTGATTTCTGCCCTGTGAGATCCAGAGCAGAGAGCCTAGCTAAGCCAACCCAGACTTCTGACTTACCGAACTATTAGATGGTAAATCCGTGCTGTTTTAAGCTGCAAAATTTGTGGTAACTTATGGTAGCAGGCAAAAATTGATGCCAAATACATTGCCATGAATTGAAACTACAGGAAAGCACTCCCAGTCACCTTCAGTACAACTTCTTCTTCAAAAAAAGCCAGGCCATTATTTGAAAACACCACCTGGAACAGTATCTAACTTTTGTAGTTCTTGCCAATCCCCTTTTATCACTGTGGACTACGAAAGGGTAAATGCTACCTCATTTGTTAAAGAATAAAAAAACCATGGTTCTATTCTTAAAGTTATAGCCTTGTCTTACTACATCTTCAAGAGATCCAGGGGTCCTAATGGGGAAAATATATATTTGGGACTTCCTTTTCTAAATCAAGAAATAAGCAAGTAAAAAAAGGTACATGAATAAGTACAATAAAACTTATTTTACTTTCTTAGTATAACCATATATTTTTGAAACTACAGCTTGCATTATTAAAATATCATACAACCTACCTCATTCATATGCTTCAACACTTCAGCAATAACAATGAGAAAATGGCAGACATCGAGATTCTCGGTACTTCAAGCTAAATTCTTTTTGATTTTTCACCCTCTTTAATTCCCACATGTAAGGAGGTTTTTTTTTGTTTTTGTTTTTTTTGTTTTGTTTTGTTTTATCAGCAGCATTTAGAAGTGACCCTTGGACTAGCACAAGAAGCCTGTTTTCCTTATTTCAGTCTTCTCAGTAAACTATGGATTTTGATTTAAAAAACTTTAATTTCTCAAATCAAATATTTTTCCCCCATTTTATTTGCTATTTATGGCTAGTTCTCCACATAGAAGCTCAATTAAAGTGATTACATTTTTTAAACTGGATACTTCTAAACTACTAAATTCTCTTCTCTAGGGGGAAATGTTTATTATTTTAAATACACAGTAGCCTCCCTGACACATATTGGTAAAAGCTGAATATTTGAAGAACTTAGAGAAAATATGCACTTAGAGGAAAAGACTTATTAAAGTCCATTTGAAAAATATTGGTTATTGGGTATCCAGCCTGTTGCCATCAAGTCAATTCCAACTCACAGTGACCCTATAGAACAGAGTAGAACTGCCCCATAGGGTTTCCAAGGAGTGGCTAATGAATTCAAAATGCCGACTTTTTGGTTAGCAGCTGAACGCTTAACCCCTGGACCACCAGGATTCCTTCATTGGGTATCACAGGCAATACAATACTAGATAGAACCTAATACTTCTAAGATTAATTTGAAAGCAAGGAAAGAAAGGGGGGAGGGAGAAAGACTTCTAATTATTTTTTCTCTCAAGATATCTATGATATTCCTGTTTCAGATTTTAGTCTCCAAATTCTAGTGCTCACAGCACTGTAATTTCCTCTTACCTGTTACACGTGGTAAAAATAGGTGGCTCCGAAGTGAGCAGGGAGCTCAGCCCTCACGTTAGATCTGGAAAGGGCCTTGCAAGGAGCCGCTCAATCGCAGCACCCCCAGAGTAGGGTTATAAAATACCATCCAGAACATTAAAAGGTGCCCCCCCCAAAAAAGAGCTGGACTTCCAAGTTTGGAAGTGGCTGGGTTAAATATAGCCTAACAGATTTCTTTTCTGCGGAACCTCTCAGAATTTTTAATGTATTAATGTGGCACAAGAATCTCTAAAGGTGGGGGGTGGGGAGTATTAGTAGTAGTCAGAGCTCTCCAGGCTGGATTCACCACAGAATGCACCTTATTTTGAGGACTAGGTTGATCAGAAAACATGTTGAAACAATATCAGAAGACAGATCCATTGCAAACCCCCCTCCCCCATTTTAAATGTTGAAACACCAAACCTCAAAATGTTTTAGCTTTGATTGGTTAAAGTAAAGCAGAATTTTTACCACTGTCCTCCATTTGACCTTCAAAATAAAACTCTACTAAAGTAGTTGATCATGTCCATTGAATATTTTCGAAAAACATGACACCCTTGGGTTAAATGTAAAGAAAAAATATCCAGCTATTTCTCTCACTTGCTTAACTATTATTAGTCATTGTTTACTTCAGCCCTACTTTTATCTTTCAAACCCTTCTTGCTAACTTACCCTGGAAACTTACCTGGTACTTCAGAAGGTGCCTCCTCAGTTAACTTTTTCTCCTTTGATCAAAGGTGCTTGTCTTCACTGCTGGGCTGTGAGAGCCAGCAGGAGGCTCAGCAGCCCAGCCCAGGTTCCCTGGGTTACAAACAAGGAGCTGAGGCCCAGAGAGGACACGTGATCTTCCTCAGATAGCAAAGCTGAACCTGGAAAAAAGGCTTTATTATAGATGTTAAAAAGCAAAAAATTGCCTTAGCTTGTAGATTTGAAATTCTTCAACAAAAGAAAGGCTTGCACTTAATATATATACATACAATCAGTATTTTTAAAAGACAAATCACTAGCCCACTGGGTAGCAGGTGAAGAAGTTAAGTCTAGAGAAGATTAAAATATTCATCTCAAGACAGCAAGTATGCATATAGTTTATTTCAATAGCCTTGTGAGCTTCCTTCTTACATGGTTTCCAAAGTTGAAGCTGAATAAATCACACAGCTCCCTCCCTAGTTTTCAGTACCCCTTGCCAGCCATAGTCTAGATGACATAGTCTACAGTAGTTGCTTATGTAGTTGTTAGCTGCAGTCTTCTTTCCTAGTGAAGTTAGGCCGATAAACTGCATAGGTCACTGTCACACAAGTCCTCCGCGACTGTGCTAGTGAACAGCTCTACTTTTGATAGCCAGCCTCACAAAAGCATCTTTGCCTTTCAGATATTCTCCATTGCACAACATCAAGTTACCAGAGACAGACGATGTCCAGTACCCATCCATACTTCTCCTTACGGCTGACCATGATGACCGTGTGGTCCCGCTTCACTCCCTAAAGTTCATTGCCACTCTACAGTACATCGTGGGCCGCAGCCGTAATCAAATCAACCCCCTGCTTATCCACGTGGACACCAAGGCAGGCCACGGGGCAGGGAAGCCTACTGCCAAAGTCATAGAAGAAGTCTCAGATATGTTTGCATTTATAGCACGGTGCCTGAACATTGACTGGATTCAGTAAATGGAATTCTCTGCTTCCTCTTGACAGCCACAGAAAACCTCAAGGGCTTTCACATCGTTGAAACCGAGAAACCACTGGGTATGATGCACACCCACATAAACGCTATTCCTGCACTCACAGGCTACAGTTGAACAGAACTTCTGTGGGAATTTTATCTTTTTTAGGCTTCTCCTTTTTAGCAAGCCCTTGGAGTTTCTTTTTCCACCCTATCCAGGCACATGTTTTAAAAAAAAATTTTTTAAAACGCATGTTTGGATAAATAGCTAAGTGGCAGCCAACACATTGTGAATACTAGATCGCTGAATTAAGAGTCATAGTCGGGATATTCATATATAACACCTCAGTGGAATTTGCTTCTATAATCATAACCAATATATCTTTCAATAAATGTGAGAACTGTCTTCATAAAGAAGACTTCTTTGCAACAATAATAAATGTTATTTAAGAATGAGAGGCTTCCTTTCTGGTTCCTTTGCATTGAGGGGCAGCTGCAGGAGTAGTCTCATCCTGAACCATGTTGCTTTTCTGCAGAAATAAAGCATTCTGTCACTTTGCAATATTTCCCAAGCAATAAAGTCTTAGAATGTTAGCACTGGAAAGAAGTTGAGCTCACCCATTCCAGCTCTTTTGTTTATGGGTGATAAAGCTGCTAGAGGTGACTCCCTGTCCTCTGTGTTAACACCTCAGTCAGCTGATGATGTATCTGATCAGGGCCCTTCCATTTGTACACCTTCTTGTAAAATGCAGTGAAACTAGACTGGGAAAGTCAAGTTATTCACCTGCCTTGTCTTTCCGTTTGTTGGTTTCGTTACAAAGTATTCCTGGAAATCACAGTTCCTTGAATATGAAACTAAGGAGACCACGTGAGTAAACTATGCGAACAGATAAGTTTATCCAAGCTTATCTTACATTAAAAAATTTTTCAGCATTTTTCAAGCTGTTTTTCTCTCATAGACCACTTTCTGGAAATATAAATAGGCATACTTAAAAAAAAGAAAAGCTGTGTGCATTAGTGAGTTTGGAAATCAGTGGATTAAGCAAAGGGTTAAGGAAAAAAAGCTTCACCCCCCTCCCCTCCCCCCGCATTTTAAGCCACAGAACTTCTCAGAGCCTTTGAAATGCCACTACACTCATGAATCATTGTTGTTGGGTGCCTTTCGAGTTGATTTCAACTCATAGCAATCCCATGGGACAGAGTAGACCTGCTTCAGAGGGTTTTCTAGGCTGTAATCTTTATGGAAGTAGATTGCTAGGTCTTTCTCTTAGGGAGCTGCTAGTTGTGTTCGAATCGCCAACCTTTAGCAGTTGAGCACTTAACCTGTTGCACCACCAAGACTCCTTCATGAATCTTTAAAGGAGGGTATGTTGTTGTTGTAGTTAGGTGTCACTGAGTCGGTTCTGACTCATAGGAACCCTATGTACAACAGAACAAAAACACTACTTAGTCATGCGCCATCCTCAAAATCATTGCTATGTTTGAGCCTGTTGTTGCAGCCACTGTGTCAGACCATCTCCTTGAGGGTCTTCCTTTTTTTCCCTGATCCTCTACCTTACCAAGCATGATGTCCTTCTCCAGGGACTGGTCCCTCCTGATAACACGTCCAAAGTCCATGAAACGAAGTCTCGCCATCCTTGCTTCCAAGGAGCATTCTGGTTGTACTTCTTCCAGGACAGATTTGTTCCTTCTTCTGGCAGTCAATGGTACACTCAATATTCTTCATGAACACCATAATTTAAAGGGATCAGTTCTTCTTTGGTCTTCCTTATTCATAGTCCACCTTTTGCATGCATATGAGGCAATTGAAAATACCGTGGCTTGGGTCAGGCACATCATAGTCCCCAAGGTGACATCTTTGCTTTTTAACACTGTAAGGAAGTCTTTTGTAGCAGATTTGCCCAACGAAATATGTCATTTGATTTCTTGACTGCTGCTTCCATGGCCTGCTTCCATGGACGTGAAATGAAATCCTTGACAACTTCAATATTTTTTCCATTTATCACGATGTTGCTTGTTGGTCCAGTTGTGAGGATTTTTGTTTTATGTTAAGGTGTAATCCATACTGAAGACTGTAGTACTTGATCTTCATAAGTAAATGCTTCAAGTCCTCATTGTGTCATCTGCATATCACAAGTTGTTAATGAGTCTTCCTCCAATCCTGATGCTGTTTTTGTCATATAGTCCAGCATAAAAAAAAAAAAAACCAAACCCAGTGCCGTCGAGTCGATTCAGACTCATAGCGACCCTATAGGACAGAGTAGTCCAGCATACAAATTGAATAAATATAGTGAAAGGATACAACCCTGACATACACCTTTCCTGATTTTAAACCATGCAGTATCCCCTTGTTCTGTTCGAACAACTGCCTCTTGGTCTGTGTACAGGTTCCACGTGAGCACAATTAAGTGTTCTGGAGTTCCCATTCTTCGCAATGTTATCCATAATTTGTTATGATCCACGCAGTTGAATGCCTTTGCATAATCAATAAACACATTCTTCAAACTTTTGTCCATAAAATTTTTTTTTCAAGGCATATGTTTTAACATCTCACTAAACAGTGTTCCTTTTGGCATCAGTTTGGGAAATGCTGGTCTAATTTAAAGAAAGAAAAATTTCCTCATTTTCTTGCATCAGATTTGATGAATAATAATTACCATCTGTTTTTATAAAGTATCTTATATAAAATGGATTACTGCATTGTTCCAATAACTTGTACTTTTCCAAGTAGGTCCTTATTTGTATAAACTGTCTCTCTTGGCCTCTCAAGTTGTGGCCCAAAATTAAACACACCTTTTTCTCCCAAGCATATCACTGCAAGCCAAGCACAATTGAAAGGTTTGGTTTTCATCTTCTAGAATCATGCTTTCTACTCCTGTTTGTTTAAAATAAGCACTGTACTTAACACACTGTCAGTGAACATGTGATTCACTATAACCTCTCTGGAGAAAAAGTGTGCCACTAGCTACCAGTGCATTCAGAGACTGGTATCGTCATCATCTACCCGGAGAGATGCCAGCACTAGCTAACTGCTGTGTAACTGTTGATCTCTATGGCAGGGAAATAAAACGCATTTGCACAATTACGCCAAAGGCAGCCTCTTTCCTAGACCAGCTGGGTCATTTGATGTACAGACAGCTGAGTACCCACTCAGCCCAGAGCATGTTCAAGCTTGCACTGAATCCAACCGTGCTTTCCCACTGAGGTCTTCTACGTAACAGCAGAAAGTAGAAGTTGAATGTGCAGGGTCTGAGTTTCAGGCAAACGCCGGTCAGGCCTGGGTTTATATCCCAACTCTACCATGTATTAGCTGATGAGGAGGAGGAGTGAACAAGGTAATATGCCTAGCATATAACTGGCTTCCAATTGTGAGTTCCCTTTCCCAAGCTAATTTTCATATCTAGATTTTAGCAGGATAATTAATCCCACAAACTAAAGGTAGATTTTTAAGCCTTAAACACTGGAAGAAAGACTTGAGATTGGGCTCCCTCTCATATCTCAAGGAGTCTTTTCCAAGTGAACGACACCAGCCATATGCAAGTGAACGACACCAGCCATATGCTGTATGATTCCATTTATTTGAGATATACAAAAAAGAGAAACCTATAAAATAGGAAGTAGATTAGTGGTTGCCTGGGGTTGGGATTAGGAAGGAGGATTAGCTATAATTGGGCATGAGGGGTCTTCCTGGGGTGATGAAAATATTCTAAAACTGGATTATGGTGATGATTATACAACTTAGTAATTTACAAAAAAAAAAGAATTGTACACTTGAAATGGGTGAATGTTGTGGTATGTAAAGTATACCTCGTTAAAACCCAAAAATCCATTACTGTTGAGAGGATTCCAACCCATAACGACCCCCATAGGAGAGAGTAGAACTGCCCCATACGGTTTCCAAGGAGCGGCTGGTGGATTCAAACTGCTGGCCTTTTGGTTAGCAGCCGTAGCTCTTAACCACTGCACCACCAGGGCTCCTAAAAGTTGTTAAAATAAACACTGGCAATGAAATAAAAAGAAACGGGAGCAAATTAACCTCTCTGGATGAGCACCATCCAGGAGTAGACACCTGAGGAACTGCAATGTCAAGTAGGAAAGGCAGGTGACAGGGAGCAACAGAAATAAAAGTTCAGGAGTTTCTGCAGACGTAGTCCTGCAGCATCTTGGAGGCAGGGAGAGACAAGTGCAATGAGGCTCACGTATCTTGGGTAAATGACTGAGAAAGCCCTTGTTGCTCTGCTGGGCAAGAGAAAATAATCATGTGTATTACTTATCTTGGTGGCCACTTATGCCAAGTAACCCTAGGAATTCTACACGAAATACTTGAACATTAATAAATGATTAGTGAATGATTTAGTAAATGATTTATATTTAGTTGGCAATTTAGGTCTAAAAATATAAATAGTTTATTATCTTCTGGTCCCAAAGCATTGAAGCCTTTAGTAAGTATTGAAAGAGCTTGCAGCCATTATGAAGAGGGACTCAAACTGAAGTTAACCTAAAAACAAAGTGCCTTAGTGTTCTCTAGGAAACCAGAACCAGTGAGATACATATATTTAAAGAGAGAGATTCACTTCAAGGAGTTAGATACCAACTATGGGCAGCCAGCAAGTCCAAAATCAAGGCCAGGGACAGGCTGTAACTCCTGCAAGCTTGCATTCCAAAATCCATAGGTCAGGAGACAAGAAGAGTAAAGACTAAGAGTGTTCTTGCAAAATGTCTGTTTATAGTTTGGAGACAGAACACTCCCTAGAAACACTCCCTTTTTTCTTCTAAAGGTCTTCAACTGATTGATTGAAGCCTGCCTACACAACGGAAGGTAATCTGCTTTACTGGAGTACAACCGATTTCATCACATGTAATTACTTCATGGACTCCCTGGGTGGTTCAAATGGTTAACAGAAAGGTCGGAGGCTCAAGTCCACCCAGAGGCACCTTAGAAGAAAGGCTTTGTGATCTACTTCCAAAAAATGAGCCATTAGAAACCCTATGGAGGGCAGAGCTGACATGGTACCCTAGACACAAGCACCATGCTGTTTCTCTGCAGCAAAAAACTGAAAAACTAAGTAAAACAGATACAAATGTCAATCCTGGAACCCTAAGCATCAAATGAAGGGATAAAGAACTCGATCAGACACTGGATGGAAGAAGAAACTGACAGAATACAGAGAACGAGGAGAGATACTGAGTGGAGGTCCCCTGCCAACTAACAGGGCACAGCATTGCTATTTTGGAACACAACCAGAAATGACCCCAGGCAGGGAGTACAGGAAGTCAACTTCATGGAGTTCCCAGCAGGAGACAGAGTACCTGGTAACCAGAGAAGCATGTTTCCCACCCCTCACCCTTCTGGTGACTTGAAGCAAGAACCCCCCCACCCCCCATCTCAGCAGTCTCCACTGCCAGGATCCACAATACAAGCTCCCCCAGACCCACTCTCCCCCCATACCAAAGTGTGGCTTTTTTCCCTCTCTCTTTCCTCCTTTTCTTTCTTCCTTCCACCTAGCCCTATATACCACCTCCTCACTTCCCCTCCTCTACCCCACCCCGACCTGCTGCCTACCTCCAAGTCACCCCTTCTTTTCTCCCCTTTTTTTCTTTATCTCTCTTTTTTTTCTTTATCTCTCTTTTTTTTCTTCCTCGTACCTAGCCTCATACTTCATGTCTCTCACCTTCCCATCATCCGCTGCCATGCTGCCACAGCTAGAGGGGCCCTGGCACTCAGGCCTGCTGCCACACTGGGCCTGCACTACCTCTCCCCTCCCACCACTAGGCCAGCTGCTAAATAGTGGGAAGCAAGCCCATACCACTCCCCATTGAATACCCCTGCCTATGTGGCAAGGGACTATGAATGCTCCCACACCACTGGATCAACTTCAGAAGGCAGACAGCGCCCACCCAGTCTGCCCTTAGCTACCTCACCAAGCCAATATACAGTGATGGGGGCTAGCCCTGCCTGCTGCTGACCTGCCCACCGAGACAAGGTGGTGAGAGCTATTGTGCCCACAGATGAGCAAGCGGCAAAACACACCTGGCCTGCCAGCCCTGACATATAAAAACAAAACAAAAAAGCAATATGAGACACACGAACATACAATCAATAAATAAAATATCTTAATGTCTCAGAGACAGCAGACAATATAAAAACAAGAAAGGAGGTGGAGCCAAGATGGTGGAATAGACAGATACTTCTGTCGAGCCCTCTTTACAACAAAGACCTGAAAAAACAAGTGAAACTAGTATATTTGTGACAAGCTGGGAGCCCTGAGCATCAAAGGCAAGCTTAGACAACGAAATGAGGGGCAGGGGGAGGGAGAGGCCGTTCAGAAGTGGAGAGGAGTTACTGGACCTGAATCGCCGGGAGCCCTCAGGCACCATTCCTGGAGCAGCGGTGGGCTGGTCCTAGTGTTTGGCCGCAGTTTCCTCAAGAAGAAGCAGCCACACAGCCCACTCACACCTCCGGAACCTGAGGAGAACTGCCCTCTCAGCAAAAGGTAAGTACTTGCGTATATTTTACCGCGCCCCCCACCCCCTACCCGCAAGCCGGCTTCAGCGGCTGAATCCCTGGGCCTGAGATAGACCTTGGTGAGCACCTAGAGCCGTCCTCCCAGCTTTGGGGAAGGAAAAAATTTGCAACTGGGGGGAAAAGATAATTTGCTGGCCCCATTAACCGGGGGAGCTCAGGACAGAAGTGGCTCCTGTCCAGGCATAAACTATCTGTGAACCTCAAGCACCTTTCCTTTCTGCATGGACCTGTGTGGGCCTATTTCGGGAGAATAGGCCCTTGTTGGGAAACTCCAACCATTTCAGCTATGCGGTGGAGAGGTGGGTGTTTGACGTTTGACATTGCTTTGCCTATTAAACAAGGTCCTCACCTACCCACAACAGGGACCTAAGGACTGGTAGCTCCACTCAGGTCATCCAGCCACCGGCAACAGGGGTCCAAAGATAACTGGTACCTCCCAGTCCTTACAACAAAAACTTTGGGTGACCATGGTCCCTCTGCAGAACCTACCCACCAACACGCTCTAGGGAACAGACGCGTTTTCCTCAGAGACACTTGGGGGTGGGTTCTCAGCCCCCTGCCTTGTTCAGAGCGTGACCCCCTGCTGCAATCAAATACTGGTGTATATGCCAATCACCCCTGTCCCTCTAAGACTGTAGGGCAGAGCCTGTACCACACACTTGATATCAGCTACCTGGAAACCTGAGCTGAATTCATACAAGAAAACTAAATGGACTCCTAGACTGATATACCTGATAACAGCTCTAGCCAGCTGGGGACAGGACACCAGAGCTCCAAAGGCAAAAAAAATCAAGCTAGCCCACTCAAGCAACCCATAGGGATATACCAAAACAAAACAAAGCAAGCAGCTATGACACAGTAAGCAAGCATAAACTAATACAATAATTTATAGATGGCTCAGAGACAACAGTCAATATCAAGTCACATAAAGAAACAGACCATGATCACCTCAACAGGCTCTCAAAACAAAGAAACCAGGGATCTTTTAGATGTAAATGCATTCCTGGAATTACCAGATGCAGAATACAAAAGTTTAATATACAGAACCGTTCAAGACATCAGGAAGGAAATGAGGCAATATGCAGAACAAGCCAAGGAACACACGGATAAAGCAACTGAAGAAATTAGAAAGATTATTCAGGAACATAATGAAAAGTTTAATAAGCTGGAAAAATCCATAGACAGCAATCAGAAATTCAGAAGATTAACAGTAAAATTACAGAATTAGGTAACTGGATAGAAAGTCAGAGGAGCAGAATTGAGCAAGCAGAAGCTAGAATTTCTGAACTCGAAGATAAATCATGTGACACTAATATATTTGAAGAAAAATGAGATAAAAGAATTTTAAAAAATGAAGAGACCTTAAGAATCATGTGGGACTCTATCAAGAGAAATAACCTATGAGTGAGGGGAGGGATAACAGAAAATACAGAGGAAATTGTTGAGGATTTGTTGGCAGAAAACTTCCCTGATATTGTGAAAGATGAGAAGATATCTATCCAAGATGCTCATCAAACTCCACATAAGGTAGATCTTAAAAGAAAGTTACCAAGACATATTATAATCAAGCTTGCCAAAAACCAAAGATAAAGAGACAATTAAAAGAGCAGCAAGGGATAAAAGAAAAGTCACCTACAAAGGAGAGCCAATAAGAATAAGCTTGGACTACTCAGCAGAAAGCATGCAGGCAAGAAGGCAATGGGATGACATATTTAAAAAATTAAAGGAAAAAAATTGCCTTCCAAGAATCATATATCCATCAAAACTGTCTCTTAAATATGAAGGTGAAATTAAGACATTTCCAGATAAACACAAGTTGAGGGCATTCATAAAAACCAAACCAAAACTACAAGAAATACTAAAGGGAGTTCTTTGGTTAGAAAATCAATCATATCAGGTATCAACCCAAGACTAGAACACTGGGCAGAGCAACCAGAAGTCAACCCAGACAGGGAAATCCAAAAAAAGAAAGCAAGACTAAAAAAAAAAAAAAGCCCAACACAGGGTAACAGCGATGTTATTATACAAAAGAAGACAACATTAAAATAATAAAGAGGGACTAAGAAATATAATCATACACCTTCCATATGGAGAGGAAGCTATGGCGATACAAAGAAATAAAAGTTGGTTTTAAATTTAGAAAAATAGGGGTAAATAAGAAGGTAACCACAAAGGAGACAAACTAGCCTACTCATCAAAATAAAATACAAGGGAAAAATACAGACTCAGCAGAAACAAAATCAACAACAACAAATATGAGGAAAAGGACAATATACAAAGAAAATCTACTTAGCACATAAAATCAAGTGGGAAAAAGAAACTGTCAACACACAAAAAAAGACATCAAAATGATAGCACTAAATTCATACCTATCCATAATTACCCTGAATGTAAATGGACTAAATGTACCAATAAAGAGACAGAGAGTGGCAGAATGGATTAAAAAATAAGATTCGTCTATATACTGCCTACAAGAGACACACCTTAGACTTAGAGACACAAACTAAAACTCAAAGGATGGAAAAAAATATATCAAGCAAACAACAATCAAAACAGAGCAGGAGTGGCAATATTAATTTCTGACAAAATAGACTTTAAAGTTAAATCCATCAGAAAGGATAAGGAAGGACACTATACAATAATTAAAGAGACAATATACCAAGAAGATATAACCATATTAAATATTTATGCACCCAATGACAGGGCTGCAAGATATATAAAACAAACTCTATCAGCATTGAAAAGTGAGATAGACAGCTCCACAATAAGAGTAGGAGACTTCAACACACCACTTGCAGTGAAGGACAGGACATCCAGAAAGAAGCTCAATAAAGACGTGGAAGATCTAAATGCCACAATCAACCAACTTGACCTCATAGACATTTACAGAACGCTCCACCCAACAGCAGCAAAGTATACTTTCTTTTCTAGCGCACATGGAACATCCTCTAGAATAGACCACATATTAGGTCATAAAGCGAGCCTTGGCAGAATCCACAACATTGAAATATTACAAAGCATCTTCTCTGACCATAAGGCCATAAAAGTGGAAATCAATAACAGGAACAGCAGGGAAAAGAAATCAAACACTTGGAAACTGAACAATACTCTGCTAAAAAAAAAATGGATTGTAGAAGACATTAAGGATGGAATACAGAAATTCATAGAATCCAATGAGAATGAAAACACTTCCTATCAGAACCTTTGGGACACAGCAAAAGCAGTGCTCACAGGCCAGTTTATATCAATAAATGTACACATCCAAAAAGAAGAAAGGGCCAAAATCAAAGAACTATCCCTACAACTTGAACAAATAGAAAGAGAGCAATAAAAGAAATCCACAGGCACCAGAAGAAAACAAATAATAAAAATTAGAGCTGAACTAAATGAAATAGAAAACAGAAAAACAATTGAAAGAATTAACAAGACCAAAACCTGTTTTTTTGAAAAACTCAACAAAATTGATAATCCACTGGCCAAACTGAAAAAAGAAAAACAAGAGAGGAAGCAAATAACCCGAATAAGAAAGGAGAGGGGCGATATTACAACAGACCCAACTGAAATTAAAAGAATCTTATCAGATTACTATGAAAAACTACACTCAAACAAATTTGAAAACCTAGAAGAAATGGATGAATTCCTAGAAAAACACTACCTACCTAAACTAACACAAACAGAGGTAGAACAACTAAATAGACCCATAACTAAAGAAGAGATTGAAAAGGTAATCAGAAAACTCCCAACAAAAAAAAGCCCTGGTCCGGATGGCTTCACTGCAGAGCTCTACCAAACTTTCAGAGAAGAGTTAACACCACTACTACTAAAGGTATTTCAGAGCATAGAAACGGATGGAATACTACCAGACTTATTCTATGAAGCCACCATATCCCTGATACCAAAACCAGGTAAAGACACCACAAAAAAAATTATAGACCTATATCCCTCATGAATGTAGATGCAAAAACCCTCAACAAAATTCTAGCCAATAGAATTCAACAACATATCAAAAAAATAATTCACCATGACCAAGTGGGATTCATACTGGGTATGCAGGGATGGTTCAACATTAGAAAAACAATTAATGTAATCCACCACATAAATAAAACAAAAGACAAGAATAACATGATTTTATCAATTGATGCAGAAAAGGCATTTGACATAGTTTGACACTCATTCATGATAAAAACTCTCAGCAAAATAGGAATAGAAGCAAAATTCCTCAACATAATAAAGGGCATTTATACAAAGCCAACAGCCAACATCACCCTAAATGGGGAGAGCCTGAAAACATTCCCCTGGAGATCGGGAACCAGACAAGGATGCCCTTTATCACTACTCTTATTCAATATTGTGCTGGAAGTCCTAGCCAGAGCAATTAGGCTAGATAAAGAAATAAAGGGCATCCAGATGGGCAAGGAAGAAGTCAAAGTATCTCCATTTGGAGATGACATGATCTTATACACAGAAAACCCTAAGGAATCCTCCAGAAAACTACTGAAATTAATAGAAGAGTTCAGCAGAGTATCGGGATACAAGATAAACATACAAAAATCAGTTGGATTCCTCTACACCAACAAAAAGAACATCGAAGAGGAAATCACCAAATCAATGCCATTTACAGTAGCCCCCAAGAAGATAAAATACTTAGGAATAAATCTTACCAGAGATGTAAAAGACTTATACAAGGCAAACTACAGTACACTTCTGCAAGAAACCAAAAGAGACTTACATAAGTGGAAGAACATACCTTGCTCCTGGATAGGAAGACCCAACATTATAAAAATGTCCATTTTACCAAAAGTGATCTATACATTTAATGCAATTCCGATCCAAATGCCAAGGACATTCTTTAATGAGATGGAGAAACAAATCACCAATTTCATATGGAAGAGAAAGAGGTCCCAGATAAATAAGGCATTACTGAAAAAGAAGAACAAATTGGGAGACCTTACTTTACCTGATTTTAGAGCCCATTATACTGCCACAGTAGTCAAAACAGCCTGGTACTGGTACAACAACAGATACATGGACCAATGGAACAGAATTGAGAATCCAGACATAAATCCATCCACATATGAGCAGTTGGTATTTGACAAAGGCCCCAAAACAGTTAAATGGGGAAAAGACAGCCTTTTTAACAAATGGTGCTGGCATAACTGGATACCCATCTGCAAAAAAATGAAACAAGACCCATACCTCACTCCATGC